>NC_074712.1:33993741-35193741 GCF_947242115.1 Biomphalaria glabrata | reverse complement strand
CGAGCATTCACATTCTGGTTGCTTGAATTAAACTATACATAAGAATAATGGATTCATTCAAATAAATGTAATATCACTAAACAATAGTATTCATATTCTATCTATAATTAATAATGAATGCTGAAAGGATCCTATTTTTATTGAATAATTAGGCCTATAATCCTAATGGTGACACAGATGGGGGTAGTGCTGTGATTGTTTTAGACTACGCAAATCGCCCCAGGCCAGCACTAGACGAACGGTCAACCGTGACGAGTGACAGTACACGCCAGTTCAGCAAAGACCCGTGTTATAAATATTACACACTCAAGTCACGGCGACTGTGATCAACCAGTGGTCAAGCGACGTTCCATCCGATTCTAGAAGGCCTGTAGGGACCTAATATTAGAGCGAGTGTGTTAGAGTCAAGACACTTCACGTTACCTCCCAATGTGACCAGTACGAGGCGAAGTCAGAACCAGCAGGTGTGTAAAGTCAGTCCGGAACAGAGGCAAAGTTTTTGTACAGTGTTAATAGTTTGCAAATTGTACAGTTTGTCTGTGATGTATTTGAAATTAAACTGTAACTGTTACTTTGGAGCCCCGAGTTGTCAAGTTCTTTGAGTTAGTTGTGTCGTGTGGTGCAGTTTGCAGAGAGCCTGGATAGTGAGAAACGTTAGGCCTACAGTATGTATATATAGTTCATCGTGGTTCGATGGTGACCACTTTTGTCATCCAGGGGGCTGAGGGCTTTGCACTAGGGTTTTCTGCCTCCTCGTGTGGCTGGTCAGACTATATAAGCCTGGAAGGTTCGGCTGCACACTGCGCAGGTTATTCCAGCTGGAGCTAGTGTCATTAGCATTCTTTTTTTTTTTCTCTGACACTTTTGTTCTGCCAGCGCTGTTCTCTTGTCCTTTGCAATTTGTGCGCCAGTTTTCACAGCGCGACGCCATGAATCTCTGTCATGTGCTTCTGTCTCCCAGGTGGCTGGGTCAATGCTGAAGGCTTTCAGAGAAGCTTTGAGCGTGTCCCCGAGGCGTTTTCTTTGTCCACCTTGTGAGAGCTTTCCTTCCCTTAATTGGATATACAAGAGTCGTTTAGAAATGGAACTGCATTAGGATTGTGTTAATAGTGAATTAACTTATGGTAGTTAATTATTTGGTTTTGGTATCGAACAAGGGAAAGAAATTGTACTTGACTGATAGGGTGGTATAAGTTGAATTAGTCCCCTTTATACTTTGCTTTAAAGTTTGAAACTAACAATAGATAACTATAAAACCTTTTTTTTCATAAGCACCTAGCTGTCATTGTGGTTAGTGTATTGTCTTCAGTAGGCCTAAGCCCTCGAGTTCGAATTCAAGTCGTAACAACGTTTTTCAAAAATAAAATGCATACAACACACTGTAGACAATATAAATCTCTTGCACTACAGATACAACACACTGTATACAATATACATCTCTTGAACTATAGATACAACACACTGTATACAATATACATCTCTTGCACTACAGATACAACACACTGTATACAATATACATCTCTTGAACTACAGATACAACACACTGTATACAATATACATCTCTTGAACTACAGATACAACACACTGTATACAATATACATCTCTTGCACTAGAGATACAACACACTGTATACAATATACATCTCTTGCACTACAGATACAACACACTGTATACAATATACATCTCTTGCACTATAGATACAACACACTGTATACAATATACATCTCTTGAACTACAGATACAACACACTGTATACAATATACATCTCTTGCACTAGAGATACAACACACTATATACAATATACATCTCTTGAACTACAGATACAACACACTGTATACAATATACATCTCTTACACTAGAGATACAACACACTGTATACAATATACATCTCTTGAACTACAGATACAACACACTGTATACAATATACATCTCTTGCACTATAGATACAACACACTGTATACAATATACATCTCTTGCACTAGAGATACAACACACTGTATACAATATACATCTCTTGCACTACAGATACAACACACTGTATACAATATGCATCTCTTGAACTATAGATACAACACACTGTATACAATATACATCTCTTGAACTACAGATACAACACACTGTATACAATATACATCTCTTGCACTACAGATACAACACACTGTATACAATATACATCTCTTGAACTATAGATACAACACACTGTATACAATATACATCTCTTGCACTACAGATACAACACACTGTATACTATATACATCTCTTGCACTAGAGATACAACACACTGTATACAATATACATCTCTTGCACTACAGATACAACACACTGTATACAATATACATCTCTTGCACTATAGATACAACACACTGTATACAATATACATCTCTTGAACTATAGATACAACGTTATTTCTTCCCATTTTACCATTTAGTAAATTAAGTAGTGGTAATTAATTAACTGTGTTTAATATCGAAAAAGGAAAATAAATCTGAATGTTGCTGTTTTAAAACAAATATTCTTTCCTTTAGATAAGCTTTGTTTTTTTAAAGCATTTTTTTAAATTTTGCTTGTGTGATGAAACATATTGACCAGTGTTATTGTGTAAGATTGACCTGTATTTTGGAAATGAGGACATTTGTAACATTGGAAATAGGAAATGCTTTTCTGAATATTGCTGGCTGACCAGACTGTATAAAAGATGATTCTGGCCATTTCTGGCAATAGACTTTCTCTATTACACTTTACCTCTCGAGAGACGATCTTTTCCCTTTGCAAATAGTCTAGTAGATCTTAATTGCAAAGAGTTTCTGAAGTCTCCGTTAGAAACCTTGTATCCTTTAGTATGTAGGCTATATAATGACTAGTAGGAAATGTGTTTTTTTTAACTCACTCTGTCTGCATTTCTCCCACACCCAATCTTGGATCGAATTGAAGAGAGAGGTTTTCATCTATAAACGCTCTGTAGGGGAATTTTAAACTCAAAACCATCTGGAGGGGTTTTAAACTTTAAAACCATCTGGAGGAGGGGGATTTAAACTCAAAACCCCTTTGGCTACGCTCATAGATTTTATAGTGTGTAATTTGCTTTTTTTTTTATATTGAAGAGGTACTTTTTAGCTTCAAACCCCAACTGGAAGGGAGAGGGGGGTTAAACTCAAAAACACCTTTGGCTACGCTCATAGAATTTTGAGTGTGTAATTTGCTTTTTTGATATTGAAGATGGGGTTATCGTAAATTTTGGATGGGGTTTTAAAATCAAAATCTTCCTCAACTGTGCTGTTGGAATTTGGGATTGTTGTTTGCATTTTTTTTGTTTTGTTTTATAGAAGGGGGGATTTAACTGCAAAAACCTCTGGTAGGGGGTTTAAAATTCAAAACCCCTGTAGGGGGTTTTAAACTCAAATTCCCCTGGTAGAGGGATTTGTATCTCAAAACCCCCTGATAGGGGTTTTTAAAATCTCAAAACCCCCTGATAGGGGTTTTTAAAATCTCAAAACCCCCTGGTAGAGGGTTTTTAACTCAAAACTGCCTCGGCTGTGCTGTGGTAAGTGATGATTTAGTATTAAAATCTCACCTAAAATAAACAAAATGAAAGAAAAAATCAGTCACTTAATTCCGCTCCCCCCCCCTGGGGGGGGGGGAATTTTATTTCGGGGGGGGGGGGGTTGAACCCCAAGAACCCCCCCCCCCTGGCTACGCCCATGTTATACATGCATATAAAATATAAATGGTGATAATTTGGAAGAGTCTCTCCCTTCATTTTGTTTTACCTTGCCCTCAACTCTTCATCCGAAATTTCAATAATAGGCCTACAACAAGGGGAGTAAGGATTAATTAATACTATTGCAACAGAAGACTACTATATACTACTCTAGATGAATATATTCTAACATTATTTTTTCAAAACTAATGACTTCCGAACAGGGGTCCCTGGTTGAAATCCTGGTGAAGACTTTGATTTTTAATTTCGGGATCTTTGGATACATGTGAATTCACTCAGCTCTAATGGGTACCTGGCATTAGTTGGGGAAAGTAATGGCGGTTCGTCGTTGTGCTGGCCACATGACACCCTCGTTAACCGTGGGCCACAGAAACAGATGACCTTTACTTCATCTGTCCCACAGATTGCAAGGTCTGAAAGGGAAACTTTACTTTTACTTGCTTATAGAATGGAAAAAAATTGCTCTTTAATTGAAAATAACTCAACGTCCTTTGATCTCCATAAGTGACAATTGTTGTTTTTAAGAAGCTTTCAATCATTGCCATGTAAATTACATACAATAATGTAATTTAACTGTACATAACAATCAATATTTCTGTGTATCAAGACACGAGAAATGTATTTTGAATCTCTAAAAATTTATAAATTTTGTTTTTTTTAACTTTTCAACAGATTCTCAAAAAGAAAAGCTGTCAAAATAAAGTTCATGATGTGATCTATTTTAGCTCTCAACTTTATTTGTCTTTCTTCGTGTCGTACAAATCACAGAATTGATCTCAACGTACAATTCCTTGTAGGTTCCCTTATCTTTTAATCTCAAGTATTGGCTACAAATTGAAACACTGTCAATCGTTTTAAACCTCTCTTCATCTCCTATCACACACACACACACACACGCACAGAACACACACACACGCAGAACACAGAACCGTTCTTCCTTACAATGATTGTGACATAGATACGGGAGTGTGCGTGTGTGTGTGTGTGTGTGTGTCTAAATGGATTACGAAAGAAGAAACACAACCAGAACAGTTTATCGACAATTCTTTCTTTCTTCTTTCTGTAGTGTGATGAGAATTTGTTCTGTACACGTGAGCTAATCTCTTTGCCAATACATCGAGATTGACAGAGCCTACATGACACATTTGTGCCCCACGGTAAACCACAATGTTACACAAACATATATTTGTGTTTCAAAACAAAATCTTACCCACAATCTATGATTGCACATTATTATAGACGTACATAGTGCTACAGAGTATATCAAACTTACAACATCCCCCAAATAGAATAAATACCATTCAAAAGATTTTCCAAATGCTATAACTGGACAGAACGGTTACTTTTCATGTTGGCTTTATGGCAATGCAAAAGGTAGGACTTTGTTGAGTATGTCGATGTATCGACCAAAGTTTATGTAACAACAAAAAGTGTTATTAAATTATGAAACCGTACTTTTGTGAAAACAGTTACTAAAAATGTTTTAACGGTCTTTTGACTGAGGAAATAAAGTTCACATAAATTGTGTCTTTAAACTTAAAGAAGGGTCTAAAAATATTTAGAAAGAATTCATCAAAGTTGTAATGGCTAGTTAAATAACTCAAGTCGTTGTATGTTGATTCCATCCAGGAGCTAGCCTTTTGAAATGATAGGGAACAATCACTCTAGCGGATCGATGTTTGAAAAAAAAATCAATATTCTTTGCATACATTTTAAAAGTATGACATTTACGTGTACAATTGATGAGACATTGACATCGAGTGACATGTGGAATGTGCCAGTTCCTCATCTAAGGTCAGGCTGGTGATAAGAACACGATGTGAAAGCTCAACTCAAACAAGTTTGACATGCTTAGCATTGACTGATTTATTTTATTTTATTCTCTAGTCCAGTTATTATTTATTCTTTGTTGTTTAATATTTATTTTTTGTTCTTTTTCCTTTATTTTATTCTTGGTTTCTTTTTCAAATGCTAAATGTAGATCATAAGTCGGTGGTTAAGGAACATATCTGTATAACTTAGACACTTGTTCAGATTGCAGTAACAAACTTAGCTGCTAGACTGACCAACTGCTAGACAGACCAACTGCTAGACTGACCAACTGCTAGACAGACCAACTGCTAGACTGACCAACTGCTAGACTGACCAACTCAAACTCAATTTGCTTCTTTGTTTTATTTTCATATCTTTACTATTTGACAAAAGACCGCGTTCAATTTGTTTGTCTTTCTACATGCATGAATTTCATGAATTCAGAAAGTGCTAGGAACGAAGTTTCACTTGTGTGCCAAACTTATCATCTTGTGTCGAAGGCTTTGCTATCAGAGTCAAAACAAGTAAGTGTCTGTAATATATGAATATAGTAACAAAATATATTTTTATTAAATATTACAAACTTTGTATCTGATCTGTTAGGAACTGACACTCCACAGAACGGAAAAAAATACTAGATGACCATTATAATTCAACCAGTATAAGCAACTATAAAATGTGCTATACAAGAAGCCAACACACATTTTGTATTTCATTTCAAACATTCACGTTTTCGGTGAACTCAAAGCAAACGGAACTCGTACTGGGCCTTCTCTTAGGAAATGTGCAATTATCAAACTTCTTTTTCCCTCTTAATAGGGAACGTTTAATAGTTTGTCCATCAGTGTCCCTATACCCTCAATGGGGCCTCATTTCGATACTAAAGGGATGCAGATTATTTATCATATTGTTACGACGTGGGATTGAACGAAAGTAAATAACTCACCGTGCTCTCAAGGATCGCTGGTATCTCCAACTATGATCAATTAATATCCCCGATCAAAAGACATAATGTCACAATCTCCAAATCGAATTTACATGTCCCGATTCACTAACACAATAGAAAAAAAAATCCTCAATCAAGAAATCCAAACTCTTAACTCCTCAGTTAACACATCAACACGGTATCTGGAAATTTAGGCACCGGATATTTAGGCACCGCCGGATATTTAGGCACTCGGAAATTTAGGCACCCGGATATTTAGGCACCCGGAAATTTAGGCACCCGGATAATTAGGCACCCGGAAATTTAGGCACCGGATAATTAGGCACTTTTTGACAAGGCGGAAAATTAGGCACCGGATAATTAGGCACTCTTTAATTAGCGACCTTAATTTTGAAAGTAGTTTTAAAATGTTAACGTATATGTTATCCTTAGGCTATGGGCTATCGGTGACGTTATAAAAAAAAAGAGCAACTATAACGATTCTTACTGAATTTTCATGATATAAAAGAATAACTGACAAAACGAGGAAAAAAATGACAATCGTGAGAATGTGTGGAAAAAATGACTCCGGATTAATAGTCATTATAAAATATAGACCTCACAGGATTCAGTGAAGGAGAGGTAGAGTTGATTCTCCTCTCATTGCTTCCTGACCTTAGCCCTTCCTCCTCTAAAGGAGAGGATTTGTGGCGGGTAGATGTTGAACTAGGTCGTGAAAATGACGCAATGAGTCTCAAGGCTACACACTGGAGTACAGGGAAGGGTACAGCATTGAACATAACTGCTAAAATGGAAGTCTGAGAAAATTGTCTTCTTATAGTGGGTATTGAAATGAGCAGGGTGGATTTGCGCGCGTTACTTATAGGAATTAAATATGTTGATAAACTAAAGTAGTATACATATTTGATAATATCATTAATATCTATTATCAACACTCCTTCTTTTATATTGTTAATGGGTAACCCCTTTAGGAAGATCTATTGTGGGAGTGTATAGGTGTGTTACGTCCTTCAAATGTGGTCATTAACTTTTATTGAATATATATATATATATATATATATATATATATATATATATATATATATATATATATATATATATATATATATATTGTTAAGGCCTCCGCGCGGTGTTGATGCTTGGCAATCTGTCTAGTGTAGATCTGACTGGAAGTAACGCTGAACACAACTAATTCAGTAACACCGGCGAAAGGCCGAAACAATCAAATATGTAGTCGACGCTGATGTTGTTCCATAACGATATTTAATAATCAAGAAGGGAATCGTCTGCTGTCAGCTATGTCCGTAAATCTGTATCTATTCTATTGTACTGAAGTCTTCTACTCTACACGAAGCGTCTTCCTTTTAGCGTCGCTTAGAGCGTTCTTATTTTTAAAAGATCTGTCACGTCACTTGTCGCTGATTAAAACTTTCCCCTTATTCCCGAAACAAATAACTAATTCCTAATCATATCATAACAACTCCTCCCCCTCCCGCTAAAAAAAATTGCCTGTCAATTTTTTAATCTGCTGTCTTAGTCTTACAATGTGCAAGGGCCAAAATGTAGGGAAACATAAAAGACAACACAACTTGAGTCTTGATTGCGATTTCAACTTCTCTTTCTGTGTCCACAATCAAGTTCCTCTGAACACATATTTCCCTCAAGTGTCACTAACTGATACTGTCCAATGTGATGTGTCATAGGTGACCGCAGACATAGTTCGTTTGTGCTGACACTATAGGTGTGTCTATCTATACTTCATCACATCACGTTCCAGAGGTTACACCGCTTTCCCTCACACGTCAGGACAGACAATTTACCTAATATGACAAATTGACATTTATCAATACTCGTTCTCCCACTATACACCTAACGTTCTTTCGGGCATTTACAAGTGTATTTTATTTCCTCTCTCCACTTACTTGTCCCCACACGACCTAACTCTTGACTGATGTATGATCATGATCAAATACAAAGACTAAATTATAAAACTTACTTTTTCGTGATGTAACTACATCGTCGCCTTATAAATGCCCTTTCTATTCATACCAACATACATACAATTCATACATACTACCCGAAATTAAATAATTAACATGAGTCAATCTAATACTAACCCAATGGCATGTATCTTATAACATAAATATACTATTCAAGATACCTTAAAACAACCTAATATCCGTCTAGTTATGCCTACTAGTTAAGTCAATCAATGAAGAATGAAATACTTAAACTAACATCTATTTACATATTTATAGACATACTAGGGTCGTAGAGCGTTATGTCATATCCGCTATCTGCCCGAGCAATGCATTTGTTCTCTCCAACTGGAGTTTACATCTCTTCTTACTCCACTATCAAACTCATATGACCTTCTACCTGTGTAGTCATCTCTTCTTTCATCACAGTCGGACCTAGGCCTGCGCCTCCTATCCGAACTCGCAATCTTCTGTTCAGACTGTTCTGCCCTACTCCAACAGTCTCTAGCGATGTGCCCATGTTTATGGCAGTTAAAACAATTTCTGTCCTTTCTGGGTTTGTTTCGCCTCATGTTGCCATACCTGCTTTTCCAACTTCTAACCTGTTTGTCAGAAGCGGCTCTGACACCTGCTACATTTCCAAGTAAAACATCTCTAGATAACCTCGGCATGGCTACCCCTTCGCAATACCCTGTGTATAATGGAGATCGAAGGAACACTTTGCACGCTTCGAATCTCTTAACTGCGCCGTCTGCCAACCTGACTGATTTGGTATAGCCTAAATAATCCTTAGATTTCACTAATCCCCCTCGAACTGCGAGTGTACTGCTAGCTGTGTCTCGGATCACATTTACCGGTTTATTATTTATCATGCCTGGATATAGTTTAAATCTATCTTCCCCACAATCAACGTAATTAATTTCTTCATCTGGTTCATTATGTCCACTATCACGATCCCTGTCTTGGATGCTCCTTACAAAATTAACCCTATCTGGTGGCCGATTATCCCTCTCTTGTCTACGGTTTCCTTGATTACCTCCCCTGTCACTAGTGCCACTATTATCCTGTGTATTCCCATTGCCAGCTCCATTCCCTCTATGTTTCCTACACTGGTATGCCATGTGTCCCTTTTCCTGACAGTTAAAACATGTAACATCCCTAAGGTTTCTATCACCCGCTTTAGGTCTAGCTATTCTCCTATCATAACTTTCCCTGCCATTGTTTTCATTTTCCCAAGGTCTATCATTTAAGCCCTCATAACTATCCCGACCATTGTTCCCACGTTTCCTGGACCTATCATTTCTCCTACCATAATCCCTATCATTACCATCATTTTTCTTTACATAATTTACCAGGTCAATAACTTTTTTGTGGTCGCTAACTGAAAGTGGGTTGTTTGGGTAAGCATTCTTAAAGATCCTAATAATTTCTACCAAGTCTTCAATTACCTTAGGGTTTCTTTCTTTAACAAAGGACTGTAACTGAGGGTCACACTTGTTGATAAAATTGTCAATCAGAATAAAGTTCTTCAACCCCTCGTAGGTGTTCTCTACATTCTCGAATCCGAGCCATTTAGTGAAGAAGTCCTTTTCTGAGTTGATGGTTGTCTGTGGATCAACTTGGCTGGATGGAGTGTTTTCGTAATACTTTTTTCGGAACGTTGCCGCGTTGTGCCCGTATGCGTTTAGTAGTTCCTTCTTTAGCACCTGATAGCTATTTTGCATCGAGTGGTCGTGGTTTTGGCAAATCGTGAGGGCTTTCCCATGTACGAAGTCCAACAAGATTTCGGACCACTCCTTCTCTAGGACGTTAAACTTTGCTAGTTTAATTTCAAAACGTTTTAGATAGTCGCCGATGTCGTCCTTGTCTTCAGCAAAAGGTTGGATTTTCTTTTTCATCCATGCGGCGCTACTATGGCTTTCTATGTTGGCGCTATTGTTGCTGTTCCCTTCGGTGGGCACACTTACACCAGCCTCTATCCTCATCTGTTCAACCTGAATTCTCACTTTTCTGTCCGCCTCTTCTTTCTTCTCCCTCTCTACACGTTCCGCCTCTCTAACCTTTTCCCTCTCCAACTTTTCTGCCTCTCTAACCTTTTCCCGCTCTATGCGATCTGCTTCTTCTTTTTCTTTTTCTCTGGCTCTTTCAGCTTCTCTGACTCGTTCCCGCTCTCTGCGGTCTGTTTCTGCCGCCACCATCTGCTGCAAATAGGCGGCCAGTTCTTTGCCGCGTAGTTCCAGTTCTGTCTTTGCCTCTTGGATTAGCTTTTTCCTAAACTCTTCTAGGTCGTACCCTGGAGCAGTTGCCATATTACTTATTTGTTACTTTACCTCGCTTTTTATTTAAATTATCTTACACAAAAGCCTAATATCTTCTATTACCTATGTTCTATAAATCAAATTATCTTTTGAGCGTACCCTCGCTCCGCGGCTTCCTAATATCTCTTAATTCAAATGAATTAAATTCGTCACTCTACCCTTGGAGTCTAGACTACCAACTCCGACTTATAATAACTTCTGTACTTTCCAAGATACACTTAGTATCCTTGGTACCAGTGTGTAGGCTACACTCTGACCCGACTGAATACGATGTGCGACACACGCACATTCAACCGACTACGTGTTACTCAACACGAGTCGCCGGTAAATAGACCAACCTGTCTATTTACAAATACTAAAATTACTAATGGGCAATCAGGCTTCACCTCGATTGTTCCCCAGATCTAGTCTAGATTACGCTAGATCTTAGTTACTTCTTACCTGCTTTCACAGCCAGGAGTGTATATAACTTACTCATACAAATAAACTATGAAAATTAACCTAAATACGATAAACACCAAACTATAGATCTAGTTCAAATGAATGAGACTTTCGTCTGACAGTAAGACTTAAGACGGGAGTATTACAACCAATTAATACACAACGTTACTACAAAAAAAAAATGCTTAACTAAATGATCCACATTCACACACAGGACGAATTAACAGCTAAACGTATATCTGGACCTCTTGCTAGATTACACCTAATTTTAAGGATATCCCCAATCCACCACGATTTAACCTGGTGGTGATAATCTAGCGAGTGGTCACTTCCCTACAGACTCTAATTATTCTAAGGAGAAAGTAGTTAAATAACACTTGACTTATCTGTCTAAGAAGCGGCGATAACTCCACAGTCAGTCTCGGGTCCACTCTTCCTACGCTAATGTCTGTCCCGGCGGCAAGGCTCACGGCGATGTCTTCCCTAGCGGTGAGATAAGGACAGCGAACGTTTCGGCTCTCCAAGGTTCTTCGGTACTGGTCTGCAACGGCTCCGGTTCTTCGGTGGTACGGCGTCTGGTTCTGGTTCACGGTGATCTGTTGTCTGGCTCCGGTTCGTCGGTGGCGTAGAGTCTGGTTCCGGTTGCTGGTTCCGACGCAGGTACGGTGGTTCCTGGTGGTCGTCTGTCCCAAGTGAAACTGGAACGGTCCAACAGTTGACACAGCGACAAAGTGAAAGTCCAGTGCTAAAATACCGGCTATCTGGCTATCTAACGTGTAGCACAGATTCAGCCGAGACGTAGATCAAATTAGCAGTACTGTACTTAAGTGCCGTAGGCAGTAAGATGGTTCCTACGTCACAAGTTCTTTGGCGGGCGTGACCTCAACGGTCGATCTTGGCCTTGCAGAGGTGACCTTCACGTTCGTTCTCAAGATGCCGGGCAGGCGATATCTCTTCAGTACGGCTTCGACAGGACGGTTTTCTTCCCTTCCACAAACTGTAGCCTTCTCGATACCGAACTACAGGCTTCAATACGATGCCCCAACGTATGGGCCTTTACAAATTACAAATGTAGATCTAGATCTATATTTCGTTACCTCCTAGGTCTACGAGTCCAGGATCTCACTGGCTTTCCTTCGCCGACGTGGCTGTATAATCAGGGTCTAGCTGCAGACTAGGCCGATGACGTTAACTTCTGCCTCCTCCTAACAGAGGGCTTCTATCCTTCTGGATGTTGCTGCCAGTGAGCTCCGAGTCTGGGGTCGCCACGTTGTTAAGGCCTCCGCGCGGTGTTGATGCTTGGCAATCTGTCTAGTGTAGATCTGACTGGAAGTAACGCTGAACACAACTAATTCAGTAACACCGGCGAAAGGCCGAAACAATCAAATATGTAGTCGACGCTGATGTTGTTCTATAACGATATTTAATAATCAAGAAGGGAATCGTCTGCTGTCAAGTATGTCCGTAAATCTGTATCTATTCTATTGTACTGAAGTCTTCTACTCTACACGAAGCGTCTTCCTTTTAGCGTCGCTTAGAGCGTTCTTATTTTTAAAAGATCTGTCACGTCACTTGTCGCTAATTAAAACTTTCCCCTTATTCCCGAAACAAATAACTAATTCCTAATCATGTCATAACAATATATATATATATATATATATATATATATATATATATATATAATGTAAATGTATGTAATATAATATTTATATAAATTGCAATGGAAATCGCAAAACGGCTAGAAATTACGATAAAATATAATGTTTTGAAAATGTAAAAAACGTTTATGGAAAAGACAGATGAGTTAAAAATTTAAATATCATTTTTTTGGAATATTGGTCTCTAATTAATACTTATTCTGCTTATAGAAGATTGTTGATTTTCCAATTTAACCCCGCCTTCTCTATCATAAACCAAATATATTTACTACAATTTTCGAGAAGGTATGATTCCCCCATTTCTTTTGTGTTCAGTACCATATACAATTTGTTTTCTTCAGAATGAAAAAAAAACAAACAACGACAAAAAAGGTTTCATACACACATTATTAAACACACACACACACATATATGATTAAAAAACAAACAAAAAAAAAAACACTCGTTTCCTTAACTTTCAACACTGCCCAATGAAATGTAACTATCTTCATTTCCCTTAGATATATATATCATGGGCGTAGCCAGGGGGGGGGGTTCTTGGGGTTCAAACCCCCCCCCGAAATGAAATCCCCCCTGCGGGGGGGGGGGGGGAACGGAATTAAGTGACTGATTTTTGCTTTCATTTTGTTTATTTTAGGTGAGATTTTAACACTAAATCATCACTTACCACAGCACAGCCGAGGCAGTTTTGAGTTAAAAACCCTCTACCAGGGGGTTTTGAGTTTAAATCCCCCTACCAGAGGGTTTTGAGATTTAAAAAACACCTATCAGGGGGTTTTGAGATACAAATCCCTCTACCAGGGGGCTTTGAGCTTTAAACCCCCTACAGGGGGTTTTGAATTTTAAACCCCCTACCAGAGGTTTTTGCAGTTAAATCCCCCTCTTCTATAAAACAAAACAAAAAAAATGCAAACAACAATCCCCAAATTCCAACAGCACAGTTGAGGAAGATTTTGATTTTAAAACCCCCTCCAAAATTTACGATAAACGCCATCTTCAATATAAAAAAAGCAAATTACACACTCAAAATTCTATGAGCGTAGCTAAAGGGGTTTTGAGTTTAAACCCCCCTCCCCTCCAGTTGGGGTTTCAAGCTAAAAAGTACCTCTTCAATATAAAAAAAAAGTAAATTACACACTATAAAATCTATGAGCGTAGCCAAAGGGGTTTTGAGTTTAAAGCCCCTCCAGATGGTTTTGAGTTTAAAATTCCCCTACAGAGCGTTTAGAGTTGAAAACCTCTCTCTTCAATATTATTTTAAAGCAAACTACAGTCACCAAATTCTATGATCGTAGCTAAATATGGTTTTGAATTAAAAACAAAACAAAAAAACTCCAGAGATTTCTTAGTTTAAAACCCCTCAACAGATGATTTGACGAAAAAACTTTCCTTTTCGATATAAAATCTAAAGCGAAATACAGGCATGTAATTCCAAGAGCGTAGTCAAGAAAGGTTACAAATTTCTACCAGTGGCTTGGGCTCCATTAATTAAGTGTGAATAGTCTTCTGCCGAAATTGAAAATCATTAAATGTGTCTCAACAAAGATGGCTAAGACAGATTTTAGGAGTCAGTCATAGAGATCGGGTCTAAATAAAAGAAATCATATGCCGAACTGGGAGTCCAATCCTTAATAAGGTTGTGACAGAGCGTCGCATGAGGTTTTGCGGGACATGTTCTCCGACAAAATGAATTACGCAAAATAAGAGTTGCGGAAACAGCTTGCCGGAAAATGCGCCGAACGGCGCGAGAGGGTCTAAGTCAGTAATAATAGCACATCAGGTTTTTGAAATAAAACTTTTTAATAGCAAGATAAAAGATAATGCACTGTAGTTACCTCAGAATATGCATTGTGTTGGCTTTCAATACCAGAAATAGTGCTCGGCGGCGGGGCTTCGCCCCGCGCTGGGGGAGCGCTGCGAACTCAACCAGACCCCCTTGCTAGCAAGGGCGGGGAGTCTACAATAAACAATAAACGTCTTCCGAAAGGGTCAGAATGTAATAAAGATTAATTATGTACACACACACACACACACACATATATATATATATATACATATAATTTTTTTCCGCGGGGGGGGGGGGGGTCAGGGGGGAATCCCCCCCCCCAAAACCCTCCCCGAAAAAAAATCCTGGCTACGCCCATGATATATATCTATATATTATTTTTATTATTTTTTTTATTATTATGATGTTTTTAACAGAAATGTGTCTATCAAAGTTTTTGGAAGGCCTCTAAAATATAATACCCAGACTTCCATTTGAACACCTTTGTGTTTCCATACCCTTTATTCCAGTGTGTAGCCTTCAGATTCAATACGTAACTTTTACGACCAAGTTTACATCTACCTGCGAGAAATCCTCTCATTTAAGTGAGAGTGTGTGCGCCCCCCGCCCCGCCCATCCCATTTTAAGAGTACGACCCCTCCCTTTCCCACAAGCAGAGGGCGATTGCGATTATATTTATCACCAACACTCCCCGACATAATAAAAATATTTTAGAATACTTTTTAATCATAAGAATTTACATTAGTAACTAAATATTCAAACAAATTGAATAATCATCCATTTAAAAAACTAGCCATTCAGCCTTAGGGGTTGGTGATGGACGGAAGCAATGAGCGGAGAATCATCTCTACCTCCCCTCCCCTGAATCCTGTGATGTCTATTTCAAAAACGTCAACCCAATGAAAGCTGGTGGGCCTGATGGAATAAAAGGGCGAATCTTAAAAGAATGTGCTGAACAACTAGCTGAACCTTTCCAAGATATTTTTTCTACTTCATTACTAAACCATGAGATACCACCTGTGTGGAAGTCATCTATAATTGTACCTGTGCCAAAGGTTTCCAAACCAAAGGAAATGAATGACTATAGACCTGTTTCACTTACTTCCATTGTGTCTAAATGTTTAGAAAAATTGGTTAAAATGTTTCTTCTGAATGATCTTTGTAATAAGTTAGACCCTTTACAATTTGCTTACCAAAAGGGTAAAGGTGTAGACGATGCCATCCTAAATATTTTAAACTGTGTCTACAAACATCTGGACTTACCGAACACTTATGTAAGATTGCTCTTTATGGATTTCTCATCAGCTTTTAACACTATACAACTTCATTTACTCATTGAAAAGATGAAAGCGTTGCAGATTAGTCCATACATAATACTATGGGCTAATGAATTTTTGACCCAGAGAGCTCAGAGGGTTAGGGTAAACAATGTTATATCTAATGAACGCATAGTTAACACAGGGGCGCCCCAGGGGGCTGTAACATCGCCATTGTGGTTCATTTTGTACACCAATGATTTTCAATCCGATAGTTATTGTTGCTCCTTCACAAAATTCGCTGATGATGCGGCTCTTCTTGCCCTGCTCTCAGAGAGCTCAGACGTAAATGAGTATTTCAAAGAACTAGAACACATTGAGGAATACTGTAAAGATAATTTTTTATTATTAAATGTAAAAAAAACCAAAGAAATGATAATCGATTTTCGTAGGGACAAGAAGGGAAATGATATTGTTTCTGTAGCTGGAGAGACTATTGAAATTGTGCAAACCTTTAAATACCTTGGTACTATCCTAGACAATAAACTAAATTTTACTGCAAATACTGATTATATCAGCAAAAAAGGGCAGCAAAGATTACGACTACTAAGAAAACTGTCCTCGTTTAATGTTAGCGAAAAGGCCTTGGCTATGTTTTATCACGCTCACATCTGCAATATTTTAAGTTTCAATATCACTGCCTGGTATGGCAATCTGAGCATTAAAAATAAAAATAAACTTAATAGAATCCTAAATGCTGCTGGCAAAATCATTGGCAAAAAACAAACCCCATTTGGGCAGTTGTTTGAGACAAACATCTATAAAAAAGCTAACAAGATCCTCGAAATAAAGAATCACCCTTTGTGATTTTACCATCACAAAAGAGATACAAGACACCGATAGCAAAGACAAACAGACACAAACACTCTTTTGTTCCCCTGGCAATCAAATCATTAAATAAGAACAATCTGGTATAAACTTTGTCACATGTAAATTATGAGTGAGTCTGGTGTGAATGTACACTTTGGTTTCTTATAGTTATAATGTTTTTTGTTTGGTGTAATGCACAAATTGTAAGACAAATTTCCTTACGGATAATAAAGATTATTATTATTATTATTATTATTATTATGACTCAGGAGTCATTTTTTTTCCACACATTCTCATGATTGTCATTTTCCCCATTCTGTCAGCTTTTCTTAAGTTAGAATCGTTATAGTTGCTATTTATTATAACGTCACCG
This sequence comes from Biomphalaria glabrata, assembly GCF_947242115.1. NCBI lineage: Eukaryota > Metazoa > Mollusca > Gastropoda > Planorbidae > Biomphalaria > Biomphalaria glabrata. Next base: position 35,176,584 of record NC_074712.1, on the reverse strand, counting down.
ACAGCCCATAGCCTAAGGATAACATATACGTTAACATTTTAAAACTACTTTCAAAATTAAGGTCGCTATTAAAGAGTGCCTATATAATTATCCGGTGCCTAATTTTCCGCCTTGTCAAAAAGTGCCTAATTATCCGGTGCCTAAATTTCCGGGTGCCTAATTATCCGGGTGCCTAAATTTCCGGGTGCCTAAATTTCCGGGTGCCTAAATATCCGGTGCCTAAATATCCGTAAATACGCGGTGCCTAAATATGCGGTGCCTAAATTTCCTAAATTCCATCAACACAGCCCTCAGGTCAGTTTCCCTTCAAGCACAAACACAACTCAAAAAATATTTCACGTGGGAAAACACAAAGTCAGTCGGGGGGGGGGGCAAGTTTACAACAATATATTATCCTTCAGCTTGGTCATCTTAGATTAACTATGCAGATGGCAAGGTTTCCGACTTAAGATTGGTAAAGTTGGTGAGTAGTGGGCTGAGATCAGCTCATTGAATGCCTCCGTCGTCTTAAAGTAACTGGAAAGAGAAGCGAAGGGAATACAAATTTAAAAAGTTTCATTTTGGATCTAATCCACTTCTCAAACTTTGGTAATAGGAGTTGGCAATACACTCAAAAGATTTTCATTACTAAACGACATTTCTACACAGTATAGTTACTGATGTGGTACGTAGACGCATGGGCGTAGCCAGGATTTTTTTCGGGGTGGGGTGGGGGGGATGATTTTTCCCCCCTCCCCCCCCCCCGCGAAAAAAATTATTTGTATGTATGTATGTATGTGTGTGTACATAATCTTTATTGCATTCTGACCCTTCATTCTTTCGGAACACGTTTATTGTGCCCTAGAATAGGTTATTCCTGTAGTTAGTGGAAAAATTGTTGACTCCCAGCCATTGCTAGCAAGGGGGTCAAGGGGAGCGCTAGGAGCTGATATTGAATGCCCACAAAATAAATATTCTGAGGTACCTACAATGCATTTTCCTGCTATTAAAAAGTCTTATTTCAAAAACCTAGTGTGCTATTCTTACTGACTTAGACCCTCCCGCACCGTTCGGCGCATTTGCTGTTTCCACAAAAATCTGTCACTGGTAATGTCTGAAGCCTCTTCCCTCCTGCTCTGAGGACCTCCATGAATGTGTGGCGCCAAGTTGTACTAGGATATCATTGCAACTCTTCTTATGCGTAATTCATTTTGTAGGAGAACATGTCCCGCAAACCTCATGCGACGCTCTGTCACAATCTTACTAAGGGGTCGACTTCCAGTTCGGCATAGGATTTCCTTGATTTAGACCCGATCTCTATAACTAACTCCTAAAATCCGTCTTAGCTATATTTGTTGAGCCACATTTAGTGTTTTTCAATTTCGGCAGATGACTATTCACTGCACTTTATTAATGGAGCCCCGCCACTGGTAGAAATGTGTAACCTCTCTTGAATACGCTCTTGGAATTAGGTGACTGTAGTTTGCTTTAGATTTTATATCGAAAAGGGAAGTTTTATCGTCAAAATCATCTGTTGGGGGTTTTAGAACAGTGATGCCCAAAATACGGCCCGTTGGCCAGATCCGGCCCGCGAAGTGGTTCCATCCGGCCCGCCGAAACGACGGCACAAAGTATAGAAAATCCCTTCTCCAAAGGTTTGATAAAGTTAGTTTTACATACGTTAGCGCCCTAACTTTGTCTCTGATAGATTGCTACCAGGACCTTTAACATTGTGGTTATGAAATGGGACTAGATGTATAATCTAACAGAAAAAGTGAACGGATCTTTACTTTGTTGTGGAGCATGGTAATAAGCCAATGTATTTGATTTGTGGCTGTTTAAAAACAAACAACAAACAAATATAGCAGCATTCTTGATTTGAGTCGCGAATAAAATATTGTTAAACTACACCTAGAGATTGACGGATTGAACAGTTGCCAAAAAGAGATGATAAGAAAATGAGTCGGTGGTTAAGCTAGATAGAAAGTTGCTCACATTTTAAGTAGAGAAATGAAGCCATTTTTCCGAAGGGTAGAAAAGAAGATAAACTTCAAACATCTGACTAATTAATGTAAGTGATAGATCCAGTGTTGCTAATAAAATAGTTTTAGTTCATGACGTTTTTGTATCTTTTCGGTCATGTGGCCCATGACACTAGAGTTGGAAATTAAAATGGCCCGCAGGTCGAATTAGACAGGGCATCACTGCTTTAGAATAATATTGAAGATAGAGGTTTTCCACCTCAAAACGCTCTGTAGGGGGATATTAAACTCAAAACCATCTGGAGGAGAGGAGTTTCAACTCAAAACCCACCATTGGCTTGGCTACGCTCAAATAATTTTTGTGTGTAATTTGCTTTTTTTTATATTGAATAGGTATTTTTTAGCTTCAAATCCCGCTGGCGGGGGGTTTAAACTCAAAACCCCTTTAGCTACGCTCATAGATTTTAGAGTGTGTAAATTGTTTTTTTTTTATTGAAGATGTATTTTTTAGCTTCAAACTCCACTGGAGGGGAGTTTAAATTTAAAACTGAGTCAAAACCCATTTAGCTACGCTTACAACATTTTGAGTACATAATTTGCTTTTTTTTTTCATATTGAAGAGGGGTTTATCGTAAATTTTGGAGGGGGTTTTAAAATCAAAATCTTCCTTAACATTGCTCTTGGATTTTGGGGATTGTCGTTAGCATTTTTTTTGTTTTGTTTTATAGAAGAGGGGGATTTAACGGCAAAACCCCCTGGTAGGGTTTTTTTAATTCAAAACCCCCAGTAGGGGTTTTAAACTCAAAACCTCCTGTTAGGGGGGGTTTTAAACTCAAAACCCCCTGGTAGGGGGTTTAAAATCAAAACTCCCTTGGCTGCGCTGTGGAAGAGATGGTTTAGCATTAAAATATCACCTAAAATAAACAAAATTAAGCAAAAAAATTGTCACTTAAGTCCGTCTCCCCCCCCCCGGTGGGGGAGAATTCATTTCGGGGGGGGGGCGGTTTGAACCCCCAACCACCCCCCCCGGCTACGCCCATGCGTAGACGTATACTTCGGATCTACCCACTATATTTCAAAGCATGAGATATTATTATAGCTAATGCCGAACTAGCGATTGAAACAGTCTTATTTTTTGTTATGTGGGTTGTTATGACATTATTTGTCAAGCAAACAGGTTGAACATTCAATAAAAAGTCTCGGTTCCTACATACAAGATATCCATCAACTATTTAGCCACTGTTCGCTTCTATTTATTTAGGCTTTCAAACAAGTGTCTTTAGCAAAGTCGTTAATACAGTAACTCAGAAGACGGAAAGAAAACTTCAATAGACCGCCAGCGGACAACGGCTTTGTCTGTATGAGCTGAGTGAAAATATGCCGATCGCAACTGGGTCTGCATATTCATGTGAATCCCTGCACGCATCCTTAATCTTCGGAATCGAAGACATTGCCATTAATGCACTTGTCGTCTTGGCTTTGTTTCTTTGATTTTCGATAGACTGAGCTGTAGGGGGAAACAATTTGATAAATGTCCCCATTCCCAATTTTCTTTCACTTAACTCCCTTGCCCCTTGTAGATATTTAACTCTCTAAATATATTATCTACCTTTTACTTTTAAAACCTTTTAGTCTATCACTCACTAACACATGGGCTTTGTGCTTTAGTTTAGCCAGCTATCGGGTGTCTTCTTCCGTTTGTCTTTTAATTATGATTGTAGGATTGTATCATGGTTGCGTTGATTATTTTATTTTTATTGTGGATGTCGAATACATCTTTTATTCTTTGAAAGGATCAGTTGTTTTATATGTGGTCAATCTTTTCTTTATTTTGATGCTCATCTTAAGTTATAGATCATAATCACATTCATTAATTTATAGTTCGTCTCTTGAAATCTTGAAATGTGGCATTTCAAAACAGAGCATGCAAGTTCGGTATCGATCTTAGACTATTAATATTATAGAGTATATATCTTGTAGTATTTGTCAAAATATAGATAACCAGTTTACTGTTTCTTTTTAGATTTGTAAACATTTTAATTGACCTTTCGCCTTGTTTTCATTCACATAATCCCCCCGTTTAGCTTCCAAACTCTTCATGGGTTAGGGAACATAGACACTGGACGGGTATTTCGAAAACGACTCTAACAATATTCATGCATATTTTTGCGAAAAAATAAAAACCTAATTGGCAACATAGTGAAAACTCTGGTTTGACCGTTAGAACTTTTCAAAACAAAATCATCGTAAACTGAAATTTGTGTTACGTGTTTTTAGTTTGAGCAGCGGGAATTTCCGCACTCGACTCTAATGTTTTTTTTTTGTGTTCAGTAAAGAGTTGAACAAATATATACACAGTAATTGAACATTATGCGCACCGTTTTATGTAGAAATCATTAGCTGGACTGTTACTAGTAGAATTTATAATATATCAAGAAATATAAATATAGATTTAGGTAATTATTAGTAGAGCAAATGAATATTATTATACAATATCACAGCCGATTCTTTACTTTTTATAGTTTAGCTAAATCACGCCATCAGTACGAGTCAGTTCTGCAAGTTATTGATGACTATGAGACGAAATTGAATTGGGATGGCCTCACTTTCACGCCAGACTATTTTAAAGCCAAAAAGAAGGTGTGCTCTTACCTAACAATTAGTTCATCCGTGCGTCACGTTTTTAGAACATGATGATTTTATTTATTTTTTCTTTTAAAAAATTCATTAAACGAACATTTAATAACCAACAACTTTGTCTTCCGATTGAGAGAAATCAAATTCCCCGTAATAACATTTGAAAACATTTGACAACTGCAGGATTGCCTCGGCCTTGCAGCCAAATCTATTCTGAGACAAGCTCCTGAACTTCGAAAGAAAGAAGAGATCGAAAAGGTACAATAGTAGGAATGATCTAAAACATATAATAAATGTATTAACGTATTTTTTATATCTACATAACTTGAAGTATGCGAGTTTAATAAACCCACAACGGCTTGATAATCCAAGTTAAAATGTCATTGTTTCGTCAACTGTAATAAGAAATAAATACAATGCACAAAAAATAACGAAGTTTTTCTCCGAAAGATTCAACTTGTAGTCCTATTATTGCTATACTATAAGTAACAAGTTACAAGGCATTTTTTAATAAGCTTTATAATATCGAATGATGCCAAATTAACCAATTTCAATTATCTCCAAAAGCTTCTAATAGCTCTACGAAACATTCCTGCTTTTGCTGAATATCCAATTAAGATGCAAAACGATGTGTGTAAAGTTGGCCTCTATCTAGAGTAAGTAGATGTCATTTCTTCTTCAAAACTTTTCGTCTTGGACAGACGTTTACTATAGCAAATATAAGTAGACCTGAAAAAAAGTTGTATGATTAGCATTATATTATGTTGTATACTTATCAAGCATGAAATGTAATTATTGACATGGTTTAACGATAAATAATGTAAGGCTTACTCAATTCACTTCTAAACATTAACATGTCAGCTTTCTACAAACTATTTAACAAATACGTTGACCCGAATATAATGGCCCAGTACTAGCAGTACCACCTAATCCTAGTTCAATTTTGAGTTCAATCCATAAAATATTGACTTGTGGGATTTCTTCAAAGGTTTTCTTTTCCTCTTTCTGGTCTAACATAGCATAAGTAACTCAATAATGTAGGTCATGAGTTACACTAATCCAACAACAACTTCCTGTGAAGTTATACTCATTTTCTAAGCTTATAGCGCAACTCCCAGACCCCCAAGATGGCAAAAAGGTGGAGCGTGCAAATGAATTATTTTTGTTCCAGGAGGTAAACGCTGAGAAATACTCTGAGAAACACTTGGCTAAAGGCTTCAATTGTCGACTAAATAAAAATGTTATCAAAAGATATTTTCTAAAACATTTTTAAATTACATAAACTTATGGAGTGGAGAGTTAGTTCAAAGGTCAAAGGGTTTCCTTAGATTAGAAATAACGTGTTGGGAAACACACGTTTGTTATTAATTTCTAAAATTGCCAGTTAAATGGGTTCCGACTGGATTAACTGCAAGGTGACCATCCTTTCATGGATAACTTGACAGTTGCTATGAGTCAACCACCTAGCCCTGATGTTATAGCTCAAAGCCCTTTATCGCCTATAAGAAGATGATAGATGGATATGTCATCATACTGTCATCATGTTGTTCTCACACTGTCAACACAATTCTGTCATCAATCTGTAATCATACTGTCATGACTATGACACTATAACCCCACTGCCATCATGTTGTGATTACACTGTCATGACACTATAACCCCTATGCCATCATGTTGTGATTACACTGTCATGACACTATAACCCCACTGCCATCATGTTGTGATTACACTGTCATGACACTATAACCCCACTGCCATCATGTTGTCACTATACTTTAATCTACTGTCTTCCTACTGTCATCATACTTCCTTCACCTTCACCTGTTGGACCGTTGGGGCACCCCAAAAGATCTGTCAACCGCCTTTTCCATTCCTCTCTGTCCTGTGTCATCATATTACTATCATCAAATTAATACCATAGCGTCATCATACTGTCATGACCCTGTTCTCATAGTTATGTTGTCATACAATCATCATGGTAGTATTGTATTTGACTCATACTTTCGTTGAAACAGAACAGAGATCGGGAAAGTTGGAAAATTTTTGGAAATTACTTTCATTTTGTCCAACAACAATCTTGATCATATAAATACTAGATGGCTTTGGTATCATCCTTTCAAAGAATAATATTGGAATTGAAATGCTATTGTAATTTTAACAGGGATACAACTGGTGACATCATGATTTCGAAAATCTTAAAATGTTATTTACAGATACGAAGAAAAACGAGTTATTATCCGTGAGGGTCACAGAGCACATTATTTCTATATCATTCTCTCTGGTACAGGTATAGTTGACTTTGTGTATATCATCCTTTTTGTTCAAAGTATATATGACTTACTAAATCATTCTCTCTGGTACAGCAGGTCTAGTTGATTGTTTCTATGTTATCCTTTGTTCGCGTTTAATTGCACTATTTCTCTACACCCTTTCTCTCAAATACATGTAACTATTCTAGAGTTATAATGAACTATTTATTATCCTAACTGTGCCGACACAGTTTAATTTATTTAACAAAATGCAAGAGCTAAGCAATAGGCTACCATTGATCAACTGAGAAACAAGTCGAGAATACTTTGTGTTTTCCATATGTGAGCAGGTCAGGAGTGGCGCTACTGAGTGAGGCCCTTTTTATTATTATCTGCTGCTCAACATTTATTCATTTATAACAGTAGGCAGGTGGTAGCTCTACTGGGTGGGCCCAATCTGTGCACCTCGGTTTGCGACCAAGGGGCTAGAGTCGCCTAAGCAACCAGACAGCACAATCAAACTAAACTAAACTAATCTAGCTAACTAAAAGAACAAACTAAACTAAATTTATAAAACAAAACTTATATACACTTTATTTACAACAAACTTACAAAGCAATAAAAATGTAGATGAATACGAAAATAAAAATAAACTTTACAGAAACAACCAAATAAACTTAGAAATAAACAACTAATCAACCTGACTATACCACTACAAACACTAATAAGAAACCCAAATTTCTATCTTTACTAGATTACACCTAAAAATACCAACACTAAACACAACAGTACAGCAGACAGCTTAACTGTGGCAGTAATCTATACTAATAAAGGCATTAGCTATTGCAGACAGTAAGCTACTAGCAACAGAACTACAGCAGTACCACCGCAGGCAGCTATAATGGCAGTACTATAGCAGTAATGGCAGTACTATAGCAGTAATGGCAATAAGACAGTAAGGCAGGAATTATAGCCTGCAATTACAAATATAAACAAACATAAGACATAATAACAAAATAATAATAACTAGACCTAGTCTAGCACATACACATACCTAAATGCATGAGGTAAATAAATACAATTACCTGCATGTAACTAATAAAAGCCATACATACTAAAGTCAAAGTCTAAGCCACGACCAACACAGGTCAGGCTAGACTACAATAAACATAAATATAAGTCTAGGCTCAACAAACTGAACAAAGCCGCCATGACAGCGATGCTTAGGACGCAGCCATCTTTTACATTAAAAAGTAGGACAAACTGCCAACTTAATAGAGTGGTTATCCTAGCAATAAAATATTAATAAAAATACATAGGGAACATAAAATAATAAAATATTTCAAATAGAAAAACAAGGGGATCATTAAGGATGGCGCAAGGGGGTGACGCTATCCAAGTCTACGGAACTTCCGGTTCCATCAGAGGTAATCCTGGCTAATTAACTAGCCAGTGATGTCACTCCACTAATCAGTCTACATCTAGACTATAACAGTAGATGTAGGAATAACTAATACAAATACAAACTAAAGAAGTAAAAATAAAAACATTTTCCAACTTACAGGCTGAAATTTACACTACAATTACTAACTACTAACTCACTACCTGGTCACACAGACCAAAGGTCAACACCGGAAAAAGAAAGAACTGACCGCACCCTTTCTATTTATAGAGCCAGGTCATGACTCACCTAAACTAACTCTAACATTAAAGAGCTGGCGGGAAACATGCATACACTCAGCACTAGCCTAGATTGTTTACACAAATTAACAACAGATAAAAATAGATAAAAAATTAGATCTAGGATCGCCAGCTCACACATATATGTGAAGTTCATAATGAAATCATTTTAACTGTTGAAATCAATAAATGGCATGGGCGTAGCCAGGGGGGGGGGGTTCTTGGGGTTCAAACCCATCCCCCCGAAATAAAATCCCCCCCTTGGGGGAGGGGGGTGGGGGGGAGTCGGAATTTAGTGACTGATTTTTTGCTTTGATTTTGTTTATTTTAGGTGAGCTTTTAATACTAAACCATCACTTGCCCTAGCACAACCAAAGGGGTTTCGAGTTTAAAACCCCCTACCAGGGGGGTTCGAGTTTAAAAACCCCTACCAGGGGGGTTCGAGTTTAAAAACCCTTACCAGGGGGGTTCGAGTTTAAAACGCCTACCAGAGCGGTTCGAGTTTAAAAACCCCTACTAGGGGGTTTGAGTTGAAAACCCCCTACCAGGGGTTTTGAGTTTTAAACCCCCTACCTGGGGTTTTTGCAGTTAATCCCCCTCTTCTATAAAACAAAACAAAAAAAAATGCAAACGAAAATCCCCTAATTCCAAGAGCACAGTTAAGGAAGATTTTGATTTTAAAACCCCGTCTAAAATTTACGATAAACCCCCTCTTTAATATAAAAAAAAAAAGCTAATTACGCACTCAAAATGTTATGAGCGTAGCTAAATGGGTTTTGACTCAGTTTTGAGTTTAAACCCCACTTCAGTGGGGTTTGAAGGTAAAAAATACCTCTTTTTAATAATAACAAAAAAAGAAAATTATACACTAAAAATGTTATGAGTGTAGTCTATGGGGTTTTGAGTTTAAACTCCCCTCCAGTGGAGTTTGAAGCTAAAAAGTACCTCTTCAATATAAATAAAAGAAAATTACTTACTCTAAAATCTATGAGCGTAGTCAAAGGGGTTTTGAGTTTAAACCCCACGCCATCTTCAGTGTAAGAAAAAAAGCAAATTACGCACTCAAAATGCTATGAGCGTTGCCGAAAGGGGTTTTGAGTTTAAACCCCCATTCAGAGGGGTTTGGTGCTAAAAATACATCTTCAATATAAAAAAAAGCAAATTACACACTAAAATTATTTGAGCGTAGCCAAGCCAATCGGGGGTTTTGAGTTTCTTCTACAGATGGCTTTTTTTTTTAAGTTTAAAACCCCTCCAGATGGTTTTGAGTCTAAGATCCCCCTACAGAGCATTTTGAGGTGGAAAACCCCCAACAGAAGATTTTGACGATAAAACTTCTATTTTCGATATAAAATCTAAAGCAAACTACAGTCACTTAATTCCAAGAGCGTATTCAAGAGAGGTTACACATTTTTACCAGTGGCAGGGCTCCATTAATAAACTGCATTGAATAGTCATCTACCGAAATCGAAAAACAGTAAATATAGCTCAACAAAGATGGCTAAGACAGATTTCAGGAGTCAGTTATAGAGATCGGATCTAAATCAAGGAAATCCTATGCCGAACTGGGAGTCGACCCCTTAGTAAGATTGTGAGAGAACGACGCATGAGGTTTGCGGAACATGTTCTCCGACAAAATGAATTACGCATAAGAAGAGTTGCAATGATATCCCAGTACAACTTGACGCCACTCATTCCTCATGGTAGGTAGGAAGAGGCTTCAGACATTACCAGTGACAGATTTTTATGGAAACTGCTTGACGTCAAATGCTCCGAACGGCGTGGAAGGGTCTAAGTCAGTAAGAATAGCACATTAGGTTTTTTAAATACATCTTTTTAATAGCAGGAAAATGCACTGTAGATACCTCAGAATATGCATTTTGTTGGCTTTCAATATCAGAAATAGTGCTTGGAGGCGGGGCTTCGCCCCGCGCTGGGGGAGCTCCTAGCGCTCCCCTAGACCCCTTTGCTAGTAATGTCGGGGAATCTACAATTTTTTCACTAACTCATGGAAGAACCTATTCTAGGGCACAATAAACGTCTTCCGAAAGAATGAAGGGTCAGAATGTAATAAAGATTATGTACACACACACACACACATAAATACATATATTTTTTTTCCCGGGGGGGGGTCGGGTGTTGGGAGAAAAAAATTCACCCCCCAACCCCCCCCCCCGAATAAAAATCCTGGCTACGCCCATGATAAATGGTGTGACAATACTGGATGGCTAACAAATGACTATGTGTTAAAATGCTGATCTCATAACGGCAATAACTCTTGAAGGCACAGTGTAATCCTGCTTCAGAAATACCGGGAACGTTGGCTGTCCTTTAAAAAAACATAATGGGTCATAGGTCACAATTTTTCAATAAATGTAAAGACATGGCGCTCGAGATCGTTGGGTTAAGATTATTTTACATAAATAAATCTTATTTCCACCTTTTCTCTTCCCTTTCCCTCACTGCCCCCCCCCCATAAACTAAATTCCTTTGTCCCCAAACGTTCTGTTCTTGTTACTGAGTGACTTACAAACCTACCCAGAGTAAGAATTCTGTTCCTTGATCTCATGCGGCACTCAAACATTTAGGAGATCGATTGATTTGACCCCACACGAATACACGTTTTTACAAATTGTCATATATGGCCCTATTGTAATACCAAAGACTTTAAAACAGGCAGGTTCATTGAACCGTAGTGTGAAGTCAGACAAGTGATCCCACCTTACGGATATATCACTAATTTCTATTTAAGAGAAATAAGCGCACTTGAAAAGCACACACACTATGTAGAGATCCAACTCATGTCCTATTCATTGACAAAAGAATCTGTCATGTTTCAGTTGTTGTGACATGTCTTGTTTATCATTGACAAGTGAAGCTGTCATGTTTCAGTTGTTGTGACATGTCTTGTTTATCATTGACAAGTGAATCTGTCATATTTCAGTTGTTGTGACATGTCTTGTTTATCATTGACAAGTGAATCTGTCATATTTCAGTTGTTGTGACTGTGTTTGACGAAAGTACTGGCAGTAGCAGCACCCTCGTGACACTTGAAAGGGGAATGTCTTTCGGTGTAAGTCTTAATGTCTGTACAACAAAAGAGCAGAGAAAAAAATCTTACACGATCTGTTGTATTGTAGGCAAAAATAAAAACGAAATATTTTTAACGCAGTAATGCTAACCCTATCCAACATATGTGTATTACAGCATACTCGTATCTCATACAGAGTCATCCTTAGTGTACAATAGGCTAGATCTATATATTTCAGCATTGATTTATTATAGAAAACATGAACTTTGTTCTTCTACGCATATCAAATCCTTCTTTGAAGGCGAGGTAAATAAGGCTTTGAGTGTAGTTATTTTAGATTTTACAGAACAAAATAATGAAGAAGGTTATGTGCTAGTGTAGTTAAGCCAGAGAGCTAGAGTAATCATGATGTTCAATTATGTTCTCTAAAAAAACGCACTCTGTAAATTCATTAAATATATTGAGGCTTTAAAAACTGAATGTCTATGAGAGGTTGAACGTTAGAGCAAAGGGTTACGAGTATGCGATGTGGACAACACAATGCACTTTTATAGTGATAAAGCTAAAATATTTAAAAAAAAACATTCTCAAGAAATTTAGCCTTGGATCTTCAAATCGGAAGTTCAGTTTTCTGACCTTCAAGTAGAAAGTTCAGTTCTCTGACCTTTAACTGGGAAGTTCAGTTCTCTGACCTTCAACTGGGAAGTTCAGTTCTCTGACCTTCAACTGGGAAGTTCAGTTCTCTGACCTTCAACTGGGAAGTTCAGTTCTCTGACCTTTAACTCGGGCGCTCACTTCTTCTCTTTTTAACTCACAAGTTTGTTTCTCTAGCTTTAGTATACAAGTCTAGCTGCATCCTTTTTTTCCTCAGCAGACTCATCTTCTATCCCATAACCCTGTCAGGCTGCCTGCTTCGGTTCTCTGCCTTTCTGACTCTGTCTGTTAGAATGATCCAGTTTATTTTGTTGTCATCCCATTCGCTCTTTGATTGTCATCAATTTCTTTGACCTGGTACTGTACCCTAGAGGAATGTTCTTCTGAAAGTTTTTTTTCACCTTGTTAATTCCACCCCCACCCCCGGGGTTGTCTTGCAGGAGGTTAAGAACTAATAGACTTTATTTCTCTCTCTCTCTATATATATATATATATAATGGATAATGGAATTAAAATAAATAGCTATAACTAAACAAAAATACTTGTTTTATTCTTCGCTTCTATTTTTCCAGGAACTTGGACTTATAACCCATTCCAAGAGACAGGCCAGTGTTGTTTGTAAGACTGGTGTGGAGGTACTTAGTATAACCTACTCAGTAAGTGTTGTTTGTAAGACTGATGTGGAGGTACCTAGTATAATCTACTCAGTAAGTGTTGTTTGTAAAACTGATGTGGAGGTACTTAGTATAACCTACTCAGTAAGTGTTGTTTGTAAGACTGACGTGGAGTTACTTAATATAACCTACTCAGTAAGTGTTGTTTGTAAGACTGATGTGGAGGTACTTAGTATAACCTACTCAGTAAGTGTTGTTTGTAAGACTGACGTGGAGTTACTTAGTATAACCTACTCAGTAAGTGTTGTTTGTAAGACTGACGTGGAGTTACTTAGTATAACCTACTCAGTAAGTGTTGCAACAAAGTCTTTTATGAACTTTGTAACTCATTATTAAATTGAATAGATAGATAGATAGATAGATAGATAGATAGATAGATAGATGGATGGATGGATGGATGGATGGATGGATGGATGGAATGGATGGATGGATGGAATGGATGGATGGACGGATGGATGGATGGATGGATATATAGATAGATAGATAGATAGATAGATAGATAGATAAGCATATCAAGATAGCTTTATATATTTTCTATATAAATATGTAGGGAACTCAAAAATATCTTCATTTCTCTCTCTCTTTTTGTATAGGAATATCAAAAAATCTTTATGTCAGGGGGGATTGTGAAGCTAGACAATGACGAGCACTTTGAGTTTCTCAGGTCATATTACATTGCTTTTTCATTATTATCAATATTACATTGCCCTTTAATTATTATCAAAATCGCATTGCTCTTTCCGTGTTATAACGAAAGCCTGACGCTGAAATTTGAAATGACGATCTGTTACAAGATTTTATACCTTTAGGCCGACTGAGGCGTACAATGTAAGGAGGAGACAGGCTTCGGACAAGACAAAAAATGTGGTCATTCTTTGCTAGAATTTATGCTACAGTACCTCTGTGTGTATCTCACATACACAATCATGATATATCCAGTGGTGACCAATAAGTGACTAGTGTTGATTTTCAGAAAAAAAAAATCTTTTTCATGTTGCTATCAAAAATCCATTTCCCCCCCCCCCCCCCGCCTACTGTTGTTAGCACTGTGTATGTTGTTTTGTTTAAATTCCTAACACTGCTGGAGTTACACGTCAATCAGATTTAACATAATCACAAGTGGAACTAGGGAACTCGTTTTGTTTTGATTCAATCAATGACAATGGCGCATGGAGAGTGCTAAAAGCATGGCATTGTGTCAAATATTGCGACAAACACAAGTTAATATTGGCTTAACATAAGGCTAGGATTTCTCAACATAAAATATGCTAATAAGGCTTGTCTTCGAGTCCCAAAATTAATGAGGAATGCAATAATTCCCGTGGCTACATAAAATATATTAGTCCATATAACATTGCAAGATATCCCACCCTATTGGATGTATTTGAAGGATCACTTTGGGGCACAAATAATTATTCTTTTATAAAACGTTTATGTTTTGTGTGACGGACTTGTAATTCTCTAAGAAAGCGTACGTATCATCTTTCCTCTCAGTGCTGGTTTAGTTTATAAACATGACATTGAGCTAAAAGACTTAAACAAACCATTAGTCAAGTGGGTGTGGATGGCATTCGAAACTAAAAAACAAAGTCACTGAACCATTAGTCAAGTGGGTGTGGATGGCATTCTAAACTAAAAAACAAAGTCACTGAACCATTAGTCAAGCGGGTGTGGATGGCATTCTAAACTAAAAAACAAAGTCACTGAACCATTAGTCAAGCGGGTGTGGATGGCATTCTAAACGCGCCAACTCTGAACCTTTCGTTTACTTTAGAAGACATTAGCTCCACTCTGTAGTTCTTTTAATACCAGGGAACAATGGCCTCCTGAGATTGATCGAATGCCATGTGATTGAGTTGGCAATAACGATAATTTGTCACCATTAACACTTGATAGCAATACCGAGTATGACTATTTCTGAATCTAGATTGGTTGCTTGTATAGTCTTGTATTAATTTATTATTTACTTGCCTCTCTGCTTCCCTAACTATTTTATAAGACCCCGAATAGGCTAAAAATAAAAAGGAAACATGGGTAAGCGCTAATTGATAGCTGACTTGATTTCACTAAGTTTCATCATATAACATTGGTTAATAAAAGTGTTTTGGGTGACTTAAGGGAAGCCGATATACATCTATGTGCAAGTGTCTGGAACCTGATTTATCAAAACTATAACAGGAAAATATTTGATTTAGCAAAAAAGAAAATGACTAAAGAACTTTCTTATCACGTTTAATTCTAGCAATGGTTAACCATGATAAATAAAGGTAACCATGAAAAGACAAATTAAGTACAGAGATCTATACAGACTTTAATGGGTTATTATACACATGAATCGAGGCTCCGCCAATTCAAAGATCTCAAACTTGTAAGCTAAGATTGTTATCACTACGTAGTTTAATTTATTAAACTTTCCATGTGTAGCAAATTTTAATTTATATTTTTTTTTTGGTCCTCAACCCACGCGCTAATTTGGAAGGCCAAAGAACCTATTGTCTTATAGACATTCTAACGTGCCTAATTTGGAAGGCCAAAGAACCTATTGTCTTATAGACATTCTAACGTGCCTAATTTGGAAGGCCAAAGAACCTATTGTCTTATAGACATTCTAACGTGCCTAATAATTTGGAAGGCCAAAGAACCTATTGTCTTATAGACATTCTAACGTGCCTAATAATTTGGAAGGCCAAAGAACCTATTGTCTTATAGACATTCTAACGTGCCTAATAATTTAGAAGCACCTAATTAATATGTGAGACATTTTGGCGGGGCAATGGGGCACATTATGGCTCTATAGTTCTAAGGAGCTCGAGGGTCTACAGAAGCTCGGTGGTTTATGCATGTCAGTGTTGTGTGTGTGTGTGTGTGTGTAATGGACAGACTCAATTGACTAATAGATTAATTGATTAGTATACTAAACATTTCTAAATATGCATCAGATCATGTCAATAAACTATTGATTTCTTGTATTGATTAGGTTTTTTCTACTCTAGGACGGACACATTTAGCCGAATTATATGAGACATGTCCACCAATTCCCCACCTCCTTACCCCAACCTCAAATATACATGTGTTTAAAACAAACACTCACAGACACACACATTCTCACACACAAACTCACTCACACACACTTGCAAACACACACACACACACAGAGCTTGATATTCAATGAGGAACCTCGAGCCAATACACTTCACATTTTCCTAAATTAATGTTTGTTTAATAGTCGCTTCCTGCCAGGATTCGCAATGAAGCAATCGGAATTGGTTCATAAAATGCCTCTAATCACAGGCACGCACACTCGATCGCACGTCTGCCAACACATACATAAATTAGGCAGGTAAAACTTAACCGACCCCCCCCCTACTCTCAGCTAACGACCCAGAAAAGAAAGCTCATTGACTGTGTCTAGATACTCCATATACCTGTTTCAATATCCTGTATCAGTGACAATGATTGCCTTGGATTTAGCAGTTTGTACTGAACCTTCTCCTCAAAGGGAGGTCACCAAAGATGACTTGCTTTACATCAGCAGGAGTCTGCAGTTCCTAAGACATTGGCCAGTAGAGAAACTCAAAGAGAATCCAACAGCCAGTTGTATTTACTACTTCCAGTAAGTTGTACTTTGACTTAACATCTCTAGAGATAACATTGTTCTAGTACTCTTGCATTGAATAGGCAGGAAAAAACGTGAATCCCAAAAGTAATTTTTTTAGACTACAAGAATCGAACTAGCTTATTACTAAAAGAAGAAACTAGGAGGGCAATAAAGTGCTAGGTTTAAGTGTTTATAACATTCCAGCGTTGATCGTCTTAATTATCTTTATTGTCTTTATTCGTCTTTATTATCTTTATTCGTCTTTATTCTTCTTAATTATCTTTATTGTCCTTATTCGTCTTAATTATCTTTATTCATCTTGATTGTCTTTATTCGTCTTTACTGTCTTTTGTTCTTTGACATTCTTTTTTTTTGTCTCTTCCTTTCTCTCTCTCTCTCTCTCTCTCTATTATTCCTTTTTTCTCTCTATCTTTCGTCTTCTTCATTCTCCATTGAAGCATTGTAAAAGAAATAAACGATTCTGTCATGATGACTTGTTCAGGGACAGTTCTCTTAGGACTTGATGTGGAGAAAAACTTGATAAGTGTTCTCTTTTCACTGTGACATGCTTGTTTAACCTTGTCTAAGTTATCATTCATATAGTTTTTGATATATGAGTTGTTGTTTTTTATCTATGGCGGAAAACTATAAATAGCTTGTTGGTTTTAGGTGTATCCGGTGGATAAAATAAAGGAAATGTTGATGAGGTTTGAGTTTTTAAATTCATTGTGAAAATATGGGTGTGCACTGCAGTATAACATTTTCTAAACTCTTTAGTGTGTATTTCCTTTTTTTTTGTCCTTGACCTGTTTAGTTGAACGTGAAAATCCTCAATGTCCAGGATCTCTCCATGTGACTACAGATATGTCCAACTATTAACATAAATGTTTGTTTAAATGACGATCGGCTTATTTTTATATTTTAAGTAAATTAAATGTTACACACACACGTGCAATAACACACACACAGTTATTTTTTTTTTATTTTTTGAGTGGTTGGGGGTGGGGAGGGGTCATCGAAAGAAGAGGGGTAGGCAAGCTTTGAACCCTCTTTTAAATGATATATCATATGTATTCCACACACACACACACACACACACACACACACACACACTTATAAGCTATTCTACAATGAACACTTCTCGAATGACCGCTGCGCAGCAAGAAATAAATGACAGTGTCACGTCCGGGATAATGTTTATAGTGTCGCATTTGGTTTACAGCTGTTTAGTCTTTGTAGATCTATTATATGCAGTTTTTCTTTTTTATTTGGTTCAGCTTTTGTTTCCTGGTCATTGTTTAAAAAAAGTCGCGCGACATGTCGTGTACGAATATCAGCCCATGTTGAAATTTGTCTTTGTAGAATAGACCCTTTGTAAGCGATGTCGCTCTTCTCAAATTCAATATTCTCTGTGTGTGCAATGAACCGTCCCTAGGAGGCGTCAATATTGTTTTTATAGGTCGGTGTTGTATAATGCTCTACTATGTAAAGTTGTTTTTGTCATTTGTTTGTAGAGAATAAATTATCTGTAGTCTAATTCTGTTTGTCTGTTTTTCTCTTTCTCTTCTCTCTTCCTCTTTCTTTTTCAATCTCGCTCTTTCACTTTCTTTCACTCTCTTCTCCCTTTCTCTGTCTCTCTCTCTTTCTTTATCTCTCTCTCTCTCCCTCTGTTTCCCCCTAAACTGCTCTCTTTCTTCTTTTCTGCTGTCTTTATTAGCGGCCCCCTATATTGGGGAAAGCACTATTAGTTTTGTCACGGCCGTATATACATATTGACAACACAAACTTTAGGTTAGGTCCTCAAAGAAATATTTAGCACTGACATATTTTGTCTTTGTATGGGATTTTGTGTCAGTGTGTGTGTATGTTTAAAAGTGTATACGCTTATTAATAGGTAATGTTATTTTATAATAGTGTCCATCAATGTATACATCTAATTTTTCAAAATCGTGCAATGCTTACGATAGCCGTTTTTAAGACAGGCAAAAAGCAAGACCTGCACTAGATGTAAATAATCGTAGGAAATCATACTTTGAATGTACATTTTGTATGAAGGTTAATATTGATAATTTGTTGTTAATAGTTTCTGATATCAAAACCTGAAGGTCTGGATTGACAGTTTGTAGTTCATAATTTCTGAAGTTTTATTATTATTTCAATCTAATTTTACTTTGGTGTTTATCATGCTTAAAATATCGAAACCTGCCTTTAAACCTGCATTGCTTGCCATAAAATTTGATCCCAAAGGGGGCTTCCTTCAAGTTTGTGTGAAAAAGGCTCTCTCCTTTTTTACTTCGCTCTGTTTTCTCTTTGTTCTCTTTTCCGGCGTTTTCTCTCTTTTTCTCTATTTTCAGTTCTGTTTTCTCTCTCTCTCTCTCTCTCTCTCTCTCCATCTGGCCTCTATTTATTCTAATTTAGATTGTTGTCAAGTGTACCATTAAGATATGTCAAAACTACGCGCTTTAAAAGTAGTTAGTTTTTTTTTTAACTTTCAACTAAAACGAAGTTCGTTTTAAAATTAGTTTTAAAAACAACATTTGAATCAGTATTCTATTCCATGAGTTAGTTAATAAATGGAAAATCTATTTTATAATGATCCATTCATACTTTTTCCATTGTGACCTTAGATGCAAATTTTGTGTACCAATGCGCGAATCTATGACTGAAGCTTGATTTATTAATGAAGAAGACTTTGACTTTAAAAAAAAACTTCACTTTATTTCACTTTGGTTCACTTTCGTAAAAGAAAAAAGTAGCCGTTGCATCAGAACTTTGAATGATCTAAAATACCATGATGTCCGATTTTCGTTTTCTCTTCTAGTTTCTGAGATCTAAACGGGACGGACGGACAGACGGACGGACAGACAAGCCACTCAAAACTAATAGCGTCTTTTCCCCTTTCGGGGGCCGCTACTAAAATACTCAGAAAGACACAAAGATAAAGGCACATTCCTCGTTCCATATGCTAGGACAAATTTGTAGTCTTCTTCTCTAGTGCTATTAGAGCATGGAATGGGTTGCCTCAGCCATCCAGGAAAACCAGTGACTTGGCAGAATTCAAGTCATTGGTTAACATGCATGACTAGATGAAGGAAGCGTTGGGCGTAATCATCTTCTTTTTCAAGTAATGTCTGTATTATATAAGATAAGATAAGATCTACCAATTGCTCTCTTTATTTTATTTACTTTGGCTATACTTCTGTCTCATTGACGTAAGAATTCTGTCTCAGAAATCTCCATGTGCTTATTAAAGGTCAAATAAAATAATAATACTGTCTCTAATAACGCTCTTCTATAGTTGCAGGTATTGCAGGTATATAACATGTATTGTTAAACTTTGATTATGAAACACATTTGTATATTATTCTATTTCTCCGTCTTCTCACCCATGTCTCAATGGTCTGCTCCAGTCGTAATACTGTGCTCGTTCGTGACAGCAACAACTCGGACTGGATCTATGTTGTACTTAAGGTCAGTGTAACTTTAGATCTCAGTTTAATTTTAATGTACATCTAAGTTTAATTCTAATGTAGATCTAAGTATACCCTTAACGTAAATTTAATACTAGTTTAATTTTAATTTATATCTTAGTTTAACTTTAATGTTGATCACATTTTACTTGTAATGCAAAATTTAAATAAATTTTAATATAAATCTCAGTTTAATTAGACTGTAGATCTAAGTTTCATTTTAATGTAGATCTAAGTTTATTTTTAAAAGACATCAGTTAAAAATGAATATAGTTTGTTTTATTTGAACGTATACACCTTGATTTCAAAACAGATTGTCTCTTTGTATTAACATTCGAGTTAAAAGTTTAGCTTAAGAAGGGTCAAGGAATTTTTACCACATAAACAAAACAAACCCATTAAGAACATACAACTTTCGCTCTCTAAGCCTTATATATAGTCTATGGCCTTGCTAAATCTCACCAATAATTTTAACAAAGGATTTAACAAAGCTACTGTTGTGTCCTGCGCCCACTATGACTAGGCTCTCAACAAATTGTGTGACCTACAGTATACTTAGAAAGAAAAAAACAACAAGAAAACAAATTTAAAAGAATTTTAAAAACAAAACTTATATTAAGTGTAATTTATCAGTTAGGATCATTCATGTAATCAAATTTGTAATAAATCTACTGTCCATACTAACAATACTGAATCTGTGCCATTAGAAATATTTTTACCTTTTGTTTTCGTTTAGCGCAATTTCATGCTTTTAGCTTTTTCAATGCGCTATGATCCTATCACTTTCTCAATGCGCTATGATCCTATCACTTTCTCAATGCGCTATGATCCTATCACTTTGTCAATGCGCTATGATCCTATCACTTTCTCAATGCGCTATGATCCTATCACTTACCTGAACCAGTTGGGGAAAAAAGAGGGGAGAGGGAATTTTGTGTGTGTTCGTCAATGCTACCGTGATCGCTTTTTAAATTAGTTTTAAAATGTTCGACTTTAATTCGAACTCAGGTCTCAAGCCTCCTCAAGTGGACCACATCTATCAAGTACGATATCTTTCCCTTGTTTGATGCACACAAAAAAAATACCAATAGTTAATTAACTAATAGGTTATTTTTTTAAATTGATTCTTGTTTTATCAGGTACTAGAAATAATTTAGCAAAACTTCCACTTCATCGAGATTGTGTGTGTGGCAGAAATAACGTGTGCAAACTTTTTACCAGACAGACAGAGTGAATTGACATACGCTTGGTAACAAATCCAAGAAACCATGTAGAATTATATGTTCATTAAGTGTATTAAAAATCAGAAATAAAATGTATAAGCTTAAGACAATGTAGCCTCGTGTAGGCAGATTGAGACCAATACCCATTGTAGGCTTGTGTCGGCAGATTGAGACCAATACCCATTGTAGGCTTGTGTTGGCAGATTGAGACCAATACCCATTGTAGGCTTGTGTCGGCAGATTGAGACCAATACCCATTGTAGGCTTGTGTTGGCAGATTGAGACCAATACCCATTGTAGGCTTGTGTCGGCAGATTGAGACCAATACCCATTGTAGGCTTGTGTTGGCAGATTGAGACCAATACCCATTGTAGGCTTGTGTCGGCAGATTGAGACCAATACCCATTGTAGGCTTGTGTTGGCAGATTGAGACCAATACCCATTGTAGGCTTGTGTCGGCAGATTGAGACCAATACCCATTGTAGGCTTGTTTGGCAGATTGAGACCAATACCCATTGTTGGCTTGTGTTGGCAGATTGAGACCAATACCCATTGTAGGCTTGTGTTGGCAGATTGAGACCAATACCCATTGTAGGCTTGTGTCGGCAGATTGAGACCAATACCCATTGTAGGCTTGTTTTGGCAGATTGAGACCAATACCCATTGTAGGCTTGTTTTGGCAGATTGAGACCAATACCCATTGTAAGCTTGTTTGGCAGATTGAGACCAATACCCATTGTAGGCTTGTGTCGGCAGATTGAGACCAATACCCATTGTAGGCTTGTGTTGGCAGATTGAGACCAATACCCATTGTAGGCTTGTGTCGGCAGATTGAGACCAATACCCATTGTAGGCTTGTTTTGGCAGATTGAGACCAATACCCATTGTAGGCTTGTGTCGGCAGATTGAGACCAATACCCATTGTAGGCTTGTGTCGGCATACTGAAACAAATTCCTATCCCTACGATTCTGTTTTATGAATTGTGTTTTCTGGTTTGTCATGTCGATGATTGGTCGTTTGAACGAGAAACCACTTTTTAGGCTGTGCAACGTAGTACTCATTAGTATATTCACGAGAGTATCTTTTTTTTTACTTGAAA
Source organism: Biomphalaria glabrata (assembly GCF_947242115.1). NCBI lineage: Eukaryota > Metazoa > Mollusca > Gastropoda > Planorbidae > Biomphalaria > Biomphalaria glabrata. The sequence continues at coordinate 35,154,307 of NC_074712.1, read as the reverse complement.
ATTCAAAATTCTAAGCATGAATACATATGTTTTCAGCCTTATTACATTCTAAGAAGGTCATTACTTTTACAACTTGTCTAGGACGACTTAATTATAAAAATTTTATGATAATTTCTAAATTTTAATCACCAGGGGAGCTTATCTGTGTTAAAGAAATTGAAAAATTTCACCAATAAATCAGAAAAAGATCAAAGAACTCCTAGGACTAAAGGTAGCCTGCTCCGGCTTAGTTGTTTTATACTTATATGTTTAGTAATCAGAAGTTATATATCTGTGACTTTTAAATATCTTGAACATACAACAATATTATTGTCTGAATCAGTTGCATCTTTCATTACATGTTGATCTAAATTAAAACAATAGGTGATCAAGACGTCCAGATCGATGAGAAATTGGCAGCTAAATACACAGAGAATAGTTTCGCTGAACGGAAAAGAAGACCTGGTCAGTGGAAACTTCAATCACTGGACCTGCCAGTTGTACCTGAGGAACAATTTAAATCTCCGGTAGAATTGGAATCAAAATTGGTGACTAGATTTATTTATTTCAAACTTTAGCTGATTGAGTTCAGTTTTTCAGTTGGGCTACAATTTTTTAAAAAATATAACTAAACAAGACTTGTGTATTCGACTATTGGTGCTGTTCAGTCTGGGATATCTGTCTCGGTGGCTGTTCCGATTGGCTACTCATCAAGGAGGCTCTGATTCAAATTCCGATTAAGACCAGGAGTTTTAGCATTGAGATTTGACTCAGCTGATTTGTATTTGCTGAGCGCATATAACCGAGATCCGTCGCTATAGAAGGCCCTAGCACTGACCTGCAAAGTCACAACCAGTGGGCAGTTTAGACCAATAACTCGTTGCCACATCACAGGTCTGCTAGCAAACTCCGCGATATTCTCCTTTGACCATTAGCTGTCTGAAATGGACATGCTTTGGAACATTAGGCATAACATTATTAGAAACTGGGGGGGGGGCAGTTTGGGACTTTGCTGATACATGTTATTTGTGTTACAAGTACTGAAACATTTTTGGGTTTCTTCTAAAGCACATTTTCAGTTGAGACGACACGGTGTAATTGATCTCATTTACTTTGTCAGTATCACTCAATATCATTACCCATCATGCAGTCAACCGAGCAGTCAACCGAGCAGTTTATTGAAAAGATAAAAGAATGGATTGGTCTTTTTTTTTAAGTCTAATGCATGCAAGCGTCTTATTCAGTTATGCTTACACATTATTAAGTGGATCTACTGTGTTTGAAATGTTACGTAATGTATTTCAGAGCCAGACTCTACCTGGATATGTGAATTATAAAGACAGATTATTGTCACTGGATTACGAGAAGATAATCAAAAGTTACCAGTCAAGACTATTAACCAAAGGGACACAACAAGCAAATTTTTGGAAGCAAGATTCAGCAAAAAAGTGGCTCAAACAGAAGGTGACTTTAACATTGTCTTCAGTTTAAGTAAACATACATACATACATACACATACAATGTTACTTTAACACTGTCTTTAGTTTAATTGCACATACATACACACACATACAAGGTGACTTTAACATTGTCTTCAGTTTTAGTGCACATACATACACACACATACAATATGACTTAAACATTGTCTTCAGTTGAAGTACACATACATACAAACAAGATGACTTTATTAATACCCATCATTACCAGTTCCTAATAAATGGCTCCTTCTGTCTCGGCAGACCATGGATGCGCTAGATGAGTCACTGGCTTTAGTTATGTCTTGAGATGGGACAGAATCTGGAGTGACTGATCAAGCCAATTTTGGAGCGGCAGATTTTGCCACAGTTCGTGCATGTATATTCATCTGTCCTAGGGCTAGCTGACAGGGCAGATTTATTTTTCTTTCTCTTGGCTGACGCAGCTTCGTTTCTTTTGCATTCGGCGAAGTTCGTACCAGCACGTACAGTCTGTCTCCATGCTGTCCGGTCTTGGGCTATCTCCTCCCACATACTTTGGTCGATGCCCGTGGCTCTCATGTGAGTGACATGACCGAGCCATCGAAGTCTTCTCTGTTGAAAGAGAGCATAGATGCTGTGCATGTTAGCCCGTGTCAGAACTTCCTGATTGGTGACACGATCCCTCCAGGAGATGCACAGTATGCCTCCCATGCAGCGTAGCTGGAAGCTATTTAATCTGTGTTCTTGAAGCATGTAAGTTGCCCAGCCATCACTGCCATAAAGAAGTGTGCTCAGAACACAGGCATTGTAGACTAGGATTTTGGTTGCCATAGTCAATTTGGTATTTTCCAACACGCGCATGGAGAATTTTGCCATTACTGAAGAAGCCTTTTCTATTATTTTTGTCAGCTCAGTGTCTAAATCTTGTTGTTCCCAAGTATGTGAATTCCTGCACTGTAAGTGTGTGATTTTAAGTATGTATCGCTGATATTTCTGCGACATCTTATGCCAGGATTTCGGTCTTGGAGAGGCAAATTATAAGGCTAAACTCTTGACAAGCAGCTGCCAGAGCATTCACAAGTCTCTGCAATCTTTCTTGTGTGTGAGATATGAGTGCCGCATCATCGGCGAAAAAAAGTATCCTCAACATACGCCGTCTCTTCGTTTTGACTTTAAGGCGTGCCAGGTTAAATAGCTTTCCATTGCATCTACTGTGGATATATCCTCCATCTTCCAGGGATTTGAACGCACTGGTGAGTACAACTGAAAAGAAGATGCCGAATAGTGTTGGAGCCAGAACACATCCTTGTTATACTCTGCTCTTGATGGAGAATGGCCTAGAGGTGAAACTGTCAAACTGTACGGTGCCCTGCATATTTTCATGAAAAGCTGACACTAGTTTGCGTAGCTTTTTTGGACAGCCGATTCTCTCTAATACGGCAAACAAGCCGGTTCTGCTGACAAGGTCAAACGCCTTGGTCAAGTCAATAAAAGCTATAAAGAGGGACAGCCTTTATTCTCTGCTTTTCTCCTGTAGCTGCCGCAGGGAGAAGATCATACCTGTTGTGGATCTACTGGCCCTAAAGCCACACTGCGATTCTGGGTAAACTCGTTCTGTCAAGTTTTGCAGCTGCTTCATTATTACTCTAGCATAAGCCTTCCCATCTATGCTAAGAAGCGAAATGCCTCTATAAATAAAAATAAATAAATATTTATATTTGAAACTAGTGAAATGTTTCATACTATTACCGCTGTCCTTCACTTGTCGAGTTCGAGTACCTCCCTCTGTCCTTCACTTGTCGAGTTCAAGCACCTCACGCTTTCCTTCCCTTGTCGAGTTCAAGCACCTCCCACTTTCCTTCCCTTGTCGAGTTCTAGCACCTCCCACTGTCCTGCCCTTGTCGATTTCAAGCACCTCCCACTTTCCTTCCCTTGTCGAGTTCAAGCACCTCCCACTGTCCTTCCCTTGTCGAGTTCAAGCACCTCCCACTGTCCTTCCCTTGTCGAGTTCGAGCACCTCCCACTGTCCTTCCCTTGTCGAGTTCAAGCACCTCGCACTGTCCTTCCCTTGTCGAGTTCAAGCACCTCCCACTTTCCTTCCCTTGTCGATTTCAAGCACCTCCCACTTTCCTTCCCTTGTCGAGTTCAAGCACCTCCCACTGTCCTTCCCTTGTCGAGTTCAAGCACCTCCCACTGTCCTTCCCTTGTCGAGTTCGAGCACCTCCCACTGTCCTTCCCTTGTCGAGTTCAAGCACCTCCCACTGTCCTTCACTTGTCGAGCTCGAGCACCTCCCACTGTCCTTCCCTTGTCGAGTTCAAGCACCTCCCACTGTCCTTCACTTGTCGAGTTCAAGCACCTCCCACTGCCCTTTCCTTGTCGAGTTCGAGCTCCTCCCACTGTCCTTCCCATTTCGCTCCAGCATGAAGTTTGGGCTAGAACCTACTAATTGTTTTTACCTCTGAATGAACGTGTGCACCATGGACGTGACGTCATAGATTGAGATGAACTGAACACATTTGGTTTGATGTAAAACTCTTTAGGTCAACCTTTTATTTCTGTTTGGTGCTCTCACACTTGCAGACGTCAGTTTACATTCTGATCTTTTCTTAACCTTTGCCTGATACAAGACATGAATACTTCTAGATCAGTGGTGCCCAACCTAATTCGACCTGCGGACCATTTTAATTTCCAACACTCGTTTGGCGGGCCACATGACCGAAAAGTTACAAAATTAAATGAAATTGTTCTGAAACTATTTTACCAAAACCCCTTGGATTTAGTACTACATTCATGTCATATTTGACGATTATATTTTTGTACGCATCAGGAAATAGCTTCATTTCTCTACTTAAAATGTTAGCAACAGTGTAGGCAACTTTAAAACCGACTCATTTTCTTGTTTCTTTTTGGTGAATATTCCGATCGATTCTCCAATCTCTAGTTGTAGTTAATCAATATTTTATTCGTGGTTCAAACCAAGTGTGCCCCATATTTATTTGTAATGCCAATATATACATTATTGTTTTTTTTTAAACAGCCACACTTTCTTTATACAACAAAAATGTTGGCTTATTATCAGGTTCCATAAAAAAAGTAAAGATTTGCCAACTTCTCCTGGTAGATTTTGCATTCAGAGTGTCTGTACATAAACACACAAACGTTAAAGGTCATGGTATCAATCGATCAAAGAAATATGAGTACCTTAAAGAAGGTAAAGATACAGTTTTCAACCTTTTTTTTTTTTTTTTGGAGAGGGGATTTTCTCCACTTGGTGCCGACGTTTCGGCGAGCCCTATGGAACAACGTCGCGGGCCGGATCTGGCCAGCGGGCCGTATTTTGGGCATCACTGTTCTAGATTGAATGACTAAAGAAAAACAAAGACATCAAACAGGTAAAGAAATAATCTCTCGTTGAAGACTGGCGTTTTAAGTTTCGAGATTTGTATGATGGAGTTCGCCCAACTCTAGTTTGGGATAAGTAAAGGTGGTCGGTGGCTGGCTACGTCCTCGTTAACAGTCGACCATTAAAACTGCTGATGTTGAAGCAAAGTCTCAAAGGGAGGATCTACTTTGTGTTTACTACTCAGTAGTATAGCGTGCTTGACAGTCGAGTAACTTTATTGCCCTTACCAGTTCCGACACAAACATTATTTTAATAGTATAATTATTGCTTTATAACGCCATACATGCCAGGACTAATTGCTTGAAGGCCTCAATGTTGAAATTAACGCAAATTATTGATTTAGTTCATCAATACGCATGCGCATTTGCTTGAGATATTATCGTGTCAAAATATTTAAAATACGATATTTTTCCAATAGCATTTTTTTTAATCGATTTTTTTAAAACCATTCATTGCTTTAAAGCTCAAATTAGACTTTGGAAAGAATGGTCTTTATTATTTGAGAAAAGTTTAGACAGAAAAGTTATATTGCTCAAAGGGCAGTTATTCTTAGCGTTCCTTCTCTGGAGATGAAAGGGAATGGTGGGTATAAGTCCAATGCAAACTGTCTACAAACGAATAGAAAAGACAGATGCAGAATCGGTTTAAGGATTTCCGTTTTGAAAGACCAATGACTACACTAGACATTTCCTCTGGTGCTTACAAACTGAGACTAAGATATACAATTTAAAAAATATATTGCATTCAATGAATTAATGCAAGTGCCATTGTAGGACCTAGAATGTTTGTAAACTTTAATTAAAAAGAAATCAACACTATTTTAAAACCAAAGGCATAGTACTTAGGTGTGAATTGATTAACATCTAGATTTAGATTCAGTTCGATAATCAAGTTATGCCCTAAACATGTCATTTTTATTTTGTTAACAGAAAAACAATTTATCAAAGTTACCTCAAAAACATGCAAACGTCTCAGAAAGTGATAAAATAAGAACTTCAGGGCTTGAGAGAGTTACTTTTCCAGACATTGAGGTAACTAATAAAGTCGTGAAGTACCAGAAGACAGAAAGTAATGATGATAGGTACATTGATACTGGCACGGATTGTTTAGAGACAAATAAACAAGAAACTCAAAATGTAGATAACAATGAACTGGTGGAGAACACATTGACTGATAATGAACAAGAAAACAAGAAAATGAAAAAGATTGGCATAATGAAAAGTTTAAAGGTAAATTTACATTTCATTAATTTTACTTTATATTGTTAATATTATGTTATAAAATTGTTTATAGAGTGTCATTTTTATGTTAGGCTAATTTTCTACCTGATAACAATTGTTTCAACAAACGAGTCTAAATGTTGTTTTTTTTTTTTTTTAGTTCAACGAATAAGTTGAGTCCTATTATTTAATTTAATTTTTAATTTTTGCTTTATTTTGAGACTTTGGTGGGGCTAAGAAAATATAAGATCTTATTACATGTATATATTTGTAATTTATTCTCTGGCAGGGAGCCTATCTAGCACCAAGCAGGGACAGCAGGCCTGAAGCTAAAGAAGAAGAGACCTTTACCAGTGATGAGGCGTTGCCAGACATCATCAGTGATGAAAAAGAGCCAGAAAAAGAGCTAACTTTAAGCCAGAAATTAGCCAACCTTCAAATGAGTAAATGAATGTTGTATACAATAGCTCAACTTCTTGTGACTTTCTCTGTTGACGTTCATTCTTTCTTCATTCCTCTCATTTACCTTGGATAGAATTTCTCGCGATGCAGGCCTGTACATTGTTTACAAAGCTAATTTCAACTCTCTTTCTAAGATAAAAAGTTTGTACACGTTATTTGTTATTTCTACCGCACGCAATCTCGTATTAAGTTCAAATTTATCACAATTATTCCTTTTACCTGACAAAACAAGAATCAATACAAAAAAACAATTAATTAATAAACTATTGGTAATTGATTATTTTGTTTTGTATTGAACAAGGTAAAGAAATTGTGCTTGGCAGATGTGGTGGTATAAGTTGAATTAGTTCCCCTTATACTTTGTATAGAGAATAAGGTCATCTCATAATACAAAAATAGGTAACTATAACACCTTCTTTTTTCATAAGCACTTCGATGGTACAGTGGTTTAAACATGGACGCTCGCAAGGGGGGGGGGTGCAAGGGGGTGTGCACTTGCACCCCCCTGGATTCTGAGTAACCGAATTCTAGTCATTTTTTCGCACCACCAAATCATGCAGTGCTTCCACTGTAGATTAGCCTAGGCGTATGGAATGGATGGCCAACCATGTACGTGCCTGCCTCTGAATCCTGAGTAGTCACATTCTAGCCAATTTTTTAAAAAATATTTTATAAGGAAATACATCTTCCAGATGTTTTTTTTTTATTACATAGATGTAGATTTAGTCAGAATCCATGGGGGTGCACGTGCACCACCATGTACCCCCCCCCCCTGCGGGTCCCCAAGCATTATTGATTCAAGAGTTTAATAAATTAATGTTCAGGAAAAGTTTGCGCATCATCTACTAAGTGTAAATGTAAAGGCCTATCATTGCACTATTATAAAGTGTAGTAACTTAACATGTGGTGTTTCCACTGAAGTACAGTTGTAAAGCTATGCTATTATTGTAACTAGAATAGGCAAATCTGTAGCTCATGTCCGACCATGTACGATTCATTATAGGATTGCATTTATTTGCACTTGAAAGGGTGTCACTTATTCTATAGCATGTTAGTCGCGATGATTTGTTTTCATTTGCACATACCTATAGTTATTATGAATGCCACAAGATCGACTTTCACAAGACATTCTGTATGGTGATTTAACAGAAGGCAGGAGATCCGCAGGTCGTCCACTGCTAATGTATACTGATGTATGCAAACGCGACATAAAGCTAAACAAAATTGACACTAACAGCTGGGAAAAAAGTGGCACTGGATAGATCCACATGAAGAGCGAGCATTAAAGAAAAGTCCTGGATTGTAGATGCTATACACATAAGTAGTAGAAAGAATGGTGAAAGTACAAAGGATTGACATCTTTAGTCACACAAGTAGATGCAAAGGGGAAAATATTTAGCTAAGGTCTAGATTTTTTATTTTTTTTGTCAATTATCTTTCAATGTGATAAATGTTATATTTTCTTTGAACAAAAGTAAAGTCTTGCGGAGTTGAGGTCAGTGTCAGCACTCGATAAAATTGATTTAACAGGTCCACAGAAGAGATACAAGAAACATGCTTTGGATCAACGGAGCAATGGAAGCAGCAAGAAACAAAAAAATACAAACTGCAGCATCATGAATTAATTACATTTGCTGGGAATTTTAGGCACTGAGCAGTGAGCAGAGTGTTCGGTTTGTTGATTGCGATTGTATTCGACTTCATTGGTTTAGTTCCTGTGGTTAGAGAGACGCACTGCATGTGTCTAACTTCATTGTACAGTCTAGACATGGACAAACTACTCTGCCAAGGCTGCCCCGTGATGGCTAACATTCTTTTCAGTAACTGTCCCTAGCGATAGTGTTGGTGCTAATTAACCTCTTTTGTGTGAAACAATGAAGTAAAAAATGCGAATCCATACGAGCTTTAGGTCTCAACTTTGAGATCTTTGACTGTTTGGCTGATCTTAAAATAATGGCTACAAGTGAAACCTTACAAACTGCACATGTGTAGTAAATGCCTCCTCCTCTTGTATTTATGATTTATCTTTTCATTGTCGTCTATTATCCATCTGTTCTTGAACCAGTTTTCTTTGTGTTGCAGTCTTTCCAACTTAGCATAGTAACTGCTCAACAGCACATCAGCAGTCATATTAATGGCATAATCAAAACCAATTTGACCATCCTCAGGAACATGTTAGAGATGTCATCTTGAGGAAGGAAAGACTGCTGGCAGAAAAACTTGTTGCTGCTGCCGAGAATTCGCAGTAGACAGGCACACTGAGGAAAAAAAAACACTTCTTTGGATTTTGGGAGTAATTACAGAACACGGCTTTACATTACATATCTTGTTACTTAAGTTTCTTCATTATGTCTCACTTTTCGAGCAATAATAATGGTCAGCTCAACTTGTTTTGTCTTCATCCTAAAACGATGCAAAAGCTGCAATGCAAAGAAGATTATTAGAACTGCAAGATAAACGTTCATCGCCAGCTTGTCCGTCGCGGACAAAAAGCAATTCGTTAGTAAAGTTATTGACAGTTTCGGCAGCCACAGTCAACGTTTGCAGTTTTTGTTTGATCGAACGTAGGGAAGCACTGGCCTCACAAAAAAAGTTAACAATGTTGTACAGTAAATACTTAGTTCACGTGTTTAGTTTCTTTTTTTTTTATTTCATGAAAAAGAAGTATTTACTGTGCGTTTAATATCGATTACATAGGCGGGTGCCCATGAGTGGTTAGTATATTGGTCTGAGGGGCCTAAGTCATCGAGTTCGAATTCAAGTCGTGCAACACGTGTATTTAAAAAGCTATAACGGTAATGTTCACCCAAATCCTTCTTTCACCTTCCCCTTTTGCAACTGGTCCAGACAAGTGATAGGATCATAGCGCATTGAGACAAGTGATAGGATCATAGCGCATTGAGACAAGTGATAGGATCATAGCGCATTGAGACAAGTGATAGGATCATAGCGCATTGAGACAAGTGATAGGATCATAGCGCATTGAGACAAGTGATAGGATCATAGCGCATTGAGACAAGTGATAGGATCATAGCGCATTGAGACAAGTGATAGGATCATAGCGCATTGAGACAAGTGATAGGATCATAGCGCATTGAGACAAGTGATAGGATCATAGCGCATTGAGACAAGTGATAGGATCATAGCGCATTGAGACAAGTGATAGGATCATAGCGCATTGAGACAAGTGATAGGATCATAGCGCATTGAGACAAGTGATAGGATCATAGCGCATTGAGACAAGTGATAGGATCATAGCGCATTGAGACAAGTGATAGGATCATAGCGTAGTGAGACAAGTGATAGGATCATAGCGCATTGAGACAAGTGATAGGATCATAGCGCATTGAGACAAGTGATAGGATCATAGCGTAGTGAGACAAGTGATAGGATCATAGCGCATTGAGACAAGTGATAGGATCATAGCGCATTGAGACAAGTGATAGGATCATAGCGCATTGAGACAAGTGATAGGATCATAGCGCACTGAGACAAGTGATAGGATCATAGCGCATTGAGACAAGTGATAGGATCATAGCGCATTGAGACAAGTGATAGGATCATAGCGCATTGAGACAAGTGATAGGATCATAGCGCATTGAGACAAGTGATAGGATCATAGCGCATTGAGACAAGTGATAGGATCATAGCGCATTGAGACAAGTGATAGGATCATAGCGCATTGAGACAAGTGATAGGATCATAGCGCATTGAGACAAGTGATAGGATCATAGCGCATTGAGACATGTGATAGGATCATAGCGCATTGAGACAAGTGATAGGATCATAGCGCATTGAGACAAGTGATAGGATCATAGCGCATTGAGACAAGTGATAGGATCATAGCGCATTGAGACAAGTGATAGGATCATAGCGCATTGAGACAAGTGATAGGATCATAGCGCATTGAGACAAGTAATAGGATCATAGCGCATTGAGACAAGTGATAGGATCATAGCGCATTGAGACAAGTGATAGGATCATAGCGTAGTGAGACAAGTGATAGGATCATAGCGCATTGAGACAAGTGATAGGATCATAGCGCATTGAGACAAGTGATAGGATCATAGCGTAGTGAGACAAGTGATAGGATCATAGCGCATTGAGACAAGTGATAGGATCATAGCGCATTGAGACAAGTGATAGGATCATAGCGCATTGAGACAAGTGATAGGATCATAGCGCATTGAGACAAGTGATAGGATCATAGCGCATTGAGACAAGTGATAGGATCATAGCGCATTGAGACAAGTGATAGGATCATAGCGCATTGAGACAAGTGATAGGATCATAGCGCATTGAGACAAGTGATAGGATCATAGCGCATTGAGACAAGTGATAGGATCATAGCGCAGTGAGACAAGTGATAGGATCATAGCGTAGTGAGACAAGTGATAGGATCATAGCGCATTGAGACAAGTGATAGGATCATAGCGCATTGAGACAAGTGATAGGATCATAGCGCATTGAGACAAGTGATAGGATCATAGCGCATTGAGACAAGTGATAGGATCATAGCGCATTGAGACAAGTGATAGGATCATAGCGCATTGAGACAAGTGATAGGATCATAGCGCATTGAGACAAGTGATAGGATCATAGCGCATTGAGACAAGTGATAGGATCATAGCGCATTGAGACAAGTGATAGGATCATAGCGCATTGAGACAAGTGATAGGATCATAGCGCATTGAGACAAGTGATAGGATCATAGCGCATTGAGACAAGTGATAGGATCATAGCGCATTGAGACAAGTGATAGGATCATAGCGCATTGAGACAAGTGATAGGATCATAGCGCATTGAGACAAGTGATAGGATCATAGCGCATTGAGACAAGTGATAGGATCATAGCGCATTGAGACAAGTGATAGGATCATAGCGCATTGAGACAAGTGATAGGATCATAGCGCATTGAGACAAGTGATAGGATCATAGCGCATTGAGACAAGTGATAGGATCATAGCGCATTGAGACAAGTGATAGGATCATAGCGCATTGAGACAAGTGATAGGATCATAGCGCATTGAGACAAGTGATAGGATCATAGCGCATTGAGACAAGTGATAGGATCATAGCGCATTGAGACAAGTGATAGGATCATAGCGCATTGAGACAAGTGATAGGATCATAGCGCATTGAGACAAGTGATAGGATCATAGCGCATTGAGACAAGTGATAGGATCATAGCGCATTGAGACAAGTGATAGGATCATAGCGTAGTGAGACAAGTGATAGGATCATAGCGCATTGAGACAAGTGATAGGATCATAGCGCATTGAGACAAGTGATAGGATCATAGCGTAGTGAGACAAGTGATAGGATCATAGCGCATTGAGACAAGTGATAGGATCATAGCGCATTGAGACAAGTGATAGGATCATAGCGCATTGAGACAAGTGATAGGATCATAGCGCATTGAGACAAGTGATAGGATCAGAGCGCATTGAGACAAGTGATAGGATCATAGCGCATTGAGACAAGTGATAGGATCATAGCGCATTGAGACAAGTGATAGGATCATAGCGCATTGAGACAAGTGATAGGATCATAGCGCATTGAGACAAGTGATAGGATCATAGCGTAGTGAGACAAGTGATAGGATCATAGCGCATTGAGACAAGTGATAGGATCATAGCGTAGTGAGACAAGTGATAGGATCATAGCGCATTGAGACAAGTGATAGGATCATAGCGCATTGAGACAAGTGATAGGATCATAGCGCATTGAGACAAGTGATAGGATCATAGCGCATTGAGACAAGTGATAGGATCATAGCGCATTGAGACAAGTGATAGGATCATAGCGCATTGAGACAAGTGATAGGATCATAGCGCATTGAGACAAGTGATAGGATCATAGCGCATTGAGACAAGTGATAGGATCATAGCGCATTGAGACAAGTGATAGGATCATAGCGTAGTGAGACAAGTGATAGGATCATAGCGCATTGAGACAAGTGATAGGATCATAGCGCATTGAGACAAGTGATAGGATCATAGCGCATTGAGACAAGTGATAGGATCATAGCGCATTGAGACAAGTGATAGGATCATAGCGCATTGAGACAAGTGATAGGATCATAGCGCATTGAGACAAGTGATAGGATCATAGCGCATTGAGACAAGTGATAGGATCATAGCGCATTGAGACAAGTGATAGGATCATAGCGCATTGAGACAAGTGATAGGATCATAGCGCATTGAGACAAGTGATAGGATCATAGCGCATTGAGACAAGTGATAGGATCATAGCGCATTGAGACAAGTGATAGGATCATAGCGCATTGAGACAAGTGATAGGATCATAGCGCATTGAGACAAGTGATAGGATCATAGCGCATTGAGACAAGTGATAGGATCATAGCGCATTGAGACAAGTGATAGGATCATAGCGTAGTGAGACAAGTGATAGGATCATAGCGCATTGAGCCAAGTGATAGGATCATAGCGCATTGAGACAAGTGATAGGATCATAGCGTAGTGAGACAAGTGATAGGATCATAGCGCATTGAGACAAGTGATAGGATCATAGCGCATTGAGACAAGTGATAGGATCATAGCGCGTTGAGACAAGTGATAGGATCATAGCGCATTGAGACAAGTGATAGGATCATAGCGCATTGAGACAAGTGATAGGATCATAGCGCATTGAGACAAGTGATAGGATCATAGCGTAGTGAGACAAGTGATAGGATCATAGCGCATTGAGACAAGTGATAGGATCATAGCGCATTGAGACAAGTGATAGGATCATAGCGCATTGAGACAAGTGATAGGATCATAGCGCATTGAGAAAGTTAAAAGCATGAAATTGCACTAAATAAAAAAAAAATTGGTAAAAATATTTCTAATCTCACAGATTTATTTTTGTTTGTCTAGAACTGTTACAAATTTAATTACATTGACTGATTTAAACTAAATGATACAAGTACACTTAATTTAAGCCTTGTTTTCATATTCTTCTTGTTTTATGTGTCTTCCCATCGCTTTCTTCTGTCTCTTCTTCTTTTTCTGGTACTGTTCCCTGAAGGAAGGTCTTTGCGAGCCCTGATGACATTGCGATATGGCCATAGAATTTAAGTTTTCGTTTTTTGACAGTAGTTAGCATCTCATCGTGGGGTCTTATTGCTGTATTAATCCTGTTTCTAATCTCTTCATTTGTGATGCGCATTTTGTATGTGATACCTAGGATCTTCCTTGAGCCTTTCAGTTCCCTTGCTAGAAATAACTACAAAATACTTTATGTTTTAGTCACCTAGTAGAGTAGATAGGATGCTATATTGTACACAGGATACTCTTCACTTTTGTATGGTCATTATTTTATACTGTGTTTTCTGAATGGTTTGATGTTGTTGTTTTGTGTCTAGGGTACCAGCTGGCTGCAATTGGACGGGAAGGCCGAAGAACGATAGCTGAAGAATTAGACCAAAAAGGCCGACGGGATTACAAAGTCACTGAAGCTGACCTTGACCCAATGTTCATACAATTGCAAGTTTTAGAACGGGGACAATACTTCGTAAGAATTTAATTTTCTGTGTGTGTGTGTTTTAGTCCCTCTGAATGTAAGTGCTAACACTCGTTTCGTTATTATGTTTTTTAAATCTAGTCTATACACTTTATACACGACTATACACAACTATACACTACTATACTTGTTTTAAACAGAAAGCTCTAACCCTAAAACTTATAAGCCAATATAAATATCTTCAAATTTGAATAAAAATAAATTAGTGAGCAGCAAGGTCTGGTATTGCACGTGAAATGTGTGATTCAAATATGTGAATAAAACTAAACAATTTGACACCGTCCCAGACTTGCCGAGTTCTAGATTTGATTGGTTTGTGAAGCTCTTGAAATGTATGGAACCATATGCATTAGGTACCCAAGAGAGAAGGGAGCTCTGACAAACGCTTTTGGAAGACGTGACTTGAGCCTCTCAAGAATTTATACATTTTGAGTTTAAAAGGAGAACTTAAAAGTTTAGTAACTTAACATTTAGCTTTTAAAAAATGATCGCTGGATGCCTTGATTGAAGGCATGTAATTCAATGTTCATTAATAAACTAATTACATTCACGATTTTGTTTTGTCCAGGGAGTTGTCCAGCTGGTCTTTCAAGATGAACCAAGTCTCTCTGTGGTCAGCAACGGTGCAGAGTGCCTGGTCATATCCAAAAAACTTTTCAGAACCTGGGCGTCTGAAAAATGCTGGAGACATTTGAGGCAGACGGTGAGTTACATCTGTGGTAGACTGTGAGTTACATCTGTGGTAAACTGTGAGGTACATCTGTGGTAAACTGTGAGTTACATCTGTGGTAGACTGTGAGTTACATCTGTGGTAGACTGTGAGTTACATCTGTGGTAGACTGTGAGTTACATCTGTGGTAGACTGTGAGTTACATCTGTGGTAGACTGTGAGGTACATCTGTGGTAGACTGTGAGTTACATCTGTGATAGACTGTGAGTTACATCTGTGGTAGACTGTGAGTTACATCTGTGGTAGACTGTGAGTTACATCTGTGGTAGACTGTGAGTTACATCTGTGGTAGACTGTGAGTTACATCTGTGGTAGAATGTGAGTCACATCTGTGGTAGACTGTGAGGTACATCTGTGGTAGACTGTGTGTTACATCAATGGTAGACTGTGAGTTACATCTATGGTAGACTGTGAGTTACATCTGTGGTAGACTGTGAGTTACATCTGTGGTAGACTGTGAGTTACATCTGTGGTAGTGTTATGAAATGATAACGACTAGAATACCAATAACATGGCTTTATTCGACAAAATTAGACTACAGTAAACAGTGAATGAAACCAGCACGTCTAGCATACCACTGATGCAGTCTATACACACACACACACTGGACATGAAACACACACAATGGCCATGACCTTCAGACACGCTGGACGCACGCAGAAAATCAACTCAGTTACACTACAATCACCCCGCCTAAAGGTTATAGGAACATAAACATGTAAATAATAGTGAAGGACAGCGATATAAGAGGCCTTAGTATCCCTACAGAATACTTACAGAGTTACTCTATTGAAAAGCATTGTATAACTATAAACAAACGCGTTATACACTATAAATTATCAGTCCCTAAGTGTCATATTATGCATACAAATAGGCCTATTAAGACCAGTTGTCTTGAATAATAATGTAATAAGTAATACAATATAAAAGTCTAACTAGAAAAGCTATACACTATAAAATGATCAGTTCAAAGTGTGCCATATTAAGCCTACAGATACTCAGTTAGAACTTCTGATATGGAAAAATAATTAAATAAATGTTAGACCTTATAATTAGGTCTGCTTGTTCTTGGTCTTAGGTTATATCTACCAGGACCAATACTGCCGTCGCTTGGAGTTGGTGACATCGGCGGCTCTCTAACAGGAGACTCAGCTCCTGTATTTACTTCTTCTTGATGTCCATTTTCCCCTTGTTGTACATGTGTGTTAGGAGCAGCCATTGGTTCTATAGTCACATGGTCAGTAGGCACCTGCATCTGTGTTATAGGGTTTGTCTCCGGCTCAAAGTCTACATGTTCCATATTTAGATACACCTCTGATTGTCCCTCTCTTGGAGCTGGGGCCAAATGTCGCAATGACACTGTTTCTTCTCTTCCATCAGGAAGTCTTACAATGGCATACTGTGGGTTGCATGTAATTAAGTCCACAGCTATTGTACCATCGTCATATTTTGATGCACGGACTCCCTTTTTTAACAACACTTTTCCTGGTTGAGCTAACCATGTCGGGAGTGATTTGCCGAAGGTGGACCTGCGATAGAACTTGAATATTCTCTCGTGAGGTGTCTCATTTGTAGCGGTACACAGCAGAGAACGAAGAGAGTGCAGGGCTTGGTTTAACGCCTGCTCCCATTTGGAAACCGGGAGTCCTTGAGTTTTTAAGGCCAGAGTTATAGCTTTCCATAATGACCCGTTTAGCCTTTCTACTTGAGAATTCCCTCTGGGATTATAAGGGGTCGTCCTGCTTGTGGCCACCCCTCTCTCGTGTAAAAATTCCTGCACCTCTCTTGACATGAATGAGGTACCTCTATCAGAGTGTACATAGTCAGGCATTCCGAATAGTCCAAATAAATTCTCTAGACATCTGATTACTGTTGAAGCCGACATATCAGAACAGGCGTATGCAAACGGGAATCTTGAAAATCCGTCAACTATAGTTAGCAGGTATGTGTTCCGAGATGTAGAAGGGAGCGGTCCTTTGAAGTCCATACTTAGTCTCTGGAAAGGCTGCATCGCCTTAATTAGAGTTCCATTAGAATTACTGAACTATCTGGGTTTCACTTCGGCACAGATTCTGCATTGGTTGACAACCAGCCTAACATCTTCACAAGAGAAAGGTAAGTTTTTCGCTCGCACTAAATGCAATAGTCTTGTTACTCCCGGATGACACAGAGAGTCATGGAGCAGTTTCAATTCATTTCGACTCATAGCTGACACACACCCGTTTCTAGAAAACGTATCAGCCGCTACATTGTGTTTGCCTGGTCTATACAAGACATCGTAGTGGAAACAGCTCAGTTCCAGTCTCCACCTTTGAATTTTCTCATTCTTTATTTTCCCTTTGCTCTGTTTGTCATACATGAAGGCCACAGAGCGTTGATCCGTGACAAGGGTAAAGCGATTTCCTACTAAGTAGTGGTGCCATTTCCTTAAAGATTCTACAATGGCATAAGCTTCTTTTTCTATAGCTGAGTGCCGCCTTTCACTTTTAGAGAGTGTTCTTGAGAAGAACGCCACGGGGCGGCCATCCTGGTTGAGGGTGGCAGCTATTGCAACATCCGAAGCATCTGTTTCAACCGTCAGAGGTCGAGTATAGTCGATGGTGAAGATGGCAGCTTTCTCCAGCTCCTGCTTTAATTCGTTAAGGGCTGTCTTTACTGTTTCTGAAAGAGGGAACGACGTGTTATTTGCCAAAACATTTATTTTGTTAGAAACATTTGGGATCCACTGTGAGTAGTACGCCAACATGCCCACGATCCGTTTTTGTGAGCGTATATCATGAGGGGGAGGAAGGTTTCTTAAAGCCTGGAATCTTTCAGGGTCTGGCTTGAGAAGGCCTTTAGAAATTTCGTATCCCAATAGGCAAACTTTGTCTATCGTACTTTTGTCTTCATTAAATGTGATCCCATACTTTCTAGAAGCATCTAGAAATCTTTGCATATTCTCATCGTGCGACTCTTGATCATGACCACATACCGTTACATTGTCCACGTATGCACAGGTGTCCTGCAACTTTTCATTCTCAATAATTTGGTTTATTGTTCTCTGAAAGCATGCAACTCCGTTGGTAACACCGAAAGGGATGCGAAAGAACTGGTAGAGTTTGCCACATGCCTCAAATGCAGTAAACGGCCTTTCCTCAGTCTTGATTGGCATTTGATGGTAGGCACTTTTGAGGTCTAGAGTACTAAAAACGGAATAGTTGGATATCCGTTCTACCAGTTCATCGACTCGGGGCATTGGGTATGCATCCAGTAAGGTGAAGCGATTTATTGTTTGACTGTAATCAATGACCATCCTTCTTTTATGTCTCTCGTTTGTTGTCACAAGCACCTGTGTTCTCCAGGGAGACTTTGAAGGTTCAATGATTTTGTCCGAGAGGAGTTTTCTAACTTCGGACTCAATAAATTTGTTATCACCTATTGAGTGCTTTCGGGACTTAGTAGCCACTGGTCTGCAGTCAGAAGTTAGATTTCTGAATAGGCTCGGTGTTTCGACTCGTGCTGCTTTAAGACCACAGATGTGTAGAGGATTGCGTTTTCCTCCGTACCGTATGGTCAATTCCTTATGAAGACTTATAAAGTCTACACCAAGGATTACATCCGAGCACAATTCAGCAAGTAGATCGTCCCGAGACATGACGTTAAACTGCGCTCCTCTTTCCTTAGCACTTTTGGAGCTCAAAAGTGCCCTACTTCTTTTCTATCATTGTGTCTGCCTCCTCTTTTCCTAAGTCTGCCTTCATTGATCATCACACTGTCTCATTAACTTTAAATTCTCACTACGTCCTAGACCAGTCCGTTTGCCGTGGACTGCGACGGGTAAGGGGGGATAAAGAGATCCTGGTGTTTGAGTGGTGGCTATCTGAGGATAAACCACAACAACACAATACTTTGGCTCCAAGTTCCCCTAGACCTGAGACCCAGATGGCCCGCTCTGGGTCAACCGGCTGGTCATGCCGAGCTACCAGCATAGGTCGTCGACCTATGCTGGGGGGGCGGTGGCTGGAGGGTCAATCAGGGAGCTGCTGTATCGGACACATGTCCGATGTAGCAGCTGACTGAGTATAGCACCTGTGTAGCCCTGGCGGGCTCATTCTGGACATCCGAATGGCCCGTCCCCTTGTTGGACTCGATGGCGGGTGGGGAGCACAGGTGCCGAATTAACCAAAATATATATGGACAAAAAAACACACACAAAACTACTTGCCCCAGACCTATGTCTGGGCAAGAAACGACGAATTGACGATAAAAAAGAGGAGGTCCCAAAAAGCTGTGCCACCTGGCCATCATTTCTGGTGGTTAGATGCACAGAGGAGGGAAAAAGCCTGACCAAGTTGAGCCCTTTTATTATCTATAAGGGACTCAAGTCAGTAGTGGGAGAGCCCAAGAGTGTGTCTAAGCTACACAAAACAATGGAACTCCTTGTAGAAGTAGACAGCAAGACACACTCTGATGGGCTTTTAAGATGCAGAAGACTCTGTGATCTCCAAGTGGAAGTCATGCCACACAAGAGTCTGAACACCAGCAGAGGTGTAATCAGCTCTAGGGACCTACTGGAATGTTCCGAGAAGGAAATAGTGGAGGGCATTGAAGGAGTCACCCATGCCCGGCGCATTACCAGGCGCAGGGAGGGTGAGGAGGTCAAAACCGCCACTATTATCCTCACATTCGGAACTAGGACACAGCCAGAGTATGTGAAGGCAGGATACCTACGAGTTCCAGTGAGGCCCTACATACCTAACCCCATGAGGTGCTTCAAGTGCCAGGGTTATGGACACGGCGCGGCAGTCTGTAAGAGGAACACTGTGTGTGCCAGATGTGCTGGAGAGGGTCATGAGGACAAGGGCTGCACAGCCCAGTTCAAATGCCCAAACTGTCAAGCTGGCCACTCAGCCTACTCCAAGGACTGCCCTGTGTGGAAACAGGAGGTTGCCGTGCAGGAGTACAAGGCAAGAAACGGATGTACCTTTAGCCAGGCGAAATCGGCTGTACTGGCCCTACCCAAGGGCCAATTCGGCTTGACAAAGACCTACGCCCAGGCTGTTGCTAAGAAAGGAAGATCCATAGCCACACAGACGGACACATTGACCCCACCACCCCCTCCTCCTCCCCCAACTCAGAAGAAAACACCGCCAAAGAACACACCTCTGAAGAAACAAGAAAGCCCTGTTGTCATGCTAAAGAACAGGTTCTCTGTGCTCGCTGATGAGAGCATGGAGACTGAGCAGCATGTCAAAACCAATACTCCGGGAGAACCCGGAGACATCATGTCTGACACAGGTTCTCCTCAGAGAACCCATCCAGACACCCCAACCTCTACTGAGTTAGAGGTTGACCAACTCCCTAAGGGGAGAAATCAAAGCGGAGAGGATGCCCGAGGTGAGAGAGGAGGAAATAACCTCCTCTCTAACCAGAGGGATCTCCCCTCTCCAGAGAGAAAGACTTCCCCCAAAAGGGGGTTGTCCTCCTCTCCATCCAAACCCAAGAATAAAAATACCAAGGTCACTGGAATAAAGGGAAACCCCTCCGGGGGCCTCCCAAGACCAAATAGCTCCAAGTAGGTCATCTAGAATAAGCCATGGATTCCAGAATTGTACAGTGGAATTGTAGAGGCCTCAAGGCCAATTACGAGGAAATGCAGCTACTGATGGACTCTGAGGCTCCTGTAGCTGTCTGCTTACAGGAAACATTTCTAAAAGATTGCATCAGCTTCCGAAGCTACCGTGCTTACACCAAGAATGTTGAGGATGCAGAGAGAGCATCAGGTGGAGTCTGTATCCTTGTGAAGGATAGCATCCCCCATGAGAGGGTAGAACTACAGACCACACTACAGGCCGTAGCAGCTAGGATAACCCTTCACAAGGTTATCACTTGCTGCAGCCTGTATCTACCACCAGGCGCTCCATTAAACCGAACAGACATGGAGGACCTATTGAAACAACTCCCCCGGCCTTATTTAATCCTTGGGGATTTCAATGCCCGTAACACCATGTGGGGATCCAACAATACCGACACAAGAGGTCGTATGCTGGAGGATATCTTCCTCCAACATGATTTATGCATACTTAATGATGCATCACCGACCTACTTGCACCCAGGAACTGGATCATTCACATGCATTGACCTCACCGTATGCGTCCCCGGACTTCTGGACGATTTTAAATGGTCAGTTAGCAATGATCTACGGGGAAGTGATCACTTCCCAATCATCATTACTAACAATCTCCCTTCATTGGGACGACCTCAGCGGTGGAAACTGAATAAGGCCGATTGGGAACAATTCCAAAAAAGATGCTCTGAGGATATCACAGAAAATATCCTCCATGAACAGAACCCAGCTGATACCTTTGCTAGCAAGCTACTAAGTATAGCCAGGAAAGTTGTACCCCTAACCTCTGCAAATCCAAAACGGCCTAGCAAACCATGGTTTGATACAGCTTGCAAAAGTGCTATTGGTGATAGGAAAAAACGACTGGCTGCATTTATAAAGAATCCTTCCCAGGAAAACCTAAAGCTATTCAGGATAGCTAGAGCAAAGGCTAGACAAACCATACGGTCAGCCAAAAGGAATTCCTGGAGAAGTTTTGTCGGCAGTCTGGATGCCAAAACTTCTGCTAGAGCGGTTTGGAAGGCAGTAAGGCGAATCAAAGGGAAAGAATCAAATGCAATAGGGCATTTGAAAAACCAAGGACGAACTGTCACGTCCCCCAGAGAAATAGCTGACTGCCTTGCATCCTCAATAGCAGAAAAATCATCCACTGCACACTACACGCCAGAGTTCCAAAAAGTCAAAACCAGGGAGGAAAGACACCCCATTGATTTCAGGTCAGAGAACAATGAAGACTACAACAAACCGTTCTCGCTTGAGGAACTGAGGGAATCGCTGGACAAGTCACATGACACAGCGCCTGGAGAAGACGAAATCCATTACCAGTTCCTCAAGCACCTTCCCGAACCCTCATTGGCAGTCCTACTAGGGGTCTATAACTGTGTGTGGCAAACAGGCGCTTTCCCAAACAGCTGGAGGAAAGCCACAGTTATACCGATACCTAAACCGGGAAGAGACGGCTCTGACCCAGCTAACTATCGACCAATAGCACTAACAAGCTGCATCTGCAAAACCATGGAAAGAATGATTAACAGTAGGCTGGTCTGGTACCTGGAAAGGAATAAAGTGATCTCAAACTACCAGTGCGGATTCCGGCAGGGGCGGACAACTGACCACCTGGTAAGGCTGGAAGCTTATATTAGAAATGCATTACTCAGAAGAGAACATCTAGTAGCTGTATTCTTCGATATAGAAAAGGCCTATGACACAACCTGGAAACATGGCATTCTACGTGACCTGGCGCTTATGGGGCTTAAGGGACACCTCCCCCGTTTTGTGGAGGAATTCCTGAAAGATCGAAAATTTCAGGTCCGAGTGGGCAACTCCGCTTCTGACACTCATGACCAGGAAATGGGTGTACCCCAGGGCAGCATTCTGTCAGTCACCCTGTTCAACATTAAAATAAATAGCATCATAAATGCGCTGTCCCCTGGCATAGAGTGCTCTTTGTATGTTGATGACTTTGTCATTCTTACTTATGGGAAAAACATGAACACCTTAGAAAGGAAATTACAGTTATGTTTAAACAAAATTCAGGGTTGGGCAAACTATAATGGTTTCAAATTCTCTGACTCCAAAACAGTTAGTATGCATTTTTGTAATCTAAGGGGGCTCCACCCAGACCCTGAACTATTTATACACAAAAAGAAGATCCCTGTCGTGAAAACTACAAAATTTTTAGGCCTCACCTTAGATTCCAAATTTAATTTTCTCCCCCACATTAAGGAACTTAAGAAGAAATGCCAAAAGTCATTAAACATACTAAGAGTACTCAGCCATACGGACTGGGGAGCTGACAGAGATACCTTGCTGCTGCTCTATCGGAGTCTAATTCGATCCAAGCTAGACTACGGATCCATAATATATGGAGCAGCAAGGAAGTCGTACCTAAAAATACTGGAACCAATACAAAATGCTGCCCTGCGTCTCTGTCTCGGCGCGTTTCGTACATCACCTATCCCAAGTCTCCATGTGGAGGCTGGAGAACTCCCCATGGATATAAGAATGAAAAAGCTTGCAATGCAGTATATAGTCAAGCTAAAATCCAACCCCACGAACCCTGCTTTTGACCCCATATTTAACCCCACAGAGGTAGAATTATACAATCGAAGGCCTAACGTCATACAGCCGTTGGGCCTTCGAATGAGAGAACCCATCCAAAATTTAACCCCACCCATTGACCAAATCTCTAAAATAGAAACCCCTCAGAATCCTCCTTGGCTAATGAATAAACCTAAATTAAATTTATCCCTCCTTAATTTCAAAAAAGAAAATACAGACCCAAGCATACTACAAGTCCACTTTAGGGAACTGCAGGAGAGCTACGGAGATTGTGGCACCATCTACACAGACGGATCCAAAATGGAGGGAAAGGTCGCGTGTGCCTGCTCCTTTCGGAACAAAACAATCTCCCGTAGACTCCCCGATGGCTGCTCCATCTTTACGGCCGAATTGCACGCAATATTGCTTGCACTTATGGCCGTAAAAGCATCAGAAAGGAGTAAATTTATAATCTGCTCCGACTCCAAATCTGCATTGCAAGCTTTGGGGCGGATGAAGACTGACATCCCATTGGTACATAAGAGCCTGAAGCTGTTGGACCTAATAACAGCCGACCGTAGGGATGTCACCTTCATCTGGGTCCCCTCCCATGTTGGCATTGAGGGAAACGAAGCCGCAGACAGAGAAGCAAAGAGAGCCCTAAATCATGCGGTGTCAGGAACCCAAGTTCCCTACTCGGACCTGAGACAAAGTATTGCCTCTGCCACCTATCGAGAGTGGCAGAACCGATGGGAGGCTGAGACTCACAGTAAACTCAGGCAGATTGTGGCGGATGTCAGGTGGCGGCCCACATCTAAGGGTCTGACAAGGCGTGGTAGCACAACCATGTCCAGACTTAGGATTGGCCACACCTACATCACGCACTCTTTTGTACTGAAGAGAGAGGAGCCCCCACTTTGCGAGTACTGTGACTCTCGCCTCACCGTGGAACATATCCTCGTTGATTGCCACAGATACCAGGATGTCAGGGCGAAATATTTTAGAGCCACTAATCTAAAAACACTATTTAATAATGTCGACCCTGGGAAGGTACTGGGCTTTATTCTGGAAGTGGGGCTATCTACGAAGATCTGATTTCTGAATTTGTGAACATGCACTATTTACATTAGATTTTTACCAAATATTTAAATTTTTACTACCTTTACTATTTTAACTGTGAATAGACCTTGATTTTAATTATATGACTGTATAGAATCTGGCCCTTGTTGTTTAGAGAGAGAGTGGTCCTTGAGGGACTACAGGCACGACATGGCCTAAATTGTGCCGATGTGCCTCAAATCAACAAATCAAATCAAATCAGCAAGTAGAGAAAGTTTGACCTTTTTGTAGTGTTCTCCCTTGTACTGGACATCGGCAAATGTATGTCCTAATGTCTTTTCAGAAAGATGTGTAGTGGCCATGAATATTCTGTTTGTAGACGGACGTACTGGCCATTTATTTCTTTTGACGATGGCTTCTGATATGTAACTTTCACAGCTGCCAGTGTCTATGAGAGCTTGCAACAGCAACCCGTTGACGTTCACTTGTGCCGTAGACTGTGTAAGCCCAGAGAAATGCGTTGATGACAAGGTACATGGAGTTATCACACTGGTCAGTGATATTTTGCTGTCAGCTTTGTTGGCTGTTGTTTTACTTGATTTACAAACAGTTTGGAAGTGTCCCTTTTTACCGCACTGATGACATAATGCATTTCGAGCAGGGCATTCAGTCCTAGAGTGTCTCCTCCTACCACAAAAGTAGCATAGCGACTTAATGGCATTTAATTCCTGGTCTTCGTTAGAAATGTATGTTTCTAGATGGGAGCTAGTTGGCGTTTTCACTGCCCCACAGGAGATTTCGTTCATTGAATTGTAAGCCTGAGCATGCGTTGTGGCTGTTTCTAACACTCTAGCTTCGTCAAAAGCGCTTTGTAGAGTAAGAGATGTCTTTTCCAGTAACCGCTGTCTAATAGTGTTGGATGCCAGACCAGTTATGAAGGCGTCTCTAATGCAAATGTCTCTGTGCTGTTCAGCAGTTACTTCTTTAAAGTCACAGTCCCGGGCCAGGCTTCGCAACTTTAGCATAAAGGACTCTACCGTTTGGCCCGGCTGCTGTTTACATGTAGCAACCAAATGTCTAGCAAAAATGTCATTCTTTACCTTAATATAAGTAGTCTTGAGTGTCTCTATGGCCATCGAATAGGACGATACATCACTGATGAGCATATAAACCGTAGCAGATACGTGATTCTTCAACAGCTTTAGTTTAAAGTCTTCGTTTATATCCTTGATGGACGAAAGAAAATTCTGAAATGTGTCATACCAGTGAGTCCATTTTTCTGAGGCCAGAGGAGCATTAGGATCAATGTCCAACTCTTTCGGTCTGAGTAATTTATCCATTGTAAATTAAGGAATCCAACACTAATCCAGATACATAATTTTGTCGAATAAATTGTAATGAAATGATAACCACTAGAATACCAATAACATGGCTTTATTCGACAAAATTAGACTACAGTAAACAGTGAATGAAACCAGCACGTCTAGCATACCACTGATGCAGTCTATACACACACACACACTGGACATGAAACACACACAATGGCCATGACCTTCAGACACGCTGGACGCACGCAGAAAATCAACTCAGTTACACTACAGGTAGACTGTGAGTTACATCTGTGGTAGACTGTGAGTTACATCTGTGGTAGACTGTGAGTTACATCTATGGTAGACTGTGAGTTACATCTGTGGTAGACTGTGAGTTACATCTATGGTAGACTGTGAGTTACATCTGTGGTAGACTGTGAGTTACATCTATGGTAGACTGTGAGTTACATTTGAGGTAGACTGTGAGTTACATCTATGGTAGACTGTGAGTTACATCTGAGGTAGACTGTGAGTTACATCTGAGGTAGACTGTGAGTTACATCTGTGGTAGACTGTGAGTTACATCTGTGGTAGACTGTGAGTTACATCTATGGTAGACTATGAGTTACATTTGAGGTAGACGGTAATTCTTAAAAAACTGAAACTATTTATCTTTACACTGTTGTCCGTGTGTTTTCTTGCCTAAATATTACAATTCTTGATACCTATATATTTATACGTATTAAAATTGGAAAAGAAATATGTATAGTATTAATAATGAACATGGCGACTAAGTTTTCAAGCTTCATTATCAAGAAGTGCAGACTTAAACACACAGCGATGATCTCCGGAAATAAGTTTATACATGTGTATGACAATTTACAATAGCTTATGAGCGCAATTAGTTTTGGTTTTAGTCAAACATTAAAAAGCTATGTTCCCCTCTCAGAGCTTGCTATCTACAGGGGAGATGATGTAAAGATAGTCTGTTTCGGTGGCCTACGATTAACGAGGGTGATATGTGGCCAGGACAACGACCAACCGCCTTTACTTTTCCCCAACTAATGTCAGGTACCCATTAGAGCTGGGTAAACTCAGAGGCGCCCAAAAGATTAATTAAAAATCCCAGTCTTTGCATGGATTTGAACCAGGGAACCTTCGATTTGGAAGCCAAGCGCCTTACCACTCAGCCACCGCGCCTCTAGTCAGACATTAGCTTGCTAAATATTGAATAGTTCCTACTTTTCATTGATCGTGATTGAAACTCAACTCTTCTCTGCCCACAAAACACAAGCTCTTCCAAATACCTAGATTTCACCAGTTTTCTACTAAATATGTCACTACTTGTATGAGGTAGTATCTAAACGTAATTTTTTAAAGAATCCACAGTTGGTAATTTTTTGGTTGTTTCAAAAAAAATTGTTTCATGTAGATAGACAAGCAAATAGCGCTGAACTGTACTACTCATTAAAATATTAAGCATTTTATTGTATTGTCTCAGGAATGTCCATATCCAACTGATGAGGAGCTAAAGAGAAAGCTTGTGGACGTCCTCCAGTGGCAGAGGACCAGCTCCTCCATCTATAATGAAATACAAGCCGGGGTGCTCCTTAAAAAATCTAGGCAGAAGCATCTCCTCCCTGACTACCTTGGACAGAAATGATTTAGAACGAAAATTGCCGCTTGGTTTTTCTTCACTTTCATGCCATCAGCCGGCTAAACAATACATCACGCCGGCAACACTTTCGTCCAGCATTGATCTACTTTGTAAAGATAGAAGTTGGATTGTAAAGTTCTCTTCCATTTCAGAACATTGTCACCAGATTGAAGTAAATGGATGATGCAAAATTATGTCTGTCTTTTTTTTTTTTTATGACGATGGTGTTGTGACTTTACATAATGATCTAGTTCTAGTTTCTTTTCTGAAGAAATTAAATTCTTTATAGTACGCTCTGAGGCTTTTACTTTGTACATTACAATTCCCAAACTATCTCTGCAGTTACTGTATTATTGTGACGATACCAAACTTGCATCCAAAAATTCATTTGAGTTTTCCCAGCAAATCGTGAGAAACTTTTATTTTTAACTTTACCAATTACCTTGTCCACCCCTAACGAAATTCCTCTATGATTTATCTCCCCTCGTCAAGACAAAGGTACTGGCTCTGATGGGACAAAACTGGGCTAAGTTTTAATTATTGACCGCTGGAAGGGTGACCAACGACACATTATATGCTGCACCAACACTACACACAGCGGCTTAATAACTATTCACTTCTCCCCCCCCCCCCCCACCGCCGTAGGATACGTGCCGCCCTAGGAATAGTATTGGACACAGACATATTCGTTGAAGTCCCTACTCTCACGGAAGGCAACGAATATAGACCATAAATCTGACCTGACGCCTGACATCTCCGGTATCTAGATACAGGTCGCTTCATTTATGATGGAAGATGTATGGAGTGCTCTGCCCAGCGTTTTAAGATTTCTTCCTTATCTGTCAATAGGATTGTCCCATCAGCATTTAATAGAGGGGATGAGCCTGACTTTGTGGGTCCATAGATTTCGTTTATGGCATGGTAGAAGTTCTTCATATCGTGCTTGTCAGCAAATTCCTGTATTGTTTCCACTTTCTTGATAAGCCAGGTATCTTGCATTTGGCGTAACTGTTTTTGCACATTTTTGCGGATATTAGTGAATGCATCTTTAGTGGACTGGGAGTTTGGGTTGTTCAGATACAATTTGTGGAGCTTGTGCTTTTCGTCTAATAGTTTTCTGATCTCAGTACTGTTTTCATCAAACCAGTCCTGATGCTTTCTCTCCATAGGACCGAGTATGTTTAATGCTGTGCTATAGATAGCTTCTTTGAAGCATTCCCAGCTTTTATCTACATTTGATTCAGTTAGAAGGATGGACTTGAGGCAGTTCTCTATCGCATCTGCAAGCGACTTTTCAGATTTGTCATCTGCTAAGCTGGCCGTGTTTAGTTTTTTTAGGGGTTTAGATTTTTGTGGACGTCTCTTTGGATGAATACGAATGTTTAGTTTTGTGATGATGAGGTGGTGGTCTGTTCCACATTCTGCACCACAGCAAGATTTGGTGACACGAATGTCCTGACGGTCAGATTGTCTGGTGATGACGTAATATATGAGGTGCCAGTGTCTTGAGCGGGGATGCATCCAGGAAGTTCGCTTTCTCATTGGAAGACTGAATATTGTGTTCGATATGAGCAGCTTGTGTTCAGCCCAGGTCTGGAGTAGTAATACAGGCTACAGCAAGTACCAATAAATGAAAAAATGGATGACCCCCCTACGCTAAAGGAAACCGATCTTTCCATTCAACAGCTCGTAAGCGGAAAAGCCCCAGGAGCTGACTCAATTCCCGCAGAGGTCTACAAAAAAGGTGGATTAGCCCTGATTGAAAAACTTCATAAGCTCTTCTTAATTATGTGGGGAAAAGAGTCAATACCACAAGACTTTAAAGATGCCACAATTGTTCATTTATACAAGCGAAAAGGAAACCGCCAGAGGAATATCTCTTCTCTCTATTGCTGGGAAAATCCTTGCACACATCCTACTAAATCGGCTCATGCAACACATAGAATATGGTCTACTACCAGAAAGTCAGTGCGGCTTCAGAAAAGAGTGTGGAACCATTGACATGATCTTTGCAGCAAGGCAGCTCCAGGAAAAATGCCAAGAACAAAATGCTGACCTGTTCTCAATATATGTCGACTTAACAAAGGCATTCGACACTGTTAGCAGAGGAGGACTCTGGAAGATCATGTCAAAGTATGGCTGTCCACAAAAATTCATAACCATGGTGAGACTATTTCATGATGGCATGAAGGCTCGTGTCCAAGAAAGTGGAGAACCATCAGAGCCCTTCGAAGTATCAAACGGGGTAAAACAAGGCTGTGTCCTAGCACCTACACTGTTCAGTATCATGTTCTCCGCTATGCTGACAGATGCATTCACAAATAGAGAAAACAACGGGATAAATATATCATACAGATTTGATGGTGGCCTATTCAACCCGAGGTGGCTTAAAGCAAAATCAAAAACAAAGGCAGCAGTAATCAGAGACTTGCTATTTGCTGACGACTGTGCCCTAAATGCCTGCTCTGAAAACGATCGCAGAGCATCGTCAGTGACTTCTTAAGAGCATGCTCAGACTTTGGCCTTACCATCAATACGAACAAGACTGAAGTCTTATATCTACCTGCTCCTGGAAAAGCCTACTCGGATCCAAGCACCACTATAAATGGACAGGATATAAACGCAGTGGGCAAATTCACTTATCTTGGCAGCACACTCTCCAGAAATGGAAAAATCGATAGTGAAATCGACCTGCGTATCGCCAAGGCCAGTGCATCCTATGGCAGACTGTCTACAAATGTCTGGAACAGACGTGGTATCACCACAAACACAAATCTAGGGGTCTATAGAGCCGTCATCCTCCCTACATTGCTCTATGCCTCAGAAACATGGACAGTGTACAGTAAATATGCAAAGAAACTAAACCACTTCCACATGACATGAAAAATACTAAATGTCAAATGGCAAGACAAAATACCAGATACAGTAGTCCTTCGAAGAGCTGGTCTGCAAAGCATCCACACAATCCTGATGCAGTCCCAGCTGCGATGGGCAGGTCACGTCTACAGAATGGAAGACCACCGCATCCCTAAACGACTCTTGTATGGCCAACTAAGCGAAGGAAAGCGCTCGCAAGGTGGTCAAAGAAAGCGCTTCAGGGACACCCTCAAAGCTACTCTGAAGGCGTTCAGCATAGACCCAGGCACCTGGGAGACAGAGGCACATGACAGAGCATCATGGCGTCGCGCTGTGAAAACTGGCGCTCAGGTTGCTGAGGAAAAAAGAACAACGCTGGCAGAAGAAAAACGCCAGAAAAGAAAAGCAAGACAAACGACACTAGCTCCAGCTGGAATAACCTGCCCAGTGTGCGGCCGAACATTCCGGGCTCACATAGGTCTCACCAGCCACATGAGGAGGCATAAAACCCCAGTGCAAAGCCCTCAGCCCCCTGGATGACAAAGTGGTCATCATCGAACCACGATGGACGAACTATATATATATATAAAGATACAGGTGAGAAATCACCTAGCTATCTTCCCCACCCGTTCAACAAAAAGTTCCATCTATATATAAAGAGAGACCAAAGCGTTTAGAGATAAGGCCCGCTAGAATGCATACAGTCTCTTCTGTTGGGGAGTTTATTTTGTGAGGTCTCATTAGGGACAAACGGCCTGGTTGCTGTAACTGCTTGCTGTAACTGCTTGCTGTAACTTGTTCCCACATCTGCCAGATCTCCACGTAAAGCTGTAACTGGAGCCGACCACACCAGATACCCCCCATTACGTACCTGTCAGCAAAAAGGCGTTGCCTGCTGTCCTTGGCCATAGAATATTGCCCAGTGTCCACAGTGCCTACTGCCCATTATCATCTGCCCAGTACCCGGCCCTAACTGTCCACTCCCCAGTAACCGGCCCAAACTGTCCACTGCCCAATAGCTACTGCCCACTGCCGACTGCTTAGAGCAGCCTTCGCTACATAAGATAAACTGGTGTGAGTTGAGTTAGCACGGCCATCTACGAGCTGGCCTGAAGACCACAGCTGAGAGATCATTCTACGACAACTACTACAAACTTAGTCTGCAGCACCAACCTTCTCTACTGCTAAACAGGCAGCGACCTAACCATAGCGGCAGCTTGGCTACAGCATAGAGGATATCCCGAGCAGACGTCCTAAGACAGAGCCGGACGACTCATCCTTTTGAGTGCCAGTCCTACGACAACCAGAAGAAGACCTAACGGACTGGCAGAACTATAAGTAGTGACGACATAGGAACACTCTCATTCACTCATTCATTAGCAATTTATGAGGAGCAATTATTCTATACATTAATGCATGTATTCCATTTCATGGTTATATTTGTTTTCATCAGTTTTCTTGTGTAAACTTATAGTCATTAAATCATTTTAATTTATAAATTTAATATACTGGTCTGTTCTTACTGTTAGTTGCGGTGTGCCTGTTAAAATATCTTGTATATGTGAGCGGGTCAAATAAATTAATTACCCCTAGACCTTAACAAACGAGCCAAAAATAACTATTTCAACATCTCGTCACAATTATAATGGAGAAATAGCGAAATGAAATACACTTGTAAGTTAAAATTCCCTGAACAATTATTTTTAATTGTGTTCATGTTATTTTGTGTGTGTGTGTTTCGTTCATTATTCTATAATCTATTATGCTCTCAAATGCATTGTTCAAAGACTCATTACAACCCGCATGGAATGTGAACACGCGCATGCGCTAAGGAGAAAATGTGCAAGTATGAATGTGAGTGTGTTTGTACTTTCTCAGCCTGCATTTAGCGGCATAGTCGCATCTCAGTATGGGGGT
This sequence comes from Biomphalaria glabrata, assembly GCF_947242115.1. Classification (NCBI taxonomy): domain Eukaryota; kingdom Metazoa; phylum Mollusca; class Gastropoda; family Planorbidae; genus Biomphalaria; species Biomphalaria glabrata. The sequence continues at coordinate 35,122,580 of NC_074712.1, read as the reverse complement.
ACTGAAAGGTCTACCTATTGGCATCTTTAAGTAAAATCTTTAGACAAAATCTGTTCGAGGATTTTCATATGCAAATCATTTGACGACTTTCTATCAGTCTGTAACTTTTGCACATATATAGTAGATTACAAATGAGTTCTTATAAGAATGTTTAATTTTAAAAATACGATTCTAACAAACAGCACTAAGACCATAGTGTGAACAAACAAGGTTACAAAGACAGTTTGTGTGAAACAAAAACTCAAAATCGGCCCCCGAAGTGGTCTTCATAGAGTCTTCACCAGGATTCGAACACGGGACTTCTGGTTCCAAGTGCTTTACCCCTCAGCCACAGTATCTCCATATATTCATTTAGCGTACACTTATATTTTTTTTTTAAATAAGAATTATTAACCTTATCCATACATTCAAAATTAATAACATGTTACATGTAATAAAGAGAAACTAAAAAAGATTTATTCTTCTAACAATATTGGATAAATTGGCAACACGAAAAAAAATAATACTTGACCTACGTTAAGCTACAATTGTGTACAAATGACTACAAGACTTTCCCCTTGCAAATAAAAATTAACATCTCCATTGGCATTGTCATACAAACTAGACATAGTTTTAGATCTAAATCTAGACTCAAGATCTAAGCTTATGTCTAGAAATAGATCTAATAAGTCTAGATTTAGAGTTAGATCTAAGTCTATTTCTAGATCTAAGTCTTGATCTAAGTCTAGATCTAGATTATAACAAATGCTATGCTTTTCATATGAAAACAATGAGTTTTAATAGTTTCAATAAGAAATCTGACTATAAGTTTTCAAGTTATCTTCAATGTTATAGACTTAAAGACAGAACTCACAGTGCTAGCTATGGTATCAATTCTGCATATGTAGAATATATAAGACCGTATGGTCACTACACAAATAGACAACGACTCTGTGTTTAGTGGAGATTCAACACAGACTGTGTCATCGGTGGTCCTCAAATCTTAAAGGGTTAACAAGCTCTGTCTCAGTTGGACGCTCCTCTGAGTGTGATACCTCCATCCACTTTGATACATTCCCCGGTTACAAAGTTTGCGTCAGAGCTGGCCAGGAACAAGATGACGTTGGCTTGCTCCTCGCAGGTGCTGTTCCTGCCGTGCAGAGGGTGCAGGCGCCCGTAGTCCTCCATAAACGTCGCCACGCCCTCTGCGTTGTAGCTCCTGTAGACATTGGTCTTGACAAGTGTGGGGTTGATAGCATTCACTCGAATCCCTGGAAGTTGTAAGAGCGCACACATTAAATACTAGGCAGTTAAATTTAACCAAAAAAAAAATAATAACGGCAATAAAGTGAATACATTGTCCCCTACGTTGGGTAAACAAACTAGATTTTAAAGATTTTGTGTTCTCACAATTAAATTCCTTAAAACTATTTTAGGAAAATCTATATCTGCCTTACAAATAAACGTAGAACAGTTGCCGCCTGTGTGGACAGTGTTCGATAGCTGCGCCGAAACCTTTACTCTATGGGAGATGACCGCGTGTCCAAGGCGAGCTTAATGGAGAACGGTGCCCTCTCACTCAAAAGCACTCACCCTTAGTCTTTGGACTCGAAGTCAATGAAATGTAAACACAACATGACTGTATTTACTGTATGAAGCAGGCTAACAAAAACGCTTGCAACATGCATTCATTCTGCAACTGTAACTATTAAAACCGCTAAATGCGTTTACTGATTAATGCAGTGATTGCTACGGAAGGTTGTTTACCTTTCGGGGCCAGACCCAGAGCAAATGTTCTAGTCATGTGATCTACGGCTGCCTTAGACATGCTGTAAATGATCTCGTCAGGATAGACCAGTGTGCTGCCTGTGGACGAGACATTCACAATGCAGCCTTTTGTTTTCTCCAGGTGGGGAATCGCTTCTTTAATCAAGAAAAACACGGCTTTCACATTTACATTCATGATCTGATCAAAGGCGTCCTCCGTGGCCCGTGCGATGCTGGATTCTTCCAGTATGATGCCTGCATTGGGTACCAGTATATCTAAGCGGCCAAACTTATCCACGGTTTGCTGAATAATCTTTTGTCTGACACTTGCATCACTCAGATCTCCTTGTATAATTAAAAACCTGTACAAAGAAAAGGAATTTTTTTTTAATACACACACTCAAAGACAAAACAAGATTCAAGTTAATGGATCAAAATGCAAATCATAATTATTGTGACGAAAAATAAAACATATATAGAGCTTTCGGTTCGGACTTACTCAACACTTGGCTATACCCGCATTACGAAAGTTTCGGATTTATATTGACTAACGATGACATTTGGTTTTAAAAAGAGGTTCCTATTGAAGTGCATACAGTGTGTATAATTAGTTTAGGGAAACAAACTTTCAAGATTTCGAGAGATTATAGTCTTAATGTTACATCTACGGGATAACGTGCATCTTTTAATAAAAAAAACTACATTCGTTTTTTTTTCTCTATAATTGGGGAGGCAGCGGTAAGAACTTTTTTAAAAGTAATTTTAAAATCGGAAAATGCATTTCTCCCAAAGACCAACTCTATTGGAGACTTTTAAAAAAAAAAATTGTATTAAAATTGCGTCTTCCTTGCAATAGAATGCATAGTGCGATCTGGTCCAGTATTATTTTTTAGATGGAAGAGGTACCTGGGAGAAGGTTTCCGTGCTGCCTTTAGGTGCTTAATAAACACAACTCGGGAATCGCTTTACTCTTCCTTAGTTGAATGTCTATTTGGTAGAAAAATATTCTATTTATAAGTAGAGGAAACTTAAATAGTCAAATTCTCTTTCTTGAAAAAAAGGCTTACTTGTCAGAGTTCCCGCCACTTTTTTCTAGACACTTTTGCAAAGCAGACGACAGTCTTCGTTCATCTCTCCCACACAGAACAACATTAGCGCCGTGCTGAGCAAACAAGATGGCGGTGCACTCTCCGATGCCGGAGCTGGCACCGGTAATAACAACCACTTTATCTTTGAAATCTTTGGACATGTTCATTTATTTCTCTTTCGGTGACTGTAAGTAAAAAGAAATCACTTTTGCTTTTAATATCATAACACCAATATTTAATAGGTCTATATGATCAGTGGCCTACCTAAAAGGGGGTGGGGGTGATGCCTAGTGCGAAAGTTCCCTTTGATGCCCTTAAAAAAACATCGAGCATATTTTTAGCGGCCCCCGAAAAGGGAAAAGACGCTATTTTGTGTGGAATGTCTGTCCGTCCGTCCTGTTTAGATCTCTTAAACTAGCAAAGACAGTAAAAATCCGACATCATAATATTTTAGACCATTCAAAGTTCTGATGCAACGGCTACTTTTTTCTTTTCTGAGAGCAAAAAATCTAATTTTTTAAATCACTTATGCAAGCAGTTTTTTTTATAAAATACACCACTTTTACAACTATTCACTATTAATGGTAACAAACACTGTATGCTCTTTAGTAGGGAAACAGGCATCCACCACATTTTAACACATTTACGGAAATGGTTTTAGATTTTTTGTCCAAAAAAATAAATTTTATATATTCTTACTGTTAAGTTATGTAATTTCCGTTCTACTAAATACTACATTTACTCAAAAATGTTTACTTTTTTTTAAAGAGAAAACATCTATTTAGTATGTAGATAAGTTGGACATAATTTAAAACAACAATTAATAAGTAGTCTTTCATATTATCGCGTGAACTGTAGTACATATACAAATATATAGAACACTTAACTAAAGGAATTTTTTTTACGTAAATGTTGTTAATTTTCTTGAGGCTTTGAATAAGAGATTGACCCTTTACATATCAATTAGGTCAATTAGATATTCATCATAATACATCAGTTAGGCCAGGTTCACATATAATTTCACATTCACTTTCACCTATCCTTTGGTCTGCTAGGGCACCACACAAGATCTGTCAACCTTCTTTCTCCATTCTTCTCTGTCATTAGTCTTTGATAGAATTCATTCTGATGTTTTTTTCTGAAAATATTGAAATCTGCTTTTTTACCTGCCTGGGTGGACCACTTCGGGGGCTGATTTTGAGTTTGAAACACAAACTGTCTTTATAACCTTGTTTGTACTTGATATAGTGTCAGATTTTGACATCACGGACTGTCTATATGGTAATCTGCCTAAGGCCGATAAATCTAGTTGACGTGGCTTCATCTTTTCACTTTTACTCACATGCCAACAAACAGGGCCCTATACATACAGGGTCAAACTTTGATGCGTTGTCTGGGTGCAGCAGATACTTCAGGTTACTGTACTCAGAGATATGCGTTGTCTGGGTGCAGTAGATACTTCAGGTTACAGTACTCAGAGATATATGCTGTCTGGATACAGCAGATACTTCAGGTTACTGTACTCAGAGATATGCGTTGTCTGGGTGCAGTAGATACTTCAGGTTGCAGTACTAAGAGATATGCGTTGCCTGGGTGCAGTAGATACTTCAGGTTGCAGTACTGAGAGATATATGCTGTCTGGATACAGCAGATACTTCACTGGAGATTGATGCAGCCATCGCATGTAGTTGTTTTGGACAGGCCCCCAAAATGTCAAGACCTTCTTCCACTAATATATGTATGTGTCATGCTAAATGTACCCAAGTCCTGGACAATACCATAATGACACATACAATGACAAAATAAGATTCAGAATGCCACTTTACCGACATATAACATGTTTAATTACATTATTTTCACTATAATACCGAAAAATAGTTAGAGTCTACACTTAGACTATATATATCCAAAAAGTCCAACTGTCCTGGACTAGGAACAAAAACACACTGCCTTATCATGAGTTACATTGTTCAACAAAACATCTCACCAAATAAAAACAACCCAAAACAATAACAGTTTTGAAATCAACCACCTGAATTGCCCCCCTTCTCCTCTACAGTAAACAGGAGACCCAGGCTGACCAGAACTCAGTCCTGACAATGCCCCTCACCAACGGATGCCTCGTGCGGACAGCACCACTCGCAAATTGCTATGCACGCCTCTGCATCTGATACATCGATTTTCTTTAAAAAAAAAACGTAAAGGCTCAATTCAATCGATTTATGGATGGATTAATTGATGGTTAATAGACAGACAGACAAATTGATCTATGCATTTGTACTGATTTTCTTTTTTTAAAAAATGTAAAAGTTCTATTCCATTGATTGATGGATGGATGGGTTAATTGATTGGTAGATAGACTGACAGACAGATAGATTGATTAGATCGATATATAGATCGATCGATAGATAGATAGATAGATAGATAGATAGATAGATCGAGATAGATAGATAGATAGATAGATAGATAGATAGATAGATAGATAGATAGATAGATAGATAGATAGATAGATAGATAGATAATTATTTAAACTCCAGTGGTGTGTAGTTCGGCCGTCTCTGCGGTGTTTTGTTGGAATGTGTGCTTGCGTGAATGTGTGCTTGCGTGAATGTGTGCTGCACACAGAAAAAGAGGTCATGGTTCGCGTGCATATTATAAACACACACCATAAAGTATAGGCTGGTCATAAATAACACAGCCTCAACTAGCGATATGGTTTTACATGAAACTATTTAGAAAATGGTTTTAAATTTATACTCTAGCAGAAGATATTGTAAGTGTATGTTTGTATTGGTTATTAGTTTGTATAACAGAACGAAGTGTACTCACGATTGGTGTCCTAAATTCCTCTTGCTGCAAAACTAATGTGTGGTCCTGGACAGTGTTTTTTTTTAAAGAAATACCCAGATTTGAGTTGTTATAGAAGAGAAATGATGTTATCACACGGATAATGGTTGAACGGCATTACATAGTACAGTATAACACATTTTCTTTTCTCTTTTTTTCTATTTATATTTTACAGTTAAATTTAAGTTTAGTTTATGTGAATAGATTACAAACCTGCTATGGGTTCAATAGAAAGATCTAGGCCAATGTTGTCTTGTGTGTGGTATCTCTTCTATCGAAATGACTGGCAACTGTATTGTTAAACAAAATATATCCCCGTTGTTCAGAATTATGTCTAGATCTATTGACCAGCTGATAAGTTTGAAGCTACTTCTCCAAAGATAAACTGATAATTTATGGTCACTAGAAGTGGTTCTAAATATATATTTTAAATTCGCTTAGCCCTATCTAAATTTGAAGACCTTGTAAGACAAACATATAAATAAAAGCTGAAAGGTTGGGGAAAAAATGAAATGGGAACCTTGGAGAGTATCCGTTAAGGGTATGTTTGCGCCCTATTATGACCCTTGATCAAAGGGAAGGATTTTAACTTGAGGCTAGGAATGAGAGACGACTCTTCACCGATCCCTCTGTCCGAGGTCCCCCATCATTTAACCAGATCCATTGCTGTGAGACAAGGCTCTTTGAACCCGCCTAGGTTCTCCCATCCCAGCGAGTCCGGAGTCCGAGTTAACGAGGGGTTTCTTCGTATTCCTATACTAACCGCGAGGGACCACTTGTGTGATAAGCTTTTTTGATCCGTGAAGATCCAGTACGTAAAATAGGTATGGCTGAGAGTAGTTACATCATAAGCGTAGTCTGTGGGGTGAGGGTCAACCTCTTCCCGAAATTTTGACGGATTTTTTGCTTTAATTTTGTTTATTTTAGGTGAGATTGTAATGTTAAACCATTACTTGCTAAAAGGGAGGGGGGAGTTGAGTTTAAAATCCCCATCTTCAATATAAAATTAAAGCTACCTACAGTCACAAAATTCTATGAGTGTTTTGAGTTTAACCCTCCCCTTCAAAGGGCTTTAAGTTTACTCCCTTCCCCGATGGTTTTAAGTTTAAAACCCCCTACAGAGAGTTTTAAGGTTTAAAAAATCCCAGTCACCAAATTCTATGAGCGTAACTAAGGGAGTTTTGATTTTTTTACAAAAAAAAACTCAAGAGATCTTTTAGTTTCAAACCCCCCAACAGATGATTTTGACGATAAAACTTCCCTTACAATATAAAATCTAAGGCGAACTACTGTCACCAGTCACCAAATTGAATGAACGTAGCCAAGAGGGGTTACAAATTCTAAAAGTCGCTGGGCTCCATTAATAAAGTGCAGTGATGAGCAGATTTGGTTTTTGAACTAACTTTCTTTAAAAAGCAGGTTAATGCATTGTAGATACTATTTGTTTTAAAATTGATTCTTGTGTTGTCGTGTAAAAGAAATAATTGTGCAAAATTTCAGCTTAATCCGAGATTTACCAGACAGACAGACGGAGTGAGTTGATTTACGCTTTGTAAACACAAAGTGTCTTAGTACAAGATAGACAGATAATCACGAGAACTAAATAATGAAATAAATAAACAAAACATTCGATTGTATTTCAAATAAACTTTTTATTTAATAAATTCTTTTAATTTAGAGCATAATGCGTACAATACACACAGTCACTCAGTATATAAATGCACTTAAAATGATAAAATAATTTATTTGAATTACATTCAAAGTACCAAAACACCATATTTTTTATCAATTATAGCCTTATCAAATGAAATGTTTTTAACGATGTCTGATATGTGTGTCAAACATCTTGCCCTACTATTAGCAATCTAAATGGTAACCATCAGTAGTTTCTATTAAATGTTTTTATATTTCTTTGAAACGGAAATACATTTTTCCCGCAGCAATTATTTCCAAAAGGACGTCATCATTTGAATACGAACTAAGCAAACCAAAACATCTCTAGAGGGAAAAAAATGAATATTAAAACGGGACATATCCATGAATGGAATACTACATATGAAACCTTAACATTTATCCAATATAAAATATTTATTTACATTGTGCAAATCTTGACCCCCGTATTGGACACTTCATTAGCTTTAGTTAGTACTCGACTTGGGGCCCAACCAGACTGGATCCGCCGTCAACCTTAACACATTGGCCCGTTATAAAGCTTGCTGCGGGACTGGCTAAAAATAGAATGGTCTGGGCTTGTTCTTCCGGAGTGCTGTTCCTTCCGTGCAGAGGTTGTTGTGACGCGTATTTTAAATAGGAGAGCTTTGATTCCTCTTCGCTACAATAGTAACGCTCCAGCCTAGTGGAGGAGACAGACGTTGGGTTGATAGCATTGACTCGAATACCTGAAAGAGAGAAAATGGAGAAAATTGTTTGAGGTTAAAAACCCCCTCAAATAAAAGAAAACTAGAGGAAAACTACAGTCCATAAATTCCATTAGCGTAGCCAAAGGGGTTTTGAGTTTTGAATACCTTCCAGAGGACTTGTAGTTTTTAACTGCCCTTCAGGGGTTAAGACACTCCTCTTTAATAACAAAAAAAAAACTAAAGCAAACTACAGTCACCTAATTCCACGAAGATGTTATGGAGTGTATTTGCGTGTTGTTATGGTGACGGTGGGAAGAGGTAGGCGACTGGTAGTGAATAATGCAAGACAAGTAGCAACTCCAGAACGTGAGACTGAGTGTTATTATAGTGAGTAGGATTTTTTTTTAGAATATCATTTTATATTATTACTAAAGTCTACTACATTACTATCATTTGTTCTCAATGTGTGTTTTTAAATGACAATATAAGTTCTATTTATTGTCTTCACAAAAGAGGTTATTCAAGTTATTTTAACTTTTTAAGATATAATACGTCGACAGAGGTTTAGTTGTCTACCAGCAATTGTTGGTGCTACTAGTCAAGGACCGTCAACAACAGTAGCCAAGGGAGGTTTGGGGGTTAAAATAAAAAGAAAAGCAAAGCTACAGTCACTACATTCCATGAGCGTAGCCAAAAGGTTTTTGTGGTTAACTCCCGCCCCTCCAATACAAAAAAAAAAAAAACAACCTAAAACAAAACTATAATTACCATTGAGCCTAGCGATAGTTGTTTTTTCTGTCGGTGGATGAGACCCGTTAATAAAGTAAATCTACGAGAATTGAAGCCAAAGTTTAAAAAAAAACCTAAAGCAAACTAGTCATTTGAGGTTCAACCCTACCCTAAATAAAACATTTTTCTTTTGTTGTTATTTTTTTCTCTACCAGTTACTGGGCTTAATTAATAGAGTGCAGTGAATAGAAATGTAAGATGTGATATTTGACCTTCAAGTTTTGAACAGAAGAATTGCAGGATATTGCCACTAGAGACACCTCAGAATATGCATTTTGTAGGTTCAAATAGATCTCCACTAACATCAGAAATCTAGAGGGTACAAAAGACTGCGAAAAAAAAGAAAGGAGTGGATCTAATGAGATTAATTACATATGTGTGTATGTGCGTGTGTGTGTGCAAAGGGGAAAAAACACCCCCCGCCTGGAAAAATCCTGCAACGTCCATTGTATTTATAATATAGATATAAGATAATAATTAATATTATAATGAAATAAAAAAGAAATTATATCTACATGCTCATTACAAATATTTTTATTTAAAATTTATTTTAAGACAGAAAAAATTAAATTATTCATGTTTTCTTCATATTCATAGACTTTCAAAAGGGGGAAGGGCCTTCACTTACATAATCCAGCCCTGTAGCTTTTATAAGATAAGTTATATCTAGAATGGGATATTTCTTATTGGCGTTACAGAAATGACATTTAGCCCATGTCGTCAAGATTTTTTTTTTACTACTGCAATGGAACGTCATGGGTGTTCCGTACTTATTCTAATCAAGCAGTTGGTCGGACTTATATATATGTCATATATATTACAACTTTATCTTCGAGATCTTAACAATTACCTTTTGGAGCAAGACCCAGCGCATACGTTTTGGTCATATAATCTACAGCTGCCTTGGACATGCCATAGATGATTTCATTTGTGTCCGCTATTGAACTGGTAATAGATGAGACAACAACGATGCAGCCTTGAGACTTCTCGAGATGTGGTATCGCTTCTTGTATAAGAAAAAACCCAGCTTTGACATTGGTGCTTATCGTCAAGTCGAACGCCTCTTCTGTGGCATCTTCCAGGCTGATGTTCTCAGTCATTATTCCAGCGTTGCTTACCAAAACATCCAAGTGACCAAATTTATCTATCGTCTGTTGAATGATACGCCGCCTTACCTGAGAGTCTGTTATGTCCCCTTGAACTGCTAAATGTCTGTGTGAAACAAAATCAGCATTTATTAGCTCGCATAAAAAGAATACAAGTAAATCAGGGATACCCAAAATACATCCCGGGATTCCGCGTTACATATCCACCCGCCGAAACTTCAATAGTGTTTTCTAGGAATATAACTTTAAACGGAACTGTGAAACTTGACTAGATTGAGCTAGAGACTCGTGTAGGACGTAATAATCTTTTTTTTTTTTGGTTTGAAGTGACGTCTTTATTTTATAAGATAAGAAGATAATAACCAATGAAACCAAGAAGGTTATAGTAAATCCTTAAGCTTCCCATTTGTTTTGATCAACAGCGATTGTGACTTAACTTACATAGATTTTGGTACTTGGGTTTACAAATAATTATATCATTGATCATGATCATACCATAGTCAAAGTTTTGCTTTAATTGTGTGTTTATATTTTTTTTATAAACTCTATAGACTGTGTACATTAAAAAAAAAGATATCCGATAGAAATCGTTTATTTCAGAAAGAACTGCTTCTCAGCCGTTTTTCTTTATTAATGTACAAATGTCCAATGCAAAATCGCCTAACGCCAAAACGGTTGTCGTCAAAACGACGTTGCAGAGGCGGCACCAAATCGTCACGTGCCTTCACTGTATGTGTACTTATAGGAGTTGATGGATACATATGTATTTAGTAGGAACTTAATCTTTCTCTAGAAATAAAAAATAAATTCAAAACATTACGGTAATGTCTGCATCAGTAAGTAAAGTACCCCTGACCTTTCATCAGTTGATGTCAAGTCATCTATTTCCATGGCGGTTGGTTAACGACCAACTGCTTCTTCTTTCGCCAACTAAAACTCCCGAAATTCAAATTCCAGTCTTCACCGAGATTGGAACCTGAGACTTCGCCGAGATTGGAACCTGAGACTTGGCCGAGGGAGCCAAACACTGTGCCACTACTACGCCCCATTACTCAAGTATAGCCTCCTTCAGTCGCAAAACGACTATGTATCATCTCATGGTCATGAAATGAATGCATCGGCATTAATTATGTTTGGAACGATGTTGACTACAAGCAGTGCTGTTTGTGTGCGCGTGTGTGCATAGAGCTAGGGTTTACTGAGTGTTAGAGTTAGGGTTTGGAAAAAAATAGCCCCTCGCCCCACTCAAAAGTTTTGAATCCGCTAGTGTCTAGGCCTAAGATAAAGATATGCTTACAACTTTAAGCATAGAAACTATAGAAACTAATTAAATAATTTTTATCAGAAATAAGTAAAATAAATTACTTGTCCACGTTCCCGCCACTTATTTCTTGACACTTTTGCAAAGCAGACGACAATTTTCGTTCATCTCTTCCACACAGAACAACATTAGCGCCATGCTGAGCAAACAAGATGGCGGTACACTCTCCAATGCCGGAGCTAGCACCAGTAATAACAACCACTTTGTCTTTGAAATCTTTCGACATGCTTTAAAAGAAGTTCTTTGAATTTAGACAAGACCTAGAACATAAAAACAATGGAAAATAATGTCACTTGAAGTAGACTATTGAAATTTTTTTAATGATTTATATCTTAGAAAGAGATAGATAGGCGGCATGTGATTGCAGTATGATCGAGACGACAGTCTAGAGCGCATACCACACAACACGGGCAGCCATCTACGTCGTTATTGATTAACCAATCATCAAGATGTTTGCAGGCAACAAAGAAATGTATGAACGGAAAACTGTTTACTGTTTGAATCATCGCCACGTCAGACAATGTTAATACATGTTTTAACATCTGACTTACTTTGTATTCAAACAAATTTGGGGCTCTAACAACGCCGATAATTTATTTGTATTTCATATAATTTACAATGGATTGTCTTTCAAAAGGTATTCTATGCTTTCTAATTACATTAGAGGACGTCCGACCCTCCATTGCCTGCTACTTAAGAGCTCAGACCTTAAAGATTGAGTTTAAAAAATAAGAACAATGGAACTGAGTTGAAATAATTGGAAACGAAAAAAAGAGCAAATCTCCAAGGGCTGAAATGATTGTCTCGAGGGCAGGGGAAGTTCAAACATTGCGGCCTGTCTGTGGTAACAGGCACGTAACAGTCACGAAACAGGCAGTAACAGGCACATCACAAAATAGTTTGAAAGTGTATCTAGACGTATGGAAAGATGATTGACTACTCATCTGTTTCAAAGACCTAAACGAGAGTGTTTTATGGCCAAGAGAACGGCTGGCCGCCTTTTTTTTTCCTTCTGTGTTTAACCATACGCAGTAACTTAGAGAAACTATATAACCATACGCAGTAACTTAGAGAAACTATATAACCATACGCAGTAACTTAGAGAAACTATATAACCATACGCAGTAACTTAGAGAAACTATATAACCATACGCAGTAACTTAGAGAAACTACATAACCATACGCAGTAACTTTGAGAAACTACATAACCATACGCAGTAACTTTGAGAAACTACATAACCATACGCAGTAACTTAGAGAAACTATATAACCATACGCAGTAACTTTGAGAAACTACATAACCATACGCAGTAACTTTGAGAAACTACATAACCATACGCAGTAACTTAGAGAAACTACATAACCATACGCAGTAACTTAGAGAAACTATATAACCATACGCCTTTTACAAAGATGAATATTTTTATGTGAACCAAATTTCCGTCAATGTTTCACTAAGTCAATTTTTTAAATTTACTTTGAAGGTCAACATTTTATACTTTGTATTTTTTAGAGAATTTTATTTTTGAGTCTGGTCGAATTTTTTTGTATAACATCTACTATACATTTTCAAGTTACCACTGACTCATTGAACAAGATATCTCTTAAACCAGTGATGCCCAACCTAATTCGAGCGGCGGGCCATTTTCGTTTCCGACACTCGTGTCGCGGGCCACATGACCGAAAATGTACAAAAAACGATATGAAATTGACCTGAAAATTGGATATTTGAAGTTGATCTTTGTTTTACGCGTTGGAAAATGGCTTCACATCAATTATCATTGTAGCTTTTTAACACTGACTCATTTTCTTGTTTCTTTTTGGTAAATATTTTCATCGATCCTCCAATTTTTAGGCGTAGTTTAACAATCTTTTATTCGCGGCTCAAACCAAGTATGGCGTCATATTTGTTTCATAATGCCGTTTATATGTTTATTTTTTTTTCTTTAAACAGCCAAACTTACTTTACAAATCAAATATTTTATTATTATTTTATGTTTCACAAAAAAAAAAAAGTAAAGATACGTTCAATTTTCCTGTTAGGTTCTACATTCGAAGTCCACTTGTACTTTCTTCGGCTTTCACTTTTCATAAACGTATACATGTTAAAGGTCATGGTACCGATCCATTAGGGAAAAAGAGAGGGCCTAACGTAGGCAAAGATACAGTTTTTCAATCTTTTTTTTTTTGGGGAAAGGGGGGGGGGGGAGATTTTCTACACTTGTGCCGACGGTTCAGCGGGCCGGTTGAAACCACGTTGCGGGCCGAACCTGGCCCGTGGGCCGTATTTTGGGCATCACTGTCTTAAACCGTCGTACAGCTACGCATAAAATTTCGTAAATAGGTTCCTTTAAACTAGTATGACCGTTACCTCTAAAGAAAAATCGCAAGCTTTCTATCAAATCTTGTATTTTATTCTTGGTATTTCCCTAAAAGGCCGCAGTCTATAAATAAAGCATAACAAAACACCACACAATTTTCGTATGGTTAAATCATTTCTTTTCTTTTTTCCCAAGTCTACTTCATTTTAATATGAATTACGTCATTTCCGCTTTCTTTTAGGCGTGGTCTAGATAAAAACAAGACCAACCTTAATAGGCTTAATACCATTAGTAAGATACATCTAGAGTCCTATTCTTTCTATTCGATATATATATATAATAATATGTTGATCGTTAAAATGAGACCCGTTTGTTAAATTTAAAAAAAAACCGAGTGTTCCGGCCATAAAAAAAAAAACTTAAACACAGTTCTCTCAAAAAATATATAAATTCTGAGTTTCTTGTACAAATGTATTACCTGTTGATTCCTTTGACAATTTCCGTTGTGTTCTGAATACGGATGTTTCCTAGAGCAATGAAGACAACTGTTGCAGATACACGCTCAATACGCCATGCGGGTGGATTCGCTTTTTTTTTTACGGGCAAAAAAAAAAAATTGGCGAATTAGTATTTTTGTTTGTCAAGTTGATAATAATAACAAAGTTCTTCTCCAATCAGACGTTAGCTAAAATATGTCACTAATGTACAGGTCATTCAGGAGAGTGGGGTCCATACGCTGAGCGGTTATTTAGAGGTTCTGTAATGGTATTTAGCTAAAATGTAATTTAGCTGTTCATCTTAAGTTTAACATGTGAATAATTATTTCATATGAAGAGTCTTAAAAAATTGTTGACAACAAAAGGTTTAAAGATTTAAAATATTTTTTTCTCTCTAGACTTAACCCTATCCCTAACTCAGTTTTCAGATATCAAATAATTCTTTATAGCAACGAATCACAGATCTATTTTAAAATTTCGACGCTGGTCTCGAAAACGGCTCTAACGATTTTCTTAGAAATTTGACAGTGTATGTATATAAATATGTAAATATAAATTTTTAAAGGTCCAGTTACATTAAAAAAGATACATATTTGTTGAAGTTTAAACAATGAAATAGAGTTAGATTGAAAAGAAAGAGATGTAAAGAAATGTGGAAGCGATATCATGGAACTTCCTACGTTAAGAAACGTAAGGAACTAACAAAAGGAAAATTTGGAGACATTTTGAAGCACAATAGGCCACATTATTCCTTGAAAGATCGCTGTTGCCAACTCCAAAATACACAACGGAGTGCTAGGAAGTGTACAAAATGATTCAATGCTTCGTAAAATGAATAAATGATCTGATTGTTCTGTTCTTTGTAATGAGTAACCATAACAAATACAAATTAATATATTTTCATATATATTTAAAACTAAACTGAATAAAATACTCTGAAAGACACAAAAATAAAGGCACATTCCTCGTTCCATATGCTAGGACAAATTTGTATAAAAGCTCCTTCTTCCCTAGCGCTATTAGAGCATGGAATGGGTTGCCTGAGCTAGCCAGGAAAACCAGTGACTTGGCGGAGTTTAGGTCATTGGTTAATATGCATGACTAAATGCATGACGCGTAGGACGTAATCATCTTCTTTTTTGAAGTAACGTCTGTATCATATAAGATAAGATAAAAGTACATTTCTTTTTCCTTATGTTAGGACATAATCGTACTAAAGCTCATTCTTCTTTAGAGCATTAACGGGTTGCCTGAATTAGTCTCTAATTAATAACATGAATGACTAGATTAGCACATGAATACGCGTAGGGGCGTAAATCTATTCTCTTTTGCAGGAAAATCTGTAATTTATAAGATAAGAAGATAAGCCAATAAGATAAGTTTTTTTTTCCATTTATATAGTTTCCCAATAAAACAAACATTTACATTTTAAAAAACTAAATTTGAATATTCGTGTATGAAAGCCAAAGTAAAGGACTTTATGTATGTGACAATGTCATATCGATATGATTGTTTCTGTTCAATCTATAAATCTTAATTAGATGGTAAAGTGTGAACGTATCACTTAGCGTCAGGCCTACATTTACCCAATTGTGAATGTATCACTTAGCGTCAGGCCCACATTTACCCAATTGTGAATGTATCACTTAGCGTCAGGCCCACATTTACCCAAGTGTGAATGTATCACTTAGCGTCAGGCCCACATTTACCCAAGTGTGAACGTATCACTTAGCGTCAGGCCCACATTTACCCAATGGTGAGATCAAAACGTTCATGACGAGACGTAATCGATATCAATTCATTCTACTTTTCATTCTTGTTATCCACACGGCCAGTGCTCTAGAGAATGGCAGAGTTTGTTGTTGTTGTTGTTGTTCTTATTGTTGTTGTTGTTGCTGCTGCTGTTGTTGTTTTAGTTGTTGTTGTTTTGTTGTTGTTGTTTATGTTGTTCTTGTTGTTGCTGTTGTTGTTTATGTTGTTGTTGTTTCCCAACCGTTCCAGACAGCGATAGGATCATTGTGCATTGAGAAAGCTAAAAGCAATTAGCTAAGGGGACGAAACCACACATATTTAGCCATATTTGTGAACACAGAGGATTAATTTCATTTGTTGGTATCAAACAAAATAATTTATTACCAGTAATTAATTGACTATGTGGTTGTTTTGTTTTAAAATTGATTTATGACTTGTCTATGCTGGTGAATAATTGATCAATGTTTCAAGAAATAATTGTACGAAATTTCAACTTTATCCGAGATTGAGTGTTGGCAGAAATAATGTTTACAAATTTTTAACCAGATAGACAGAGGGAGTTGAACTTGATATAAGCTTTGTAAAAAATATTTATTAAAGTTAGTCTAGATGTATTACAAGTTTAGTCATATGACAGATCCAAACTAATTGTTAAGTTCCCCTTTCAGACCTTGTTGTCAATAGGGAAGATGATGTAAAGGTCATCTGATTCTTTGGCCTACGGTTAATGAGGGTGTCATGTGGCCAGCACAACGACCAACCGCCTTTACATGACACTTAGTTTTTAAAGTACTTTTTATATTTTTTTTCTTATTTATTTATTTTTTTTTATTGCAAATACAAAATGCCTATAAATAATTCTGTATTATGTACAAAGAAGATTCTGTTTATGAAAAATCCACATATACAAACAGAATTCAAAACTTTGGTGCTTTTTTGTTTTAAGTTTCAGTGACTTTAAAATCTTTTACAATCTTCCTCTTTTTATTTTCTTAGGGTTTTCTTTTTTCTTAAAGTTCCATAACATCATCCCCCTCCTGTCATTTCTCTATATCGCTTTAGATTCTTTTCTCTTTTGCTGTACTTGATTGTTTAAAGACGTTAGCCCGGATCTTAAAAAAATCAAATAGTTCATAACTTATATTAACTAGGTATACGCTTTTTATGGCCTGGCTGCTGTACAGAAGCTATTTAAGGCTCCTCGAACCTCATAATCAAAGGTGCCTCTGCTGAGTCTGCTCCATAACGGGGCACACATTTTGGCAGGACTGCCTTACATATATGTACTGCTACTGACTGCTAGAGGCCGGTGTGGACAGTATAGAGGCACTACTCACCATTCGACAACTGCGCTGGGTCGGACACTTACCCGCATGGCGAGCTCAAAGGGAGAAGACATAACAGTGTTATCCCCCCCCCCCCCCGTTGTTACCGGTCGTTAACTTATAGGACCACATTGTTTGTAGACAACTAAACCGTTGTAGGTGTAATATATCTTAACTAATAAAACTTCAAAAAACTTGAATAACTTCCGTGTAAACAATACTAAATATAACTTTATTTATAATATAGACAAATGTAAGTTAATATGGGATAATGATATTTCTTAACAAAATCTAACTCACTACAATAACACAACTTTTCATATTTCGCAAATTAATTTGACTTTATTGAAAAGCTTATTTATCTGTCTTTCTGTCTGTCTGGTATTTCTCCCACACCCAAACTCGGATCAAGCTATAATATTACAAACTTATTTATTTTACCTGAAAAAAAAATCAATAAAAAAAAATTATCTATTGATTACTATTTGTTTGGTATCAAACAAGAAAAATAAATCGTACTTGACTGATGTGTTGGTATAAGTTGAATTACTCCCCTTTATACTTTGAAACTAGTAGTTTTGAAACTAATAATAGATATATAAAATCTTTTATTTGTATTATCATTTCTTTGGCACAGTAGTTAGTATGTTAGCCATACAATTGATTTAAGAACAGAATGTTAGTAAACGATGAGCCGGCACTAGTGGCTATCAGGCCATAATTAGCGTTTCAGACACAAAGGGGCGCCCTCCTCCCAAACTCGTCCTTTTAACAAGCAGGCTGGTTAGCGGAGGCGTTTCATTAATTTTGTAAGGGAAACAAAAACTCTTGTCTTGCTCAGCACAAAGATGATCTTTCGCCTATGACAGAAGTTGGTGAGTTGCAAGTTCCTCGAATGTTTAAATTGTTATTGATATAACAGAAATTACACAAAAAAACTTAAATCCTAAATCTAGTAGACAAAAAAAATAATGTTCTTTACATTTAAAAATACGTTTAAACATAAACACATACATAACAAATAGATAGTGTTTCATTCTTTTAAAGAAATAAAGGAGGTAGGCTACATACAATGAGACTGAAACTTTTCATGCCAAATCGGCTGCGCCAAAACGTCTTGCTTCGCGCCAGTTAGTGTCCCATTGAGTCAGTTACGACTTTGGACCTATATAGACTATATCCTCCGTCGACTTTGACGCACTGGCCCGTTATAAAGCTGGCTGCAGGGCTGGCTAAAAACATGATGGTCCTGGCTTGTTCTTCAGCAGTGCTGTTCCTTCCGTGCAGCGGGTGGAGTTGTTCATACTTGGTGTAAAATTCTTCTAAGTCTTCTTCATATAAATGATACTGTTCAAGGCTGGTAGGTTTAACAGTTGTTGGGTTTATAGCATTTACTCGAATACCTACAAGTAGGAAACAGAGAGAGAATGGTTTTAATCAGGGCAGACTAATAAAGAAGGTGGCTTTTCCGTAGATACTTTACCCCATTGATGCACACGGTTTTGTTTTGCTTTCTTAAATAAAATGTTTCAAAAACAGGGAAAGGGGAAAACACGCTATACTTTTGTGTAATATGTCTGTCCGTCCGTCCCGTTTAGATCTCAGAAACTAGAAGAGAAAACGAAAATCGGACATCATGGTATTTTAGATCATTCAAAGTTCTGATGCAACGGCTACTTTTTTCTTTTACGAAAGTGAACCATCTATTTTTTAGAATTATCTACGCAAGCAGATTTTTCAACAAAAAAAAATACACCACTTTGAAATGAAAAAAATTTCAGTGGAGGAACGTCTTTAAAAAGGTCCCAGACTTCTTCATTAATAAATTAGGCCCCATACAAATCTAGATAAATCTAGACTTAGATCTAGTTCTAGATCTAGACTTAGATCTTGAATCTAGATTTAGATCTAGAACTAGGTCTAGATCTAGCTAGATCTAGGTCTAGTTTGTATGACAAATGACAACGGAGATATTCATTTTTATTTGCCAGGGGAAAGTCTTGTCAAGTCATTTACACACAACTGTAGCTAGATCATTACCTAAAGTAATCTAGATCAAGATTTTTTTTTTCGTGTTGCCAATTTATCTAATTTTGTAAGAAAAATAAATATTTTTTAGTTTCTCTTTATTACATTTAACATGTTATTAATTTTGAATGTATGGATACGGTTAATGAGTATTATTTCAAAAAATATAAGTGTACGCTAAATGAATATATGGAGATGCTGTGGCTGAGGGGCAAAGCACTTGGAACCGAATGTCCCGTGTTCGAATCCTGGTGAAGAGTCTCGGTGGACCACTTCGGGAGCCGATTTTGAGTATGTGTTTCCACACAAACTGTCTTTGTAACCTTGTTATCACCAAATTTAGTGATTTCTGTCATACAAGCTACTAACATTGTCAATAAAATGTTTACTTTTGTTGAAAATAGAAAGAATGCATTTAGTATGTATATAAGTCAAATATAATTTAAAAACAACAATTAATAAGTACCATCCACATGTATACATATGATGTAACAGGCACAGAAACATATTCACGCCTAAACATTTAACTAATGGGACAAATTTCTTCCTTAAATGAGAGAATAGCCCTATACAACAGAATTAAATCAATTTCGCGTGTTGGCCGGTCAATGTGAAGCGATAATAGCCAGTTCGCAAAATGGTAGGCCAGATCGACAGAGCGTCTTGCGCCAAAACAGCTCGAGCCTAAACGATCCGAGCCCAAACGGCTGCACCAAAAAGTTACATACAGGTAATTGCCCCTGAGACACAGTGGTTTGTCTTGAACCCATACAGGTCATTGCCCCTGAGACACAGTGGTTTGTCTTGAACCCATACAGGTCATTGCCCCTGAGACACACGTGGTTTGTCTTGAACCCATACAGGTCATTGCCACTGAGACACAGTAGTTTGTCTTGAACCCATACAGGTCATTGCCCCTGAGACACAGTGATTGTCTTGAACCCATACAGGTCATTGCCCCTGAGACACAGTGGTTTGTCTTGAACCCATACAGGTCATTGCCCCTGAGACACAGTGGTTTGTCTTGAACCCATACAGGTCATTGCCCCTGAGACACAGTGGTTTGTCTTGAACCCATACAGGTCATTGCCCCTGAGACACACGTGGTTTGTCTTGAACCCATACAGGTCATTGCCCCTGAGACACACGTGGTTTGTCTTGAACCCATACAGGTCATTGCCCCTGGGACACAGTGGTTTGTCTTGAACCCATACAGGTCATTGCCCCTGAGACACAGTGGTTTGTCTTGAATCCATACAGGTCATTGCCCCTGAGACACAGTGGTTTGTCTTGAACCCATACAGGTCATTGCCACTGAGACACAGTAGTTTGTCTTGAACCCATACAGGTCATTGCCCCTGAGACACAGTGATTGTCTTGAACCCATACAGGTCATTGCCCTTGAGACACACGTGGTTTGTCTTGAACCCATACAGGTCATTGCCCCTGAGACACAGTGGTTTGTCTTGAACCCATACAGGTCATTGCCCCTGAGACACAGTGGTTTGTCTTGAACCCATACAGGTCATTGCCCCTGAGACACAGTGGTTTGTCTTGAATCCATACAGGTCATTGCCCCTGAGACACAGTGGTTTGTCTTGAACCCATACAGGTCATTGCCCCTGAGACACACGTGGTTTGTCTTGAACCCATACAGGTCATTGCCCCTGAGACACAGTAGTTTGTCTTGAACCCATACAGGTCATTGCCCCTGAGACACAGTGATTGTCTTGAATCCATACAGGTCATTGCCCCTGAGACACAGTGGTTTGTCTTGAACCCATACAGGTCATTGCCCCTGAGACACAGTGGTTTGTCTTGAACCCATACAGATCATTGCCCCTGAGAAAAAGTGGTTTGTCTTGAACCCGTACAGGTCATTGCCCCTGAGACACAGTGGTTTGTCTTGAACCCATACAGGTCATTGCCCCTGAGACACACGTGGTTTGTCTTGAACCCATACAGGTCATTGCCCCTAAGACACACGTGGTTTGTCTTGAACCCATACAGGTCATTGCCCCTGAGACACACGTGGTTTGTCTTGAACCCATACAGGTCATTGCCCCTGAGACACACGTGGTTTGTCTTGAACCTATACAGGTCATTGCCCCTGAGACACACGTGGTTTGTCTTGAACCTATACAGGTCATTGCCCCTGAGACACACGTGGTTTGTCTTGAATTGGTATGGAAACAAAAAACTACGTCCAACTATCTTTAAAAACATTTTAAATCAACTCATTTTTTTTATACTTCTTGTTTTTGCCACAAAGCACACGTGCTACAAAGGAGTTAAAGAAAATTATATTTCTTAGATCAATTACCTTTCGGGGCAAACCCAGGGCAAACGTTTTGGTCATGTAATCTACAGCTGCCTTGGACATGGCAAAGATGATATCATCTGTGTCCACTACTGAACTGGTAATAGATGAAACAAAAACGATGCAGCCTTGAGACTTCTCGAGATGTGGTATCGCTTCTTGTATAAGAAAAAACCCAGCTTTGACATTGATGTTCATGGTCGAGTCGAACGCCTCTTCTGTGGCATCTTCCAGGCTGTCGTTCTTCGCCATTATACCAGCGTTGCTGACCAAAACATCCAAGCGACCGAATTTATTCATCGTCTGCTGAATGATACGCCGCCTCACCTGAGATTCTGTTATGTCTCCTTGAACTGCTAAATGTCTTAGTGAAGAAAAATAACATAGATTAACGAAAAGAAAATGTGTTTTATTTAGCATGAAGCTTATGTACTACCTAATCAAGACGGTAAAAACACATTTTTTTTTGGTGAACCTTCCGTGGGAATAAACCCAGAAAACACCCAACACTATGACCCACTTTGACCCCTTTACACTATATGGTTTGACTGTACGGCAGTAATTTGAAATGAAGAAAAAAATAAAAATGTCGAATAGCTAGATAAATTACGTCGAAATTCCATCAAATATGAAAGCTACGACAAAAGAAAAACTCGTCCGGACATAGTCTTTTGTCCTTCAGTCCAACCATCCAAATCAAGTAGTGTGCCAGCAGTCAAACCTACAGACAGGGCGGCCTAGGTAATTGAAGCCCTAGGCGAAGTAAGTTTGGTGGCCCCCCAATGAAATAGAAAAAACAACGAAAAAATAAAATTAAGCCTTTTTAAAAACCTATCTGAGCTAGACATCACATCAAGATCAACAAATACCTGAAATTTCCTAAGAGTTCAACTAGCGTTCCGTATGTTTCTTAAATTTATTTATGCAGATTTCATTCACATTTTTTTCAAAATCAACTTCTTATGCTTTGTCTCGAATGAATAGTGAATCATTCAGAAATTGGACGAGATCTCGTTCAATAGATATCATTGCCCAAACTGTTCCGACGTTCTTGCGTCCCGGTCGTTCTCAAAGAGTTTTTGAATAATTCCAACTTGAAAATAAACCTTCTTTCCCTTGATGCAGCAGTGAACGAAGCTGTCAATGCCATACGAAGGGAAATAGCAACATTTGGAGCGATGTTATGACATTTTCATCCAAAGGAAGCAACAAGGGTCCTCAAACAACGGTAATCTAGCAAAAGAAGTGGGTTTAAACATTCGTGTTGGAATCTTGAGTCATAGTAGAAACTTTGAGCTTGTCTAGTAGATATAGAGACTTAGAGCTTGTCTAGTAGATATAGAGACTTAGAACTTGGCCAGTAGACATAGAGACTTAGAGCTTGTCTAGTAGACATAGAGACTTAGAGCTTGTCTAGTAGATATAGAGACTTAGAGCTTGGCTAGTAGACATAGATACTTAGAGCTTGTCTAGTAGACATAGAGACTTAGAGCTTGTCTAGTAGATATAGAGACTTAGAGCTTGGCTAGTAGATATAGAGACTTTGAGCTTGTCTAGTAGATATAGAGACTTAGAGCTTGTCTAGTAGATATAGAGACTTAGAGCTTGGCTAGTAGATATAGAGACTTTGAGCTTGTCTAGTAGACATAGAGACTTAGAGCTTGTCTAGTAGATATAGAGACTTAGAGCTTGGCTAGTAGACATAGATACTTAGAGCTTGTCTAGTAGACATAGAGACTTAGAGCTTGTCTAGTAGATATAGAGACTTAGAGCTTGGCTAGTAGATATAGAGACTTTGAGCTTGTCTAGTAGATATAGAGACTTAGAGCTTGTCTAGTAGATATAGAGACTTAGAGCTTGGCTAGTAGATATAGAGACTTTGAGCTTGTCTAGTAGACATAGAGACTTAGAGCTTGTCTAGTAGATATAGAGACTTTGAGCTTCTCTAGTAGATATAGAGACTTAGAGCTTGGCTAGTAGACATAGAGACTTAGAGCTTGGCTAGTAGACATAGAGACTTAGAACTTGGCTAGTAGATATAGAGCCTTAGAGCTTGTCTAGTAGATATAGAGACTTAGAACTTGTCTAGTAGACATAGAGACTTAGAGCTTGTCTAGTAGACATAGAGACTTAGAACTTGTCTAGTAGACATAGAGACTTAGAGCTTGTCTCGTAGACATAGAGACTTAGAGCTTGTCTAGTAGACATAGAGACTTAGAGCTTGTCTAGTAGATATAGAGACTTAGAGCTTGGCTAGTAGACATAGAGACTTAGAGCTTGGCTAGTAGACATAGAGACTTAGAGCTTGGCTAGTAGACATAGAGACTTAGAGCTTGGCTAGTAGACATAGAGCCATAGAACTTGGCTAGTAGACATAAAGACTTAGAACTTGGCTAGTAGACATAGAGACTTAGAGCTTGGCTAGTAGACATAGAGACTTAGAACTTGGCTAGTAGACAAAGAGCCATAAAACTTGGCTAGTAGACATAGAGACTTAGAGCTTGGCTAGTAGACATAGAGCCATAGAACTTGGCTAGTAGACATAGACAAATAAAGGCATACAAGAAATGACGGAGAGCCTAAATAGAGAGGCATCCAAAATTGGCCTCCGCATAAACTTTTATAAGACTAAAATTATGCGAGTGGGATATAAGGCAAAGGATGTCCCCGTCAGACTTGGCGAGTCAAAGCTTGAAGAGCTGGACAAGTTCACGTACCTTGGCAGCATGATAAAAAATGATGGTGAAGCCTAACATGATGTAGCGTGCCGAATAGAAAAAGCAGGGAAATTTTCCAAAGGCTGCAGTCTATTTGGACAAGCTAAGCCATTGGACTCGAGACGAAAATACACCGTCTCAACACAATCGTCATCCCAACTGCAACATATGCATGTGAGACATGGAAGTCATCTGTCAAAATTGAGAAAAGACTAAATGTGGCTCAACAAAAATGGCTTAGACGGATTTTGGGACTCAGTTACACAGATCGGGTCTCAAACAAGGAAATCCTATGCCGAACTGGGAGTTGAACACTTAGTGAGGTTGTGACAGAGCGTCGCATGAGGTTTGCGGGACATGTCCTACGACAAAATGAACTACGCACACCAAGAGTTGCGATGTCATGGAGGCTAATACGAGGCAAGTGCAAACAGGGACGTCCTCGTATTACTTGGCGTCACACCTTCATGGAGGACTTCAGAACAGTGGACACCAGGTGGGAGGAGGCTTCAGACATTGCCAATGACAGATCTCTATGGAGACAGCTTGCCACCCAATGCGCCGAACAGCACGGGAGGACCTAAGTCTAAGTAAGTAAGTAAGAAGATGTTAACAAATGTCAGAACGAGGCAGATTGAATTAATTAGAGAGAGTTGTTAGGATATGCTAGTTGACAATAAAGAATTTGACGCGTTAAAGATATGATACATTTGTTTTGTTTATTTCGGGTGGAGATTATATATAGCGACATTAACGTCCAAATATAAACAAAGACTAGAGTTAGTTATGAAATACCAACAGTTCATATGTTAGCGTCTTGGGAGACAGTCAGGTTTTGTTCATCGAGAAGTTTTGGGACTTATTTGGTTAGCGACAGTGACGACATAACAGATTCCAATCAGTACCGGATTAAATGTTTGAATCATCAACACTCTTGTTTATCTCATTTCTTTGTTAGCCTTCGCCTGTCTTCCGAATAAGTTGAATTAGGTGAATTATTTGTTATCTCCGGCTGTGTTCAATTGGTCAGACTGGGACCCGCGCAATCCGTTTTAAATAGGGCCCCGCAATTTTTAGGGCCGGCCCTGGATGGAATTAGTTGTTTCCTCCGCCTGTGTTCAGTTGGTGTTCAGCTGAATTTAAGTGTTATCTCCGCCAGAAAATAGTCCACACTCTACTCAAGGCACAACATTGACGAGTTGTCCAACAGAGTGAAATAAAAAAAAAGTAAGAAAACAAAGAGGGGGTGCAATGGCTGAGTAGTGTAGCGCTTGACTCCCGAACCTTGAGTCCTGGGTTCAAACCTTGGTGACGACTGAGATTTTGAATTTTGGGATTTCCATGTCTCCCATGAGTCCACCAAACTCTAATGGGTATCTGACATTATTTGGGAAAAGTAAAGGCGGTTGGTCGTTGTGCTGTGTTAGACACCTTGTTTATAGTATTAGTTATTTAGCGACGCACCATAGAAGACGTATATTGAACGGGACTAGTGACGTTTGGGATATTTTGGGTTAGAGACTGGAAAATCAGTTAGCGATAGAATTCTCTAGGGTAAAGACGTGTTTATTTGACAGAGACTTATACTGTGGCCTTTTCTTAGAATAAATATATTATGAACTGTTCATCGGTGTTGACCACATCTCTTTACTCGTTAAATCGATCGTCTTGTTTATTCTGTATTGTTGATCAACTACACTGAATACACCCGAACAACAAAACTCAAACGCTTGCAGAGTAATTGGTTGAAATTCAACAGTCATTTATAGTTGACCTCAAGACAGCCTGAAGAAGTACATCACAGCTGGCCACATGAAACCCTAATCTTTAACCGCTGGCCAAGGAAACAGATGACCTTAATATCATCTCAAGATCTGAAAGAGGAACTTTACTTTTTAAGAAAACAAAGACGGATTGAAAGAAAGAATAAAAAATTAAAATGTCTGATCACTCACACACATTGTACCCCGTCTGTCGCTTATGTAAACATTCCCATTCTTGGATCAAGTTGAAAATTGAAACAATTATTTATAGCACCTAATAAAGCATGAATCAATTTAAAAATGTAACCAATTAATTAATCAACTCTTGGTAATTAATTATTTTGTTTGAGATCGAAAAAGGGAAATAAATTCTATAATATTCAGTGTAATAGTTGTAAGTGCGAAGTTTTTTCCCTTAGATAAGCTTTTTTTTTAAAGGATTAAAAAAACAACACATTTTGGCATGTTCTTTATGCTTATACATGGACATCTGTTACACAGATACTCAGTTATACATGCTCGTTCATACATTCACTTGGCTAACGGTCCAGGTCCTTGTTTTCAAAATGCAAAATGTCTATGTTTTTATAACGTGTTATTATATAATATAATATATATATATATATATATATATATATATATATATATATATATATATATATATATATATATATATATATATTATATAACGTATTATATGTACCATGTGTGCGCTTTAATTAAAAACAAGTTGTTGCATTGCTGATCAAAGGGCGGGGGAATATGATAAACATGAGGGTGATCGATTATGAAAAAAAGGTGTTTATTTTTTTTTTCTCCTTTATTGAAAGTTTTGAAGCCACTAGTTACTTAATAAAGTAATTCTTATTATCAAAATAATGAATAAATAGCGTAAAGGAAACCTTCGGGTAGGAGTACGAGAAATAAACATAGTCCCATGGGGCAGGCCGGCCTTAGGCCGGCCTTAGGCATATGCAAACTAGGCAGCCGCGTCCCATTGGTGGGGGCTTAGCAAAGGACTTCCTGTGATCCTTTTAGAGAAGAAATAACGAAACTTGTCCTCAGTATTATTCCTGGAGTACACTAGGTTTTTAATAAATGAATACTATTTGGGGCCACCAAATTCACTACACCTAGGACCTCCAATTATTTAAGGCTGGCCCTGCATGGAGCTCCTTACACATTGTAGCCTGCAGTATATTTTTATTGCTGTCATCACTTCTAAAGCAGCTTCTTCACGACTTGTGAGTCACAGACGATTCTTTACCAACAATAGGTTCACCCGACAAATGGTTCAACGCAAAAATAGTTCACCGAACAAATGGTTGACCGATACTTGGATGCAAATATAGTCTTCACGACAATGGTTAACCGTCAATCGGTTCACACCAGGGCCAGATTTTGGGAGAGGGCACTTGGGGCGGCTGCAATGGAACTCCACAAGAGAGGGCCCTCAACACTAGTTTTTTTAATCCAAATTTCCACGGGTCAGCAACTTGTGTTCATCTTTAGCTTCGGTCTCATTTTGATATATCTGAATAGCGCAGTGGTTTCCAAATCAGGCAGTTCTCCATTGAGCTTTTCTTCTACATGAGGGTTTGGGGACCAGAGTTTTGTTCGGGTCTCTTGATAGCGAATGCAGCTTTGGAGAACATGGTCAGCATTCTCTGGGGACGCCCCACAAGAACAAGTTTCACTAGTTTTTTCACCAATTTTTAGATTCCGAAACATATATATTCTCATTCTGTTGTATCCGGTTCTGAGGCGAAAAGTTATATGTTGGTCGAGTCGAGACATCACTTTTCTTGACATTGGGACTAGAGCTTTTTTTTGGATTTTTTACGACAATACTTTAACTCTTACGGTTGACAACACTGTCGTGGTTAAGAAGTCACCACTTCTCGGGTACTCGCAATATATAAATGCAGCTCAGTAAACCCATGGCTGGTAAAAAAAAAAGGAAAGTACCCCTTTTAGGTCTTGCAATTTATGAAGCAGGTGACGTAAAAGTCTCTTTTAAATTACCATCTCAAAAAAATAAACCCCACACAATTTTCCCTTTGTAGACACTACGCCCACCCTTATGAAACAGTAAACCATATCCATTTTGAATGTCCCTTCCTAATTCACCTTAGGCAGACCCTACTACCACTCATAGCTAACTCATAGCTAGACCTTTATTAGGCCGAAATATGCAGTAGAACTACAATACAGGCCTTATTTTTAACGCAGTAAAACTACACAATATAGCTTCTACTATATATATATATATATATCATGGGCGTAGCCAGAATTTTTTTTCGGGGGGGGGGGATTTTGATATTGAAAGCCAACAAAATGCATATTCTGAGGTATCTACAGTGCATTTTCCTGCTATTAAAAAGTTTAATTTAAAAAACCTAATGTGCTATTCTTACTAACTTAGACCCTACCGCGCCGTTCGGAGCATTTGACGTAAAGCTGTTTCCATACAAATCTGTCACTGGTAATGTCTGAAGCCTCTTCCCACCTGCCATGAGGACCTCACTGAATGAGTGGCGTCAAGTTGTACTAGGATATCATTGCAACTCTTCTTATGCGTAATTCATTTTGTCGGAGAACATGTCCCGCAAACCTCGTGTGTCGCTCTCTCACAATCTTACTAAAGGGTCGACTCCCAGTTTGGCTAAGAATTTCCTTGATTTAAACCCGATCTCTATAACTGACTCCTAAAATCTGTCTTAGCCATCTTTGTTGAGCCACATTTAGTGTTTTTCAATTTCAGCAGATGACTATTCACTGCAGTTTATTAAGGGAGCCCTGCCACTGGTAAAAATGTGTAACTTCTCTTGAATACGCTCTTGGAATTAAGTGACTGTAGTTTGCTTTAGATTTTATATGGAAAAGAGAAGTTTTATCGTCAAATCATCAGTTGAGGGTTTTCCACCTCCAAATGCTCTGTAGGGGGATCTTAAACTCAAAACCATCTGGAGGGGTTTTAAACTTTAAACAAACGCCATTTGTAGAAGAGGGGTTTAAACTCAAAACCCCGATTGGATTGGCTACGCTCAAATAATTTTAGTGTGTAATTTGCTTTTTTTTTTATATTGAAGAGGCATTTTTAGCATTAAACCCCTCTGAATGGGGGTTTAAACTCAAAACCCCTTTTGGCAACGCTCATAGCATTTTGAGTGCGTAATTTGCTTTTTTTCTTACACTGAAGATGTATTTTTTAGCCTCAAACCCCCCTGGCGGGGGGTTTAAACTCAAAACCCCTTTGGCTGCGTTCTTAGATTTTAGTGTGAGTAATTTGCTTTTATTTATATTGAAGAGGTACTTTTTAGCTTCAAACTCCACTGGAGGGGAGTTAAACTCAAAACCCCTTTATTCAAAACATTTTGAGTGTATAATTTGCTTTGTTTTTATGATTAAAGAGGTATTTTTTACCTTCAAACTCCGCTGAAGTGGGGTTTAAACTAAAAACTAAGTCAAAACCCATTTAGCTACGCTCATAACATTTTTAGTGCGTAATTAACTTATTTTTATATTGAAGAGGGGGTTTATCGCAAATTTTGGAGGGGGGTTTAAAGTCAAAACTCCCTTAACTGTGCTCTTGGAATGAGGGGATTTTCGTTTGCATTTTTGTTTTGTTTTGTTTTATAGAAGAGGGGGGGGTAACTGCAAAACCCCCAAGTATGGGGTTTAAAACTCAAAACCCCTAGTAAGGGGTTTTAAACTCAAAACCCCTGGTAGGGGTTTTTAAACTCGAACCCCTCTGGTAGGGGGTTTTAAACTCAAAACCCCCTGGTAAGGGGTTTTAAACTCAAAACCCCATTGGTTGTGCTGGGGCAATTGATGGCTTAGTATTAAAATCTCACCTAAAATAAACAAAATCAAAGCAAAAAATCATTCACTAAATTCCGATTTCATTTCGGGGGGGGGGGGGGGGGGGGTTAACTCCACCACCCCCCCGGCTACGCCCATGATATATATATATATATATATATATATATATATATACTATTCTAAATTATTTACATATATACTAAAAAGGGGGAAAAAAGAATTACTTGTCCACGTTTCCGCCACTTTTCTCTTGACACTTTTGCAAAGCAGACGACAGTCTTCGTTCATCTCTCCCACACAGAACAACATTAGCGCCATGCTGAGCAAACAAGATGGCGGTACACTCTCCAATGCCAATGCTGGCACCGGTAATAACAACCATTTTATCTTTGAAATCTTTCGACATGAGTTATTTCCTTGAAGAAAATAATTAAATAACATATAAATTAGTTATATATATATATATATATATATATATTATATATACTGACAAAACATACGATGACGTTTTTTAAAAGGCAATACGGTTTTTATAAAACTTATAGAGCGATTACATTTCTCATAATAAGTAATGAATGCTAGATTTTTTTTTTAATTTGGAACTCTTTTTATCTAACGGTCAAACGAGAGTTTTCCCAATGTGGCCAACGTGCTAGTAATTCTTTTCTCAACAATATTCATCAACTGTCAAATTTGTTGGAAAATTGTTAAACCCGTTTTCGAGATCCATGTCTATCCAGATTTTTTAGCTCACCTTGACGGTTTTAGTTCACACGAAGGTTCAAGTTGAACAGAGGTATTGTAAAAAACAACAACATTAAAAATACTTTTAAAATAAAAGACAAATACCTATTGATGCAGCTTATGGAGCACTATATTTAGAGACATTTCAGGATAGAAGACTAAAACGTAGCCACAATACATAACAACATTGAACCTCAACTTCCAAATACTAAAACACAACCTAATAAAATACTAAGAAAAACACAAACACATTTCTTATTCCATATGCTAGGACTAATTCGACCAATTGCTCCTTCGTCTCAAGTGTCGTTAGAGAATGGAATGAGTTGCCTGACTCAGTCTCAGAAAAACAACGACTTAGTAGAGTTTGGGTCACTGAAAACATGTATGACTATATTAGCACATGGATACGCGTAGGACATGATTATCTTCTCTTTGAAGTAACGTCTGTAATTTATAAGATAAGATCTTTTACTACTGCATAGAACACAAAGTGCAGTGGTTGTTTTTAAACATTTAAACTAGTTAAGCATCAGTATGACTTTCACCTTCTGACCGTCTGGCCAGTGTCATAAAACGTACTCTAAGACTACACGGTCAAAGCGCGAGATCCCTGGGGCTCGCAAAGACCTTTGTATGCAGAAAATAAAGGGGATACAGCCGAAAGAATGGATGGGAAGACAGAAATAGATGGACACAGGGCAAAGGCGTAGTGAGAATTGTTTGGATAAGTTCAGGTTTGTGGAGCTAAAAAAATAAAGTTTTGAGGAAATAAGATTTTAAAAAAATGGCTTTTTTTCCATCAAGCCTACCTCTCTAGTATTTTGTGTCTCAACATCTTTGCCAGGTTTGATAACTACAAATAAATGTTATGGAAATTCTACAATACCTGTTAATGATACCATCACAAAGACGATACAATCCACAAATTACAATAACAAATAAATACCAACGCTCGATAAAAGTCAAGTCCGGTCTATCCAACTTAGAAATATCGGACTGTGAGTATTGAATGAACATGGCTCTGTGATACACAAAAAAAGAAAAATTGATAATTATTACTATAAGATGTACTACCTGTTGACTGTATCCATCAAAGTTGGTCATTACAATTGTTTATTTATAGAGTGAGATGGAACCATATATGCTGATGTCATACTGATGCTTTTCAGCTTAAAAACAAAAGCGACAGTTACTTGTACACTTTCACTATGCCATGCGGGTATAAGTATCAACTAGTCTATGATAAATAGAAGTAAATGAAGTGTGTGTAACATCATTATTCTTGCTATTGAATTCTTGATGCACCTTGGGTTGTTTACATATGGTCTTTTGTCCTTTAGGCTGTAGAGCTTGAGTCGTAATTAAGTGTCACAACATAGATTAAAATGCACTAAGCAACGCACTTAACAGCACTTACCATTGTGCCAGCGAAGTGCTTATGAAAATAAAAGATTTTTATAAAGTTACCCGTTGCTCGTTTCAAACTTTAAAGCTAAGACCTAATTCTCTAAACAAAGTATAAAAGTGAACTAATTCAACTTATATCACCACATCTGACTTTCTTTCCCTTGTTCGATACCAAACCAAAAAACGAATTGCCAATATTTCATTGAATAATTGTTTTTTTTTTTTTTTGATTCTTTTTTTGTCAGGTAGAGGAAATAATTGTGCAAAATCTCACCATGATCAGAGTCTGGGTGTGGAAGAAATAATGTGTACAAACTTTTTACCAGACTGAGTGAGTAGATATAAGCTTTGTACAAATACTTAACGAAGATGATGACTGATTATTATGAACGAATAATAACAAGACTCTGGATATAACTTATAAGACATGAAATCAGCTGTTTAATCTAACGCCATATTGGTTGACAACAACAGTTACAAGGATGTTACTCCCAAACACCGATTGGTGCAACCTATATAAAACACACATCAACATCCTTCCCTTTCTATAGCTAACAAAATACATATCAGAAATATTTGCAATTAAAATAACAAACATTAATAACTCATCTTATTTTATAAATATTGTAACAACTTAAAATAAAAATAAAGTTCAATTGAGAGTGTGACACATTAATATGCATATTAATATTGTCATAAAAATTCTTAGTCCATATCATAATCCCTATGCCACACAGGTCTATTTGTTTCTCGAGTGCTAGTTCTTGCTGGCATATTTCTATCACAATTATTGTCTGGTACATGAGAAACTACTCCAGACTGTGCTGCATGTTGAGAACAGTTACCAGAAAAATCTGGTCTCTCCTTATCATCATCATCATCCAAGACATTCCCATCATAGACATCAGTG
Organism: Biomphalaria glabrata; assembly: GCF_947242115.1. Taxonomy (NCBI): domain Eukaryota; kingdom Metazoa; phylum Mollusca; class Gastropoda; family Planorbidae; genus Biomphalaria; species Biomphalaria glabrata. Next base: position 35,089,711 of record NC_074712.1, on the reverse strand, counting down.
TCTTTCAAAATCGTTTTCCTTGGCCTAATATGATATCTGTTGCGTATGTAGAATCCTCCATTATCTCCCTTGATCTTATAAGATCTTGGAGATGGTTGTTCCCTGATTATTCCAGGATACCACCCAGTTTGACCTGGGTTTTGGTAATAAATAGTTTGCCCTAGATGGAGTTTTGGTAAATCCCGAGCTTGCTTATCATATTGTCTTTTTACTTGTCGTTTGTAATTCTCTTTCCTCTCAGCTACAACATGTTCGCTTAAACACTTTGAAGTGCTGGGAATCAATGTCCGAGGACTTCTTTTGAGGCACATTTCAGCTGGGCTAAATCCAGTACATTGCCGAGGTGTATTTCTGAGTTCCAGTAAAGCTTCATGTGGATCATCACCATTATGTTTAGTTTTCAGTATTAAATTCTTCATTATCTTTACAGCAGTTTCCGCCTTGCCATTTGTTCTCGGATAACCAGGATCTGATCTGATGTGATTGATGTTCCATCGTCTTGTGAATCTTAAAAACTCATTTGAACTAAATTGTGGACCGCCATCTGTTATTAACATTTTTGGAGCACCAAAACGAGCAAATTGTCCTTTCAATTTTCTAATCACATCTTGTGATGTTGTTGTTGAAAGATAATCATACTCAATAAAATTAGAGTAATAGTCAACAGTAATTATATACTGTCTTCCATCCACTTCCATCAGGTCAGCTCCAACTTTTTCCCATGGTGCATTTCCTTCATCATGTTGTATAAGTGTTTCTCTCTGGTTCATAGGTTTCCTTTCTTGACAAGCAGTGCATGTCTCTGCCATCTGTTTTATTTCATCAGCCATGCCTGGCCAGAATATCGTCTGTCGGGCCCTCCTCATCATTCCATCATATGCAATGTGTGCTGTGTGCAGGTTTTTCTTCATTTCTTGACGCATACTGAAAGGTATGACTACCCTTTCTCCTTTCAAAATTACTCCATTACTAAGTCCCAAAGTATCAGCAAAATCAAAATCCCACCGCTGCCACCATGTTGATTATTATGAACGAATAATAACAAGACTCTGGATATAACTTATAAGACATGAAATCAGCTGTTTAATCTAACGCCATATTGGTTGACAACAACAGTTACAAGGATGTTACTCCCAAACACCGATTGGTGCAACCTATATAAAACACATCAACAATGACAGTTTCGCAAGAGCAAATATTTAACTCTTAATAACTAACATGGGCGTAACCGGGGTGGGGGGTGGGGTTCAAACCCCCCCCCCGAAATGAACCCCACTCCCACCCGCAGGGGGGGGGGCGGACTTAAGTGACTGATTTTTTACTGTGATTTTGTTTATTTAGGTGAGATTTAAATACTAAACCATCACTTGCCCCAGCGCAGCCAAGGGGGTTTTGAGTTTAAAACCCCTAGCAGGGGGTTTTACAGTCTAACAAACAAAAAATAATGCAAATGACAATCCCTAAATTCCAAGCTAAGGAAGGTTTTCAATTTAAAACCCCCTCCGAAATTTACTAATAAGCCCCTCTTCAATATAAAAAAGCAAATTACACACTGAGAATGCTATGAGTGTAGCCAAAGGGGCTTTTGAGTTTTGAGTTTAAACCCTTCCCCTTTTAATGGAGATTGAAGCTAAAAAAAAAAACCTCTTCAACATAAAAAAAATCAAATTACACACTAAAAAATCTTTGAGCATAACCAAAGGAGTTTTAAATTTAAACCCCCCTTCAGTGGGGTGGGAAGCTAAAAAAAACTATCTTATCAAAATAAAAAATTCTAAGTACACACTCAAAAATCTTTGAGAGTAACCAAAGTGGTTTTAAGTTTAAAACCCCCTTCAGCGGGGTTTGAAGCGAAAAAATATCTCTTCTATAAAAAAAGCAAATTACACACTAAAAATGTTATGAGTGTAGTCAAAGAGGGTTTTGAGTTTAAACCCCCATTCATCCGGGTTTGATGCTAAAAAAAACCTCTTCAATATAAAAATAATGTAACTTACACACTAAAATTCTTTGAGTTTAGCCAAGCCAAAGGGGAGTTTTGATTTGAAATCCTCTCTTCCAGATGTCGTTTTTTAAATTTTAAAACCACTCCAGATGTTTTTGAGTTTATAATCCCCCTATAGAGAGTTTTGAGGTTGAAAGCCCCCACTTCAATATTATTCTAAATAAAACTACACTCACCGAATTCTATGAGCGTAGCTAAATAGGGTTAAAAAACAAGAACTCCAGAGATATTTTAGTTTAAAACCCCACAACAGATGATTTTGACGAAAAAACTTCCATTTTCGATATAAAATCTAAAGCAAACTACAGTCACCTAATTCCAAAAGCGTGGCAAATAGAGGCTAGAAAATTTCTACCAGCGGCTGGACTCCATTAACAAACTGCCGAAATTGAAAAAGACTAAATGTGGCTCAACAAAGATGGATAATACGGATTTTAGGAGTCAGTTAGAAAGATCGGGTCTCAATCAAGGAAATGCTCTGCCGAACTGGGAGTCGACCCCTTGGTAAGGTTGTGACAGAGCGTCGCATGAGGTTTGTGGGACATGTATTCCGACAAAATGAATTCTTATCTTATAAAATACAGACGTTTCTTCAAAAAAGAAGATGATTAAGTCCTACGCGTCATCCATTTAGTCATGCATATTAACCAATGACTTAAATTCAGCCAAGTCACTGGTTTTCCTGGCTAGCTCAGGCAACCCATTCCATGCTCTAATAGCACTAGGGAAGAAGGAGTATTTGTACAAATTTGTCCTAGCATATAGGACGAGGAATGTGCTTTATCTTTGTGTCTTTTAGAGTATTTCATAAAATTTTGGTTTTGTATTTGAAGATTATGGTTCAGTGTTTTATGTATGATTGCTACTTTACTTTTGAGCCTTCTGTCCTGAAGGCTTTGTAAATTTAGTGATTTTACTAAAGGTGTTACTCTAGTCAAATGTAAATATTCGTTTGTTATGAATCTCACTGCTCTATTTTGTGTCTGTTCCAGTTTCTTAATGTTTTCTTGAGTTGAGGGGTCCCAAACGGAGGATGCATATTCTATTATTGGCCTAACCAAGGTTAAATAACATTTTAGTTTTATGTTCTTATTTGATTTATAGAAATTTCATTTAATAAATCCTAATGCTTTGTTTGATTTTTTGTAGTTTCATCAATATGTGGATTCCATGACAGTTTTTCATTTATTATAACACCTAGGTATTTAGCGTTTTTAGTCTGTGTTACTGGTTTGCCATGAATAAGATAAGTGGAATTAATTTGTTTTAGTTTTTTGTTACTCTTAACAACTGACATTTTTCTGGGTGGAAAGACATGCTCCAATTTGATTCCCATTTCTGTAATTCATCTAATTCTCTTTGTAAAATATCTGTGTCTTGTGTTGTTTTTATTGTTCTATATATTATGCAATCGTCTGCAAATAATCTGACTTTTGTTCCTGAAGTAATGCAATTTGGTAAATCATTTATGTAAATTGAAAATAGTAGTGGACCCAAGACTGTTCCTTGAGGTACACCTGAGTTTACTGTTATCGGTGTTGATTTAGAGCCATTTATTATTACAGTTTGTTCTCTCCCTATCATAAAATCTTTAATCCACTGATGCAGTAGACCATTAATGCCGAAATATTTTAATTTTTTAAGCAAACTATGGTGGTGAACTTTGTCAAAAGCCTTAGAAAAATCTAGTAAGATAGCATCTATTTGTTCACTATTATCTAAACCTTTTAAAAAATCATCAATTAGTCCTATTAGTTGTGTTTCACATGATATATATTTCCTCAAGCCATGTTGGTATGGTGTGAGGACATTATGTTTGTCTAAGTGGTTTATGATGTTGCTACATATTATGTGTTCTAGGATTTTACATGTAATGCTGGTAAGTGATACTGGTCTGTAGTTTCCTGGGTCAGATTTTTCTCCTTTTTTAAATAGGGGGGTGACATTAGCTTCTTTCCAGTCCTTTGGTACTCTGCCCTGGTTAAGTGAAGCTTGAAAGAGTATTTTGAACACTGGGGCTAGCTCATTGCTTAGTTCTTTGAGTAATCTAGCTGGAATACCATCAGGTCCAGAAGCTTTATTTGGTTTGGTGTTGGCTAATAATTTTTGAATTCCATTTTCTTGTACTACTATATCTTCTATGTTGTCTACTTGGTTCAAATTCAGTAATATGTCTTTGTCTCCTGGGGCTGAGAATGCTGATGCAAAGTATTTGTTTAGGATGTTTGCTTTAGTTTCATTATCATTATGTATTATGTTATGTTCATCTTTTAATGGCGCTATGCCTGTTGTTTCCATTTTCTTAGACTTAATGTATGACCATAGGTTTTTGTTGTTATCTTTAGATATTACATTGTTTATGTATTCACTCTGCAGCTGTCTGCTTACTTTTTGGGTTAAGTGTTTAATTTTTATATACTTTTTGTAAACTCTTTCTGCATTAGTTTCTTTAAATTTTCTATATAGGTTTTCCTTCTGTTTACAAAGCTTCTTTAGTCTATTATTAAACCAGCATTTATTTATTTTGTTTGATGTGTATTTAGTTGGTATATGATTTTCTATAATGCTTTTAAGATGGTTTTTAATGAAATTCCGAGGTCATCGACTGGTTGGTTAATGTTTTTTTCTAATAAGAATGTTTGTTGAAAGTTTGATGCAGCTTGGTGTAGTTGTGTTAGGTTACATTTATTCCAGAGTAAGATTTTTCTTTTGGGTTTTGTATTGGCTACTGCTTTTATCTGACTGTGTATTTTTATGATCTCATGGTCTGATAGACCAGGGATAATTTCATATTACGCATAATAAGAGTTGCAATGACATAGAGGCCATTACGAGGAAATCGCAAACAAGAACATTCTAGTACAACTTCACGCCACACTTTCATGGAAGTCCTTAGAGCAGGTGGGAAGAGGCTTCAGACATTGCCAGTTACAGATTTTTGTGGAAACAACTTGCCGCCAAATGAGCCGAACGGCGCGGGAGGATCTCAGTAAGTAAGAATAGCACAAGTTTTGAAATAAAACTTTTTAATAGCAGAATAATGCACTGTAGATACCTCAGAATATGCATTTTTGAGGCTTTCAATACCGGAAATAGTGCTTGGTGGCGGGGCTCCGCTCACAGCGCTCCCCCAGACCCTATTGCTGTCTACAAGTTTTCCACTAACTCCAGGAAGAACCATTTCTAGGGTATAATAAACGTCTTCCGAAAGAATGAAGAATCACAATGTAATAAAGATTAATTTTTTTTCCGCGGGGGGGGGGGGGGGGCTAAGGGGGGGGGGAGCAAAAATCCCCCTCCCCCTGAAAACAAAATCCTGGCTACGCCCATGATAACTAATGCATGATAGATTTTTAAAAACATAGCACATTTTCTACCCCGTCCCAATTTTCACTCCCACTGTAATAATCCTGGTTAAGCGTATATATATATCTACTCTGAGCATATGAAATTATATTGATAGACCTATAGATCTAGACTTAGAATTTAATTTATTAAACCATGGAACAATACAAAAGAAACAGTAACTTTGAGTGTTGTTTTTTTACACAGTATAGAAAACAGAGCTTCTGCGCATCCTGTCTGCGTATTCTGTCTGCGCATCCTCCACTGTATTGGAAGAAGGTTATTGAGACAAAGAAGGATTTTACCCTTCGAACGCGCGCGGTTAATACGTGATGATTAGAAAACTTTATCCATTTTCAGACAAGCTTTTATGGTAGATATAATTTATTCGAGTAAAATACCATCTATCTTGGTTCAAAAGCAAATTATTTTACCCAGTGTCAAATCATAGTACTTATTTATAATTGAACTTCTGGACCTTCTTTAAAGGAAAATTAATTGTTGTATAATTCAGCAGAGTGATTTAAATGAGTCTTTCAGAGTCAATTCGCTTAAACCCCTCCAAAATGAAATCCCCCTCCGCAAGGGGGGGTGGAGTTTAGTCACTGATCTTTTGCTTTAATTTTGTTAATTTTAGGTGGAATTTTAATACTAAACCATCACTTGCCCTAGCGCAGCCAATGGGGTTTTGAGTTTAAAACTCCCTACAAGAGGTTTTGAGTTGGAAACCCCCTACCAGGGGGTTTTGAGGGGTTTTGAGTTTGTAACCCCCTACCAAGGGGTTTTGAGTTTGAAACCCCATACCAGGGGGTTTTGAGTTTAAAACCCCTACCAGTGGTTTAGAGTTTAAAACCCCCTACCAGGGGTTTTGAGTTGATAAACCCTACCAAGGGGTTTTGAGTTTAAAACCCCCTACCAGGGGGTTTTGAGTTTGAAACCCACTACCAAGGGGTTTTGAGTTTAAAACCCCTACCAGGGGGTTTAGAGTTTAAAACCCCCTCTCTATAAAACAAAGAAAAAATGCAAACGACAATCCCCAAATTCCAAGAGCACATCTAAGGAAGATTTTGATTTTAAACCCCGGTCCAAAATTTACGATTAACCCCTCTTCAAAATAAAAAGCAAATACACACTCAAAATTTTATGAGCGTAGCCAAAGGGGTTTTGAGTTTAAACCCCCTCTTCAGCTGGGTTTGAAGCTAAAAATACCTCTTCAATATAAAAAAAAAGCAAATTACGCGCTCAAAATGCTATGAACATAGCCAAAGTTTGTTTTTTAGTTTAAACCCCCCCCCCCCCCCGCCAGCGTGGTTTAAAGCTAAAAAATAAATCTTCAAAATAAAAAAAAAACTATTAAATTTCGCAATCAAAATGCTATGAACGTAGCCAAGCCTATTGGGTGTTTTGAGTGTAAATTTCCCTTTAGAGGGGTTCGATGTTAAATAATACCTCTTCAATATAAACAAAATTACAAAGACAGTTTGTGTGGAAACACAAACTCTAAATCGGCCCCCGAAGTGGTCCACCCAGGCAGGCTTCAATATTTTCAGAAAGCACATCCAAATGAAATTATATCAAAAACAAATGAGAGATAAGAATGGAGAAAGAAGGTTGACAGATCTTGCGTAGTGCCCCAACGGTACAACTGATCAAAGGATAGGTGCAAGTGAATGCAAATTTAGATGTGAACCTGGCCTAACTAGTTCCCCTTTCAGACCTTGTGGTCTATAGGGCAGCTGATGTAAAGTTCATCTGTTTTTGTGGCCTACGGTTAACGAGGGTGTCATGTAGCCAGCACAACGACCAACCGCCTTTACTTTTCCCCAACTAATATCAGGTACCCATTGGAAGTGGGTGGACTCAGAGGTGCCTAAGGATTCCGAATTAAAAAATCCCAGTCTTCACCAGGATTCGAATCCGGAGCCCCCGGTTCGGAAGCCAAGCGCTTTACAGATCAGCTACCGCGCCTCTCCTGGCCTGACTCTAGTCTCATAATTGAAAAAAATTACGAAAATGACATTTACAAGATTACTTTTCGTTTTAATTTAGGTCTAACTTATAATGCATACTAATTAGCTTTTCTCTTTAAAAAACTGCTTGCATAACTGATTATAAAAATTAAATTTTTCGCTTTCAGAAAAAAAAAGTAGCCGTTGCATCAGAACGTTTAATGGTCTAAAATATTGTGATGTCGGATTTTCAATATCTTTTCTAGTTTACGAGATCTAAACGGGACGGACGGACAGACGGACAGACGGACAGACGGACAGACGGACAGACATTTCGCACAAAACTAATAGCGTCTTTTCCCCTTTCGGGTGCCGCTAAAAGCAAATTACGCACTAAAATTCTTTGAACGTAAACAAGCCAATGGGGCATTTTGAGTTTCAACCCCTCTCCTCCAGATGGCTTTTTTAAAGTTTAAAACCCCTCAAGATAGTTTTGAGGTTTAAAAACCCCCAACAGAGAATTTTGAGGATAAAACTTCACTTTTCGATATAACATCTAAAGTAAAATAGTCACCTAATTCCAAGATTGTAGTCAAGAGAAGTTACACGTCTACCAGTGGTTGGGATCCATTAATAAAGTGCAATGAAATTGAAAAGCACTAAGTGTGGCTCAACAAAGATGGCTAAGACAGATTTTAGGAGTCAGTTATAGAGATCGGGTCTAAATCAAGGAAATCCTATGCCGAAATGCGAGTCGACCCCTTAGTTAGGTTGTGACAAAGCGTCACATGAGGTTTGCGGGACATGTTCTCCGACAAAATGAATTATGCATAATAAGAGTTGCGATGACATTCTAGTACAAAATTGGCGCCACACTTTCATGGACGTCCTCAGAGCAGATCGGAATTTAGTAGAAACAGCTTTCCAGCAAATGCGCCGAACGGCGCGGGAGGGTCTAAGTCAGTAAGAATAGCACATTACGTTTTTGAAATAAAACTTTTTAATCGCAAAATAATGCACTGTAGGTACCTCAGAATATGCATTTAGTTGGCTTTCAATACCAGAAATAGTGCTTGGCGGCAAGGCTCCGCCCTGCGCTAGGGGAGCTCTCAGCGCCCCCCCCCCCAGACCCCTTGCTGGCAAGGGCGAGGAGTCTATAATTTTTTTACTAACTCCAGGAAGAACCTATTCTAGGGCACAATAAACGTCTTCCAAACGAATGAAGGGTCAGAATGTAATAGAGATTAATTATGTACACACACACACATTTATTCATACAAACATATATATATATATATATATAAATATATATATATATATATATATATATATATATATATATATATATATATATATATATATATATATATATATATAATTTTTTTTTCGGGGGGGGGGAGAAAAAAATATTATATATTTATATATTCATAAAGTAAAGCAGTGCTTTTTTGTAAGAAAATAGTTGCCGGTACTCAGTGATGGGTTGCCTAACTTGTAACTACCAATACATTAATAATAAACGTTAAAATGCAACAAAAATAATATTTTTCCCCACATTGAAAATGTGCCGGTGCGTACCGTCGCAAAAAAAGCACTGAAGTAATGTTTCCCTTTCAGACTTACTGATATATGGGACAGATGATGTAAAGGTTATTTGTTTATATGGCCCACGGTTAACGAGGGTGTCAAGTGGCCAGCATAACGACCAACCATCTTCACTTTTCCCCAACTAATGTCAGGTTCCCATTAGAGCTTGGTGGACTCAGATGTGCCCTGAAGATCCCGAATGTAAAAATCCCAGTCTTCACCTGGATTCGAACCAAAGACCACCAGTTCGGAGGTCAAGCGCTTTACCAATCAGCCACCGCGCCTCCATATATTCATTTAGCGTACACTTATATTTTTTTAATAATAACTATTAACCTTATCCATACATTTATAATTAATAACATGTTAAATGTAATAAAGAGAAACTTAAAAAGATTTATTCTTCTTACAAAATTAGATTAATTGGTAACACGATAAAAAAAATTATTCTTGACCTACTTTAGGTAGTGAGCTAGAAGCAATGACTTGGTGTCTTGGGTCACACAAATTAAGACTTTTTCCCTCGCAAATAAAAATTAATATCTCCCCTTCCATTTGTTCTACAATCTAGATCTTCAACTAGAATTCATATGACTTTACACGTTCAATCTTAAAATAACTAGACCTAGGCTAATGTTATGATTATGAATAGTAGGCCTTTTGTCACCGGGTAATGGTGTACTATTCTGTGCGTACCCGATTCACTTCTTAATGTGATACTACTGTTTACATAATAATTAAATCTGCACCTCTAAGTTGTTATTGCCTAATAATTAAAATTTGGTTCAAATTATATATACATTTATAATATATATGTTATAAATAAATCTAGATCTGGCATGGGCTACGCCCATGAGATCTGGGCTCTATTTAGTCGTATTTAGACTGTCAAGTGTATGAGGAAATGTCAAAGCTAGAAAAGTAGTTAGTTTTTTTTTAACCTACAACGAAAGTGAAGTTCGTATCAAAATTCTTTTTAAAAAAACATTTCAATCAGTATTTTATTCCGAATGGAAAATATATTTTATAACAATACACTGATATTTTTTCCTTTGTGACTTTAGATGCAATTTTTTTTAACTAATACACGAACCTATGTATGACGCCTGAGTTATTAATGAAGAAGTCTTTGACCTTTTTGAAAAACTTACCTTCCCATGAAATTTTTCATTAAAAAGTGGTGTATTTTTTTGAAAATTCTGCTTCAATAGATCATTTTAAAAATTAAATGGTGCACTTTCGAAAAAGAAAAAAGTAGCGTTGCATCAGAAATTTGAATGATGTAAAATTTCATGATGTCCGATTTTCTAAACAGTCGGACGGATGGACAGACAGACCACACGAAGCTAATAGCGTCTATTCCCCTTTCGGGGTCCGCTTAAAAAAACAACGGAATAACATATTATCGATATAACTCAGAACAGAGATGTCATACTATCTTTTGTTCTTATTTGTTTTCGGTACATAATTTTCTAAACAACCTATTATCGATAATGATTTTTGCGAGGTTTTAGCAAGACATATTGATGTAATATAAAAGTCAAAAAAGTATTTTCAAATAATTATTAAGCGTTAAAATAATTTTCATTTTTAAAATCTGGAAAAATATATTTTCGATTTTTTTTCTTTGCTACGTTTAAGCAGGAAACATTAAATGTAACGAAAGTCAAAAGAGCAATCTCAAATAGTGGCATAGCTAGAGTGGGGCAGGGGTCCAAATTTGAAACTCCCCCGAGGCCCCAGGCCCCCACTTGAGCGATCCCCCAAACAATGTCAATTTTTTTTACATTAAATATTAAGCAAATGCCATGTTAACTTGATATTCATATTGTTATGTAAATTAGTGACCAAGTTGCATGTGTTCTACACAATAGACTTATATATTTAATAAGTACATCATCTCATGATGAATGTCAAAATGAGGGCCCCCCGGGGCCCCAAATCCTTTGCTACGCCACTGATTTCGAAACCATTATTTGTTGTTAATTTGATTTTTCATTTTAAAAATCCCGAACAAACAATTAGACTATCTTATTATAGTTTATAGTAGGTTTTTTTTTTGTTGATATGTACGAAATGATCTAATCAATAAATCAAGATATAATTATCTCCGTGTCATCACTCAGCATGCAATTAAACGAACAGTTTATGAGGGGGGGGGATAGATTGGTCTTTGTTAAAGTCTAATGCAAACAATTGTTTTATTCAGTTATGCGTTACACATTATTAAGTGGATCTACTATATTTGAAATGTTACGTAATAGATTTCAGAGCCAGACTCTACCTGTATATGTGAATTATAAAGACAGATTATTGTCCCTGGATTACGAGAAGATAATCGAAAGTTACCAATCAAGACTATTAACCAAAGGGACACAACAAGCAAATTTTTGGAAGCAAGATTCAGCAGAAAAGTGGCTCAAACAAAAGGTGACTTTAACAATGTCTTTAGTTTAGGTACACATATATACACACATACACATACAAAGTGACTTTAACACTGTCTTCAGTTTAAGTACACATATATACACACATACAAGGTGACTTTAACACTGTCTTCAGTTTAAGTACACATATATACACACATACAAGGTGACTTTAACACTGTCTTCAGTTTAAGTACACATATATACACACATACAAGGTGACTTTAACACTGTCTTCAGTTTAAGTACACATATATACACACATACAACACTGTCTTCAGTTTAAAAACTACAAATACATACACAGACATACAAGGTGACTTAAACACTGTCTTAGTTTAACATAGTTTGATATAAGTAGACACACACATACAATGTGACTTACAGACAGTTTGATATACGTAGACACACACACATTAATTAATATGGCTCCTTTTGTCTCGAAAGGCAATGGATGCGCCCAAATGAGTCACTGGTTTTGGCTTAATCTTGAGACGGGGCAGAATCTGGTGTGGCTAATCAAGCCAATTCTAGAACGGCAGACTTTGCCACAATTCGTACATGTGTATGCCTCTGATTTAGGGCTTGTGGACAGGGCAGCTTTCTTTTTTTTCCCTTTTGATTAAGGCCGCTTCAATTCTTTTGTTGTCAGCAAGGGTTGTCCCAGCACGCACAGTCTCCATGCACTCCGGTCTTTGGCTATGTTTTCCCACATACTTTCGCTGATGCCTGTGGCTCTCATGTCTCGCTTGCAGACATCTCTATATGTTAGTCTTGGGCGGCCCTTGGGTTTGACTCCTTCCACAAGCTCAGCATATAAGATATCTTTCGGGATTCTACCATCTGGCATGCGGGTGACATGTCCGAGCCAGCGTCATCTTCTTTGTGTCAGGAGAGCATACATGCTGTTCATATTGGCCAATCTCAAAACTTCCTGATTGGAGACATGGTCCCTCCAAGAGATGCCCATTATGCGTCTCACACACATACATACATGGTTAACATTGTCTTCAGTTTAAGATAGTTTGATATAAGTACACACACATGGTAGTATAAACAAAGTGACTTTAACGTGGCTGAGTGGTAAAGCGCTTGGCTTCTAAACAGAGATATCCTGGATTGGAATTCTGGTGAAGACTGGGATTTCGTCTTTCGGGATCTTTAGGGCGCATCTTAGTTTACATAGCGCTCTAATGGGGGAAAGTAAAGGAGGTTGGTCGTTGTGCTGGCCACATGAGATTCTTGTTAACCGTGGGCCAGAGAAACTGATGATCTTAACAACATCTGCCCCATAGATAGCAAAGGCGAACTTTAAACACTGTCAGAAGTTTAATTTGATCGAACACATAAGTAATTTCAAAATTCTAAAATAGTAATTTACACACAAGCCAATATGAAAGTAAATTAATGGCCGTTATAATTTTTCAAAGCGTAAATAAATAGTTTAAATTTGAGTTTTTGAACTATGATGATAGTGTGGGCTGGTAGAAGGAATTTAAACAAAACCAAGTTGAGACATTATTGAACAATAAATAACAATAATGATAACTTAGATGATGTCTCTTCTGCAACTTGCAAGATACAACGAAAGGAAAATGAATGTCCCACCCATCCCAACGAGGCCGGAGGCCGAGCCTACTCTTATACTAATCACTGGTTTAATAAGCTTGTTTGGTGTGTGAGGGCAAGGATGTAAAGTTGGTGTGGATGAAAATATTTAATAGGTACACCTGACATTTGTTTTACTTGTAAGTAGGGTCATCAGACGCATAGCAAAAGGATGACATGTTCTTCATTGTGGGACCGTATCCTCCATCCGGCAGGAATAAACCTAAAATGTGTTAATATCAGAGGGGTTTTGTTGTTGTTGTTGTTTATTACAGATTACATTATACAACAAATGAATTTCGCCCTTCATATCTTCCGGGTTAAACGCACAAGCTCATGAACTCATAAATAATAGTAAGATTACACCATAGACATATATACTATATCTAGATTGAACATGGAGATTATTTAACACCAAAAAATGTCGTGAAAATTTTTTAGAAAGTTGGATCAAGGCGTTGTTCTGTAATCTAGATTATATGTTACATAGGTTAGTGTTGAAAAAACCACAACAACTTGACTTCTTTGAACTACTTGACAAAACAACGCCTTGATCCAACTTTCTACACAATGTTCAGGATCAGTCGCGGGTAAGAATGTATTTCCAGTTTCCAGTCTAGATATAATATATAAGTCTTACACTTTTGTGACAACTTCCTCCAAAAACTTGCGTCTTTATATTCAAAAGTTTTTACAAGAAAAATTGTTATTTAAAAATAGTCAAGATTTTTTTCTTCTTTTGAACTCCAAGTAGGCCTGTAATTGTAACATTGACAGCGTTATTTTTTCAAACCAACACACAAATGCAGATTATATTTTCTTCTCACAAGCTGAAGAAAATGTCGTGCGTGGAGTTCTCATGTTTGCGCTGAAGATGAAGAGCTGTAATGAGTCTAATTTGATTCTTAATAATAAAGTTTTACATTTGACTGAAAAGTTTTCTCTTCTCCTTTATACGTTTTTGTCCTCCCCTTGGTTTACTAGGACTGTACAAGTTTCTGGCTGTTCTACTTCTCATGGGGGATGCGGGAAAGGCTAACTTTTACTGGGGATCGGAGTGTAAGTCCACTGCTGTTGTGCCGATCTCTTTACAAGGCCTATATTTACTCATGGCGTCTGTCTGTCTGGAAGGATTCTTTTACAAAATGTTTCTCCCACTTCCCATTATCGGAACAAGTTGAAATTTTGTACTATTATTCATAAACAAAGATAATTTTAAAAATAACCAATTATTTAAACATTTAGTGGTATTTAAATATTTTATAAGTATATAAAAAAGGAGATAAGAATTGCAGTATTGCGATGCTTTCCCATAGATAAGCTTTGGTTTTTAAATTTATTTATTTTTATTTTGCTTGTTCTTTATTTCTTTATGCTCAGCTGATGTATGTGTTTGACTTCTATTCAACTCGTTTATTGGTTTGTACATCTAACTTTTTAAGTTTCGGACTTTGAAGAATTGAAGATTATTACATCCTAGCCCAAAACTTTCGCAGGACGGCAGACGGATGGTTGACCGCAGGATTGTAAACTAGGATCATAGATAAGACAGTCCAGAGCGCATACCACACAATCCATGAATTTTCATTTTGTCTAAAAATTCATTTATAAGAATAAATAATTTAACTTTAAAAAAATTAGTAGTAAAATAACAAAAACAATTTATACACAGAAGAAAATCACGTTAACTAAATTTATAACTAATTAAAACATTTTACTGCATTTCAATTAAACTGTTTATTTGTGAAATTCTTTTAATTTAGCGCAAGACACACTTGCACTCAAATACATAAATACTCTTGCAAATGATAATATCCTATTTGTGTGAATTTCATTCAAAATAGCAATATACCATTATATTTAATGTGTACATTGAATCAAATGAAATATTAATGAGAATGTCCTACATTTATGTCAAACAAATTGCTTCATTGGTAGCAGTGTAATCGATTACCATCACTATTTTCAATATTTTGCAATCAATGTATTTGTATTACTTTGAAATGTAAATACATTTTTAAGCGTTTCTTTTATTTTTCTGGAGTAATCATTTTAATAATCAAAAACCTAACAACCACAACCAAAACACAAACATCTCTAGAGAAAAAAATGTATTCTATTATAAGCATATCTCAACTCATGTATACATCACTTTGTCTTATAGTGGCTTAACATTCGCCCAATATAAAATATGTGTTTATATTGTGCTACTCTTGGTCCCGTAGTGTACACTCAATTGTTAGTAATCGACTTGGGGCCCTGCCAGACTGCATCCGCCGTCAACATTAACACATTGACCCGTTATAAAACTTGCTGCGGAACTGGCTAAAAATAGAATGGTCTGGGCTTGTTCTTCCGGAGTGCTGTTCCTTCTATACAGAGGTTGTTGTGATGCGTATTTTAAATAAGACACTCTTGATTCCTCTTCGTCGCAATAGTAACGCTCAAACCTAGTAAAGGAGACAGCCGTTGGATTGATAGCATTGACTCGAATACCTAAAGGATAGAAAAATATAGAAAATTGTTTTAGTAAATCTAAAATTTCGGATGCTGCTCTTTTTTTTACAAAGCTTTTATCAACTCACTCTGTCTCGTAAAAAAGATTGTATTTGTTATTTCCCCTACACCCAATCTCGGATCAAGTTGAAATTTTGCAAAAATATTCATTGGCATATACAAAAGTTGAATCAATATACAAAATTATCAATTAAGTCAATTAATTATTTTTTTAATACCAAAAAAGGGGAATTAACCCTTCAGTATATACAGATGCAGCTTAGTATTTGGGATTTTGTCCCCTTAGATAATTGAACATGTTATTTCTCCCACATCCGTTCATAAATCAAGGTAAAACTATTTATTGTGCCTAACAAAACATGAATCTATTTAAAAAAATAACCAATTAGTCTATTAATTATTGGTAATTAATTATTTTGTTCGAAATAGTAAAGGGGAAATAACTTGTAGATTAGGAGAAATATAGTTGTAAGTTCGGAGTTCTTTCTCTTAGATACTCTTTGTTTTATAAAAAGGATTTTTTTTTTATTTTGCTTGTTTTAATCGTTGTATTAGTCTGGGGTCAGTGACATGTCCGATATGCGTGTCACTCAAGAACTCCTCGAGTTAAATGGAGCCGAGCCTCGTACACTGTTGGCAAAACTTTCGAGGGGCATGGATAGCACGGCGTCAAGGGACTGATGTGGCCCACGAGCCGTAGTTTGTGCATCATTAAAAATATTCACATGAATACACATGGATACCAGTATTAGGCTGTAATTATAAATTTATTAGATAAGATAAGATAGTGTAATAATCATTTTACCGCATCACAAATGATATATAAAACATGATTAACGCAGTAATTGTACCCCACGATGACCTGCTAACCACTGTCAAATAACGTCAACTCTAAGGCCACAACATAAGGTCCTCGGGAACAGTACCATGAAAAAGAAGAAAAGATAGACATAGAAAGCGATTGGAAGACAACATAAATGAATGGACAGGACTGTCAGTGAATGAAACTCTATCCAAAGGAGAGAGGATTGGAGAAAGACGATCAACAGATCTTGTATGGTGCCCCAACGGTGTAACAGACTAAGGAACAGGTGAAGATGAAGGTGAATAACCCATGCTATAAGGGAATAAAAATAGAATTATAACTATTTTTTATACATATCATCATTTGAAATATTTTTAAATAAAATTTAAGAAAGGAAGAAAAAAAATAATATTGTTATTATTATTTTTCCGATTATTATCGGCTTTAAATAAATAGTAAAGACCTCCAATTTCCAATGACTTTAATCTGCCCTTATGCTGTTAGAACTAGAGCTCTTGCTAAACAGAATGTTACTACCCGTTGTACTTTCAACTCTTATTGTGCCTTGTTAAACTCATAACAAATATTTTTGTCTTTTGTAAGTGCAGAGGCTCGCTCTGCTTATTCAGATGCCTATTATGGTAAACAAAATTAAATCTCCCATACATCCGGTGGTATCAAAGCAATCAGATATTGCAGATATAGACAGTTTTTGTGAATTCAGTCATTGGTTCAACAGTCTCTTTTCAAAAAGAGTAAAGTTGACCCTGAATCATATGACTTACTGGGGACTTCAAGACTTCAAGACAGCTGTGACTCATTTGTCTAATACTGATACTAATGACATGAGACATGAATTTGAAAAATACTAGAGACTGCTCTTGAGTGACTTGCAAATTTTAGAAAGTGAATGACTTTTAAACATTAGCTTTCGACGATGGCATCAATTGCCCAAAAGGTATTGGGTACTTCTGCTACAAGTACAAATAGAAATGCTGACTTTTGTCAAATACACTCTGCAGCCCTGGTTGTTAAACTGACGGTAGAGCACTTCAATTACTCATGTTTATGTCTAGAGTCATATCATCAAATGTATGCTTCGACTCTTTGTGTACTGCAGAAAACTGTCATTGGAATGTTTGAAGTTGCAATACCTAGTACCTCGCAAATTATTTTTAGCGGCTCCCGAAAAGAGAAATAAACGCTATTACTTTTGTGTGAAATGTCTGTCTGTCCGTCCGTCCGTCCGTCCCATTAAGATCTCGTAAACTAGAAAAGATAGTGAAAATCCGACATGATAATATTTTAGTCCATTCAAAGTTCTGATGCAACGGCTATTATTTCTTTTCTGAAAGCGAAAAATCTAATTTTTAAAATCACTTATGCAAGCAGTTTTTTTTTTTCATAAAAATACACCACTTTTACAATTATTCACTATTAATA
Source organism: Biomphalaria glabrata (assembly GCF_947242115.1). Classification (NCBI taxonomy): domain Eukaryota; kingdom Metazoa; phylum Mollusca; class Gastropoda; family Planorbidae; genus Biomphalaria; species Biomphalaria glabrata. The sequence goes on along the minus strand of NC_074712.1, from coordinate 35,072,026 downwards.
GTAACAAACACGGCAGGCTCTTAAGTAGGGGAGATGATTGTCTGACATATTTTTAACACATTTATGCAAATGATGTTAGATTTTTGGACAAAAAAAATATTTTTTTCTACATTTTTATTGCTAAATTATGTAAGTTCTGCCCTACTAACTACAACATTTACCCAAAAATAATGTTTCCTTTTTTTTTTAAGAGAAAAAATATATTTAGTTTGCACATAAGTTGGACATAATTTAAAACATCAATTATTAAGTAGTTTTTCATACCATAATGGGAACTGCACTGCGGCACCATAGTCATAGAACACTGAACTAAAGGATTTTTTTTCCTACGGAAATGATTTGAATAAGAGATTGACCCTTTACAAAACAATTAGATCAATGAGATATTCATTATAAGAAATCAGTTAGGACAGGCTTACATTAAACTTCACATTCACTTTCACCTATCCTTTGGTCTGCTGGACAGCTGGGGCACCACACAAGATCTGTCAACCTTCTTTCTCCATTCTTCCCTGTCATTTGTCTTTGATAGAATTTAATTCTGATGTTCTTTCTGAAAATATTGATACCTGTCCTTTTACCTGCCTGGGTGGACCACTCGGGGGCCCATTTTGAGTTTGTGTTTCCACACAAACTGTCTTTGAAAATGTTGTTTTTATCTTCATGTAAAGTTTCAAGTTCAAGTATTTTAACTCATAAATGGCATTAAAGCTCAATATTTAGTTTTATCATTGTTTTATCATTTTTTCATAAAAACAATCTGAAACTTTCGATCTGACTGAACCGACTTGAACCCTAAGCGTACTAGTTATCGAACCTAACTGAACTCGACCTTAAAATCTTAATGAACCGAACCGACCCGAACTTTATAAGAAAGGTTTGATTCCCAAGTCTACCCACTTTAGGTGCCTAATGCTAAAGCAGCTGCCCGGACTCGCTGTCAAATATATTACATTATCTTGTGATTTTAATAGTTACCTTTTGGAGCAAGACCCAGCGCATAAGTTTTGGTCATATAATCTACAGCTGCCTTGGACATGCCATAGATGATTTCATAGGGGACGGCTACTGTACTGGTAATAGATGAGACAACAACGATGCAGCCTTGAGACTTCTCGAGATGTGGTATCGCTTCTTGTATAAGAAAAAACCCAGCTTTGACATTGGTGCTTATCGTCAAGTCGAACGCCTCTTCTATGGCATCTTCCAGGCTGATGTTCTTTGTTATTATTCCAGCGTTGCTTACCAAAACATCCAAGTGACCAAATTTATCCATCGTCTGTTGAACGATACGCCGCCTTACCTGAGAGTCTGTTATGTCCCCTTGAACTGCTAAATGTCTGTGCAAAACAAAATCAAAATGTTGGCCTAGGTGCGTAATTACATGACCATTGATAGAAATGTAGGCGAGCTCGGGGGGTGAATGTGCGTAATTATATGACCATGGATAGAGATGTAGGCGAGCTGGGGGGGGGGGGTTGAATGTGCGTAATTACATGACCATGGATAGAGATGTAGGCGAGCTCGGGGGGTGAATGTGCGTAATTATATGACCATGGATAGAGATGTAGGCGAGCTGGGGGGGGGGGGTGAATGTGCGTAATTACATGACCATGGATAGAGATGTAGGCGAGCTGGGGGGGGTGAATGTGCGTAATTACATGACCATGGATAGAGATGTAGGCGAGCTGGGGGGGTGAATGTGCGTAATTACATGACCATGGATAGAGATGTAGGCGAGCTGGGGGGGGGGGTGAATGTGCGTAATTACATGACCATGGATAGAGATGTAGGCGAGCTCGGGGGGTGAATGTGCGTAATTACATGACCATGGATAGAGATGTAGGCGAGCTGGGGGGGGGTGAATGTGCGTAATTATATGACCATGGATAGAGATGTAGGCGAGCTGGGGGGGGGGTGAATGTGCGTAATTATATGACCATGGATAGAGATGTAGGCGAGCTGGGGGGGGGGTGAATGTGCGTAATTACATGACCATGGATAGAGATGTAGGCCAGCTGGGGGGGGGTGAATGTGCGTAATTATATGACCATGGATAGAGATGTAGGCCAGCTGGGGGGGGGGGTGAATGTGCGTAATTACATGACCATGGATAGAGATGTAGGCCAGCTGGGGGGGTGAATGTGCGTAATTACATGACCATGGATAGAGATGTAGGCGAGCTCGGGGGGTGAATGTGCGTAATTATATGACCATGGATAGAGATGTAGGCGAGCTCGGGGGGTGAATGTGCGTAATTATATGACCATGGATAGAGATGTAGGCGAGCTGGGGGGGGGGGTGAATGTGCGTAATTACATGACCATGGATAGAGATGTAGGCGAGCTGGGGGGGGGGTGAATGTGCGTAATTATATGACCATGGATAGAGATGTAGGCGAGCTCGGGGGGTGAATGTGCGTAATTATATGACCATGGATAGAGATGTAGGCGAGCTGGGGGGGGGGTGAATGTGCGTAATTACATGACCATGGATAGAGATGTAGGCGAGCTGGGGGGGGGGGTGAATGTGCGTAATTACATGACCATGGATAGAGATGTAGGCGAGCTCGGGGCGTGTGAAGGAGAGTAAGTACATGACCATGGATAGAGATGTAGGCGAGCTCGGGGCGTGTGAAGGAGAGTAAGTACATGACCATGGATAGAGATGTGGAGACCAGATAACAAAACTGGCTAGAAAGTTGTTTTTAGACTTGGTCTAGGTAGATGCTAGACTGGTGCCTGGCCGCACACATGAAAGGAGGAATTCATGCAGAGGTTTGGAAGAGCGTGCAACATGCCAAGACGGGTGTGAATAAATGATCTTTTAGTCGACGGGGGCCTCCTGACAGAGAGATCGGTGCAGAGCCAATTTCTCATCCTGGCCACGAGATAAAAGCTTTTCCCGGGTCACATGGTTCATAAAAGGGGCGTGCTTGCATCGAACCCTTTGGACATCTGAATCAGGTGCCTGGCCGCTGCTAGGCATTGGGACCGGTTTGGGGTCCGTGGTTCAAGTTCCCCCGAGCAATGTATCATATTTTCTTCCCCTTCTTCTCTCAATAACCTTGACACCTCAATGCTGCTAGTATTCTAAGTTACATGTCATGTTTATTCCTTATTTAGTTCAGCACTAAATGTTTCAAGCTCCATTCATTATAGTAAATGATTTTAAAACATTTGTGGTGAAATCCAAACTCAATTTGCCTTTGGATGGGAACAGTGCGATTTATCTCTATATTTACTTCTTGTGGTGTTGCTTACATTAGCTAGTTGTTTCCCTATGCCCCATCACACATATGGAAATTAACCCTCAGAAAGAGAACATTGATGAGATCGATCCTATTCTCGCTGTTAATTTTACAATTTTGACAAAATACAATCCAGAAATCCAGTCTCACGTTTAAGACGATATAACATTAAATGGTTGCCTGGTCGTTTGATACGAGCAATTGACTGACATTTGGTCCTCTCGGGTTCAACCCCGGCCCACTGCCATCCAATTGCTTTAAATAAAGTGTTTGTTTTTTTTTTGTTTCATTGTTATTGGTGTACTCTCTAAAATCGAATAGATTATGAGCCATGAATATTTTAAAAATTTAGAAATCTAAGTAAGTACTTAGTTCCAAAGGGATTGCTTTTTTTCTGAATTATTTGCTCATTTCTAACTCCTGGCACGTCTGGCACCATAACAACTGTCGCCAAAACTGCGGTGCAAATACGGCGCCTAATCGTCAATGGCCACCACCAGGAGCAGGTGAACACCGGCTATCATCTAACATCAAGTACAAATTTGATCTTTCTTTGGCAATATACAAGACTTCAAGCTTGGATTACTGTTATGCATCAATATCAAGTAAAATATAGGCCCTAGTGTATGCATACTATTCAAGCATACCATTCCCTAAGTAAAATTTCACTTTCAGACCTTGCGATCTATGGGTGCAGATGATGTTAAGATCATCTAATTCTATGGCCGACGGTTAACTAGGGTGTCATGTGACCAGCACAATGACAAGCCGCCTTTATTTTCCTAACTAATGTCAGGTACCAATTAAAGTTGGTTGGACTCATGTGTCCAAAGAATCCCAAAATTAAAAATCTTTGTCTTCTCCGGAATTCGAACCCGAGACCTTCAGTTCGGAAGCAAAGCCCTTGACTACTCAGTTACCACACGTTATTATTTTGAAATAACAAAAAAAAAATCATTGATTTCATTGAATCATTATTAATTAGGCAAACAAAATTAATAAAGTAGATATTCTAGATATACCATTCCATAGAAACTAATTAAATTATATTTATCAGAAAAAAGTAAAACATGTACTTGTCCACGTTCCCGCCACTTTTTTCTTGACACTTCTGCAAAGCAGACGACAGTTTTTGTTCATCTCTCCCACACAGTACGACATTAGCGCCATGCTGAGCAAACAAGATGGCGGTACACTCTCCAATGCCGGAGCTGGCACCAGTAATAACAACCACTTTATCTTTGAAATCTTTCGACATGATTCAGTGTCCTAGTAGTAAATAAATCACTTGCTTTACACAAAAAAAAGTTGTTTAAATTTAGACGAGATCTAGTGCCTACAAAAACAATTCATAGTATTAAAATGTTTTTGAAACGTGTTTCGTTTTGCTCGACATGTTTACAAGGTGTAGCCAACATTTAAATCTGTATTGATTTAGAGAGAGAAAGAAATAGAGACTCTAAGCATTGGTTCCACTGTTTTCATGCGCCTCGAGAACTAGCTGTTAAGCCTGTCGAAAAGAAGAGAACAAATGAGGAGGTCCTCACTCGGAACAGGAACATTGAAGCGATGACTTTTGTGATTATGTAAAGTAATACAATTTCAAATAATCGTTTGGTATGGTTTTTCACTCGAAAACAAACTATGTATTATCGATAATGAAATTTCTGACATATTAAATAAGTTTTACCCAAAAGGAGAAATAAGTTTTACCCAAAAGGAGAAATAAGTTTTACCCAAAAGGAGAAATAAGTTTTACCCAAAAGGAGAAATAAGTTTTACCCAAAAGGAGAAATAAGTTTTACCCAAAAGGAGAAATAAGTTTTACCCAAAAGGAGAAATAAGTTTTACCCAAAAGGATAAATAAGCTTTTCCCTAGCTTTTCTAATGTTTTTTTTTTTGGGAGGGGGGGTAATCTAAATATGACAGGCCAACAGACAGATGACACAAAGCTACCTTTTCATGTTACGGGGGCCGCTAAAAAAAATTATTATTGTAGACTTTTGGGACAAGAAAAGCCCCACCCCCACCCCACCCCGGAGTACATGGGAAGTCACGAAATTGCACGAACCACTTATGTTTTTATTTTTAAAAAAGTGGTGTATTTTTATGAAAAAAAATTGCTTGTATAAATTTGTAGCTTTCAAAAAAACGAGTCGTTGCACCACAAATTTGCAAGATCTAAATTATCATGTTATTGGATTTTAAATGTTTCAAAGTTTTTGCTATCTAATGACCTAAACGGGACTGACTGACGGACAAGCAGACAGCACAAAACTAAAGGCAGCTTTTCCTCTTTTGGAGGCTGCTAGAAACAGAAAAAGAAAAAATATTGTTTAACTTTGTATTATGATTAGAAGAGTGTTTTATTATAATGTGACAATTGGGGCACACATTTTTACTTATGACGCTCCCACTCGAAAAAAGTAAAGTCGCCGCGTCCCCCTTTGCCAGATGGTTGGGTTGGGTAGGTTGAAATAACGCTCTAATTTGACGTCTTCACCCAGTGGGGTTCGCGCCAAAAGATTTCTTGTCCACTAAGATTTAGAAATGCATTCTACAGAAAACAAATATAAGTAAATATTCTCTTTGAATCACTTCGCGAATAAAATATTTACAAACACGGTTACAAAGACAGTTTGTGTGGAAACACAAACTCAAAATCGACCCCCGAGGTGGTCCAACCAGGCAGCTAAAAAGGCAGGATTCAATATTTTCAGAAAGAATATCAGAATGAAATTCTATCAAAAGCAAATGACAGAAAAGGATGAAGAAAGTAGGTTGACAGATCTTCTGTGGTGCCCCATCGGTCCAGCAGATAAGGGATAGGTAAAGTGAAGGTGAAGTTTGATGTGAACCTGGCCTAACTGATGTCGTATAATGAGTATCTAATTGATCAAATTGTTTTGTAAAGGGTCAATCTCTTATTCAAAGCCTCAAGAAAAAAAAATTCCAAAAAAGAAAAACAAATTCTCTAAATTTCCTTTAGCACTTCAAAAAAGAAGATGATTACGTCCTACGCGTCATGCAAGTTAATTGTTCCATGTTGATGTGTCACGCCGCAGTTCACGTGATAGTATGAAAAACTACTTATTATATGCATACTAAATAAGTATTTTGTTAATGTTGTAGTTAGTATGACAGAACTTACTTAACTTAGCAATACAATTGTCAAAAAAAAAAATACAAAAATCTAAAACGGTTTGAATAAATGTGTTAAAAATATGTTTAATAGTCACCTCCCTTACTAAATAGCCTCTCGTGATTGTTACTATTAATAGAGAATAGTTGTAAAAATGGTGTATTTTATGACAGAAAAACTTGATTTTAAGAATTAAATTTTTCGCTTTCAGAAAAGAAAAAAGTCGCCGTTGCATCCGAACTTTGAAAGATCTAAAATATCATGATGTCGTATTTTCAATATATTTTCTAGTTTAAGAGATCTAAACGGAACGGACGGACAGACAGACCACACAACACTAATAGCGTCTATTCTCCTTTCGGGGGCCGCTAAAAACAATATTTGTAGGTCATAATTACATTATATAAAAGCTGTGATTATTGAGCAAGTAATCATATTTTATGTTTCTCTATTTGTAATTATTAAAAACGTTAGCTAAATATATATTTTTCTAGTATCATTTATAAATAAGTTAGCATAGTTAATGTTATTTTATTTATACTTTTAGCTTAATATTATAATAACTTCTGTGCAAAACACAATTTAAAAAATAATTAATTAACAAAATGAAAGGAAGATTAGTAGCTTAATGTCTATTACCTGTTAATTTGTTTCCCCTGGAATTGGACGATTTATGTGTGATACACAAATAAGCATGTTCTCCAGCGACATGAAGCCAACTGTTACAAGTACAGACTCAATACACCAATACACCATGCGGGTATAAATATTGATTCGCTTTTTATTTTAGAGGCCCCCGAAAGAGGAATAGCCTCTATTAGTTTAGTGTGGTCCGTCTGTCTGAGCGTCCCGTTTAGATCACACAAAAAACAGAAAAGGTATTGAAAAGCCGACATCATAATATTTTAGATCGTTCTGGTGCCACGGCTATTATTTCCTTTTTGATCGCGACAAGTTTAATTTGTAAAAATACAGAATTTTCACTACTATTCACTATTATTTGTAAACAAACACGGGAGACTACGTAAATAATAACGGTATTTTTTTGTGTAGGCCTATATTATTATAACACTTATGCAAACCTTTTTTTTTAAATAATGTTATCAGAATATTTGTATTACCCAATTACGTATTTATTTGTAAGCTACTTATATTTTTAATCATTTGTTTAGTTTTGTTTAAGAAAGGTGAAAATGCATTTAGTAAGTAATCGAATATAATTTAAGACACCAATTCATAAGTAATGTTTCATACTATAGAAGTGAAGTCTCATATACACTGTAGGAGGTACACTCTCACATGTAACCAAAGGAAAAGGTATTACATGTACTATCATATCGTAAATCGGCCTAACAGTGTAGTATTATTGGCAACACTTTCGGTATGTACACGTCTCTCCCCTTTGTATTGTCGAGATATGGTTGAGGACTTTGTAGTTGTTGTTACTTTGCAGTTCATAGCTTCTGATATTAATGCTGAAAATATTTTTAAAAATTGCATTTTTATCTGCCTGAGTGGACCATTTCGGAGATCGATTTTGATATTATATAGGCCTACGTTTAATGCAAAATGAAACTGTGTGTTAATCAAAGGGAAAGGCTTCTTTCTCGAGGCTTTGAATGAGGGATTAACCTTTACAAAACCATCTAGAATTCTAGATCAAGATATAGCTATAGTGCTAGATCTATTTTTACAAAGATTATATGAACTCAATCTATCTGTCTGTTTGTCTGTCTGTCTGATAAAAGTGTGTACACACGTTATTTCTCCTACACACAATCTCGGATCAAGTTGAAATTTTGCACAATTATTTCTTTTACCTGACAACACAAGAATCGATTTTAAAAAAATAAATAATTTTGATTGGTATCTTGAACAAGGGAAAGACCTTGTAATTGACTTAAGTGGTTGAATAAGCCGAATTAGTCCCCCTTATGCATTGTCGAAAGAAATAGGTCGCCGCTTGGAAACTAACAATAGATAACTATAAAACCTATTATTATCATAAGCACTTCTCTGGCACAGAGGTTTAATTATTATTATGAGAAGGTTTTAGGAGGCTTGTTCTCTCGAGTTCGAACTCAGGTTTGATAACTTTTTTTTCAAGTGATCACGGTAAAATTGACAAGACGCCCCACTCTTCCCCTTTTTTTCCCCACCTGGTCCAGGCAAGTGATAGGATCATAGTGCATAGAGCAAGCATGAAATTACGCTAATCAAAACAGTTGGTAAAAATATTTCTAATCGCACAGATTAGTCTAGAATTTCTAGATTTATTACACATTTAATCATATGACTGATCCAAACTGATTGATACAATTACACTTAATAGAAGCTGTGTTTTGTTTGTTTGTTTTTCTTGTTCATTATGTTTGTGACAATATTATATACATACATATACATTCACATATAGATAGATAGATAGATAGATAGATAGATAGATAGACAGATAGACAGATAGACAGATAGACAGATAGACAGATAGATAGATAGATAGATAGATAGATAGATAGATAGATAGATAGATAGATAGATAGATAGATAGTTAGATAGACCGACTGACAGACAGACAGACAGATAGATAGATAGATAGATAGATAGATAGATAGATAGATAGATAGATAGATAGATAGATAGATAGATAGATAGATAGATAGATAGATAGATAGATAGATAGATAGATAGATATTGTTGTAGCTCCGCTCCCGCGCCGACTCTGATGGTGCACATCAGAGCACCGTTCAGCACGAGTAGTAGAGAACATTGATTCTAGGGGAAGGACTGTTGTAGATCCGGCTGAAGTGACCTGAAGGTTATGAGAGTCTGAGCTGTCTGGAACTAAGGGCATCCTTCGGGCTACCAGTGAACTGTATTGAGGACCCGAGTGACACTGTGTGTCGGTGGTCTGTACGTGTGTTTAGGTAGAAAAGGACAGGTGGAACGTAAGATAAGACACACTGAGACTTGATAGCTGAAGTCCATGTCTCACGGTGTATTTTATAATTGTAAATAAATACATCGACTATTATTACCTCCTTTCGTTGAGTACTTGCATTAGATTAACTACTATATATATATATATCATGGCGTAGCCAGGATTTTTTTTCGGGGGGGGGGGAGAAAAAATTACCCCCCCCTCACCCCCCGAGAAAACAAAATAGTATGTATGTGTGTGTGTGTACATGATCTTTATTACATTCTGACCCTTCATTCTTTCGAAAGATGTTTATTATGACCCACAATGTCTCTTCCTGGAGTTAGTGGAAAAATTGTAGACTCCCCGCCATTGACTGCAATGGGGTCTTGGGGAGCGCTTGGAGCTCCCCCAGCGCGGGGCGAAGCCCCCCCCCCCCCGCCAAGCACTATTTCTGGTATTGAAAGCCAACAAAATAAATGTTTTGAGGTATCTACAGTAAATTTTCCTGCTATTAAAAAGTTTTATTTCAAAAACCTCAAATGCTATTCTCACTGCCTTACTGGCGCAAAGTTGTACTAGGATGTCATCGTAATCCTTAAGTATGCGTAATTCATTTTGTCGGAGAACATGTCCCGCAAACCTCATGCGACGCTGTCACAACCTTACTAAAGGTTGACTCCCAATTCGGCATAGAATTTCCTTGATTTAGACCCGATCTCTATAACTGACTCCTAAAATCTATCTTAGCCATCTTTGTTGAGCCACATTTAGTGTTTTTCAATTTCGACAAATGACTTTTCAAAGCATTTAATTAATGGAGCCCCGCCACTGGTAGAAATGTGTAACCTCTCTTGAATACGCTCTTGGAATTAGGTGACTGTAGTTTGCTTTCTGATATGATGTTGTCTGCTATCGGTTTTAGCCGGTTTAAAATGATTTTTAACAGTACTTTGATGGGATGACTTATGAGGCTGATGGTGGGATAGTTTTGACAGAGTTGTAAGTTGCCTTTCTTTGGAAGGGTTATTATGAGTGATTGGGTCCAGGGTTTGGGCCAATCTCCTGATTGCCAGATCTTGTTGCAAATCATATAGAGTGCGTTTATTATAGTTTCTCCTCCCGCCTGAAGAAGTTCGCCAGGAATGTTGTCAACTCCGGCCGATTTTCCCTTTTTCAGGGCTTTTACTGCTGCTGCTACTTCCGAGCGAAGAATCGGATAGTCGTCAATGTTGGAAACTGTCGGGACATTTAGTATCTCTGGATCTCCTGAGATTTCAAAGTTATACAACTCTGAACAGTATTCCGTCCATCTTTTCAACACATCTTTGTCCTCGGTTAAGCATTTGTTGTTTTTGTCTTGTATTGTGTTGGTTCTTCCATGCTTTGAAGTAGTGAGGTCCTTTACTAATTGGTACGCTTTTTTGCTGTTGTTTCTATTAAGTCCCTGTTCAATTTCTTGACACTTATTCTCTATCCACTTTTTCTTCGCTTCTTTCATTCCCTTTCTAATCCGTTTGTTGACGCTTTTGTATTCTTGGACATATTTTGGGTCGGACAGCTTTTTCCCTTTAAGCTCCCGTCGCTTGTCACAGAGTTGGAGTATATCCTCTGTTACCCAGGGTTTTTTGGGCGGGCGGAGCTTCCCTAATATTTCCAGGGCTGTATCTGTGACTGCTGTGTTTAGCATATTGACTTGCGTATCGATATCCTGGTGATTGGAGTCCAAGATGTTGAGGGCTGCAAAGCGTCCTCCTACTTGTGCCTCGAATATGGCAGCTACTTGGGGGTCTTTCAGCTTGTCCAGGTCAAATTTTATCCTGGTAGGTCCTTGTTTTGTTACCTTTTTTAGGTGTACTTTAAGGGTCGTCATAACAAGATCATGGTCGCTTCGAATGTCAGCTCCAGGAAAACTTCTTGTTTTAGCTGTATGGATGCTTGTCTTAAAACGCTGTTGCACCATGATATAGTCGATCTGGTTGTGGTGCTCTCCGTTCGGACTGTGCCATGTGGTTATACGCGATTGTCTACTGCCTACTGTCACCAACACTCTTCAATATCTTCCTTGAAAAGATAATGGAAGATGCCCTCGAGGGCTATGAAGGTACTGTTAGCATTGGAGGAAGAAGAATTACTAACTTGCGCTTCGCAGATGACATTGACGGCCTAGCAGGGACAGAAGAACTAGCTGACCTGGTGATGCGCATTGACAAGACTTCCGCAGCATATGGCATGCAAATAAATGCCGAAAAAACTCAAATTATGACCAATAGCCATCAGGGCTTTAAAAGAGGCATCAGTATTGGAGGTGAAAAGCTAACTAGTGTTAACAGCTTCAAATACCTCGGAGCTATTGTCTCAGATGAGGGAACAAAACCCGAATTATTGGCCCGAATAGCACAGTCCACAGCAGCCCTTTCAAAACTTAAAATAATATGGAAAGATAAGGGCTTAGCCCTCGGCACCAAAATTAGACTGATGCGCTCTCTGGTCATGGCCACATTTTTATATGCTTGTGTGTCGTGGACGTTGAATGCAGAGCTTGAGAGGAGGATCCTAGCAATGGAATTGAGATGCTACAGAAGGATCCTAGGCATCACATTCAAAGACCGCATCACAAACCAAGAAATCAGAGACAGGGTTACTGTAGCGATCGGAGCTCATAACGACCTGCTTACTATTGTGAAAAAACGAAAGCTTAAAACCTTTGGCCACATTACGAGATCTACGGGGCTCGCAAAGACCTTTCTTCAGGGAACAGTGCCAGGAAAAAGAAGAAGAGGCAGACAGAAAAAGCGATGGGAGGACAACATTAAAGAATGGACAGGCCTGCCATTGAGAGAGGTTCTGAACAAGGCAAAAAAAAGGGAGGAATGGAGAAGGTCGACAAATCTTGCCTGGTGCCCCAACGGTCCAACAGACTAAGGGATAGGTAAAGGTAAAGGTAAGTTTGCTTTAGATTTTATATCGCAAAAGGGAAGTTTTATCGTCAAAATCATCTGTTATGGATTTTAAACTAAAAAATTTCTGGAGTTGTTTTTTTTTTTTAATTCAAAACCCCATTTAGCTACGGTCATAGTATTTGGTAACTGTAGTTTGCTTTAGAATTTTTTTTTAAACTCAAAACCATCTGGAAGGGTTTTAAACTTTTAAGAAAAGCAAACTGTAGGAGAGGGGTTTAAACTTAAAACCACCAATTGGCTTGGCTACGCTCAAATAATTTTTGTGTGTAATTTGCTTTTTTTATATATAAAGAGCTTTTTTTAGCATCAAACCCCGCTGAAAGGGGGTTTAAACTCAAAACCCCTTTTGGCAGTTCTCATAACATTTTGAGTGCGTTTTTTATATTGAAGAATTATTTTTTTAGCTTCAGACTCCACTGGAGGGGAGTTTAAACTCAAAACCCCTTTGACTACACTCATAGAATTTTGAGTGTATAATTTGCTTTGTTTTTAATATTAAAGAGGTATTTTTTACCTTCAAACCCCGCTAAAAGGGGTTTAAACTCAAAACTGAGTCGAAACCCATTTACCTACGCTCATAACATTTTGAGAGCGTAATTTCCTTTTTTTTTTATATTGAAGAGGTATTTTTTAGCTTCAAACCCTACTGAAGAGGAGGGGGGGTTCAATTCAAAACGCTTAGGCTACGCTCATAGAATTTTGAATGTGTAATTTGCTTTTTAGCGGCCCCCGTAAGGGGAAAAAGCCGCTATTAGGTTTGTGCAAAATGACCGTCTGTCCGTCTGTCCGTCTGTCACACTCAGATCACGAAAACTAGAAGAGATATGAAAAATATTATTTCATCATTAAATGCGGCTTCAAAAGTTTAGGTGCAACGGCTACTTTTGGTTTTCTAAAAGCAAACCGTTTAATTTATAAAATTAATTATGCAAGCGATTTTTTCATAAAAATACAACAATTCTAAAACAATTACGTAAATGTAAGGGAGGCAATGTTACAATATGCTAACAAAGATGGACAATTTTTGTGTATTTTCAGTGTGACTAAGTAAAATATATTTAAAAAATGTACAGGAAATGTTTACAACAAATATAAATAATAGTTAAAGATGTTTTTTCTGGTCAACTAGCTGCTAAAATTAAAAGAAAACATTTCTGTTTGTTTATAAAGGCTAATAATGCATTTTGTATGTAAATATCACACACATTTTTTTAATGGACTTTTTATGCAGCGATTTTCGTGCAGTAACGTAAAGTCGCTACATGATCAGGTACTAAACCAATTCCTTAAACTTTTTAAAAAAATCAGATTTTATTTATTTTTTGTTTAGTGCCCCCATCCGAATAAAAGAAGATTATTTTTTAGCGTTTTGTCTGTTGGTCGGTCTGTCAGTCACGATTAGATTAAAAAAACTAGAACTCTAAAAGCTATTGAAAATCTGATTTACACTTGAATGTTCCTCCCGTAACATCTCAATAGTTTTAAGTATCTAAAAATTGATTGTTCCGGATTTTTTTGTTCAAAACTAATCAACCCCAACAAATGTTTGTTTGCTCTTCTAATTTATATTACATTCAATTTCCATGCTTAAACGTTGCAAAAACACATTATCAATATGTTGTTCCGTTTTTTATGTAAATAGCATATTAATGCTAAATCAAAATCTCTATACTGACTTATATTTCATTAAGTGTAAAAATGTTCCGGATATTATTTATAAAACATGAATTATGCCTAATGATTGTTTGAAATCGCATAATTTACTAATATTGCACTTATATTATTTGACAATGCGTCACTATAATTTGGTTATCAATATCAAATTGTTCCGTATTTTCATCTTTAAACAAATTTTAAAAATATCGACAATAGATTGTTCGGGGCTTTAAAAAAAAAGTAATTTACTAGAATTGATTACTGAAAATTACTTTTTAGACATTTAATTTTCTTGCTAAAACATAACATAGAAGTTTTGTAATCGATAAAGAAAGTTCCGGATTTTGTTTCTTACAAATCGTCGCCAGAAATTTCCGAATTTATTTAAAAATCTACTAACGCCAAATAATTGTTTGAACTCCCTCTTCTAATTAATAAACAAATAATCTTCTCATTTACGAAATAATGTTTTTACGGATTTTTATGAAAAATATTTTAACTCACTACTCTCTTACAGTACATTTAACTTTCTACCTAAAACATGTAAAAATCTAATTATCGTTAATATTATGTTCCGATTTTTAAGGAAAACAGAATCCAAACTCCAAAGTAAGGTATGAAAATCTCTCCAAATGGCTGTAATACATATAATTTTTATACGAGACCGTCCAAAAAAATTAATTAACGGTATTACATTTATCTGAAATTCTCTTTTTCTTTTACTATTTATACAAACATCCGGAACAATCTATTATATACACTTTTCAATTGTGTTCATACCTAAAAATTATTGCGATGTTTTGAAACGTAAAATAAAGGTTAATCAATTTTTAATAACTTTTAGTGGTTCTTTTTTTTATATCAAGATGACGGACAGACCGACTGACAGACAAAACGCAAAAACAATGCGGCTTTGATCCTTTTTAAATAAATTCTATTAGAACTCAGTGCACCAATGTCTATGAACCCTTATTAAATATCTCGTGTGAATAAAGACATTTTTTTTATGGTACCGGTACTAGCCTATTGTGAGGTAATGGAATTTTTTTTCTTTGACGTCATATGAATGGACTCTTTAAATGCAATGTTAAAAGAACGCACTCGGTGCACCAATGTCTATTAACACTCGAAAAAGTGCTCGTATTAATGAAAATATATTTTAGTCTAACTAAGCCGTGTGACGTAGTGTTTTTTTTTCCTTTGACGTCATATGGAATGAATTCTTTAAATGAAATGCTAAAAGAACGCACTCGGTGCATCAATGTCTATGAACACTCGATAAATGGCTCGTAATGATGAAGGCGATTTTTAGTCTAGCTAGGCCGTGTGACGTAGTGTTTTTTTCCCCTCTGACGTTATATGGAATGAATTCTTTAAATGAAATGCTTAAGAAACGCACTCGGTGCACCAAAGTCTATGAACACTCGATAAATGGCTCGTAATGATGAAGGCGATTTTTAGTCTAGCTAGGCCGTGTGACGTAGTGTTTTTTTTTTCCTCTGACGTTATATGGAATTAATTCTTCAAATGAAATGAAAAAAGAACTCGGTATAGTAATGTTTATTAAGCCTCGTTATGTGACTCGCGTTTAAAAAAGGAATGGATATCTTGATTTAGATCTAATCTAGATTTTTTAAAACTAGATCTAGATTTTTATTACAGTATATCTAGATCTGGATTTATATTCTAATTAAAATTATTTTAGAGTCTAGATCTAGAATTTCTAGATCTAGTGAAGACTAAAATAGACTAGATTAAGATGTAGAATTTCAATTTCTAAACTTAAAGTGTAAAAAAAAAAGTGTAGATTTTCATTTCCAAACGTTTTGATCAATATTGTAATGTTTTAATATACTAAAACTAATCTACTATTTTTTATTTAATTTAAATTTACAGCAAATGAATCTTTGAAACATTATTACTTTTGACCATCAAAATTAAATCACCTCTTGAATATTATTTGCGAATATGCAGATCCGACAGGGATCCGACTTCGACGGGGGCCGCGTCTGAGTTTGTGTAACACAAACTCTCTTTGTAATCTTGTTTATATTGAATAGGGGGTTATAAAATCAAAATCTTCATTAACTGTGCTTTTGGAATTTGGGGATAGTCGTTTCCTTTTTTTTTTTTTTTTTTGTTTTGTTATTAGAAGAGAGGGATTTAACTGCAAGAAACACTGGTAGGGGGTTTAAACTCAAAACCCCCTGGTATGGGGTTTTAAACTAAAACCCACTAGGTAGGGGTTTTAAACTAAAAACCCCCTGATAGGGGTTTTAAACTCAAACCCACCTGGTAGGGGGTTTTAAACTCAAAACCCCTTGGCTGTGCTGGGGCAAGTGATGGTATAGTATTAAAATGTCACCCAAAATAAACAAAATCAAAGCAAGAAATCAATTACTAAATTCCGATCCCCCCCTCCCTTCGGGGGGAGGGGGATTTCATTTCGGGGGGTGGGGGGTGAACCCCAAAACCCCCCCTGGCTACGCCCATAAATGTATATAGGTACTTTTAGCCTCAAAAACTTTTTAAACTAAAAACTCAATATATATATATATATATATATATATATATATATATATATATATATATATATATATATATATATATATATATCATAGGCGTAGCCGGGGGGGGGGGTTCTTGGGGTTCAAACCCCCCCCCCCGAAATGAAATCCCCCCCTTGGGGGGGGGGGAGTCGGAATTTAGTGACTGATTTTTTTGCTTTGATTTTGTTTATTTTAGGTGAGATTTTAATACTAAACCATCACTTGCCCTAGCAACAACCAAATGGGTTTTGAGTTCAAAACCCCCTACCAGGGGGGTTCGAGTTTAAAAACCCCTACCAGGGGGGTTCAAGTTTAAAAACCCTTACCAGGGGGGTTCGAGTTTAAAACGCCTACCAGAGAGGTTCGAGTTTAAAAACCCCTACTAGGGGTTTTGAGTTTAAAACCCCTTACCAGGGGTTTTGAGTTTTAAACCCCCTACCTGGGGTTTTTGCAGTTAACTCCCCCTCTTCTATAAAACAAAACAAAAAAAAATGCAAACGAAAATCCCCTAATTCCAAGAGCACAGTTAAGGAAGATTTTGATTTTAAAACCCCGTCTAAAATTTACGATAAACCCCCTCTTTAATATAAAAAAGGCTAATTACGCACTCAAAATGTTATGAGCGTAGCTAAATGGGTTTTGACTCAGTTTTGAGTTTGAAGGTAAAAAATACCTCTTTTTAATAATAAAAAAAGCAAATTATACACTAAAAATGTTATGAGTGTAGTCTATGGGGTTTTGAGTTTAAACTCCCCTCCAGTGGAGTTTGAAGCTCAAAAGTACCTCTTCAATTTAAATAAAAGATAATTACTCACTCTAAAATCTATGAGCGTAGTCAAAGGGGTTTTGAATTTAAACCCCCCGCCATCTTCAGTGTAAGAAAAAAAGCAAATTACGCACTCAAAATGCTATGAGCGTTGCCGAAAGGGGTTTTGAGTTTAAACCCCCATTCAGAGGGGTTTGGTGCTAAAAATACATCTTCAATATAAAAAAAAAGCAAATTACACACTAAAATTATTTGAGCGTAGCCAAGCCAATCGGGGGTTTTGAGTTTCTTCTACAGATGGCTTTTTTTTTAAAGTTTAAAACCCCTCCAGATGGTTTTGAGTCTAAGATCCCCCTACAGAGCATTTGAGGTGGAAAACCCTCAACAGAAGATTTTGACGATAAAACTTCTCTTTTTGATATAAAATTTAAGCAAACTACAGTTACTTAATTCCAAGAGCGTATTCAAGAGAGGTTACTTATTTTTACCAGTCGCAGGGCTCCATTAATAAACTGCAGTGAATAGTCATCTACCGAAATCGAAAAACACTAAATATAGCTCAACAAAGATGGCTAATACAGATTTCAGGAGTCAGTTATAGAGATCGGATCTAAATCAAGGAAATCCTATGCCGAACTGGGAGTCGACCCCTTAGTAAGATTGTGAGAGAACGACGCATGAGGTTTGCGGGACATATTCTCCGACAAAATGAATTACGCATAAGAAGAGTTGCAATGACATCCTAGTACAACTTGACGCCACTCATTCATGGAGGTCCTCATGGTAGGTGGGAAGAGGCTTCAGACATTACCAGTGACAGATTTTTATGGAAACTGTTTGACGTCAAATGCTACGAACGGCGTGGGAGGGTCTAAGTCAGTAAGAATAGCACATTAGGTTTTCGAAATAAAAATTTTAATAGCATTAAAATGGACTGTAGATACCTCAGAATATGCATTTTGTTGGCTTTCAATACCAGAAATAGTGCTTGGCGGCGGGGCTTCGCCCCGCTCTAGGGAGCTCTTGGCGCTCCCCCAGAACCCCTTGCTAGTAATGGCGGGGAGTCCACAATTTTATGGAAACAGCTTGATGGCAAATGCGCCGAACGACGAGGGAGGGTCTAAGTCAGTAAGAATAACACATTAGGTTTTTGAAATAGAACTTTTTAATAGCAGGAAAATGCACTGTAGATACCTCAGAATATGCATTTTGTTGGTTTTCAATATCAGAAATAGTGCTTGGCGGCGGGGCTTCGCCCCGCGCTGGTGGAGCTCCTAGCGCTCCCCCAGACCCCTTTGCTAGTAATGTCGGGGAATCTACAATTTTTTCACTAACTCATGGAAGAACCTATTCTAGGGCACAATAAACGTCTTCCGAAAGAATGAAGGGTCAGAATGTAATAAAGATTATGTACACACACACACATATGTACACACTACGCCCATGATATATATATATATATATATATATATATATATATATATATATATATAATTATATATGTATATATATATATATATATATATATATATATATATAATTATATATATATATATATATATATATATATATATATATATATATATATAATTATATATATATATATAATTAATAATTATAATTATATATATATATATATATCATAGGCGTAGCCAGGATTTTTTTTCGGGGAGCGGGAAAAAATAGATATATATGTGTGTGTGTGTGTACATAATTAAACTTTATTACATTCTGACCCTTTCGGAAAACGTTTATTGTGCCCTAGAATAGGTTCTTAAATAGTGGAAAACTTGTAGACTCCCCGCCCTTGCTAGCAAGGGAGTCTGGGGGAGCTCGCAGCGCACCCCCTGCGCGGGGCGAAGCCCCGCCGCCTATCACTATTTCTGGTAATGAAAGCCACCAAAATGCTTATTCTGAGGTATCTACAGTGCATTATCTTGCTATTAAAAAGTTTTATTTCAAAAACCTAATGTGCTTTTCTTAATGATACTCTCTCGCGCCGTTCGGCGCATTACCCGGCAAGCTGTTTCCACAAAATTCAGTCACTGGTAATGTCTGAAGCCTCTTCCCTCCTGCTCTGAGGATCTCAATGAATGAGTGGCACCAAGTTGTACTAGGATGTCATCGCAACTCTTTTATGTGTAATTCATTTTGTCGGAGAACATGTCCCATGCGACGCTCTGTCACAACCTTACTAAGGGTTCGACTCCCAGTTCGGCATTTGATTTCTTTGATTTAGACCCGATCTCTATAACTGACTCCTAAAATCTGTCTTAGCCATCTTTGTTGAGCCACATTTAGTGTTTTTCAATTGCTGCAGATGACTATTCACACTTTATTAAAAGAGCCCAGCCACTGGTAGAAATGTGTAACCTCTCTTGATTACGCTCTTGGAATTACATGCATGTATTTCGCTTTAGATTTTATATCGAAAAGGGAAGTTTTATGGTCAAAATAATCTGTTGAGGGGTTTTAAACTAAAATATCTCTGGAGTTTGTTTTTTTGTGTTTTTTAAATTCAAAACCCCCATTTAGCTACGGTCATAGAATTAGGTAACTGTAGTTTGCTTTAAAATAATATTGAAGAGAGAGGTTTTCAACTCGAAACGCTTTGTAGCGGAATTATAAACTCAAAACTACCTGAAGGGGTTTTAAATTTTTAAAAAGCTATCTGGAGGAGGGGGATTTAAACTCAAAATCCCTCATTCGCTTAGCTACGCTCAAAGAATTTTAGTGTAATTTTCTTTTTTTATATTGAAGAGTTATTTTTAGCATCAAAACCATCTGAAGGGGGATTTAAACTCAAGACCCCCTTTGCCTACGCTCATAGCATTTTCAGTGCGTTATTTGCTTTTTTTTTATATTGAAGAGGTATTTTTCAGCTTCAAACCCTGCTGGCAGGGGGTTTTAAACTCAAAACCCCTTTGGCTGGCTACGCTCATAGATTTTATAGTGTGTAATTTGCTTTTTTTTTAAATTGAATTGGAACTTTTTAGCTTCAAACCCCAACTCGAGTGGGTGGGGTTAAACTCAAAACCCCTTTGGCTCATAGAATTTTGAATGTGTAATTTGCTTTTTTCTTATATTGATAGGGTGTTTATCGTAATTTTTAGAGGGGTTTTAAAGTCAAAATCTTCCTTAGCTGTTTTCTTGGAATTTGGGGATTGTCGTTTGCTTTTTTTTTTAGTTTTGTTTATAGAAGAGGGGGCTTTAACTGCAAAACCCCTGGTTGGGGGTTTTAAACTCAAAACCCCTGGTAGAGGGGTTTAAACTCAAAACCCTGGTAGGGGGGTTTAAACTCAAACCCCCTGGTAGAGGGATTTTTATCTCAAAACCCCCTGATAGGGTTTTTTTAACTCAAAACCCCCTGGTAGGGGTTTTTAAACTCAAAACCCCCTCGGCTGTGCTGTGGTGTGTGATGATTTAGTATTAAAATCTCACCAAAAATTAAAAAAAATGAAAGCAAAAAATCAGTCAATTTCATTTCGGGGGGGGGGGGGGGGTTGAACCCCAAACCCATTCCCCTTGATGCGCCCATGATATATATATATCATAATATTAGGTGGCCGAGCCTCGCTCGGTTAAATAATTTCCTAAGTCATTTGGGGAATATTTTTGTAATTACGAAAATGAACGATCAGATAAAGACTACTAATCTGAATAGTTGCTTTAATGTTCTGCTTTAATGTTCTGTTAGTTCTAAATGTAATTGTACATGGCGATTAAATATAAAGTCTTTTAAGTCCTTCTATAGTCTAGACAAACCACAGCTCACGTCCGTCTTATAGTTTTACAATACATCTTTTGTGTAAAACTATTGTAGGTCTACTATTACTGGCTTATAAGAAAGTCTTTGCAGTGTAACTTCTTAGATGGTTACGTTCACACATTTAATTATGGAATTAATATATTCATTATTATTCATTATGTCTTTAGTACGAAACATCAAGTGACGCAAATCTCTACGTTATAGGGTAAAACAGGCACTTTGTGACAAAGTAAAATGGCGCATTTTTTCTTAATAGACTTAAATCATTGCATTAGTTTTCTAAAGAAACGTTTCCGTGGGGCACCTCTGTTACGCCAAACAATATGCTCGTTACCCATACGGGATACGTGCCCTGCCCAGCCTGACTGTTGGACTATAAGAAGTTCATATCGGCTTTTGCCATCCATCCATCCCAGTGGTGCTACAGCCCGTGGAGGGATATGGCCTGCTTATACACATCCCTCCATTCAGATCTCACCTGGGCCTTCCATCTCCAAGCCCTAACCCCAAGCTTTTTACCGAGGTTTATAGTTAAATAAAAAAAAGAGGCTGCAGCGTACGCAAACTCGTTGGCCGCTGGCTAGATATCTTGTTCAGTTTGAGCAAGTAATGAGTAGAGAAGCTTTGTTATGACCATTTCCTTTGTTTTGGTACGGGACAGTAGACACAAAGCACGAACACATGGTAATAATTCAACAGCAAAAAAAATAATAATAAGGCCTGTCTTCGATTCCGAAGATTAATGAGGATTGCAGTATTTTCCGTGGCTACGCAGCCCCAGCTGTGACCTACATATTTTACCACATCCAGGGCAAGCATAACCATTGTCAACCGGTGGTCGATTAAGATTTTCTTTTCGCGTCTGCCTCTGTTTTCGGCAGCAGATTTTCTGTGGTCTCAAATGTGTATCCGTGGCCTTTGAATAGAGGTAATTCTTTAAGTCCGTCAGTTACGCTGGACAGAGCGGTATCCTGTATGGAAGACGAATCTCAGGCGAACGCATGCCAAAGGCAGTCTTCTTTGGTGAGCTAAAAAAGTGGACGACGTAATACCGAAACGCTTAAAAGACCAGCTTAGGCGCCAACTTTCTTTAACTGAAATAGAACAGCTGAAAGTCACCAGCAAAATAAACAACAAAGTACAAGGTATCTACACCGCTCTAGGCAATTCATGTGTTATCTATATTATAAAGTAGAATGTGAGGGGTATGTATGTATGTATGTTACTTATAGACATCAAAACCGCTTGACCAATCTTGATAAAACTAGGCAGGAATGTTCCTTGGGTACCAACTTAGACCTTAGTGAATGTATTGTAGCCCTAAAACAAATGTAAGAACCTCAAAAAAAAAAAAGTTGTCCGACTCTATTACAGCTATAGTATTTTATGGATCTAGGCCATGTCTACAATGTTGACATGAGAAAAGATAGAAAGGATTTAGACCTAGATCTAATTTTAAGAAATACACTTTGCGAAGATAGTTTTTTACTTTGACACATGAAAAGACAAAAGAAGATTCATTGATTTCATTATATAATAAAATTAACCTTCGATTTTGTGTTTCGAAAGCATTTTTTACATAAATTAGTTCCTTATATCTGTGACTACAGATTTCCTGACGAACATTCTTTCATTAGACAATAGCCTACCGTAATGAATCACGTACTAAATATTAATTCGTTTAATTGTTTACTTTATAATCCCATCCCTAGATCTAAAACTCTAATTCAACTCTAAGATGATAAAACTTCTCTTCGCACAGATAGTCTTATACTTTAACACATAAACATATTAATTAAAGTCCATTCATTTCATATTTTGATCAAATAAACATTCAAATTTGGTTTTCTAAAGCTACATTCGTTTACGAAAGCTGCGAAGCCGAGTTAAAGGCCTAGATCTATATTCATTCATGGATCGCGTACTAAAAATTATTTCGTTTTATTGTTACTTTATAATCCCATCCCTAGATCTAAAACTCTAATTCAACACTAAGATGATAAAACTTCTCTTCGCACATATAGTCTTATACTTTAACACATAAACATATTAATTAAAGTCCATTCATTTCATATTTTGATCAAATAAACATTCAAATTTGGTTTTCTAAAGCTACATTCGTCTACGAAAGCTGCGAAGCGGAGTTGAGATAGGCCTAGATCTATATTCATTCATGACTCGCGTACTAAAAATTATTTCGTTTAATTGTTCACTTTATAATCCCATTTATTTAACAAAGCTATCGCTCTTTTCGTTTTTAATAGATAAGAATGTATCGACTTTGGGTAAACCATTTTCGCAAAACTAATTTTATTTTCGTAGCGAAAGAGAAATAACGTGAAAGGATCATTAGCTAAGTTTAACATACATCTAAATCCTATCCACTAGATTATTCAAAAGCATTTTTTACATAAATTAGTTCCTGATATCTACAGATTTCCTGGCGAACATTCTTTCATTAGACATTACCAAATGGTTACACATTAACACATCTCTCTTCTGAGGTCTGAGTCTATTCCTAGGCCTAGGTCTAAAACTCTTACTGAACTCTAAGATGATAAAACTTCTTTTCGCAATGATAGTTTTATGCTTTAACACATAAACATACTAATTATTGTCCATTCATTTGATATTTTAATCAAATTAACATTCAAATTTGTTTTTCTAAAGCATTTTTAATACATTCGTTCGCTGTTCGCTAAAGCTGCGTAGCCGTGTTGAGATAGGCCTATATTCATTCCTGAAAAAAAGTTCACGCATGCGCAGCACAGAACTCTAGATTAGTGTAGATTTAGATCTACGTCTACCTCAAGATCTACTTTATACTTTATACACATGAACATACAAAATTTAGTCTATTCATCTCAAATTTTAATCAAATATATGTAGGCCTACAAGCAAATGTTTTAATTTGAAAAAAAATGGATTTAATTAAGCCTATTAGCTATTTTGATTTCATAGCTTCATTCACACTATTTTTACATTGACACATTCGATTTACTTATTACATTATTATTTCGTTTAATTGTTTACAAAACACTCTCAGTGACTATATCGTCAGTAATGCGCAAATAAAGACCCGCGGGTCGCGGGTAAACATATGTCTAGTCAATTTATAAAGCCTTCAAAACACAATAACTAATCATACATCGGCACATTTAATTTCATAACTTCTCTTTCATAGTTCAAATAATAAATCAATCTACAGTAAGATGGTGCGCAAATGTTTAATTAGGTCTATTGATTCTTTAAAACTTGTTCTTGTTTGCAAAGAAATATTTTAGTGTACTGCGGTAAGCCTAGTGACGTAATCAGTGTTTTTCCCGTTCACGTCACGGAAAATTTTTATTCATAAAACATTCTTGCCAAAATTAGTTTTTCGATAATGAGCCATTTTCAAATCGATATAACGGTCGACCTCGAGTCGTAGAGTTCTTTTAGCAATAAAAAACACTCTTATAGCAGAAGAAATTACCTTACCTAACTCAAAAAATATAGAATCAACATTTTGTAAAATTAATACCACCTCAACATCCCTAATAATAGGCAGCATTTACAGACTACCAAATTCTAGTTTAGAATACATGCAGGAACTATGTAATCAGATTACTACAGTTAAAGAGACAAATAAAAATGCAGTTTTTTTGGATTATGGGTGATTTCAACCTACCTGTGACAGGTGGGGAAATGTGATGTGTGTTTGGCGCGTTTTATGTCTAGGTGATGATTATTTTTAAAGCTATCACACCCCAACCTATCAGCATATGAATCGGGAGCAGACACGCAACGAGACAAGCAATGAAAGATAGATACAAAAGTTAAAGTAAAAGAATATTTATTTACATAAATATACATATAAGAATAAAAAGGGGGGAGGGTTTGCGTCTATCTCTAAATAGTATTAGATTTAATCATCACTCTTGCACCTAATAAGAAAGTATGTCACTTTGTCCTCTGACTTAGCTAGTATTCCTGTTGATGTCGCAGCTGGCTGTGTCCTGGCTTGAGGTTCTGCAGCTGGAGGTGGCGCTCTAGCGGATAGAGGGACGCCGGTGATATAGTTCTTGTGGAGTCTCAATCCCCAAAATCTAATATCTGTAGTGGGCACAGTAGGGCGGGTGGCCGGCTACCGTGGGCACAAGGTTACTGCGGGCAGAGCGGATCTGCCGTGGGCAGCGTAGTTGACAGGATAAGTCCAGTGAGTTGCAGAGGGTTGGCGTAGCTATGACGTCTCGCACAGACCTGAGTCCATAGGGACGTCGCACCTAATAGGTTGACAGGTGGGCTGTCGAATAGGCGGGCAATGCCGATAGCGCCAAGTGGTAGAGTTGAGTAGATCTCAGTAGGCAAGTGCAGTGCTGAATAGCACTAAGCACATAAATAGGCAGGTAAATCCAATAGATAAATAGGCAGACACCTGAGGGAGGCTGCGGATAAATAAAGACAAGTTAGGACATGTCTCTCATGCATCTAATCGATGCCCTTGACTGAGGTGCATTCGTCAGATTGGTAAAATTGCTTTAGAGCACAATAGGGAGATGATGACAAATGGGATTTGGAAAATAGATGGCTGATAGTAGCAATATGAAAATGTACATAGAAGGGGAAATAATAATATAAAATGTACATATAAGGGGAAATAATAATCTCAAATAAACAACACAGGTGGATAGAGAAAGAGAGGGGGGAATGGACGGTGGTCAGCGACCCAGACGATTTGTTTACATATGACCGTGGGTCGAGAACAATGGAGCGCGCTTGAATGGAGAGGGTGTCCGTTCAAGCGGCGCAACTCTCATTAGAGTAAAATGAGTAAAGGGGAGATAATTCAATACAGGGGAGATAACTCATATCTCTTTTCTAGACACAGTATTAGTGCGCTAGTAAAATTATCAAGGCGGTCAACCGAGATAAAGGAAATAAAATAAGATGTACAAATATATACATGGTTGCATCAACGATCAATTGAGCAACGTAGCATTAATAGATTAATGCAATTCATAAATACATACATAGGACATGTTTATGTTCTCTACTTACGCCAGTGAGAAATACACAATGCACTAATTAAATACAAATGAAATAATAAAATACACATGATAATATCCAGTGGAAATAGCACAAAAGTAATTAACATGGAACTTGAAGTTCGGCTTACCACCAGGTATTCCTCTAGGAGGGAGAATAAATGATATAGTCCAGACTCGATAGCTCAGCTCGAATGAGAAAGAGAGGGTCTGACTTGATTTAATTTACCTTATATACAAAGGCTTGGAAAATGTGGGCGGACACAGGAAATGTCCTAGGCTAAGAATTATCTTACACGTGGGTGAATTAGACTTAAGATGGGAGCGTCGAGAGGCGCTTTGACTCGAGTAATCTCCTAGATCAAAGAGAGACGTTGGAGAAAGGGGGGGGGGGAGGAGGAGTGACTTGCATTCCACACAAGGTGGTGTCCACTGCGGCTGTCAGACATCCTGCCGATAAGATCAAAGAGTCTGTACGTATCTTTGCCCCGGTCAAGGGAAGATAAATCGAAAGACGAGGCCTAGCTATCTCCAATGTGGTCGACTAAGTCTAGCCTGGAGCGGAAAAGGTGTGGCGGGTGAATAATTTAGGGGTAGGATGGGGAAATAATTAAATTAAAATAAATAAATAATGAAAAATAATAATTAATGCTGTGATAAATTTGAGTGACTCTGACAGCGAGTTTTTGACTTGTCACACTACCTGATATCAATTGGAAAACACTAACCATAGATAAACACCAAAACCTTAAGGACATAAATGAGCTTTCATAGAAACTTTACACAACGTAAGTTTAGATCAAATCATTAAAAAGCCAACTAGATTAAACAACACATTAGATCTCTTCTTAACCAACAGACCTGGATTAGTAGTTGATTATGATATTATCCCTGGTCTATCAGACCATGAGATCATAAAAATACACAGTCAGTAGCCAATACAAAACCCAAAAGAAAAATCTTACTCTGGAATAAATGTAACCTAACACAACTACACCAAGCTGCATTAAACTTTCAACAAACATTCTTATTAGAAAAAAACATTAACCAACCAGTCGATGACCTCTGGAATTTCATTAAAAACCATCTTAAAAGCATTATAGGAAATCATATACCAACTAAATACGTATCAAACAAAATAAATAAATGCTGGTTTAATAATAGACTAAAGAAGCTTTGTAAACAGAAGGAAAACCTATATAGACAATTTAAAGAAACTAATGCAGAAAGAGTTTACAAAGAGTATATAAAAATTAAACACTTAACCCAAAAAGTAAGCAGACAGCTGCAGAGTGAATACATAAACAATTTTATATCTAAAGATAACAACAAAAACCTATGGTCATACATTAAGTCTAAGAAAATGGAAACAACAGGCATAGCGCCATTAAAAGATGAACATAACATAATACATAATGATAATGAAACTAAAGCAAACATCCTAAACAAATACTTTGCATCAGCATTCTCAGCCCCAGGAGACAAAGACATATTACTGAATTTAAACCAAGTAGACAACATAGAAGATATAGTAGTACAAGAAAATGGAATTCAAAAACTATTAGCCAACACCAAACCAAATAAAGCTTCTGGACCTGATGGTATTCCAGCTAGATTACTCAAAGAACTAAGCAATGAGCTAGCCCCAGTGTTCAAAATACTCTTTCAAGCTTCACTTAACCAGGGCAGAGTACCAAAGGACTGGAAAGAAGCTAATGTCACCCCCCTATTTAAAAAAGGAGAAAAATCTGACCCAGGAAACTACAGACCAGTATCACTTACCAGCATTACATGTAAAATCCTAGAACACATAATATGTAGCAACATCATAAACCACTTAGACAAACATAATGTCCTCACACCATACCAACATGGCTTGAGGAAATATATATCATGTGAAACACAACTAATAGGACTAATTGATGATTTTTTAAAAGGTTTAGATAATAGTGAACAAATAGATGCTATCTTACTAGATTTTTCTAAGGCTTTTGACAAAGTTCACCACCATAGTTTGCTTAAAAAATTAAAATATTTCGGCATTAATGGTCTACTGCATCAGTGGATTAAAGATTTTATGATAGGGAGAGAACAAACTGTAATAATAAATGGCTCTAAATCAACACCGATAACAGTAAACTCAGGTGTACCTCAAGGAACAGTCTTGGGTCCACTACTATTTTTAATTTACATAAATGATTTACCAAATTGCATTACTTCAGGAACAAAAGTCAGATTATTTGCAGACGATTGCATAATATATAGAACAATAAAAACAACACAAGACACAGATATTTTACAAAGAGAATTAGATGAATTACAGAAATGGGAATCAAATTGGAGCATGTCTTTCCACCCAGAAAAATGTCAGTTGTTAAGAGTAACAAAAAAACTAAAACAAATTAATTCCACTTATCTTATTCATGGCAAACCAGTAACACAGACTAAAAACGCAAAATACCTAGGTGTTATAATAAATGAAAAACTGTCATAAAATCCACATATTGATGAAACTACAAAAAATCAAACAAAGCATTAGGATTTATTAAGAAATTTCTGTAAATCAAATAAGAACATAAAACTAAAAGGTTATTTAACCTTGATTAGGCCAATAATAGAATATGCATCCTCCGTTTGGGACCCCTCAACTCAAGAAAACATAAAGAAACTGGAACAGACACAAAATAGAGCAGTGAGATTCATAACAAACGAATATTCACATTTGACTAGAGTAACACCTTTAGTAAAATCACTAAATTTAGAAAGCCTTCAGGACAGAAGCCGTTTTCGAAATGAAATATATATATATATATATATATATATATATATATATATATATATATATATATATATATATATATATATATATATATACAAGAATTGCTCGCTTAAGAGTATAGAATATATGTATATATATATATATATTCATGGTCGTAGCCAGGGGGGTTATTGGGGTTCAACCCCCCCCCCCCCCCCGAAATGAAATCAGTGCCTGATTTTTTGCTGTCATTTTGTTTATTTTAGGTGAGATTTTAATACTAAATCATCACTTACCACTGCACACCGAGGGGGGTTTGAGTTTAAAAAAAAACTTAGCAGTGGGTGTTGTGTTTAAAAAAAAAAACTACCAGGGGGATTTGAGATTTAAAAAATAACCTATCAGGGGGTTTTGAGTTTAAACCCCCCTACATGGGTTTTCAGTTTAAAACCCCCTACCAGGGGTTTTGCAGTTAAATTCCCCTCTTCTATAAACATAACTAAAAAAATGCAAACGACAATCCCAAATTCCAAGAAAACAGCTAAGGAAAATTTGGACTTTAAAACCGCCTCTTGAAATAAAAAGCAAATGAAACACTCAAAATTCTATGAGCGTAGCCAAAAGGGTTTTGAGTTTAAAACCCCCTTCCAGCGGGGTTTGAAGCTGAAAAATACCTCTTGAATATTTAAAAAAAAAAGCAAATTACTCACTTAAAATGCTATGAGCGTAAAAAAAGGGGGTTTTGAGTTTAAAAAGTTTTTGAGGCTAAAAAATACCTCTTCAATATAAAAAAAGCAAATTACACACTGAAATTCTTTGACGTAGCTAAGCTAATGAGGGGTTTTGAGTTTAAATTCCCTCCTCCAGGTGGCTTTTTTAAATTTAAAACCCCTCCAGATGGTTTTGAGTTTAAAATTCTCCAACAGGGCCTTTTGAGTTGAAAACTTCTCTCTTCAATATTATTTTAAAGCAAACTACAGTTACCAAATTCTATGACCGTAGCTAAATGGGGGTTTTGAATTTAAAAAACACAAAAAAAACTCCAGAGATATTTTAGTTTAAAACCCCTCAACAGATTATTTTGACCATAAAACTTCCCTTTTCGATATAAAATCTAAAGCGAAATACATGCATGTAATTCCAAGAGCGTAGTCAAGAGAGGTTACAAATTTCTACAAGTGGCTGGGCTCCATTAATAAAGTGTGAATATTCATCTGCCGAAATTGAAAAACGCTAAATGTGGCTCAACAAAGATGGCTAAGACAGATTTTAGGAGTCAGTTATAGAGGTCGGGTCTAAATCAAAGAAATCCTATGCCGACTGGGAGTCAACCCCTCATTAAGATTGTGACAGAGCGTCGAATAAGGTTTTGCGGGACATGTTCTCCGACAAAATGAATTACGCATAATAAGAGTTGCAATGACATCCTAGTACAACTTGGCGTCACACTTTCATTGAAATCCTCAGAGCAGGTGGTAAGAGGCTTCAGACATTGCCAGTGACAGATTTTTGTGGAAACAGCTTGCCGGGTAATGCGCCGAACAGCGCGAGAGGGTCTAAGTCAGTAAGAATAGCACATTAGGTTTTTGAAATAAAACTTTTTAATAGCAAGATAATGCACTGTAGATACCTCAGAATATGCATTTTGTTGGCTGTCAATACCAGAAATAGTGCTCGGCGGCGGGGCTTCGCCCCGCGCAGCGCTCCCCCAGACCCCCTTGCTAGCAAGGGCGGGGAGTCTACAAGTTTTCCATTAATTCCAGGAAGAACCTATTCTAGGGCACAATATATAAACGTCTTCCTAAAGGTTGGGGGGCGGGGGTGCAATCCCCCCCCAATCTCCCCCCTCCCAGAAAAAAAATCCTGGTTACGCCCATGATATATATATATATATATATATATATATATATATATATTTGAGCTTGCGCTCCCAGAGCTATATTTTTATGTATTCTATATTTTATAGGCTAGTGCCAAATTTATTATTTGTATTCCGCTTTTTGTGTAGGTTAGGGTGGGGTGTATAAAAAGTGATGCCAGGCTGTTTTAAAACAGTTGCGTGTACATTTGACCAGTGGTCAGTACCATATCTGTCTGTGTGACAGCTGAAGATCTTTGTGGCTATTGTTACTGCTGTGTTACTGCTTTTAGCTGCTACAATTACACTGCTTATAGCTGTTGCTTATACTTGCTGTTGTAGATCTATTCTAATTCTAAGGAATCTAGTGTTATTTTCTAATTTTGTTCTGCTATAAACAGCTATTGATAGATCTAGTATTGTTATTCTTGCTGTAGATCTAGAATCTAGTGTTATTTTGTTTCTGCTATTGATAGTTTTGTTATTGTTTCTGTAGATCTATTCTTCTAGATCTAAGTCTAGGGAAGCTAGTGTTATTTTGTTTCTGTAGTGTTGCCTTATTAGTGGCTTAGTTATAGTCTGTTTCTTGCTTTAGCTAGTTAGTAATTAGTTTAGTCTAGTTAGTAAGGTACTAAGAGTAAGGTGTTCTTGTTTTAGTGTTATGGTTGTAGTAGGATATTGTAGATCTAGACTAGTTTATTGTAGTCTGTTTGTCGATCTAGATCTAGGGTAGTAGTTGTAGTGATTTAGTTAGATAGTTGGTTTGGTTAGTTTGTTAGTGTTTGTAGTGGTGTAGATTTAGAGGGTTAGTAGTAGTGATTAGTCAAGTTAGTGTATATATTATATTTTATTATTGATTTATTTTTGTATGTAAATAAAGTTTCTTTTTGTTTTATTTGTCGTAAACTAAAGTTTGTTATCTTGTTTTTCATTTAGTTAAGCTCGTATAGTTAGTTGTCTGGTTACTTTGGTGACTCTAGCCCTTTGGTCACTATACCGAGGTGCACAGATTGAGCCCACCCAGTAGCGCTAACTTCTGCCTACTGTTAGGTAAATTTTAATGTTGAGCAGCAGAGAATAGGTCCTATCCACTCGCGCCTGCCTGACCTGCTCATATATATATATATATATATATATTTATAGTTATAGTTATAGTTATAGTCATACGCGCACACACTATAATGCTTCGTTAGCAGGACGTATTGTTGTGCCTTCTTTCTAAAAGAAAAAACTTTTAAGTTGATATTATTGTAGATGTCTCTCTTGAAAACGAAATGAAATTTCCTGCCCCGAAGTTGAAATGGTGTCTCTTAAGTGTGTCGTGTTACTAAATTAATATTCAATATGGATTTAAATATCAATGATTAATGTGTCACAATCATATTTAAATAAATGTTTAATTGGGTTCATACATTTTAATAAAAAATAAATGATTAAATCATCACTTGAAATTACTAGATGTATAGATTTTGTTTTAGGTTTTTATTCTTTTTAAGAGTAGAAAACCTTAAAAACAGAATTTTGTTATTATAAATATGTTTGCATAATACATGTATTAAAATGTATAATTTTAACAATGATGTCACCTAGCCCATCCCTTAGTTTGTTTAAGCGTTGAGGCACCAAGCATTATCTGACGATAGTCTTTCTCAGTTCTTCTGTGACTTTTGCTTTGACTGGAATCTCTTTCAGTACCGTACTTGTCCTTTCTTTAATGTCTTTTCATCGCTTTCTCTGTCTGCCTCTTCTTCTTCCTGGTACTGTTCCATGAAGGAAGCTTTTTGCGCACCCTGAGGACCTCGTGATATGGCCATCAAGTTTTAGTTTTCCTTTTTTTTTTGACAGTGGTCAGCAGGTCATCGTGTGGCGCGATTGTCATTCTGATCTTATTCCGAATCTCTTCGTTTGTGATGCGGTCTTTGTAGGGGATATCTAGGATCTTTCTATAACAACTCTATTTTCTTGCTAGGGTTCTTTTTTCTAAGTTTGCTCTTTCCTCGTATTGATCTCTATATTATTACAACTCTTGGGATGCGCAATTCATTTTATCAGAAGACATGTCCCGCAAACCTCACGCGCACTCAGTCATATCATTATTAAGTGGTCAAGTCCCAAATCGGCATAGGATTTCTTTAAGATCCGATTTTGTTGAGCCACATTTAGCCTTTTTTTTTTCGATTTTGCCGGCTGTTACGTTACCCCCAAGTGGTTTATGAAATGTATGTAAAATATATACGTGCTTAAACAGATTACATCATAGGAACTACGGAAAGTTATTACAATAACTCGATGCTTTCATCCCAATCTATCAAAGAATGTTTTCATCTTTGCATTATAAGTAATAGACTATTGAAAGTTAATAAAGAACAGTATTATTTAAATGTTTCCATCTTTCTGCCATTTCTTTATCTAAACCTACTTATTTCTGAAATGAGGTCATCTCTTGTTTTAATGAATATATAGATATAGATTGTAATTTCAATTTACAAGACATGACAATAGGAATAATATATCTAGGGGATTCTATTGATAGCTATAGATCAGTGTTTCACAAACCTTTTCCTTAACGACACACTTCACACATTCTGAAAAGGCCTATTTAGCGGAACACTTTGCTTAATTTTTTAGAGAAATTAATTCACGTGGTGGCCTACTAGTTTATAATTCCAGCAGTTAGTGGAACACCTATACAGTTCTCGCGGAACACTAAATAGGGTTCTGCGGAACACAGTTTGGGAAACACTGCCTTAGATAATAGTAGATGTTATATTCAATAGCGCATATTGCTATCCAGTGCGGTCAACCCCCTTCCCCATCCACTTTCCCCCCCCCCCCCCCCGTTATTTCCCAAATAAAAAACTTTGTTTTGTTGAAACCATAGCAACGAGATATGATAACAAAACAAAACTTTAAAATATTATTTATTTACGACATTTAATCAACAGCTCTCTACATATTGTTATGACTTTGCAATGCGCACCGCCATCCAAGATAGTGCAGAAAGAAGGTGCGCACTATCAGTGACCAGACAAGTCGGATGTTGACATAAGAGACTAACGATTTCCGCCCAAGGAGAGAGCCAATATGGAGATGCTGTACTCAAGGCAGATGCCCTTTGTGTTTGTCATGTCTCTATGTAAATAAACGTCTTTGTCTCGTTGAGTTGCCTCACTTAAGTTATTACAATTGGTTGTCAGAAGTGGGATTTATAGGCAACTCAACGAGAGGAGGTAGGATTAGCTCTCTATGGCATCGCTGAAGCTATTACATCAGCTCTTAATTAAAGAGCTAAGACAAGAGCTTCGAGACCGAGGTTTAAAACCTGTCGGTAGCAGGGAAACGCTCACGGCTCGTCTGTGGCAAGCTCTGATCGATGAAGAGGAAGATCCGGAGACCTATCAATTTGAAATTGAGCCTGGGATTGTTGATGTAATGGGCAAGATCCAGGACTTTGTGGATGCATTTGATGAACAACTGAACATGATTGGGAACAAGATGGGAAACATGAGCAGGAACATAATGTTGAACAAAGTTGATAAAAGTGTATTACAAGTAGAAGGCCAAATAGACCAAAGTGATAACATTGTGTCGCAAGCAAAAGGAGAAATAAACTCGTTAGGGAAGGAGCAGTTGCCTGGTCAGGACTGTGGCTGCACAAACAGTGGTGATGGAGGCGCTGGGGATTGGAGCGCTGTCTGTGACTGTAATGTGGGCAAGTCTGTCGGGGATGACTTTCAAGGCGAGAAACGTGACAACGATTGCTGCGACGATCTGAACGGTATGTTTCAAATCGAAAGGAAAGAAACAAATGAAGAAACAAGAGAAGTCTGTTATGTGCCTGAAGTGTTTGTTCCTGTTGTACCTGTTACCAGTACTTCAATGAGCCGGACAGATCAAGACAACGTTGGGTCTGCGTCCAAGCTTTCTGCTGTGGACCTTAAAGACCTCTGTTTATCTGTCAGTACCTTTGGCGAAAATTCAAACCATGAAAGCCTCAAGACCGTTTCTGATTCCTTGCCTTTGATGTCGTCGAGTGAAATTGCGAATACGGGCCCCAACAATGGCCGAGACAGAAACAACGAATTTGACTTTGGCAGCGGCATAAGAGAGAACTCGATGCTTGGCAACTGCATCCAGGCGATTGACATGGACTGTATATGCGGCGTCCTGCGGGGACAGTGCCCGTGCCAAGAAAACCAGCTACAAGATCTGAACTTGACAGAAATGTGTACTTCTGCCCACTTCAGTGAGAATGACTTGAACGGTGGTGAATTAATTCCAGCAAAACCTGATGTAATGGTGGATGAACATTACAAGGATGCTTCATGGGCATACCTTACAGATGAGGCTGAGAAAGACTATGTGCTTGAAACCATGGCTACAAGTGGGCCTACAACTGTGTCACGAGACGTCCATGGAAAAGGTCCGCTGACTCAGCGTCTTGGAACAACAACCCTGGAATCTACAAAGATCGCCACAACCTCCATTTGTGCTACGTGGCTGGCAACCATGACCTCCACTAACTCTCCCTGTGTCATCTGGCTGGCATCAGCGACTATCGTCATGAGGTTGAAGCAGCGACCACGACATCGTCTCAAGCGTAGACTGGCCAACTGGAAGAAGAGGAAGCGACGGCCGCGGAATACTGTGCAGATGGCTTCGTGGGCAACAGGCTCCCTGCCGTCTGTGGCTCCCACGGATCGACCTCCACCTGAACTGTCAAACCTCAGCTGCAGCGTTTCTTTTCGGGACGAAAAGTGCTAAGACGGGGTCAATGTTATGACTTTGCAATGCGCACCGCCATCCAAGATAGTGCAGAAAGAAGGTGCGCACTATCAGTGACCAGGCAAGTCGGATGTTGACATAAGAGACTAACGATTTCCGCCCAAGGAGAGAGCCAATATGGAGATGCTGTACTCAAGGCAGATGCCCTTTGTGTTTGTCATGTCTCTATGTAAATAAACGTCTAGGTCCTCGTTGAGTTGTCTCACTTAAGTTATTACAATATGTTACATTACACATATTATACATTACACTACATTAAAATAAGAAACAGACTTAATAACAAACGAACAAATGAAAAATAACAAATTCTGTCGGCAACGGTTTATATTATACCGTTATGTTTTTAACGACCAATGAAAACAATGCAACCTTCCGTAAATGCATTAAAGTTATAAAAACAATTTTTTTTTATGTTAAACGTCCCATTTTTATATATGACAACTAAAAAAAACACATTTTACAAATCAAAAGTCTCTTTTTCTGGATTTGAAACTTGCAAAAAAAAAATATAAATTTATTAAAAGTCAATCTCTTATACGATTTCATTTTCAATAGACAGAATTGCCAGATCTGAAAATAGTGTCTCTCCCATTGTTGATCTCAATAGTTCTTGATAAATTAACTTCAGAATGGAATATTCAATTAGATCACAGCTACGCAACAGATACGTAGGGGACAAGAAATAGCTACAGGCTTAGTGAAAGGCTTAGTGAAAGGCTTAGTGAAAGGCTTAGTGAAAGGCTTGGTAGACATTCATTGAATGAGAATCTGCACAATAAAAAGTTAAACAAAAAATAAAAAAAAGAAACGATTACTATTTTCTCTAAATAATACAGAACGTTAACCCCAGGGGCGGACTGGCTATATGGGCAAACGGGCAAATGCCCGGTGGGCCGGTACCAAATGGGCCGGTCTGGTCGCTACCAAAGAAAATGTTTGTTTTTTTCATTGCAGACAACTTTTAAAAAAATAATTGTGACAGCAGCGAGACACAGATGCCCGATCACGTTTTATTATTATTTTTTTTTTAATTATTATTACACTTAATTTTTTTGTTTGAAATATAAAAAAATACACTATACGCTGTAGCCTACGTATTATCATTTGCAAAACATTAGACCGTACTTTCTGCTATGCACGAGCAGCATGGACTGCTTTGATGTCTTCGAGGCTGCGTTTGACCTAATCATTTTGCTGCTCGGCATGGACGTATGATGGCAATCCCTTTTGTTTTTGCTCCTTCCCTTCCCTGTCTTTTGATGATTCCATTGTCAGTTAACGAAAAGGAGGGAAGAGAGAGGTTAAGTTAGAAAACATTGATAGGCTATAACGCAGAAAAAAATAGGGGCGACAATTAGCTCGTTAACGAATACAATTTATATTAGCACATATAGAACTAGAAGGAAATGAGAAGACTGACACACTCGCCAAGAGTAGGAGAACCAACTCACAATTAAACATTGCACTCTATCCTGTAGAAATGAAGAAACAAATAATAAATAAAATAAATGAGAAATGGACAAGCTCTCATCTAAATCACAAGAAAAATTATGCTAATTACAAACTATCCCGACAAGATAAACGTCTAATCTTACAACTGAAGACCAGACTTAACAGAATGAGAAAACATGTCCTTTAAAACTGTTCTCTTGTTCAAGACCGTACAAGACACTGGCCCCAAAACACCCCAATAGAAAGAAAACTATATGGAGATCTGCCTGATTTGGATACCACTGCGCAGTTCATCTCATATATTGGTGTAGTCATCTGAACGTTCCAACATAAAAATGAGAACGAGGAAGAAGAATAAGCTCTTGAACAATACTTAATATAAATTAACTTTAAAGGGAAACTCCGATGGTTTTGACAATTTTTGATATAATATGTGTTTTGATTTACAGATAATGAATATATGATTCTTTTTTTAGCGGCCCCCGTAAGGGGAAAAAGCCGCTATTAGGTTTGTGCCAAATGTCCGTCTGTCCGTCTGTCCGTCTGTCACACTCAGATCTCGAAAACTAGAAGAGATATGAAAAATATTATTTCATCATTAAATGCGGCTTGAAAAGCTTAGGTGCAACGGCTACTTTTGGTTTTCTAAAAGCAAACCGTTTAATTTATAAAATTAATTATGCAAGCGATTTTTTCAGAAAAATACACCAATTCTAAAACAATTAGGTAAATGTAAGGGAGGCAATGTTACAATATGCTAACAAAGATGGACAATTTTTGTGTATTTTCAGTATCACTAAGTCAAATATATTGATAAAATGTACAAGAAATGTTTACAACAAATATAAATAATAGTTAAAGGTGTTTTTTCTGGTCAACTAGCTGCTAAAATTAAAAGAAAACATTTCTGTTTGTTTATAAAGGCTAATAATGCATTTTGTATGTAAATATCACGCACATTTTTTTAAAATGGTCTTTTTATGCAGCGACTTTCGTGCAGTAGCGTAACGTCGCAACATGAACAGGTGCTAAACCAATGCCTTAAACTTTTTTTAAAAAATCAGATTTTATTTATTTTCTGTTTAGTGCCACCATCCAAATAAAAGAAGATTATTTTTGTGCGTTTTGTCTGTTGGTCGGTCTGTCCGTCACGATTAGATTAACAAATAACACTAGAGGCTATTGTAAATCTGATTTAACCTTTAATTTTTCATTCAGAAATATTGCAATAGTTTTAAGTATCTATAATAGATTGTTCCGGATGTTTTGTGAAAAACAAATCAATGCCAATGAATATTTGTTTGCTCTTCTAACTTATATTAGATTTTATTTCCATGCTTAAACGTTGCAAGAAACACATGATCTTTAATTTATTGTTCCGGTTTTTAATGTAAATAGCAATATAAATGCTAAATTAAAATATCTATACTGATTTATATTTCATTGACTATAAAGTTGTTCCGGATATTGTTTTATAAAAAATAAATTATGTCAAATGATTGTTTGAAATCGCATTATTGACTAATATTACACTTATATTCTTTGACACAACGTCACTATAGTTTATTTATCAATATCAATTGTTCCGAATTTTTAATTTAAAACAACTTTATGTCAAATAATTTTTTTTTCAAAAATATCGACAATAGGTTATTCAGGATTTTAAAATAAGAAAGTAATTAACTAGAAACGACTATTGAAAATCAATTTTTAGACTTATTTTACAGTTAATTTTCTTGTCGAAATATAATAAAATAAATGTTTGAAATCCCTCTTGTAATAAATAAAACAAATAATTTTCTCATTTACGAAAATTGGTTGTTCCGGATTTTTTATGAAAAATAGTTTAACATTTAACTTTCTAGCTAAAACGTTAGAAAATCTAATTATTGTTAATATTATGCTCCGATTTTTAAGGAAAACAACTTCCTAACACCAAAGTATGGTTTGAAAAAAACTCCATAAGGCTTTGGTACATGTAATTTTCATAACAGACCATCCCACAAATTTAATTAACGGCATTTGATTAATCTGGAATTCTTATTTTCTCTCACTATAAATATATAAACATCCGGAACAATCTATTATAGAAACTTAAAACTAATGCGATGTTTCGGAAGGGAAATTAAATTTTAATCAGATTTTCAATAGCTTTTAGTCTTTTTTTTTTCTCGCTATTAACATAACGGACAGACAGACTGACAGACAAAACAAAAAAAAAAGCGTCTTTAATCCGTTTATATATATATATATCAAGTCTAACTAGCCCATCAAATGAAATGCTAAAAGAACAAACTCGGTGCACCAATGTCTATGATCCCTCGAGAAGCTGCTCGTAAAGATGACATTTTTTAGTCTAACTAGGACGTGTGACGTAATGGAATTTTTTTCCTTTGACGTCATATAGAGTTAATTCTTTAAATGAAATGCTAAAAGAACTCACTCGGTCCACCAATGTCTATGATCCCTCGAGAAGCTGCTCGTAAAGATGACATTTTTTAGTCTAACTAGGACATGTGACGTAATGGAATTTTTTTCCTTTGACGTCATATAGAGTTAATTCTTTAAATGAAATGCTAAAAGAACTCACTCGGTGCACCAATGTCTATGAACCCTCGAGAAGCTGCTCGTATAGAAGACATTTTTTAGTCTAACTAGGACGTGTGACGTAATGGATTTTTTTTCCTTTGACGTCATATAGAGTTAATTCTTTAAATGAAATGCTAAAAGATCTCACTCGGTGCACCAATGTCTATGAACACTCGACAAGCTGCTCGTATAGATGACATTTTTTAGTTTAACTAGGACGTGTGACGTAATGGAATTTTTTTCCTTTGACGTCATATGGAGTTAATTCTTTAAATGAAATGCTAAAAGAAATCACTCGGTGCACCAATGTCTATGAACCCTCAACAAGCTGCTCGTATAGATGATATTTTTTAGTCTAACTAGGCCGTGTGACGTGGTGGATTTTTTTCCTTTGACGTCATATGGAATAAATTCTTTAAATGAAATGCTAAAACAACTCGGTATAGTAATGTTTATTAAACCTCGTAATGTTACTAGCATTTTAAAAAGACATAATAGCTAGATTTAGATCTAATCTAGATTTTTTACACTAGATCTAGATTTTTTTTACACTAGAGCTAGATTTTTTACACTAGAGCTAGATTTTTAAAACTAGATTTAGATTTTAAGTTCTAATTAAAATCATAATAGAATCTAGATTTAAAATTTCTTGGTCTAGTTTGGAATGTTTTGTTGTTTTACATGTTTCGGATGTTCCTTCAGAGTTGTAGTCCAAACCTCCCGTAGGACGACGGGGGATGGGAGCGGGCAGGGTTTGAACCTGGGACCATCGATGAATCCAAACGACAGTCCAGCGCGCAAACCGCACTACCAAACAGCCATGATTTAGACTAGATCAAGATCTATAATTTTAATTTCTAGGCTTAAAGTGTAGATTTTTATTTCTAAAGTCTAGATTGTCAATATGTCAATATTGCAATGTTATAAAATACTAAAACTAATCTACTATTTTAATATTTCATATTGCAATTTGTCTATTAATTGATTATCTAGTGTGTTTTTTTATATAAATCTTATCTAAATTACATCTATATTATCCCAAATATATATTTTAGATCTAGATCTAGTAGATATAGATATTGAGAGTGCTAAATTAGTAGTTTAATTTAGGTAGATTTACATCCTCGTTCTAGTTCCATTTAGGCCTAAATGAAAATGCTCAATACCAAAAGATTATCTAAAATCGCTCTCCTGACATATTGTACATATCCGGTAGTTGTCATTCCGTAATGTGTAGGTATATTATCAATAGTAGGCTATTAGTTTGTAACCAGTTTGTCATTAGATTAAGAGCAATGCCTGGTCGTGCGGTTAGCGCGCAGGACTGATTATCTCTACGGTCTCGGTTTCATACCCCGCTCGATGCCATCCTCAGTCGACCAGGGATCCGTCTCCCACGGGGGCCGCCTCTGAGTTTGTGTGGCAACACAAACTCTCTTTGTAATCTTGTTTTCTTTGCAATAATAACTTTGTATTTGATGTTTTTCCGACGTAATTTTCCTGCGCATCCAAAACAGTCAGACTTTCACCGGTTTTCTATATGACGTCACCAGTTTGTCATTAGATTAAGAGCAATGCCTGGTCGTGCGGTTAGCGCGCAGGACTGATTATCTCTACGGTCTCGGTTTCATACCCCGCTCGATGCCATCCTCAGTCGACCAGGGATCCATCTCCCACGGGGGCCGCCTCTGAGTTTGTGTGGCAACACAAACTCTCTTTGTAATCTTGTTTTCTTTGCAATAATAACTTTGTATTTGATGTTTTTCCGACGTAATTTTACTGCGCATCCAAAACAGTCAGACTTTCACCGGTTTTCTATATGACGTCACAAATGTGTTTTAATCTATTGACTTATTGTATAACAGGAGACCATACAGCAAAGTTTACATTCTCGTAAAAGAAATGTACCTTGGTCCATGCAGTTAGATATAGGATCTTGTAAGCAAAGAAAAAAATGCGTTTTAAAAGTAGATTTACATGCTTGACTAACCACTGCAGTGTGTATTTTCTCGCCAGACACAGCCACCAAATTGCAAACCACCCTACTTATTCACAACTCCATATGGGTATAGAGTTCTTCTTTCTGAGATTTGTACAGAAAAAGTACATTTCTTTTTGTTATTTTTAATAACATACATCTAAAAATACTACACTTAAGGCTTACAAAAAAAAATATTGTTTAATTAAAAAAATAAACAACTAGATATAAATAATTTTTTTTTTACCATTATAATTAATGGCAAAACGTATGCTTAGTATGAAGTCATTAATGATGGAAATTCTTATAGCCTAATAATTTTAATAATTTATAGGCCTATAGCGCTGTCACATCCAATATTTAATGAAAGGAGATTTATATTTTTATTTTAAATAATGGGTCATGATATATCCATATACAATTCGCCTTTTTGATAATGTACTTGTAAGTGCCCCTCTAACCGTTCTGCATTCTCTTATCTTTTAATGAAATGGGTTGCTTGAGTCAGCCATGAAAACCAATGAATTGGCATATTTTAAGTCACAGATCGGGGGACAGTGCCCGCCGACCTCCTCGTGGTGTCCCCTGGTAACTGGAGTAAGTCCACCCTTTGCTCTCAGGGTGGTCTGAAATAGGTTAACGTTGCGGGAGCCCCAACTTTCCTAGCAGGCTGTCATGCTCTCCTGGTGCAGAGTTCTGCTGGTGAGGTCTGGGTAATGCTAAGATCTGATCGACATAACCCCTGCACGCTCGTATTGTGTAGGGATCTGTGTCTGTCGGGGTTCTAGCTAATGCTGAACTGATCAGCCGCCGCCCTGGAGACTAGTGGAGGGTCAAGCCATCAAAATTTGTGGGCCCTAAACTGGTGGCTTTAAAAAAAAGGTCTCCTGCCTCACTCCACTTTCGTGGATTAAACCCTGCCCATACGAGCGAGTGGTTGAGTTAACTGATCTTTCGATCGATTCATAATTCAATGTTCATGTCTGGACTGTTCTTCACTGCTCGCTCTAAGGGGCAACCCAAATCTCCTCCCCCTGGAGGAACCCATACAACAATGTCGAGTAAATTTACAAAGAAAAGCGGGTCTGAGCAGACCCTAACAGGCTCCGCTGGCCAGGTAAAGGGCATTAGGCCTGGCATCGAAAAATGTGCTACTAATCGCCTCGCAACGTTGGTACATAGGGAGAACGGGCCACGTTGTGAAAAAAGAGCTACCGTTCTTCCCAACACACAAACCCTGATAACATCCTTTTTCCCCCAAACAAACACTACAATTAAAAAACCAAAAGTCTCAGAAAAAATTAACCCAACACCAACACCTCATACTGGGAAAGTAAGTATCCCCCACACTAATTTAGCTGGAAAGATAAAGCAACATGATCCCCAAATTTCCAAATCTGATGCTAAAACTTTCAAAGTCCTTCAATGTAACATCCGAGGACTTATTCCAAAGACACTTGAAATAACTAACCTGCTCCACAAAGAGTGTGTGGATGTTGCCTTACTACAAGAATGTCTGATAGGTGAAAAAAGAAGTGTCTCAATACCCGGGTACTCTGTTTTCCGCTGCTCCTGTGGGGATTGCCGAGGCCTGGTTACATTGGTGGCTAATGCTCTGGTCGCCAAGAAAGTGTCCACAGACTTGAGTCAGGGGAGGACAGACACTTTGGTATTAGAAATTTGGAAAAATAATAGACGCTTCAAGTGCATCAATGTTTATAATCCACCAAAACAAGAACTGGCTTTAGATGTCAGAGAAACAATAACTGTAGACACTATCATAGCTGGAGATCTAAATGCCCATTCACCTTCCTGGGGCTATGATGACACTGATCAGTCTGGTAAAAAAGTTCATGACCTGTGCAATTCTACTAACCTTTTTCTTTTGCAAAATAAACACTCTCCTCCTACTCTTCTGCATGCTAGCAATGGTTCACTATCACGACCAGATCTTTCTTTAGTCTCTGCTAATTTGGAATCTGTCATAACTTATCAAGTACTAGGCGATATTGGTAGTGACCACCTTCCAATATTACTGACTGCCACTCTTTCTAAAATGAACACCAAGACCACTAAAGAACCACGAAAGTGGTGCTATAGTAAGGCTAATTGGAAAGGATACGAGACAGCTGTCGACAATGCCCTTGAAAAAATCAATGTAGAGTCTAGCTCTGTCGACCTTGTGTACCGTCAAATAACAACAGCTATCCTGGGCATGGCTAAAAAGTTTATTCCTCGAACTTACCCTTGTAAAAAATTCAAAAACTTTTGGACGGCTGAAATCAACAAACTTGTTATGGCTCGGAGAAGGGCATACAAAAAGGTCCAAAAGAACCCAAACAATCCAACACTCAGGCAGAAATACAACAGACTCAGCCTACTAGTCAAAACGTCTGTTAACAGGGAAAAACGAGAACGTTGGACCAACACCTGTGCAAGGTTAAACCTAAGGGACAGCTCTAAGGCTTGGAGTCTTCTGAGAAATCTCGAAAATGCTGGGCGTACGAAAACAGCAACCCCATTATCTTCACCGAGTGGGGTAACCATTTCATCGAAAAAGAAAATTGCCACTTTGTTGAACAAATATTTTGCCAAGATCAACAAGGCTGCCAAGAAGTCCCCAATGTCCAAAGCCATTGATAAAGCTCGCAAAGCTGATGAAAAAAAAGACCGAAAGGAACCACAGACCGAAAGTGCTGAGGGAACGATGAACTCCCCATTCTCGATAGGCGAGCTTAATGCTGCCATAAGGAAATGCCAGCTTAAAAATGCTCCCGGGCCGGATGGTATTACCCCCGAAATGCTTAAACATGTAGGGGGGAAAGGAAGGGCCGTGCTCTTGGCATTCGTAAATAGAACCTGGGCAGATGGTCATCTGCCCAGGGCCTGGAAACGTGCCACCATTATTCCTATACCAAAAAAGGGAAAAGATGCTTCCACTGCTGAGGGCTACAGGCCCATCTCACTCACATCTTGTGTGGGAAAGATGGCTGAAAAAATGGTAAATGAGCGTCTGGTTTGGTACCTTGAGAGTGCCCGTCTTATAGCTCCAGAACAGGCTGGTTTCAGGGCTGGAATGTCCGCTATAGACCAA
Source organism: Biomphalaria glabrata (assembly GCF_947242115.1). Classification (NCBI taxonomy): domain Eukaryota; kingdom Metazoa; phylum Mollusca; class Gastropoda; family Planorbidae; genus Biomphalaria; species Biomphalaria glabrata. Next base: position 35,027,476 of record NC_074712.1, on the reverse strand, counting down.
GTCAACATCTTTGTGCAGAGCGTAGCAGATGGATTCCAAAGGACCGAAAGCACATACGCAGTCTTCATTGACTTAAAACAGGCATATGATAAAGTATGGCGGCCTGGTTTGCTTCATAAGATAAGAGCCGTGGGGGTGCGGGGACGGATATATTACTGGATTAGAGACTTCCTACAAGAGCGTACAATAAGAACAAGGATGTACGGAGAAGTCTCAGGGGAAATGACCCTCGAGCACGGCCTCCCCCAGGGCTCCGTCCTGTCATGCGCCCTTTTCACGGCCTTCATAAATGACCTACCGGCTCAGCTAAAATGCCAAAAGCTGCTATATGCTGATGATATTGTCCTTTGGAAATCCGGAAGGAGCGCATCCTCTATACAAAAAGTGCTACAGGAGGACCTCCATACGCTCTGCTCATACACACAAAAATGGAGGCTAGAAATAAACACCTCCAAGACGGTCTATTCTCTGTTCACGCTCGGGACTGGCATTCTCGGGCAACCTTTCCAGCTCTCCCTCAACGGAGTGTCTCTCAGCATGGAAAAGCTACCCAAGTACCTTGGTGTAACTTTAGATCGCAAACTAAAAATGTGTGAGCACATCCAGGATGTTGTAAGAAAGGCCTCAGGGAAACTTTGCATTGTGCGGAAGCTGGCATCCACGAAGTGGGGAGCCCGAGCAGACATGCTCCGATCCCTGTATTTAGGAGCAGTCCGATCACAGATAGACTACAGCCTACCTGTGCAAATTTATGGCTCTAGGACTGCTCTTGAACAACTTGATAAAATACAGTCCCAAGCACTAAGATTTGTCTGTGGAACCTTTAGGACAAGTCCAGTGAATGCGGCTGAAATAATGGCTAATATAGCTCCACTAACCCTTAGGAGGGAAAGGTCAGTACTGACCTGCTATGAGCGGTATAAAAGGCTGGATGAATACCTCCCAGCTAGAAAAGTAGTGGATGGTTGGAGATGCAGAAGACGTATCCAGATGCAGTCTTTTATGCATCATGCCACTAGACTATCTGATGAAGCTGGCCTCTCCACCAACCGACAAAACATTCAACGCTTTCATCCCCTTCCCCCTTGGTGTCGCCCAACAACCCCAGACATACGCTTGAAATTAGTAGACCCCAATGCCACTCAGCAAAGCCGTTCATCTAACGACCTTCAAATCCTAGCTCTGGAGACCATTAATACCTTCAAGCCCAGTGCTATTTTTGCATACACTGATGGATCGGCATCAATAGATTCTGGAAGAGCAGGCTATGGAGCCTACATCGACTTTCTTGGCTCTCACACAGTCAAAATCTTTGGACCATGTGGTAGTGTTTGCAGTTTTGATGCGGAGACCATGGCAGTCTGTGAAGCCTTAAAAGTCATTGACTCTCAACTCGGCGAGGGAAATTTGAGGGCAACACAGATTGTTGTGGTCACTGACTCAAAATCTGTACTACATGCTTTGCAAAGCCCCGGACCATGGCCCCCCAATATCAACACTGTCATCATGGCTTCACATAACATCAAACAACGCTATGGCACCCCTGTAATAATGCAGTGGGTACCGAGTCACATAGGTGTGACTGGCAACACAATCGCAGACTCTTTGGCCCACCAGGGAGGGCAAATTCCACCCACTGATCAGGCTGTAAGCGTTCATCAAGCCCTGGCTATAATACAAAAAACAGAAATGGAAAAGTGGTTTGAGTGCTGGGACAAGTCCCAAAAAGCCCGTGGAGTCTGGGAGCGCATGAGGCGCCCTGACCGCACTTCCCCGTGGTGGAGGCTATCCAGGCCTGAGCAAGCTATTATAGCACAGTGCAGGACAGGCCACTGTCCTGTTGGCTCATATTTCTCGCGGCTATGGCCAAATTTCGATTCACGGTGCCCTCGCTGCGGGGAAGAAGAGAAAACCGTGCCTCATATTCTGTTTGACTGCCCCAGACTTGCTGATCTCCGTCTCGACAGGTCTGGGAAACCCAAAATTCTCGACCTGTATGGCGACATTCATGCACTACGCAAGACAGCAGGGTTTCTGTCCAGGGCTTTTGCAAGAGAGGATTTGAGCCTCTCAAGCCCTCACTCTAATGGAGTTTGATGATGATGATGATGAAGTCACAGATCAAGATGCATGACTAGATGGACACATGAAATGCGCAAGATGTAGCTGTCTTATTTTTGAAGAAACGCCTGTAATCTATAAGTAATGCCAAAAAGTTTCAAACTCATTAAGGCTGCTATTGTATTGTTTATAGTTTTCAGACACATACATGTATAAATAAAATACATTATGTAATCCTACGCAAGCATACATCCAGTTTTCGATGCTTTATCAAACAGTATATATTTTGAAGAGAATTAAGCTTACACCTATAATATGACACATGGGCTTAGCCTGGAGAAAGGGGGTTCAAATCATCACGTGCCCCAGACCTCATTGTCTGAAAAGGAAACTTTACTTAATGCACCAGTGCAGTGAACTACAGCTAAAGGGGTTTTGTGATTATCCTCCTCCTCCAATACAAAAACTAAAGCATAACTATAGATACCATTTTCTACCAATCGCTGGACTCCATTAATTAAGTGCAGTGAATAGTAGATTTGGTTTTTGAATTTTTTAGCGGAAGAGTAGCAAGCTAATTGCACTGTAGATACCAAAGAATATACATTTTTTAAAGGTTAAAAAAAAGGAAATAATGCTTGGTCCGGGCGAAGCTGGGCGAGCTCACAGCGCTCCCCTGACTCCCTAGCGGTCCTTGGTGGTGTGTACTTAAAAGAAAATCTTATACTAGGCTAAAAAAAAACAACGCCCGAAAGAATGAAAGGTCAGAATGTAATGAAGATTAATTACATATGTATACATTGCAGATGGGGTGGTAGAAAAAAATCTCTCCACCACCACCGAAAAAATCCTGGCTACGCCCAATATGACATGCCATTCATTGGTGGGCCGGTTTATATGGTAATGCCCGGGCCGATTTTGATACCCAGTCCGCCCCTGGGCACATGGATTATCGACAGGGCTGTATGAGCTCTCTTTCAACTCCGCTCCGTGCAATGGGACCACTCTCGTGTTCCCTTGGACACTCCCACGGGAGTTTTGTTTTGCTATTCATTTATCCTAACCACTTCCTCTAATGGTCGTTTCCACCCGAATGCCAAGTTGAGGCAGAATAGCGTACCCGGGAATGAATGCTACAAAAACACTCACCGTTCGAGATTATCTGATCAAAATTTGTCATCAGTGATGAAAGTGTCAGTGGCAAACAAACTTCAACTGGACATTAATAAACTTGTATCCCAGAAAAGATGTCAAGCATCAGGACAAAGAAAATAATGCGTAATTTTTAATTACCAAATAGTACTACAAATTTAGCTAACTAAGGGACAGGTATGCCATTAATTATTGTATTCTATTGTATTATTTCTAATTTACATAAAGCTAGTAGTCTGATTTACAACTGATTTTTTGCTGCGGCCCCTCAGGTCCAGTGGCGTAGCATCCATGGCGCGAAGAGGTTCAATGAGCCCGGGCCCACAAGGAATAGGGGCCCACCGCTGTGGCGTAGCAACCAAGCCGCGAAGGAGCGCATTACGCTTGGGCCCATGGCTCACGTTCAGTTGGGGCCCACATTAGAACTTAGGAAGAACATTTGTTCATTTGAAACACTTTTAACTCTGTTAAAAAGTTGTAAAAACATTGACTTTTAAGACACTATTACTTATATGCAGTCCTAACTGAATCAAACGTTATGACATAATTACTTTTTTAAAGAAAAAGGTACGATCTTTACAGTGGAATGTGTTTACATTTAGATTACTCATTTTTGTCACACACTAAATTTGTCTTATTGGCTGGAGAGGAGCCCATCAAGATGTTCTTGAACCCGAAGTACTAGTGTGATATTTACTTGTGTAGCAGGCAGTGGTTACGTCCTATAGTCCTCGCAGTACTGGTGTGATATTTACTTGTGTAGCAGGCAGTGGTTACGTCCTATAGTCCTCGCAGTACTAATGTGATATTTACTTGTGTAGCAGGCAGTGGTTACGTCCTATAGTCCTCGCAGTACTGGTGTGATATTTACTTGTGTAGCAGGCAATGGTTATGTCGTATAGATCTACAGTCTCTGGCCATCACCTAAATCAAAATTTAACTTAACACTAATAGTCCACACATTCACATCGTATGACCTCAAAATCATCCATTCGAAGTTTGTTTGTTTGTTTTTTCTTTTCTAGCGGTGGTTGATTTTGAAACCAATACGGTGCAATAGCCAACACATTCACATCGTATCACCTCAAAACTATCCATTCGAAGTTTGTTAGTTTGTTTTTTCTTCTCTAGCGGTCGGGTCTAAATCAAGGAAATCCTATGCCGAACTGGGAGTCGACACCTTTGTAAGATTGCGACAGAGCGTCGCATGAGGTTTTCAGGACATTTTCTCCGACAAAATGAATTACGCATAAGAAGAGTTGCGATGACATCCTAGTACAACTTGGCGCCACACATTCATTGAGGTCCTCAGAGCAGGTGGGGAAGAAGCTTCAGACATTACCAGTGACAGATTTTCGTGGAAAATGACCTCAAAACCATCCATTGGAAGTTTGTTTGTAGTTTTTTTGTTTTTTTTTCTAGCGGAGGTTGATCTTGAAACAAATACAGTGCGATGCCCACACATTCACATCGTATGACCTCAAAACCATCCATTCGAAGTTTGTTTTTTCTTTTCTAGCAGTGGTTGATTTTGAAACCAATACGGTGCAATGCCCACCCATTCACATCGTATGACCTCAAAACCATCCATTCGAAGGTTGTTTGTTTGCTTTTTCTTTTCTAACGGTGGTTGATTTTGAAACCAATACGATGCAATGCCCTATTCATATCGTATGACCTTAGAACCATCCATTCGAATTACTTTTTTTAAAAAAAAAAAAGTACGATCTTTACATTGGAATGTCTTTACATTTAGATTACTCATTTTTGTCACACACTAAATTTGTCTTATTGGATGGAAGGGGGAATAACAATATGCTCTTGAACCCGGGCCCACCTATATGTTCTTGAACCCGGGCTCACGTGTACCTGGCTACGCCACTGCTCAGGTCATAGAAAGTTTTTTATGTGGCCCATCCTTAATGAGTTTGACGTGCCTGACATAAGTAAAAGAATGTGTTTTCACAGTTGTAGGGCTATACTGAGCTTAAGAAGCCGTTTGTTGGCGGCAATCTAACATTCTTCACAACTGGATACAACATAGAGCAGATCTGCTGCAAGTAGATGCTGAAGCTATGGAGCTAAAGTGTTTAACTATTTTTCTTTTTATAGTGTGCGTACGGAGGCTCTGAAAGACTTCTGTCAATATGTGGATATTGAAGAAAATGTCCCGTTACGTTAGCGCGAATGGTGTAGTTTCTACTAGTGCCTAATAGGCCTACTTTTCTTCTGAGAAATATGATATGAATTAAAGTTGCATTATAGCCTACGATTTATGTTTAGTTAAATAAATGTTCAGTTTATTTGTCTTTTTTTTTTTTGTGTGTGTCCTCCTTCGTAAGGCTTTGCCCTCCTTTTTTGTCCTCCTTTGGGCATGTAGGTGTCTAGTCTATTAACCCTAGTGGTGAGGCTGCCCAGGCCTGAGTAAGCTATTATAGCACAGTGCAGGACAGGGCACCGTTCGCACGGCCCAGGCTTCGACTCACTGTGTTCCCGCTGCGGGGAAGAAGAGGAAACCATGGTAAAATGTGGAGACGTTATTTCGAGTTTAGTGCATCAAAAGGCAAACGAAAAGTGGATGGCTTTAGAAGAAGTAGTCAACGAATTGGCTAATTTGCAGAAAAAAGTAATTAACACGGTCATGGAAGATGCAGGTTCAAACGATGCAGAGCAAAGTCAGCATATCGGCTTCAATTGGAAAGATCTAGGCTTACAGCACTGGCGGATGTTGACCGATTTGGTGGGGTCGGGGGGGGCAATGGTATCAATCCCGCCCCCCCCCCATACACTTTCGAGTGGGGGGGCGGTCCAATTTATTTGTAGAAATCACAGCTTGCTAACAGAATCAATTAAATATCTACATGATTAAAACTTGTTATTGATATTTTAACCGATCTTTATATTATGTCGTTCCCTGTTTACCGTTTGGGGGGGGGGGGCGAATACCTCTACTGCACTTCCCACCTAAACCATTTGAGTGGGGGGGGGCGGTCCTACTTTTATGGAGAAATCATAGTTTGTGAACAAAATTAGTTGAATTAATCTATAAATTTTATATTATGTCGCTCCCTTTCTGGTATCTTGGTCGATTCGGTGGGGTTGGGGGAGGGCGATTGCATGTACTGCCCTTCCCACTCTAGCCCTCTGAGTGCTGGGGGGGGCGGTCCTATTTTTATGGATAATCATAGTTTGTGAACAAAATTAGTTGAATATCTATATAATATAAACTACGTATTGATATGTAAACCCATTGTATATTATGTCGTACCATACTCTAATCTCAAATTTTATCATTAGTAAATTTAAATGAAAAAGGGTTGCACCAGGTGGGAAGGGCGATATATGCAATTGCATTTCCCCCATCGGATAAGCCAATACTTTTTCTTTTAGTATTATAGTTATGAAATTACGGAATGTAAAAAATCTGCCACTAATATAATTTATATATACTATAAATTAAATTCTTATATCGAGTCGCCCTACTTTTTTTATTTTTATTCTTTAATGCCAAATGCAATCTTTAGCAGAAATTATTAAAGGAGCGAGGATTAATCGTTTTCATTCTACCGCCCCTCCCATTTCCAGAGTTTATGTAATTTCACATGAATTTATCATAATTATTTTAAGAAAGACTTTGCATTGGAAAAGTTAGAATTCAAACGAAATTTTTCAGTATAAGAATCATGATTGAGATGAGTTCTAAACCGAAAAAAATGCATTTATAGTCGCCTTTTCCCAACCTTTACTCAATCGGATATTTTTCTAGTTAAATAAATTTGGGACTATAACTCACAACTTATACTACAATGCTATTGAATATTATTTATCGAATAATTTTTTTTCGGCGGCGATCCTCAAAGCCAAAATCTAAATATGTGGGGTATCTTTTCTTTTCAAGGAACAAATCGGTTTAATTTGCAATGTATTAAGGGCCTATAAATTCATATTAGAATATCTTTCAAGTACAATATTATTCTTTTATTCTTTTATTATTATTTTTAATAGTATGAATAATGAGCTTTAGGTCAGGAGCATGCGTTTCTGCAGTGAAAAATGCCAGAAAACGCTTTTGGCGTCGGGGCTTCGCACCGAACTCCATTGATGAATAATGAGCTGTAGATGTCAGGAGAATGCGTTTCTGTAGTGAAGAATAGAAGAAAATGCTTTTGTCGTCGGGGCTTCGAGCCGAACTTCATTAATGAATGATGAGCTGTAGATGTCAGGAGAATGCGTTTCTGCAGTGAAGAATGCAAGAAAACGCTTTTGTCGTCGGGGCTTCGCCCCGAACTTCATTGATGAATAATAAGCTTTAGATGTCAAGAGAATGCGTTTCTGCAGTGTAGAATACAAGAAAATGCTTTTGACGTCGGGGCTTCGCCCCGAACTTCATTGATGAATAATAAGCTTTAGATGTCAGGAGAATGCGTTTCTTCGGTGAAGAATGCAAGAAAACGCTTTTGGCGTCGGGGCTTCGCCCCGAACTTTATTGATGAATGATGAGCTGTAGATGTCAGGAGAATGCGTTTCTGTAGTGAAGAGTAGAAGAAAATGCTTTTGTCGTAGGGGCTTCGCCCCGAACTCCATTGATGAATAATAAGCTTTAGATGTCAAGAGAATGCGTTTCTGCAGTGTAGAATACAAGAAAATGCTTTTGACGTCGGGGCTTCGCTCCGAACTTCATTGATGAATGATGAGCTGTAGATGTCAGGAGAATGCGTTTCTGCAGTGAAGAATGCAAGAAAACGCTTTTGTCATCGGGGCTTTGCCCCAAACCCCACTAGGGAACCTTATGGCGTTGCCCCACTTTTTCGCCGAAGGTTGAGAAATGCTGCTTTTTAAAATTCTCATATATATATATATATATATATATATATATATATATATATATATATATATATATTGTTACGAATCTCACTATCCAGGCTCTCTGCAAACTGCACCATACACCACCAACTTAAAGAACTTGACAAGTCAGGGCTCCAAAATAACGTAAAGGTTTAATGTCCATAAATAACAGCCAATACTGTACAATTGGCAGCACGTAGAACAGTACAAATAGCTCTGCGATAACAAATATCTCTCCGATAACACCGTTCCGCCGTATCAAGTCTTGCACTGGCCTCTCCGTCTCGTTCCGGGCTTGCACTGGGTTCAACAGTTTAGGACTGACTTCACACACTTGGGTTCGTTGTGTCGGACTCGATCACAGACCAAGATCAAGACGCCGTTCGTCTCAACTGTACTTGATAGTACTCCGCACTGAACCGTCGTAATGCTCCGTACAGAACCACACCGCTGAACTGTGCTGTAGTCGACCGTGTTCTGAACTCTTGTCGTGAACCTCCTTTCTGAACCGTCTTGACTGCGTCACCTCCGCTCTTATATAGGGTCCCTACTGGCCTTCTCGAACCGGACAGAACGCCGCTCGACGTTTCTAGGTGGTCAGATGACTACAACTCTCGTGACGCCCCTGAGCTCTGTTCACGTCGGCGATCCTTCCCGAACTCTCTTGTTGACACTCGTCTCGGCCGATCGTCGTAACTCGTCACGGTTGACCGCTCGTCTAGCGCTGGCCTGGGGCGATTTGCGTCGGCTGACTACACACACACCACTACCCCCATTTGTGCCACCACCAGGTTTATAACAATATATATATATATATATATATATATATATATATATATATATATATATATATATATATATATATATATATATTATAAAGTAGAATGTGAGGGGTATGTATGTATGTATGTTACTTATAGACATCAAAACCGCTTGACCAATCTTGATAAAACTAGGCAGGAATGTTCCTTGGGTACCAACTTAGACCGTAGTGTATGTATTGTAGCCCTAAAACAAACTTAAGACCCTCAAAAAAAATAAAGTTGTCCGACTCTATTACAGCTATAGTATTTTATGGATCTAGGCCATGTCTACAATGTTGACATGAGAAAAGATAGAAAGGATTTAGACCTAGATCTAATTTTAAGAAATACACTTTGCGCAGATAGTTTTTTACTTTGACACATGAAAAGACAAAAGAAGATCCATTGATTTCATTATATAATAAAATTAACCTTCAATTTTGTGTTTCAAAAGCATTTTTTACATTAATAAGTTCCTTATATCTGTGATTACAGATTTCCTGACGAACATTCTTTCATTAGACAATTCCGTAATGAATCACGTACTAAATATTAATTCGTTTAATTGTTTACTTTATAATCCCATCCCTAGATCTAAAACTCTAATTCAACTCTAAGATGATAAAACTTCTCTTCGCACAGATAGTTTTATACTTTAACACATAAACATGTTAATTAAAGTCCATTCATTTCATAATTTGATCAAATAAACATTCAAATTTGGTTTTCCAAAGCTACATTCGTCTACGAAAGCTGCGAAGCCGAGTTGAGATAGGCCTAGATCTATATTCATTCATGAATCGCGTACTAAATATAATTTCGTTTAATTGTTCACTTTATAATATAATCCCATTTATTTAACAAAGCTATCGCTCTTTTCGTTTTTAATAGATAAGAATGTATCGACTTCGGGTAAACCCATTTTCTCAAAACTAATTTTATTTTCGTAGCGAAAGAGAAATAACGTGAAAGGATCATTAGCTACGTTTAACATACATCTAAATCCAATCCACTAGATTATCCAAAAGCATTTTTTACATAAATTAGTTCCTGATATCTGTGACATTAGACATTACCAAATGGTTACACATTAACACATCTCTCTACTGAGTCTATTCCTAGGCCTAGGTCTATAACTCTTATTGAACTCTAGGATGATAAAACTTCTTTTCGCAAAGATAGTTTTATGCTTTAACACATAAACATAATAATTATTGTCCATTCATTTCATATTTTAATCAAATTAACATTCAAATTTGTTTTTCTAAAGCATTTTTAATATATTCGTTCGCTGTTCGCTAAAACTGCGTAGCCGTGTTGAGATAGGCCTATATTCATTCATGAAAAAAAGTTCACGCATGCGCAGCACAGAATGAACTCAATAGTCTATAAATAAAATTTTTAACTCTAGATTAGTGTAGATTTAGATCTATGTCTACCTCAATATATACTTTATACTTTATACACATGAACATACAAAATTTAGTCTATTCATCTCAAATTTTAATCAAATATATGTAGGCCTACAAGCAAATGTTTTAATTTTAAAAAAAAATGGATTTAAGCCTATTAGCTATTCTGATTGATAGCTTCATTCACACTATTTTTACATTGACAAATTCGCTTTACTTATTACATTATTATTTCGTTTAATTGTTTACAAAACACTCTCAGTGACAATACCGACAGTAATGCGCAAATAAAGACCCGCGGGTCGCGGGTAACATATGTCTAGTATATATATATATATATATATATATATATATATATATATATATATATATATATATATATATATATATGTATGTATGTATGTATGTGTGTATGTATGTGTGTATGTGTGTATGTGTGTGTGTGTGTGTGTGTGTGTGTGTGTGTGTTCGTTCTGTACACACGTTTATGCATAGGGTTAGGGTTTACTGGGCGTTAGGGTTTGAAAAAATCGCCCCCCCCCCCCCACTCCAAAGTTCTGGATCCGCTAGTGGCTTACAGTCATCTTTAATTAGTGCCTTAGTTATTAACAAATAATATGTCGAAAACATATTGATTTCAATATAGCCTATATAGATCTACATCTAGAAAAGATATATTGATTTCAATAGGCCTATAGCATATATAGATCTACATCTAGAAAAGATATATTTTACATAAATTGCGTGATTTTTTTTTTCGTTTGGGGCCATCAAATTCACTTTTAGACACGCCTTATTATCATCTTTTTTGGTGCTTTGTCACTGAATTAGATCTAGATCTATATCTTATATAAATTATAGATCTAGTCTAGACTACATTTTTATGTTTCTGGTTGTGTGGTCATAAAATTTCTAAATCAAGTGTTGGCCTGTGCAAGCACATTTCTTCGAATTTTAGCTCGAATATAAAATGATGTACTGTAATTAATCAGAAAAAAAATCTTATTAGGAGTCTAAACATAAAAAATTAATAATGTTTCTAAATTCTTTAAAAGTGTAAAATCATCATTATTATTTATATTTATTGCTTTTTGAAATGATGTGACTAATGGAATTCCTTAACTTTTCACATCATCCTAACAGGCCAATTCCGTTGGCGGACCCGGAAAGCATTGACTGCATGGTGGCGTCTGTTAAATTTTTCTTGTTTATCTACACGTTCCCAATCGCGTATTCCATTTGTTCTGGATCTAATCTAGACTATAATTATCATCATAGTTATTGTATAGACTAGGTCTATTAGTAGATCTAGAATATTTCTATCTTAAGAGATAGATTGGATATTTTGGAAAAGGTAGACAATGAGTGAATGACAGTTGAGTTAACTGACTCAGTGACTGACTGACTAGTGATGTGACCAGACTACTCTTCTCTGTCTCGGCCTCGCCGGCCTCGGTCTTCTCACTCTTCTGTAACTACTAACTGTAACTCTGTACTCAGTCTCACTTTTATTATTAATTATCTAGATTAATGATTAATCTAATCTAGTTCTAATATTAATATTATTTAGATGTAGTCTAGATTTTCTTACTATTAATTAATTAGGTTTAGAGTAAAGGATGGTTGTCGGACACGCTAAGCCATTCTCCGGCCATTTTTAAGTTTCAAAATTCATAACTCCATAATGGTCTAACCTAAGAATAAAGTAATGGTGTCAATGAATTCGTCATCCTTTTGTCTATAAAAATAGCTATTTTGTAATGTATCACTACGCATAGTTAAAATTAGATCTGATGTGAAGAGGGGTAGGTTGGGTTTTCTGATGCGTAAAAGTTTTCGTCATGATTTTTGTCTCTGTAAAAGTTGTTGGCCGGTTTGGAGATTTATCGGACACTTCAAAGGAAATAGATGTCTTCTATATATTAAACATGTTATTATTAAGACATTTCAACCTTAATTTTATTATTCTGTACACTGTACATTAGCGCAACGACACAAGCCATATTATCACTTTTCCCACGCTCCACGCTTTCATTCTCGGCTTGTAACTGACGTCACACCACGGCCACTACTTTGGGCCTAGCCTGGCTGGTCGCGCTAGGGGAAAAAATCGCCTCTGTTGGGGGGGAGAAGAGGAGGAGTATTCTCTCTAGTCTACCTACGGGGCACTTTTTTTTCCCCGTAGCACAGCTCCACTAGCGCAGTGCGTGCCTGTCTCACCTTAGCCTTTATGGTACCAGTCAGATAATTGCTAGTCTCCTGCTCTCTCTCTCACCTGCTTTTTTTTTTTTTTAGAGCGTGTAATGGTATGCTTAAGAGACGAGGAAAAAGGGGGGGGGGAGACTTCATGTAGTATGCTCTCTTTTGATTTTGACAATCTCTTAGAATGACAATGTTGATGTTTCACACAATGGCCATTTAGCGCACCTGGTAGATCAATAATTGTAGGCTCGAGGTCTACAATGATATTGCTATTGTGACTTTTTTTTTTCAGCTGCCCATTGATGCCAATTTATTATTGTATACATATGTGCACTTAAGTGCTATAACATTTGTACATATTTGTAGTGATGGGCAAAAGTTAACTAAAAAGTTGCTAACTTTTAGTTTAACTAAAAAAAATTAGTTAAGGCCAAAGTTTAATTAAAAAAAAAAAAGTTTAGTTAAAATCCTAGTTTAATTATTTTTTTTTAGTTACAAACTAAAAAGTTTAATTACAAATTTTACAAACTTTTTTAACATTCTTTGTTATACCAATAAATATTTAGATCTATGTAATTTGGAGAATGTATATAATGGATAATAGAGATGATAATAAATTAGAGGGTGCACAGGTCACTAGAAAGCCTTTTGACCTTTAGCCTATAATGGCTGCTATTCCCGCCAATTCAATGTCAATGTATTTGAAAGGCGAGAAAAATAAACGTGTTCATTATATTTCTAGCAAGTTTCGCTACTTGATAAATCCTGATAATTCCTTGCTTCTATAGATCTACATGTTGCTGCTTTTTATTAAACACCAGTGTGTTCCTGTATAGCTGCAGGCAAAGAATTTTGCTTTACTATATATCTAAAAGAAATGTCGACTCTTTTTATTTTAATTTTTTTTTACTAGAGTTAGAGTCTAGTTATGTCTAGTTTATTAGTATAAGTCTATTACTATTAGATCTATAGTCATAATAGTCTATATTTAATTATTTTAGTCTCAAGTAGAGTCTAACTCTTAGTAGTCTTAGTCTTAGATCTATCTAGATGTAAATTTAAAATTATAATAGTCAATAATATAGACATAGATCTATTAAATAAAATTGAAATCTAAATTACTTTACTTTACTAGACTAGATTTGACTAGATCTATTAGTTTAGAGATTCTACTATTCTAGAATTAGAGTCTAGATTAGATCTAGATAAATCTAGATTACTTATTATACTAAGACCCAAGATGCATAGATAGATAGATCTATAATGACTATAATATACTAATAATAGTCGTCACTATACTAGATCTAATACTAAATTAACTAAATCTAGACTAGATCTACATCTACTTCTATTATAATTATACTTATATCTACTATTTAGATCTATTAGATCTACATCTAGTTAATTTAGTCTAAATATTCTAAATACCCATATCTAGTTATAATTATAATAATCTAAAATCTCTAGATCTAAAGTTACTAAGATATCTACTAGACTCTAGATTTTAGATCTAGTAGTAGTAGTAACTAGTATTTCTTAGATTATTTTTAGATTAAAATATTAATTATTTGATCTAGGTCTAGTAGGTATATAGATCTAATTCTAGATCCAGATTATATTTCTGATCATTTCGTTTGTAGAAGATATTAGATCCAGAATATTCTAGAATCTAGAGTTAGTCAACATGCAGTTTTATCCTTATTTCTAAAGGTAACTTATAGCCTATTAGAGCTTGGACAATTGCTTCTAATTTCTTTCTATAATAGTATCATTCTAGTGATTCTATTAAGATCTACATCTATCCCATAAAGACATTTAGGCCTAAATCTTTTTTCATGTGCACAAATAAATGTTTATTACATTTTGCTAAAGAGATTGGTTGTGCTTTATTATACTTTATATTTTTTCATGTTTGGCTGTTCGTCCTTAAAAAAGGTCAAAATAGTTTGTAAAAGTTTAACTAAAGTTTCTTAGTTTAGTTTAAATAATTTTTTCAATTTGTGATTAACTAAAAGTTTAATTACTTTTTTTTAGTTCAAACTTAGTTTTAGTTTAACTAAAAAAAAATTAGTCTAGTTCCCATCACTACATATTTGTTGCATATTAAATGGTTTAAAATAAATGGTTAGACGTTTTGCATACACCACATTAACTTTTTTTTTTATAAATATGTTACGAATTTTTTTTTGTGAAACATGTAACAAACACACACAAGAACACATACATAACTTAAATATACATTTTGTACTATATTATTTTAACAAACAACAAAATTATTCTTGTAAATGTTTAAAAAAAAACAATAACAATTTGTTTATTTCCCCATAAGTACTGTGTCAAGTTATTTCCCTTTGATGACTAGCGTCATATGACAATATGTTTTCTTATTCAGAAAGGTAAAACTTGTTGGCCACCCCCTATTTACATGTTTAAGTGGGAAAGGAGAGTCTGGGTTGTACAATTTATCTGTTTCTAGTGCCTATTTAGAAGCATTATATCTGGGTTTTAATTGGGTAATGCATCTAGGGGCTTAAAAATCGTCTTAGCTCCAGACCTTATCTCGTTCTTCCCCTTGGGAGAAAAAAAGCTAAGTTTTACAGTAGTCTACTTTGACCCCAGATAAAATTACTTTCTCTCAATATAAAAGGGAGCTGTACGTGTCGGAAGTGTGACAAAATAGTCCATGCGCAATATTTATGCGGAAGTTGGGTAGTAAACATTCAGATAAAGAAGATTTAATAATAATACATCGAGGTGTCCGATATGCGAGACGAAACCCTTTACTCTAATTAAGTTTTAATCACGAATTTAATCATATTTTTTAAGATTAAAGATCATTTAAATTTATTCATGAAATAAAAAATTAATCTTTGAAAAAACAATTTTTCAGCCAGCGAGACACACCCCTGCTCAAAAAGTTAAAAAGTTGGAAATGAGTTTCGTAGACAATAGATCTACTTATTAAATAAGAAATTTAGATCTAGTATATTTAGTATTCATAGATTAGTGAATTTCTAGCTCACAAATCTGATTTCATTTATATTTATGAACTTTACTTGTTTAATATGTAAATATTGATGAAATAAACGAAAACTATATGGAGAGCTCCCTGATTTGGAAACCACTGCGCAGTTCATCTCATGTAATTATAATATGATGTATTGGTCTAGTCATATGAACACTCCAACATAACAATGAGAACGATGAAGAAGAAGAAGATGAAATAAACAAATTATCGTGTCTAGATCTACAAGAAATGCCAGAGAGGCGGGACAAAATGGCGTCGTTGTGATGGCAGAAAATAACAAAATATTTAAAAAGTGGGATCAAAATGGTCTGAAACAAATATTTTTTAAATGCGCTTTAAAATTCATGCGACGACGATTAATACACAAAACTATTTGAATATATCCAGAATATTAGGCCTTACATGGCCTCCAGTGCTTTTATGTCGACGAAATTTCCTTATCAAAAACTCACAAAAAACTGTAAATACCATAGCCCACAATGCTAACCGTATTTTCAAGTTTTTGAGTGATGCGACGGAGATATCGCGATAAAACTTGGTAGAATTATAGCCAGGCATGATATCTAGCGTTAAAAAAAAATGAATAATGTGGCATTTTCCTGGACCTTGTATTGCTAAAAACAAAAAAGGAGTATTTTTGATAATAAATTTTAAAATGATAAATAACTTTTTAAAAAAAGTAATTAAGCTTTAATTAGGCCATTGTCTAAAGTAATCGATAACACAAGTTAAAAACTTCTCACATTTCATTCGTAAGTGTAATAAATTTGCAAGTGAGGCCAATGCAAAAAAGTCAAAAACGCAATCTCAGCATTATCGGTCATTTTTTACTTTTGCACTTCCGGGGTTTTTCGCCTAACTAATTTATCATTTTAATAGGACTTTTTGTGTATGTGTTCTCAGAGTCAATCTTATCTAGAATAATTTAGATCTAAAGTAAAGGATGGTTGTTGGCCACGCTAAGCCAATCTCCGGCCATTTTTTAGTTTCAAAATTCATAACTCGGTAATGGTCTGACCTATGAAAAAAACTGAGGGCAGTGAGGGTGTCAATGAATTCATCATTCTTTTGTCTGTAAAAATAGCTAGATCTAATTTGTAATGTACCACTATGCATAATAGTTAAAATAATTAAATCTGATGTGAAAAGGGGTAGGGTCGGTTTTCTGATGCTAAAATGTTTTCGGCATGATTTTTGTCTCTGTAAAAGTTGTTGGCCAGTTTGGAGATTTATCGGACACATCAAAGGAAATATAGATAAAACATGTATGTTGTTATTAATAAATTTCATCCTTAACTATATTTTTTGTGTACATTAGCGCAACGACACAAGCCATATTGTAACTTTTCCCATGTTCCATGCTTTCATTCTCGGCTTGTAACTGACGTCATACAAGACCACTAACTACTTTGGGCATAGCCTAGCTGGTCCTCTGTTACAGAGGAGAAGTGGAGAAGTCTTCTCTCTACCGGGCACTTTTTTCCTGCAGCACAGCAAGACTAGCGCAGTGCATGCCTGTCTAACCTTAGCCTTTTTGGTACCAGTAACTGGCCTATTGATAATTGCTAGTCTCCTGCTCTCTCTCACCTTTTTTTTTTGTGTGTGTCTCCACTCGTATAGTATGCTTAAGGGGGGAGGGGAAGGAGATCTCATACTCTCTTCTGATTTTGACAATCTCTTAGACCACACAAAGCATAGAGCGTGTATATACTTATCACAAGCCCAGTGCATGTTGGTGTTTCACACAAAGGCCTTTAGGGCACCTGGTTGAGGTCTACACTATAGACATATAGATAATTTAGTTCTAGACTTAGAATAGTCTCATCTTACTTACTGTATAATGACTTTGACATTTGAGATTTTAAGGATGTAAAAAAAAATGTTTAGAAAAAAGAAAAAAATTTATTGGTACTAGATTTAACTAGATCTAAAATCTAGATCTACATCATTAAAGTTATTTCTTCAGAACTTTCCACTGAGTTGACTGAAGTATAATAAATAATGTCTGTATGTTTAACAGTTAAAAAGAGTTATACATTTTTTTGACATGTTTTCACTTAACATTGAGCCCAATGAATTGAGTGAGGTGAGAATGTGTAAAAGTGAGAACAAAAAATGCACAAAATTTTGTTAATTTTGATATCCCAGTTAATTATTAAGGATTAAATGTAAGTGAAGTTAAAAAAAAATAATAATAATGTAGCCACTATCACTAAGCATAAAATTTCTTTTTTTTTTTATGTGATAATATTTATCATTTCATTATTTTTAATATAAACAAACTTAAAACCATGTATCAGAAGAAAGCTTAAGGTGTACATTATTATTATTATTATAATTCTACATGAAAAAAAAATGTTTAACTCATCAATAATGAGTTACAAAGTCAAAGAATACATTTTGACTTACAATTGTCTAATTGATTACTGGATCTGTATTAACTGTATATAAAGTTTCTGATGAATACATGTTATACTGAAGATGATGATCAACATAGAAAAGAGGCAAGATGTGGTGTAAGTCATGAAATGAGTTGCAGGCAATAGTTGAATTTAATGAAGATCTAGGGTTAGTACAACATACATGTGATGCTGATGATGATGATATACAGGTGATTCTGAGTAAGATGAGATGTTGTCCGTGACATTGCCTGCAGGCAATTGTTACAAATTCGATGACGGTATAGGGCCTAGGGTTAGTACAATTCGATGACCAAAAAGTTTACCTTATTCTGTCTGCAGGGTCTTAAAGGCCACAGTGCAGCCTTTAGTGATGCTATCAAGCGGTGCACATGGCAATTAAGCTCAGTCAAGATTTGTCCCACAACTTAATCGCATCACATTGGCATGGTTTACACGAGCCCGGTTGGACATTGTGTTTGGAAAAATTTATTATTTTTAAAGTGATTTTTTATAAAAAAAAATTTTGACAAATCTAGAGTCTACATAGATCTACTCAGATCTAGAATTAGAATATAAATGCTAGATTTGCTAGATCTATTCTAAATCTAGAAAGAATTGATATTAAAAATAAGACTAGACCGTTAGTAGATTCTAGATCTAGAATATTCTAGAATCTATTATTAATTATATTGAGTATTGTGACATATAGTCTAGATTTTAGATAATATCTAAAGTAGATCTAGATTTATAGATAGACGGACTAGTACTAGATGATAGATTAGACTTGTATTTAGTGATTAGTGGTATAGTATATAATACTAGTGACAGTGAAATCTTTGTCTATACAGTTATACAGATCTAGATTCTAAATCTTCTCACAAAGTAACTAAATTTAAGT
Source organism: Biomphalaria glabrata (assembly GCF_947242115.1). Lineage (NCBI taxonomy): Eukaryota > Metazoa > Mollusca > Gastropoda > Planorbidae > Biomphalaria > Biomphalaria glabrata. The sequence goes on along the minus strand of NC_074712.1, from coordinate 35,008,673 downwards.
CACTTAACTTACTAGTAACTACTAGATCTAAGATGTTTAAGATACTACTTGACTACTAGATCTAGTGACACTGTGAGTCTTATAACTATTGTAACAGTTTAAAGACTAACTAACTCAGACAGACAACATGCTACACCACTTTTAAGAAGAACATTAAGACCTATCTGTTTAAAACTTTTTTAGATTAACTGTCATTTTAGCTCTCGTGTTTTTGTTTGTAATGTTGTTACAGCGCCTTGAGCCTACATTTTGTTTGTTAACAGCGCTTTATAAATAAAATTATTAATTATTATTATATTATATATATAGTTCGCCCATCATGGTTCGATGACCACTTTGTCATCCAAGGGGTCTGAGGGCTTTGCACTGGGGTTCTATGCCTCCTCGTGTGGCCAGAGAGACCTATGTGAGCCCGGAATGTTCGGCTGCACACTGGGCAGGTTATTCCAGCTGGAGCTAGTGTCATGTTGTTGTTGTTTTTTTTTTCTATTTACAAATTTACATAGAGATCTAGAATTAGAATGAAAAAGCTAGATCTTTTTTATATAGATCTAAATCTAGACTTAATATCAAGACAATAATAAAAATCAATGAGTTGTTAGGAAGCATGCAGGGTTTTCACTTTTTACTTATTTGAATTTGAAAAGGAAAAAAATTTGTAAATTTATACATATGAAATTAAGTCAATGTCTAATAATACAAATCTAGTTTAAAACTTCTTTTTTTTTTTTTATGTTGGTTTTTACATGTATTACTAAATATGTGTATAGCTAGTGACTTTTTCTGCTCCTGAAATGGAATATTTTCTCCTCAAAAACTCCTTGAAATTTTCTGAAAACTACTCTCAGAATGGTAAGGGAACCCTGTAGTTTTAAACCAATGTAACTTTTTTTTTTTAAGGTGAGAATGTCAGAAGGATATGTTGTTAGGTTACGCGGTTTGCCTTGGTCCTGTAAAGCTGATGAAATTCAGCACTTTTTAAGAGGTAAGCACTTTGTATAGACATTTTGTGTTATTGAAATTATCTAGCATGAAAGTGTAATAAAATACTTGAGAAAAATCTAAGAGGTAGTTTGTCTTAGTTTCTACCATTACAACCTTCTAGTTCTAGGAAAGACATGCTAAAAGTATAACTCATTTTTATCAATTTTTTTTTACATACAGTATTCAGCTTAGAGTATGTTATGTACATGATTTTGATACTGTAGTAAATTGTGTAAAATTACATGCAAAAGCATTAGATCTGCTATGTCATTTGACTTTTTTTTTGTTTTTTGTTTGTCATTTAAAAAAATATGGCAATTACTGTGTTACAGCAAACATTTTTTGAAAAAATGTTAAATGTGTATATTGTAGTTTTGATATTTTGCTCATTAAGCAAGACAAATTTAAACTTAATCTTAACTGAACCAATTATTTTTTTTAATTTTGTTTCTAGAGTGTAACATAAAGAATGGAGAAAAGGGAATCCATTTCACATTTTCTAGAGAAGGGCGTCCTAGTGGTGAAGCTTTTGTTGAATTAGAATCTGAGGAAGATATTACCAATGCTCTGGCACAAAATAATGAACACATAGGAAGTAGATATATTGAAGGTAGGTGCTTCAAACTTCATTGTATAGATTGGTGTGTCAGAGTTGCCTACAGATACACAAATGGAAACGAAAGTACGCGAGTACAGTTTATTATCTATCTTCACCTTCTAAACAAAAAAAAAATTAATTAAAAACTGTTCTTGCTAGTCATATATATAGATCAGTGCCTAAATGCCTGGAAATGGACTATATTCCTATTAGATCTATCTCGAGATAGTATCTCTTTCTTTTTTTTTTCAGTGCGCATGAAAATTTAAATGTTTACTAGATGTAGATCTTACTGATCAAAATAAAGTGGAGTTCCTTTCAATGTGTCACTTTATATGAAGTCTTCAAACTGATTGGGAATTAATTGATTGATTAGTTTTAATTGATTTAGACTGGATCTTGAACTAGAGATATTTTACGATGTCAGGCACTTATAAATATATAATAGAATTTACGTAAATACTAGAATTAAGTCTAGACCTAAATAGATCTAGATTATTAGATTATTCTAGAAGTAGATCTAGACTAATTTTAGATATATATCTAAATATAATTCTAGTCTAGATTCTAGATTTAGATGTGACCAGGCATGTACTAGACTAGATTTAGAACTAATCTAGATCAAAGTACATCTAATATGATCTAATTATAGATTTATACTACTGACTAGGTCTAGTAGTTCAAGACTCTAGAAATCTGTAACTAGATCTACTGAAAAACAGCTATTACTGCATTTTATCAAGAGATTTATTGATCTCCTTTCTCATCCTTTATGGAATCTAAAATTAAAATAAAATAACATCGTATAGGTCTAGATCTAGCATTTCACATTCATGATAGAGCCTACTATTCTGTGGGATTGTTAAAATACCTATAAGTAGCCCTATGCACATTAAAAACCAATCAACTGTTATGAAACTGCCTTTTTAGATCTAGACCTATTCTAGCTCTAGATTCGATTTTTGTAAACCACCAAATTCAGGAAAGGGTTCTCTTGATATAATAGAGGGAAGGGTAGAGTTTTTCAATAGAAGAAATATTGGTTTAGCTTAATCTCTCTCTTAGCATGATAAAGGGAATCAAACTGATGTTCCCTGACTTGCAGAAAGTATCTTCTGTGGCAGATGGAAAGCTAGCTAGCAACTAGCCAGGTTCCATCACTTATGAAGGCCTAAATGCAAAGAATGAAATCGGGGGCATTGAAGGCTGAGTGTGTTTGCGCCCTCCTTCAACACATTTGTTTGTTTTATAAAACAACTTCAAGCACCAGAAACCAGAATAAACAGCTTTATCTTATAACGGCTATTCAGCAGACTCAATAGCCCAGCCCCAGTGTCTGGATACCTTTTAATGAAATCGCCTATAAACAAAACTACTTTTATAGAATTAGATGTCACTGATCCAGCTAAGCAAACCTTTACATCTGGTTTAAGTCTAAATTCACTTGTAACAAAAATTTCCATTCTTTTGAATGAATTTTCTGTTGCTGCTATAATGGAATGTAGAAAACACTACAGGCATTATGATCATAAAATCATTGCAAAGTGACAAGAACGACATCATTCTAACATATTCTAGAAAAGTCTATAACAAAGACTAAAAGTGTAAATATTTTGACAAATGTACAAAATGTTTTATATAACTTTATGCTGTGGTTGACTTAAGAATTGCTGCATTACGTGTTTGAATGATTTTTAGTCTTTCCTGAGTATATTTCTTTATATTTAGGAAAGTACACATTTGCCCCTCAATACACATTTCCAGGTCTGGGTATACACATTTTTGATTTTGACATGTAGGCATCTCTGGTGTGTACATGACTTTGGGTCTTTATTTTCAAACATATTTTTCTTTATTTATTAATAAGATATTTATTTTTTTAACATGAGCTACAATACTGAATATATATTGTTTAAATTATTTGAAGTCTTTTGTTCTGTTTCTAGTATTTAAAGTTGACAAATCTGAAATGGACTGGATGATTAAAAGAGCTGGTGCAGATGTAGCTGGTGGTATGGCAGAGGCTGTTGTTAAACTTAGGGGTTTGCCATTTGGCTGCTCTAAAGAAGAAATTGCTCAGTTTTTTACGGGTAAACACTTTTCATTTTTTAAATGTGTTTATTAATTTTTACTTTATGAAATAATTATTAAACTTTTATTTAAAAAAATGATAATTATCATCAGATTATTAATAATTGGCAATAAATTTTATAGCTATTTAAATTTCTGTTAAATTAGTTTCTTTATAAGTACTTAGTTATATTTAACATGCTAACTAGAAAAAAATTACATGTTTGTGTGTGTTTGGGTTGTCGTCATTATTTTTAAATATATATTTTGTTTTCTTTCAATTTACTGATTCCTTCTCTCTTTGATTAATGGATGGGTGGGGGTTATAGGGTTGGAGATAGTTCCCAATGGAATTATGCTCCCTGAGGATCGGCAGGGGAGAAGCACAGGGGAAGCATTTGTACAATTTGCATCACCATCAATAGCAGAGAGGGCATTGAAAAAAGACAAAGAAAGGATAGGTCACAGGTGGGGTTTTTACAGGCATATTCAACACTTGGTCTAGAGATTGTCAGGCATAAGTTATGTGCTGTATTAGTATTTACGTAGATTTAAAAAATAATTAAGTAGTCTTCTTAGTATGATAGATGTACAATAAATATACTAGCTAATCCTAGGTTTAAATTTTTTTTTGTCATAAATCATTGAACTTTAATTTTGGCAATGAAAAAATTCCTCTACAAGCTTTTTGAGCTTGGTTGGAGCTAAATTGAAATAGTGATTAATACTAAGTATATGCCTTTTTTTTCCCAGTTAATTGAAATTGAGAGGCATTGAGGACAGCATTAAATATCTAATTTAAGTTAAATATATTATATTAGTTTTTTTTGTTTGTTTTTTTATAATACTGTTCATTAAAAGATCAAGGCTTGGCTAATACTAGAATTAGTGTTGTTACTTTTATATAAATAAATTTAATCATTAACAAAACACTTTGAATGAAATAATATTATAAAAATAATATAATTATTAGTCTCTAGTTATTAGGTAAAAATAAACTTATATCAAAATAATAGCTTTTCAATTTCCGTTAATTAATTTGTAATTATTAGATAATATCTTTTTTTTTTTTTAATTTTCTCAGTTTCAAATTCTTACAAATATAAACATTATTTTTTAGGTACATTGAAATCTTCAAAAGCAGCATGTCTGAAGCAAATGCTGCTGGTGGAATCCGTGGTAGCATCCGCCCACTAATGGGTGGTATGTCTTCACGGCCAGGACCTTATGACAGAGGTGACAGATATGGAATGGGAATGGGTATGGGGGGTATGGGAGGATATGGAAGAGGACGAAATCGTAACCTTAAAGGTGAGTTTTGCATTGACATGTTGAAATTATAAACAACTTTTGGTCCATGTTTATAACATGTCATAACATTTGTTTGCTGCTTTTCATGCTTCAAGTTGTTTCTTCTTCAGGGCTTTACGATGATGATTTTGATGACTTTCCTTTTGCTGGTATGAGTTTTGGAATGCGAAACAGACGAGGAGGAGGAGGGGGCATGGGCTTTATGAGAGGTGGTGGTAGTCGAATGAATATGGACATGATGGACCGCAGAGGGATGCAGCCTGGTGCTTGCTATATTAGCAAGACTGGTCATTCTGTACACATGAGAGGGTTGCCCTTTCAAGCTTTGGAACAAGATGTCTTTGATGTAAGTTTTCAGAGTTTGGGAATCAAAAACTAATTCATAATTGTGATAATTTCTTAAGGTGCATTTAGAATTAGATAAAAAGGTTCTAAAGAAGAAAATGTTAACATTTTTCTGAATGAAATCTATGCTGGTGTGTATAAAATATTTTGGTGATTAGAATAGTCTGCTGCTGTAGTTCATTTGCATAGTTTACTAACACCACTTTAAGAAGTATTAATTAGTGTTTTCTGCAAAAATTGTCTTCAAGGTTGTTGTTTTTTTTAGTTTTTTTCACCAATTCAACCTGTACGTTGTGAGTTTGAATTTGGAGGCAATGGGAGACCTACCGGAGAAGCAAATGTTGATTTTGCTACACATCAAGAGGCAGTTGAAGCAATGCAAAAGCATAAAACTAATATGCGTATGTAATTGAACAAACAATAATTTAAGACTAGATGACAATATTCTACATATAAAAGACTGTGATGTTAACTAAAGTATTCCTTCCATTTTCAGAACATCGTTACATTGAACTCTTTCTGAATTCTGAGCCCAACATTCGTGGTGGGGGTGGGGGTGGTGGTTATGGAAATGGATTTGGTGGAGGCAGCCTACTTGATGGTGATGGATATAATGATGACATTGGAGGCATTGGTTTTGGCCAGGGCAGCAATTCAGGTTCTGGTTTTGGAGGTGGCTATGGAGGAAGCCCCAGTCAATCTGGATTTGGTGGAGGTCAAATTGGGTTCGGAAATCAAGGATCTGGATTTGGAGGTGGTGGATTTGGATCAGGTGGCAGTGGCGGGGGCTCTTTTGGAGGCGGAGGTAGTTGTATATATCCCTTTTTTCTTTTTTGTTAGAAATATGAATAATAGTTTATTAATATCGAAGTTAACAAAATTATTTCATTTATCTATGAATTTATACAAAGAATTCTCAGATAATAATTAATGTTAAAATATTACTAGAATTGTTTTTGTCAAATGCATGTTCATTTTATTTTTTTTTTTTTTCAGTTTAAATTTAATAATGATTAATATAGTTTTCAAACTAATTAAAGCCACTAAATTTTGAACAATGCATCTCCATTCTAATTATTAGCTAAGAGAAATAATAGAAATGATAAAACATTAATATATATATATATATATATATATATATATATATATATATATGGCACAGAAGTAGTCCCTAATAATACTATAGAACTTGTATTGACTTCACTTCTTCATTTGGTCATAGAAGAATGAAATGATATAGATCTAGTTGTAATGCATACATTGTGTGATACATTCAAAAGAAAAATATGCCCCCATTTAATGTAAACTAGTAAAAAGTAAAGGTACCTCTTTTAGAACTTGCCAACTAGCTTTACTTCACTAATGTATCTCAGGCTCCTATTTGAGTTTGGTGAACTCAGGGGCATCCTAATAATCCTGAGCTTAAAATTCCCACTCTTCATTTGGATTTATACCGCCACCGTGGCCCGTTAATATAAAGTTACAAAAAAAACATTATTTTATTGAATTATTATTATTAATAACAGAGTTTAACCACATAACAGTATCTGCAGCATGTTGGATTTATTTTAATTTTTTTTTTTTCTGGCCTTTAAAAATGGAACATGTTTAGCTTATGTTTAGGATATGAAATAATTGATATAATTTTGATGGGAATGTTTATGTTTTAGCTGTAGAATAAGGAAAACATGATCAAGTGATTTAGAACCATTTGAGACAGATAGTAGAAAAAAATTTGATGTTATAACTAGTCAAACTAGAAATCAGAATGCAACCAAATTCTTTGAGATACGGTATTAAAGTGTTTTTGTACCTTTAGTGGTGCACTGTAGACCTATTTATGACATGGAACATGATGCTAATCTCTTGGTCTATGTTTGTCTATGGCGGAAAACAGATTGAGCTCTCAACATTCTACTTTTAGGGCTATTTTTTTGATCAATTTCAAAATGGCTTTTATTGACATATATATCATTTTTATTGCCCAAGAATAGAAACTTACCCCTAAAAATCCATCACTCATAGAAGATATGTCCAATAATCCAGGAATTTCACAAATTCACAATGTTATTATCAGAAAAATGTATCACAAAGTAAAGTATATTTATAAAACATTTGAAAAAAAAAAAAATTAAAAAACATTTATCCCTGTTGATTGAGCCCCCCCCCCCCCCACCCCTCCCTCCAAAAAAAAAAGGGCTATGGGTTATTGTATTGGCTTTAGGAGACAGTAACCTTTAGCTTTTTTTTTTTTTTTAATATATACACATTTCAAAAGCTATCACCCAGAAACCACTTTGTTCTCCCTCCTCTACCCCTTTCCAACTGGTCCAGACAAGGGATAAAATCATAGTGCATTGTGAGAGCTAAAAGCGTAATTTGCCCACCCCTGGTCTAGATCTATTGTTGATTAAGTAATTTCATTACTGAATCAACTATGCTTAATAATAGCTTTTTGATTAAGTAATTTCATTACTGAATCAACTATGCTTAATAATAGCTTTGTTGTTTTTTAAAGTTTTTTTGTTTTTCTTGTTTGTGTTTTTGTGTGTGTGTGTGTTTTGGTTTTAAAAAATGAATCTTTAAAATAGTTGATACAGAACTGCATTCTTTTTCTTAGGAATGTGATAATGGTTAGACAATGGTCTAAGTAAATATAATTTTAAAAGTTATCATTTAACACAACGGTTCTCCTTTTTTTTTTTTGTTTTCATTCTGAAATCCCTTTACTCGCCACACAATATTAGCAACCCTAGACACATCCTGATTTGTGTGCACAAAATGCATTTCTAAAGCCACTGGCATTAATCAAACTGTCTGCAACCGTATTATCTTAAAATTTATATACTATCTATTGAATAGTTTTCTTGGTGTACCTTTGTTCATTTCATTTGAAATGGGGCGGGAATAAGTTAGGTTCTGTTTACAGTGTTGTTTTTTTTTTATTTCATTTCATTTAGGAAGTATGAACAACTACGACATGGGAGGAGGATATGGAGATGGTATGGGAGGAGGCGGTGGTGGTGGTGGACGAATGATGGGCAACAACTACACTGCATTCTAATTCATCGCTCATTTGGACAGATAGGATCATCATTAGTGTGCATGGTAAAAATGACTCTTGTGTACGGTGTATAGATGAATAATTGTTGCATTCTTGACAATGTTTTATATTTCAAACAAACTATAACTTTTTTAGCCATTATTTTTTAAAATTTTTTTTTTTTTTCATATTGGAATTAGGAAATAACAAAAGCACCAATGCTAGATTGTTGATGCTATTATTAAATCAGGACTAGTGTATAAGGTGTGATATAGTAAGTTCAGCTTTAAACTCATGCATTTTTGTCATATCATTTTTGTAGTGAGCTGAGTCAAGTATTTTGAAAAACATGTTAAATGTATAATTGTTGGTTTATTTTTTCCCCCCTAAATTCTTATTGTGCTTTGACTTAATGTTGTTGTGCTTTTTTTTTTTTTGTAATGTTATTATTTTTTTTTTAGCGATTTTGTATCAAAAACGCCTGCTTTTTAGATTTGTTTTGGAATGTATTTATGAGAACTTTGTCTTTGACAAATATTTTAGTGACCACGCCAATCTACCTTTATTTCTGACTACTCTAATAAAAAAGTAACATGTACTGCTACAAGATTTAATCTTTGTTTGGGCTACACATCCTACCCCATATCTTGAAATGAAATTATATACAACTTTGAAAGCAATAGAGCAACAGTACTAAACAGTTTAACCAACAGTATGCTGCAAAAGGTTGTAAATAATCATGATATTCAATTTAAAAATGTTAATAGTTGGCAAGATACAATTTATATTTATTGTTCACAATTTGTTTTTATACTTATGTGTTTTATTTCCTTGATGGCTATCTGTGTCAAGATAACTTGCATACTTATTTTCAGTCTGTCATCACATCATTTCAAACTATGTACAGTGTTATTAATGTTGTTGTTTTTTTAATCCAGTGTACATAAACATTTGGAACATGAATAAAATCTCTTTTTTTTTTTATAGTAAACAAAAATGTGTTGTGCTCATTTGACTTTTGTATAAAAACTTTTGTAAGTGAATTTCTGAGCTAATATGCAATTACCTCTATTTCACGAACATTACTACTACTGTTACATTTCATAGCTCAATTGTCATTCTAACTTGATTTGTCTTCCCTTCTTATTCTGTGCTGCCTTCTAGTTAAATTGGTTGAGTTATGAAATATAACTACCTTACATAAAGCTATCCATTTTTAAATGAAATGTATAGGTTAAGCTGCATTTTCAAAAAAAAAAAAAAGTGCAGGCTCACTCCCAGTAGTTGGAACTCTCACCCTAAAAGGCAATGGTTGGTATTACCGTGTTAGATTTTTAACAAATGCTCCCGTCACTAGAAATTTCTTGGCCAGCGGTTTGTTTTGATGAAAGACAAAGAAAATCTCTGCTGACTGTAGGCATGGGCTAGCTACAATTCTTCCATCATTTCGATACACTCAAACGGTAACTTCGTAATTTGTTTTTCAAATGGCAAGGCTGGAAAGCTGTTGAGCATCGCACTGATAACCTGAATGTCTGTGGGCTTTATCCCCATACCGGTATTGGCCTTTTTTTCCCATAGCAAATAAAATGTTTTTTTTTTATATTGTTGTGGGCTAATCTTTTATCTGACTTCACTTCTATCTCATTAATTACTCCACATTAGCCACATAACATGACAGGTTAATAATACACTTGATAACGACTTTCACTGTTGCAAATGACACATTTATTTATAACTGGGAATTCCGTCTAATCTTCATAAACGTAGCTACTTTTCTATCATCCGAAACAACCTACTTCTAAACTATCGCCAGGGGCGTAACTAGGGATTTGGGGGCCCCTTGCATTTTGACATATGACATGAGATAATGTTCGCAAATATATATAAGCTCAAAATCAAATTGGTTCAGTATATCAGTTAACTTAACAAAAAAAAAAATAATCATGAAGACTCTTTTAATGAATATTGCCGTTGTTTATTTTAAATTATATAGTTCGTCCATCGTGGTTCGATGATGACCACTTTGTCATCCAGGGGGCTGAGGGCTTTGCACTGGGGTTTTATGCCTCCTCATGTGGCTGGTGAGACCTATGTGAGCCCGGAATGTTCGGCCGCACACTAGGCAGGTTATTCCAGCTGGAGCTAGTGTCGTTTGTCTTGCTTTTCGTTTCTGGCGTTTTTCTTCTGCCAGCGTTGTTCTTTTTTCCTCAGCAATCTGTGCGCCAGTTTTCACAGCGCGACGCCATGATGCTTTGTCATGTGCCTCTGTCTCCCAGGTGCCTGGGTCTATGCTGAACGCCTTCAGAGAAGCTTTGAGGGTGTCCCTGAAGCGCTTTCTTTGCCCACCTTGTGAGCGCTTTCCTTTGCTTAGTTGGCCATACAAGAGTCGTTTAGGGATGCGGTGGTCTTCCATTCTGTAGACGTTACCTGCCCATCGCAGCTGGGACTGCATCAGGATTGTGTGGATGCTTTGCAGACACGCTCTTCGAAGGACTTCTGTATCTGGTATTTTGTCTTGCCATTTGACATTTAGTATTTTTCTCAGACATGTCATGTGGAAGTGGTTTAGTTTCTTTGCATGTTTACTGTACACTGTCCATGTTTCTGAGGCATATAGCAATGTAGGGAGGATGACGGCTCTATAGACCCCTAGCTTGGTGTTTGTGGTGATACCACGTCTGTTCCAGACATTTGTAGACAGTCTGCCATAGGATGCACTGGCCTTGGCGATACGCAGGTCGATTTCATTATCGATTTTCCATTTCTGGAGAGTGTGCTGCCAAGATATGTGAATTCGTCCACTGCGTTTATATCCTGTCCATTTATAGTAATGCTTGGATCCGAGTAGGCTTTCCCAGGAGCAGGTAGATATAAGACTTCAGTCTTGTTCGTATTGATGGTAAGGCCAAAGTCTGAGCATGCTCTTGAGAAGTCACTGACGATGCTCTGCAGATCGTTTTCAGAGCAGGCATTTAGCGCACAGTCGTCAGCAAATAGCAAGTCTCTGATTACTGCTGCATTTATTTTTGATTTTGCTTTAAGCCGCCTCGGGTTGAATAGGCCACCATCAAATCTGTATGATATATTTATCCCGTTGTTTTCTCTATTTGTGAATGCATCTGTCAGCATAGCGGAGAACATGATACTGAACAGTGTAGGTGCTAGGACACAGCCTTGTTTTACCCCGTTTGATACTTCGAAGGGCTCTGATGGTTCTCCACTTTCTTGGACACGAGCCTTCATGCCATCATGAAATAGTCTCACCATGGTTATGAATTTTTGTTGACAGCCATACTTTGACATGATCTTCCAGAGTCCTTCTCTGCTAACAGTGTCGAATGCCTTTGTTAAGTCGACATATATTGAGAACAGGTCAGCATTTTGTTCTTGGCATTTTTCCTGGAGCTGCCTTGCTGCAAAGATCATGTCAATGGTTCCACGCTCTTTTCTGAAGCCTTTTAGAGCCACTAATTTAAAAACACTATTCAATAATGTCGACCCTGGGAAGGTACTGGGCTTTATCCGGGAAGTGGGGTTGTCTACAAAGATCTGATTTATGAATTTGTAAACATGTACTATTTACATTAGATTTTTACCAAATTATTAAAGTTTTACTACCTCTACTATTTTAACTGTGAATAGACCTTGATTTTAATGATTTGACTGTATGGAATTCGGCCCTTGTTGTGTGGAGGGAGAGTAGCCCTTGAGGGACTGCAGGCACGACATGGCCTAAATTGTGCCGATGTGCCCAAAATCAAATCAAATTTTCTGAAGCCGCACTGGCTTTCTGGTAGTAGACCATATTCTATGTGTTGCATGAGCCGATTTAGTAGGATGCGTGCAAGGATTTTCCCAGCAATAGAGAGAAGAGATATTCCTCTGTGGTTGTCGCAGATCTTGCGGTTTCCTTTTCGCTTGTATAAATGAACAATTTTGGCATCTTTAAAGTCTTGTGGTATTGACTCTTTTTCCAACATAATTAAGAAGAGCTTATGAAGTCTTTCAATCAGGGCTAATCCACCTTTTTTGTAGACCTCTGCGGGAATGGAGTCAGCTCCTGGGGCTTTTCCGCTTGCGAGCTGTTGAATGGTAAGATCGGTTTCCATTAGCGTAGGGGGGTCATCCATTTTTTCATTTATTGGTACTTGCTGTAGCCTGTCTATGGCCGCTTCATTTATGATGGAAGGTGTATTGAGAACCTTTTCGAAGTGCTCTGCCCATCGTTTTAGAATTTCTTCCTTATCTGTCAATAGGATTGTCCCATCAGCATTTAATATAGGGGATGAACCTGACTTTGTGGGTCCATAGATTTCGTTTATGGCATGGTAGAAGTTCTTCATATCGTGCTTGTCAGCAAATTCCTGTATTGTTTCCACTTTCTTGCTAAGCCAGGTATCTTGCATTTGGCGTAGCTTTTTTTTGCACATTTTTGCGGATGTTAGTGAATGCATCTTTAGTGGACTGGGAGTTTGGGTTGTTCAGACACAATTTGTGGACCTTGTGCTTTTCGTCTAATTGTTTTCTAATCTCAGTACTGTTTTCATCAAACCAGTCCTGATGCTTTCTCTCCATAGGACCGAGTATGTTTAATGCTGTGCTATAGATAGCTTCTTTGAAGCATTCCCAGCTTTTATCTACATTTGATTCAGTTAGAAGGGTGGACTTGAGGCAGTTCTCTATTGCATCTGCAAGCGACTTTTCAGTTTTGTCATCTGCTAAGCTGGCCGTGTTTAGTCTTTTTAGGGGTTTTGATTTTTGCGGACGTCTCTTTGGTTGGATACGAATGTTTAGTTTTGTGATGATGAGGCGGTGGTCTGTTCCACATTCTGCACCACAGCAAGATTTGGTGACACGAATGTCCTGACGGTCAGATTGTCTGGTGATGACGTAATCTATGAGGTGCCAGTGTCTTGAGCGGGGATGCATCCAGGAAGTTCGCTTTCTCATTGGAAGACTGAATATTGTGTTCGATATGAGCAGCTTGTGTTCAGCACTGGTCTGGAGTAGTAATAATCCGTTGCTGTTGCATTGACCTATCCCAAATTTGCCTAAGACTCTTTTCCAGATGTGATGGTCAGAGCCGACTCTTGCGTTGAAGTCACCGAGAATGAGTAGCTTTTCTGTTTTTGGAATATCAAGTAAGGTGGAGTTTAGTTCTTCGTAAAACTTTGTTATGACATCATCTGGGTTGGTCATGGTGGGTGCGTAACAGCTAACAATGGAAATATGTTTCTTTCCGTTTTGTAAAGGCAGCTTTAGGGTCATGAGCCTATCACTAATTCCTTTGGGAGGCCCGACTAGTTTGGACACTATTGATGTTTTTATGGCAAAGCCGACTCCAGATTCACGTCGTACTTCAGTGCTTCTACCGCTCCAGAAGAAAGTATATCCAACTCCTCTTTCGCAGAGTTCACCTTCATCTGCAAGCCGAGTCTCACTTAGTGCTGCTATGTCTATGTTGTATCTGTGGAGATCCCTGGCTACTAGTGCAGTTCGTCTTTGTGGTCTGTCAGATGTGTCGTTGTCAAGTAGTGTGCTCACATTCCATGCGCCTATGGTAAGAGGAACTATCCTCGTCTTTTTCTTTGAATTTCGACCGCATGAGTAGGGTTCCCGCCAACTGCGGTAGGCTGGCTAGGGTAGTTTTGAGCAGGCAATTTTTGGGGCACCTTTTCTAGCCCTGTCCCCATGCTATGGAGGTGAGCAGTGCACTCCTAAATAGGGCTGCTCAGCCACTCAGGGGGATGCCGGACTCCACTGCTGCTCTGTGTCAGTGGTGAACGACCATATGGCCTGAGCCGCCTGTGTGCAGGGTTGCAGCTACGGCTTCCAGTGTGCCCACACCTGCTTGCCTGTCGTCACAGGGCTTTGGTTTGGTTGTGTTGGGGGGGGATGACAAGTGACTTGCGCTGGAATTTGAATTCCTAAAGCCCGTCCTTTTCCGGAAGCAAGATTTGGTCAAGACGTCCGGGGACAAGTTTGGGTGCAGTGGATGACCAGAGACTTTCTGTGTGTCTTGTCCTGCTCTTGAGTACTCCACAGCACTGTGCTGGTACTTGCCATTCTGTCCGATTAGTCTAGTTTTGTGACGTTACGCACAGGCCGCCAAGTCCAGACTTCACATGCTAGGTTTGACAGAACCTCAGTGTACTGAGTGCCATGGTGTGGTGAAATAGTTGCTATTTGTTTATGTTTGTGTAACGTCGTGAGAATGTGTTCACAACATTGATTTAGTGTGCTACTGTCCAAGTCTCTTTCGTCAGTTCATGTGTCGTTCTAGTTTAATAAAGCCTTGTGTTAGGTTAATCTTCAGTGTCCTTTATTTCTTATTACAATTTATTAAACTAGAAATTTTCAATTTCATGGATCTATGTGCCTCACGTATCTTTTTTCGATTTTCGTTCAACACTATTCTCAGTCTGTAAGTAAAAGTAGTAATACAAATGGAACGTCTATTTAGGCCAAAAGAGCTAGACATTGAGCCTAGCTCGCCATCGTCTGTCGAGAAGTGGCTGCACTGGCTGAGAACATTTGAGAATTTCATCTCCTCAGTCTCTCATTGCGAGATTGACAAAAAGAAATTACTAGAAAACTACGTTTCTTCGAGCGTATTTCAGTACATAAGTGAGTGTACAACGTTCGAAGAATCAATCAAAGTTCTACAAAATGTCTACGTGAAGCCTAAAAGCGAAATTTTTGCACGGCACATGATAACTCTTTGTCGACAAGAGAACGGACAAACCGTTGACTCCTTCCTACTTAAGCTTAAAAGTATGGCCAAAGACTGTGACTTCAAAGCTGTCACCGCTGAAGAACACAGAGATATCTTCGTAAGAGACGCCTTCATTACTGGACTGGCTTCAAACAGCATAAAACTGCGACTCTTAGAGAAATCTACTCTAACTCTACAGTGCGCCTATGAAGAGGCAAGACAACTTGAATATGCCCATAACCATGCCATGGCGTATAACATCCACTCTGAAACTCCCTGTGGAGCTAGCGCCGACGAGGAGAGCCTTTCTCCAATGACAAAAGTAGAACACGAGGTGAGTGCGGCGACTAGTAAAAGATGTTTCTTTTGTGGAAACAGCCCACATCAACGCTTTAGATGTCCGGCCCGTGACGCTACATGCAACTTGTGCGGTAAGAGGGGCCATTTCCAGAAAGTCTGTAAATCAACCAGACAGACACTCAAATCTACAACCTCAGCCATAGTGAAAGCAGATGATGAGACGTCTTGGACTACAACCGTTGGATCTTCCTGGGCATCGACACCAGCGTCCGGTCTTACTAAATCTACTATTTCAATACTCGTCAATGGAGTACCATTGAAGGCTCTCGTAGATACGGGGAGCAGCGAAAGCTATATATCTTCTTCAATTGCTAAAAGGTACAAATGGAAATTAGAAACGTCCAGAAACAGAATCTACATGGCCTCTACACATCTTTCTCGCACTACTCACGGCCATATTTTCGCTAAAATAAAGTACAAAGATGAACAATATGAAAGTGTTAAGCTCTCACTACTAGATGGACTAGTATCTGATGTAATCTTAGGGCTAGATTTCATCAGCCAGCACGAAAAACTGATGATCCCATTTGAGGGAAAACGAAGCCTCTTCGCTAATCTTGCTCCTAACAGCCACCCCATAGCCACTAAATCTAGAAAATATTCTATGCCTGACTCCAAATTCATTCAAACTGAAATCAAGAGACTTCTATCTGACAAAATTATTGAGCCTTCCACGTCCCCGTGGCGAGCCCAGATAATTGTAACAACGAATGAAAGGCACAAAAAGAGAATGGTTATCGACTATAGCCAAACCATCAATCGATTCACTTACCTCGACGCGTATCCCGTGCCAAAAGTGGATGAACTGGTGCAGGAAATATCTAAATACTCAATGTACAGTACATTTGACCTCAAAAGCGCTTACCACCAGATACCTATCAGGGATGATGAAAAGCAGTACACGGCGTTCGATGCTGGCGGAAAGCTTTATCAGTTTTGCCGCATTCCTTTTGGAGTGACAAACGGAGTCGCTGCATTTCAAAGGACGATCAACACAATAATTGAGGAGGCAGGGCTACAGGACACGTTCGCTTACGTGGATAACGTTACCATCTGCGGACTTGACTCCATTAGCCACGACCAGAATCTACAGAGATTTCTCAATGCCGCTAAAAAGTACGGTATCACCTTCAACAATGATAAAAGTGCTATTGCGACTAATAAAGTATGCCTCCTAGGCTACGAAATCTTACAAGGGCAATTAAGACCAGACCCTGAAAGATTTCAAGCATTGAGAACTCTACCTCCACCACAAGACATGAAATCACAAAAGCGGGTGATTGGACTACTGTCCTATTATTCTCAATGGATCCCAAATTTCTCCAGCAAGATCCATTTATTGGTGAACAACAAAGCCTTTCCTCCCCCTGAACAAGTACAGGAAGCTTTTAAACAGCTAAAACACGAACTTGAAAACGCTGCTGTGTCGACGATAGATTACAATCGACCACTAACAGTCGAAACAGATGCCTCCGACATCGCGATCGCCGCCACTCTTAATCAAGACGGCCGTCCTGTCGCCTTCTTTTCAAGAACACTCACTAATAGTGAACGCAGACACTCAGCAGTCGAAAAGGAAGCATACGCTATCGTAGAAGCCCTGAGAAAATGGCAACATTACCTTATCAGTAGACCCTTCACATTGGTTACAGATCAACGCTCAGTGTCTTTTATGTTTGACCAGCAAAACAAGGGCAAGATAAAAAACGAAAAGATACAAAGATGGCGATGGCTTAGTTGTTTCCAATATGACGTCGTATATCGACCCGGGAAACAAAACGCGGCGGCGGATACCTTTTCAAGAAACCACTTTGCGTCAGCAATGACTGGAGAAGACCTCAAACTGTTACACAACAACCTCTGTCACCCAGGGGTCACGAGACTCCTCCATTTCGTTCGGACTAAGAACTTACCTTTTTCCTGCGAGGACGTCCGCAAAGTGGTAAACCAATGTAAAACTTGCGCTGAACTGAAGCCTAGATTCTTCAAACAGTCTTCAGGCACCCTCATCAAGGCTACTCAACCATTTCAGAGAGTGAGCATCGATTTTAAGGGGCCACTCCCATCTGCTACTCACAACAAATACTTATTAACAATGGTGGATGAATACTCACGCTTCCCATTTGCCTACCCATGTCCCGATATGTCCTCATCTACTGTCATAAAGTGTTTAAATCAGCTGTTTTCCTTAGTTGGGATGCCAGAGTACGTCCATTCTGACAGAGGTACGTCCTTTATGTCGAGGGAGGTGCAATCCTTTCTGCACGAGAGGGGAATAGCTACAAGTAGAACAACCGCCTTTAATCCTTCAGGCAACGGACAAATTGAACGACTAAACAAAACTCTATGGAACGCTGTTACTTTAGCACTGAAAGACCTCGATCTCCCGATATCGAGATGGGAGCTTGTCTTGAACCAGGCCCTATACTCGATTAGATCATTACTATCTACGGCAACAAACGAAACTCCACATGAGAGAGTTTTCCGGTTCAACCGGAAATCCTCCTTCGGGATATCTATCCCCACTTGGCTATCTAGTCCAGGTAGAGTGTTGCTGAGAAGAGAGAACCGATCTTCAAAGTATGATCCTCTCACGGAGGAAGTCGAATTGCTGATGTGCAACCCCCAATATGCCGTCGTACGGTTGCCCAGCGGTAAAGAGGAGACGGTCTCTCTAAGACGCTTGGCTCCCACCCCCTCCCCATCCACAACAACAAGTGAACCTTCGTTCTTCCCTCAGGGTGAGGATAATGAATATCCTCCAGAAACTCAAAACACGGAAGTACCAGTCAACACCCCTACGGTGATACAAGAAAGGAAAGAACCCCTGGTAGGCTCTGAGGACCTCCGAGAGCTTCCTCTTGAAAATACACAGAACCATCATACCCCACTTGACGCTCAGGAACTCACTAGTGACTCCCAAACTGTAGAACAGGATAGTCAACCCCGTTACAACTTGACAGAGAGAAGAACCAGACCGAACTATAGAGTTGTTCCTCTATTGCACTACTTATGTTCTACATAAACTGGCATTGTTTATCTCTTGCTACTGATACTAGAGTTTACTTTTCACTTATTTACGTACATGTCTACTTACTACACTATTTGTTAATATTTAAAACAGAAACTAGTAATTGTTTATAAGTCATACAACAGATACTGGTTTTTAGGTTTCTTTGCATCACCATTCACTATTGTTTACAAGAGAAATTAATATTTCGACACTATTTATTGATCTATTGTATTACAGGCACTGACATTCTCTTTTATTTATGCTATTGGCCTACTATATTACTATACTTGCTATTTTAATTCTAGGCGGGGTGAATGTGGTGAAATAGTTGCTATTTGTTTATGTTTGTGTAACGTCGTGAGAATGTGTTCACAACATTGATTTAGTGTGCTACTGTCCAAGTCTCTTTCGTCAGTTCATGTGTCGTTCTAGTTTAATAAAGCCTTGTTTTAGGTTAATCTTCAGTGTCCTTTATTTCTTATTACACGTCAGATAATGCACAAGTGATAACTCTCAATTGATATCGCCTCACGTCGTGCATTCTGTGCAACAAAGACATCTATAACATCAACTACATCGATACTTTCTAGTATTTGTGACTTCACTGACATTAAAGCCATGATAAGCCTTTCTTGCGTCATTGTGCTCCTGAGATAGTTTTTTGATGAACTTGAGCTTTGAGAATGATCTCTCACATGACGTAATGGAAGTGGCCTGGGTTAGCGGTATTCGGAGGAGGTTGCAAAGTTTGAGCACACGTAATAACCATATAAAACCTTTTTACCTAAATATGTCTATTGGTGATTGTATTACTGGTTTGTTGATGAAAAGTGCTCGTGCATCAATGACATCATTGAAAAAGCGATTTTCCATTTATTTCATCATACAAACAGGAAAAGTAACACAGTTTGTCATAAGCGTGTCTTCATCTAACAGGTGTCTTAGTTCAAGAAGAAACCCAAAGGTATCCATTTTCTTTCCAGCCTTGGGAATCTGCCCTTCATCTCCATATGAAATCTGTCCAGCACTTCTGTCGCAACACGTTTGAATTGCAGTTCTATTGACAGTCCTACATTAGAACTCAACTTCCCATCAAATCTTTTCTTTCTTCTGGTTGTTTTGATTACAGGGAATCCATAGTATTCATTACCTTCTTTTGCTTTTTCGATGGATTGGGTTTCTTGTCAGTTTCTCATCATTTTGCAGAAAGCATGAAAGGGTACTAATTTCTTTAGCAGCTTCCCGTATATGCAGTCCAGACTTTTGTAGTTTCTTCTGAACTATATTAATTGGGCGCAGGAGCTTTGACCAGAATTCAAGATAGGCAAAAAATTCGTAATTTTCCACTGCATGAAGAAGATTCTGTGCTAATATTATATTGTTATAAACCTGGTGGTGACACAGAGAGGGGTAGTGGTGTGTGTGTAGTCAGCCGACGCAAATCGCCCCAGGCCAGCGCTAGACGAGCGGTCAACCGTGACGAGTTACGACGGTCAGCCGAGTCGAGTGTCAACGGTTCGGGAAGGATCGCCGTCGTGAACAGAGCTCAGGAGCGTCACGAGGGATGTAGTCATGTGACGAAGCTAAAAACGTCGAGCGATGTTCCGTCATGTTCTAGAAGGTCAGTAGGGACCCTATATAAAGAACGGAGGTGTCGCAGTCAAGACGTTTCACGACAGAAGGTTCACGACAGAAGGTTCACGACAGGGGTTCAGAACACGGTCGACTACAGCACAGTTCAACGGTGTGGTTCTGTACGGAGCATTACGACGGTTCAGAGCGGAGTACTGTCAAGTACAGTTGAGACGACTGGCGTCTTGATCTTGGTCTGTGATCGAGTCCGACACAACGAGCCTAGTGTGTGAAGTCAGTCCTGAACTGTTGAACCCAGTGCAAGCCCGGAATGAGACGGAGAGGCCAGTGCAAGAGTTGATACGGCGATACGGTGTTATCGGAGAGATATTTGTACAGTGTACGTGTTGCCAATTGTTCAGTATTGGCTGTTATTTATTCAACTTTTAAAGTGTTACGTTACTTTGGAGCCCTGAGTTGTCAAGTTCCTTAAGTTGGTGGTGTATGGTGCAGTTTGCAGAGAGCCTGGATAGTGAGATTCGTAACAATATAGTATTACGTCATTGTTGGTTGTTTATGTTTTGTGCGAAAGCAAAAGGATTCAGAGCATACAAAAGTGGGAAAGATCCATATCTCGTTATGCTCGAGTATAGAAATACTCCGATAAGTGGACTGCCGTATTCACCATTACAACTGCTGACGAGTAGAAGACTCAGGGAATCATTCCAACTGATCCCAAACTATTGAAACCATCGGTAGCTGAAAATGCAGAGACATTACTCAACGAACGACAGATGAAAAGCAAAGTGAAATACGATGCAAAAGCTAGACTACCTAAAGATTATTCTGTCGGAGAGTTCGTCTAAGTCAAACATGGCAGATAGCAGTTGTCATAAAAAAAAATTCAGCACCCAGATCTTAGATCATAAAGACAAACGATGGAAAAACATACAGAAGAAATCAACGCTTTTTGAATAAGAGTTTCGATGAAGACATCTCTGGATACTATGATACCGAAGAGGACAATGAACTGCAAACTGTTGGAACAAATAAAACAGACAGTTATAGACCAATGTCTAGAGAACTTGTTGTGCCAGTCAAGACAACCAGAAGTGGACGAATTGTTAAAGTTCCTAGTAGTAGTAGATATCACTCTTAAGAACTTTAAAAGGAAGGGTGTGATAATAACTTCAAAAGGAAGAATGTGCCAATATTATATGATATTACGTCATTGTTTGTTGTTTGTTTTGTGCGAAAGCAAAAGGATTAGATGGAAATAAAAAGGGAGTTTCTATTGAATGGAGGAAAGATTAATAGAGGGGTAATAACTCGAGTGTGAAGTTTAATTCTGAAATTATAGACGCATAACCCGAATAATGGACTATTTTAGCATTGTTAAGAATAACTTTTAGATCTGTTATACTCGATTCTGTAAATTTTGCTTCAAGGTTAATTAGTGTAGCCATAAAATACTCGCCATTTAGATCTACTATTAGTAAAGGTAACAACATAACTGGAATTAGCTGTATATCATGCAGTTTTATTCGTGGCAACAATGTTTAAAATGTAAAATTAACTTTTAAAAAAACCTTGATCTCTGTGGGAAAAAATATTTTTAAAATGTCAACAAACTTAACGTAGCCTACTGATAGACCTAGATCTAGGTTTAGTCTTTGTGATAAATTTAATCCATAAATGTTGAAAAAAAAAAGACACCTGTTGACACTATTTATCAATCAAATATATTAATTTATGTATTTACAAATTTATTTCGGACAACCATTTGGGCCCCCCCCCGGGGGGGATTTAAAAATTCTCCCCCATCCCTCCCCCCTTAGTTACGCCACTGACTATCGCCATGTTGCTCATCTAGTTCGCCTAGTCTATTACGTCACTCGTCTGTCTTACTACGTCACTACTTTTAAAAACAATACACAATATATTTGTCTAACAAAACTAACATACTCTGTAAACTAGTACATAACAATATATTATTTGAACATATAGTGTGAATTGATTAAAAAAAAAACACCACTGATGACCTTACCTGAGTGAACCTCGATCATCACACACGTTGCCAAAGTCATGGGATTCAGGCGTTGGTGACAATAACTAAAAACGTGACAATAGTGCGAAATAGTTTCTAGCAAGCTCTAAATTTATCCTAGACAACATGAGGGAAATCATCCCACTATGCCTACTCCAAGGAAGACACAACTAGTATATTGTGTCTAAACAGTGGCGGTGCAACAAAGCATCAAACTGCTTAAATGTGCACATTATGTGCTAACTACATACTATACAATATATAAATTATTGGTCCAGCAGTCGAATAAAGGCCAAACTACTATTTAAAGCGACTTCAATTCTGATATCCCTGAATATGGAATAACGGAAACGGACGAGCCCCCAAGCTGTCGGGTTTGTAATTTTGGCCATGGCTTGTCTCCCCGGGCAGCCCTGACAGTCAGTGAATTATAAGAGAACAAGTAATGACAATATGTGAGCATATACTAGTTAACAACGAGCGTTTATATAACAAAGACTGAATGATACAATGATAGGATACGACAACATGGATGGTGGTTATACATAACAATTGATACTATGTCAGCGCGACTAAGTTATGTGCAAATATACAATGCAACTAACATGCAAACACACCTTAGTCACAGTGCAAACAGTCCACACTTGGCTCGCAATGCCCACAACCAAATGGATAATGGCCAAGTAGGGTCCATACAAATACAGATCAGGCTTGACTTCCGCAGAGTCCTTTAAACACGAATATATACATTCCTTGTGACCGCCATTTGCATGATTACAATGACAACTTTAGAGCTACGAAATAACGAAGAAATTATAATAACCTAACTTACCCAATACTGGGGAAAAACACAAACAGAAAGCTCCACCCAAAGAATCTGATACCCAAGCAAAACACAAAAAGAAGCAATGACGCCTACAAAGCGCGTCCGTAAAAACAACGCACAAACTATAATGGTGTACAAAAGAAACACACCTAACAAAGAACCAACTCCATATGCTCATGACATCCCCATTCTCCCCCTAACTGGATCTTGTGAAACAAGTCCAGTCGTCAATGTAACAACTGAAACGGACTCATTCGAAATGAGCCAACAGAAATACGAACACTTGCAAAGGCACTCTGCCTAAGAGCAACACTCTGAGACTATAGAGAAATCAGTTAAATATAATATTTCAATGCATAAAAATGCATAATATAATAATAATACTATTACTAGTACTAACTATGCAACATAACAACATAAGCACATCAAAATATGCAAAAATAAATTTATAATAAATCGCATAGGAAAATAGAAGGTTTTTATCTATTTCTTTTTATAGTTATCTATTGTTAGCTTCAAACTTTAAAGCGGCAAACTACAAAATATAAAGGGGGCTAATTCAACTTAAACCTCCACATTAGTCAAGTACAGTTTTTTCCTTTGTTCGATACCAAAAAAAAATCATTAATTACCAATCGTTAATAATTTAATTTTTCGGCTCCCAAAAGGGGAATAGACACCATTAGTTTCGTGTGGTGGTTTGTCTGTCCGTCAGTCCCGTTTTGATCTCGTAAACTAGAAAAGATATTGAAAATCCGACATCATGATATTTTAGACCATTCAAAGTTCTGATGCAACGGCTACTTTTTTATTTTCTTATTGTGAAAATTTGAATTTTTAAAATGAACTATGCAAGCAATTTTCTCATAAAATTACACCATTTTTACAACTATTCACTATCAAGAGTAACAATAACACTAGAGGCTATTTTGCAAGGGATGTTGCTATTTACCATATTTTTAACATATTTATGCAAACGGTTTAAGATGTTTTGTCACCAAAAATATTTTTTTAGCAATTGTATTGCTAAGTTATATAATTTCTGTCATACTAACTATTTCGTTTACAAAAAAATGTTCACTTTTATTTTTGAAGAGAAAATATCGATTTTGTATGCATATACTTGGAACATAACAATACTGCAGCGGTGCACCGTGGACGACATATGCCGAACCAAAGGAAATGAAGTATTTTTAACTATCGTTTACGGAAATGATTTTTTTAGCGGCCCCCGAAAGGAGAATAGACGCTATTAGTTTTGTGTGGCCTGTCTGTCCGTCCGTCCTTTCGTCCCGTTTAAATCTCAGAAACTAGAAGAGAAAATGAAAATCGGACATCATGATATTTTAGATCATTAAAAATTCTGATGCAATGGCTACTTTTTTCTTTTGCGAAAGTGAACCATCTAATTTTTTTAATTATAGGCCTATATGCAAGCAGATTTTTCAAAAAATTACACCATTTTTCAATAAAAATTTCAGGGGAGGTAACTTTTTTTTTAAAAAAGGTCATGGACTTCTTCATTAATAACTCAAGCTTCATTCATAAAAAATTTCAGGGGAGGTAACTTTTTTTAAAAAAAAAGGTCATGGACTTCTTCATTAATAACTCAAGCTTCATTCATAGATTCGCCCATTGGTATAAAAAAAACAATTGCATCTAAGGTCACAATGGTAAAAGTGTCAATGGTTCATTATAAAATATATTTTCCATTTATTAACTAACTCATTGAATGATTGATTATATAATACTGATTTAAATGTTTTTAAACAGAATTTTGATACGAACTTCGTTTTAGTTATGTTTCAAAAATAACTAACTACTTTCATATATCGCAGTTTTGACATGTCAATCCCCAGACTAAACAGTGACCAGGTCGTTTTGGCAACGTTTATCGGAATCTGCCATTTTTCGCAATACGAGGAAATGGTTTGGAGGTCTACTTGTAATGGCGTCTGCATTTGGTCGGCTTTCTTCCCGGTTGACCATAGGACAATGTCATCCGCATATAGCAGTTTCTTTGACCGCAGTTAGCACTTGGAACCAGAAGTCCCATGTTCGAATTCTGGTGAAGACTCTAGGTAGACCACTTCGGGGGCCGATTTTGAGTTTGTGTTTCCACACAAACTGTCTTTGTAACCTTTTTTTTTTTTTTGTCTTGAGGCTTTGAATAAGAGATTGACCCTTACAGAACAATTAGATCAATTAGATAATTATTATATGACATCAGTTAGGCCAGGTTAACTTCTCCTTCACTTTCACCTATCCCTTGGTCTGCTGGACCGTTGGGGCACCACACAAGATCTGTCAACCTTCTTTCTTCATTCTTCTCTGTCATTTGCCTTTGATAGGATTTCAGTCTGATATTCTTTCTGAAAATATTGAGACCTGCCTTTTTACATGCATGGTTGGACACTTCGTGGACCGATTTTGAGTTTGTGTTCCCTTACAAACTGTCTTCGTAACCTTGTTTAATTTTTATAAGAGTTCTAAATCAAAAATTTGTTAGCTAGATCTAGGTCTAAATGTCTAATATATAATTAAAGTATCAATAAATAATTAGTGAAGACATTGAGATAATGGCGCTGAAGCATATAGGCCTATATAGCCTATATATGTATACTTTACTTTACTTTCAGTTGTATAATGGAGGTATTGCATTAGAAAAAATATTTTAAAAATGTTTTTCTTGTTTCATCCCTTACCGTCCTGCGTGTGGATTTGGCTAGATGGAGAACTTAGTAGCATATTATTAATGAATTGCAGTGTATAACTACATAAACATAATTTCGCCATTGATTCGAGTGAGCAGTTTTTTGATGAATTACCAAACTTAGGCTACATATATGACAGTTAGGAATGGTTGCTCACCATAAATTAAACCAGCGTTTCTCAAACAGTGTGTGTGTTTGGGGGGGGGGGGTGGAGGTGCAACGTCCTCTCAGTAAATTTATTTTTCATTTATTTTTCTCCGCTAACTTGACTCTTTGCAAATTTCTTGTGTCAAAGTAATAGTCGAAATTCTCCTGACTGTTGTACATCTTTATCGTGATGACTTTTATGCAAGACATTAAGATGTCTTATTTAACACAAAGATGAACTTACACGTGTACGTACCTTGAATATTCCTTGTATAATAAAATTGGCTGGCGCTGCCTCCTTATTTATTAGACTTAATTAGACCTTCAACTCAACTTTATTTTGTAGGATGAATAAAAAGTGCGCCTTGATTTCAAGAAAGCACTTCAATGTCTTTTCCCATGAACATTTTTTTGACATGCGCTCTTCTTTGAGAAGAAGGCATTGTAGACATGACGTGATGCGATATGAATTGAGATTTGTCACTTGTGCATTATTTCGCCAATAAACAACGGTATTATTCATTAAAAGGTTATTATAATGATTATTTCTTGTTTATTTTACTGATGTTCTGTACCAATTTGAATGTAGACTTATGTATTTATTAAGTACATTATCTCATGTCATGATGTCAAATGTCAAAATACAAGGGGCCCCCAAAGAGGTCAATCCCCCCGGGACCCCAAATCCCTAGCTAAGCCCCTGGATCCCATGCAGTGACGAGTTGAGCCTACCATTTACATTTTCGCAACGATCGTGGAATTTTGTTGTCTTTTTGCTCTAGTTTTTTGGGAGATGGATGTTTATACACCTCAAATACCCCTGGCTACGCTCATGGAATTTGGTGACTATTTTATATATAATTGGAGGATGGTTTGGAGTTGGGTTTTATTCTCAAGCGGGGGTAAGGAGTGTTGAACCCGGAATTAAGATAATCTAGATCTAGAACATGCACCGCTCTGCACTGCAATATTATTTGAGGCTTGTGGAGTATAGAGATATTTTTTTGGGTGACGAAATTCCTGTATTCTGGGTATTTTTAAAAAACGTGACTGGAAGCTCTAGCAACACTGTTATAAATGAATCGGCCATTTTGAAAGCTAAGGTAGGGTTAGTATATCGGTGTGACTTGTTAATCTTTAAATATCAAATACTATTTTTTAAAACTTTTTTTCTTTTATTTAAATCGAATTCGAAGTGTTTTAGTTAGCATTAAATTATAGGTCCTAATCAAGACCTAGTGGCTAGTCTAGGTTTAGAAACTCTTGGTAAATTCAAGTATGAAGTCTTGAAGTACTAAGTAGATCTAGCCCCCATGCCCATGATTATATACTGATATAGTTACTAGTATAGAGTATAGTATAGTTATAACTTATATAAATTATAGTATATAGAATCTAGGTATAGACTATAGACCTATCATATTATATTCATATGATGATATTCATGATATCTTTAACTTAACTTTAAGACTTTTTATAATTATTTAGAGTCTAATACAGTTAATTTAAGTTCAAGTCAACTGTCAGTTGTTTCGGTCACATTTTTTTTTTTGCTTTACAAAGGCCAAAGAAGGCTAATTTTACTAATTTTAGCCACTAAAAATTTAATAACTTCCCTCACAATTAACTCAGCAATATAAAATTGGTATCATTGGAAAGCATTTCTCAAGAGTCAAGCTCTATCTAACTAAATTATAAATAGGTAACTATTAGGTTCCATTGCATTGTGATCATTTTGAAATTTTTATCGAAGTACCTAATTTTAATCTATCACTGACTAGTACTTTTATCGAACAAGTTAAGCTCATTCGCCGACATTTTTTATGTTTGAATTTGTGTATCTCTGTAAAAATTAGACCTATTTTTCTTAAAAAGTAGACATGTTTTATTCTATTACTACTCAAAGTTAAACTTATATTTGATGTTAAAGTGGGTCAGGTCGATGATTTCAAAAGCTTATAATTATCGAACACTGTTTTACCTTTATCTTATCTTATCTAACACATACACGGCCCTAGGTAACTAGCCGCCGATCTAGCACGCTCAGTGTATGTAACAGCCCAAAAGTCAGTGCTAGATATTTTTCGATCTGGGAGGGGAAGGGGGGAGGTGCTGAAAACCTATGGTAGCTTGCGAGCTGTGTTACCTATAGATGTAGATAGATCCGCCCTCCCTAAACCGCCTGGTTGACCAAAAAAAAAAAAACACCGTATTTTAGAGCACGCTTAGTATTTGTCACACAAACAACATATCTATATATCTATCACGCCTAGTGTTTGTGACCTAATTAGCGGCTTGACCGTAGGTACTCGAATGATGGCTCCTCCCCCTTTCCCCTCAACATTGTTCTTACTACAACTTGAACAATGTTTTGGGTCTGTGTTGGTGGCCTGGTTTACACCTGTGTGTTGGGCTATCACTGACCATTTTTTTGTTGTTGTGTGTTAGTCTAGTGGCTGCGTTTGGATTGAGTCTTGAAATTTACGTTGTTACTTTGCACTGAAAAAGTGTGAATGTTGGAGAGTGGAATTGCGTAAGAAGAAAGCGCGGGTAAGGGGGTGTAGGCAGAATAAGAGAGTGGTTAAATGTGTTATTGTTATTATTTTGAATATTTGTGATGTTTCAAAGGAGTGTCTTTGCAGCGCATTATGAGCTTTATCATACTTTATGGTAATATATATATATATATATATAATTTTATAGACCCTGCGCCACACGTCTAGATGAGAAGCACAACTGACTATGTATTTGAGGCTGACGTCACATTTTAATGGTCGATCAATTATTGATACAGTGTCTTGACTGTTTCTCTCCCCCCCCCCCTTTTTTTTTTGTTCTTTTGTCTTGTTCTTTTGTCATCACAACGATGATAATAGCATCAAACTATATGTGTCATAAAATCAAGCTTTTAAAATGGGTACAATTAGTGCATATCAATGTAAATCTATTTACTTAGAAAAATATAGCACATTTTCGGTAAACCACAAAAAGCTGATACAAATTGTAACACATGGGTAATTTATATATGTACTTTGAATCACATTATTTAAAAAAATAACAATTAAAAAATATATAATTTAAATATTTTGTCTTCTTTGATCCCTTTGATGTTTATTTTTAACATTAAAATGGTGTAGGGCAACTAGGGGCAACTTAATCAAACTCAATACTCAATGACTTGACTGACTGTCACAGTGTCACTGTAAATTTAAAACTAAAATGACTTGTACACACTAACACAGTACACTGAGTACAGTCACTGTGACTACTGTGTCATTGTGATGATAGTGTGTGTGTAGATTTTACAGTCACAGTGTAAGTGTAAAAATGTTTTAGTTTTACAACATGTTTCGAATGTTCCTTCAGAGTTGAAGTTAAATAAAACTTCCTAGTCAGGACCTAATCCAAACTAGGATGACAGGGGATGGGAGCAGGCAGGGTTTGAACCTGGGACCATCAATAAATCCAAACGACAGTCCAGTGCGCAAACTGTGACACAGTTGTGGTGACACAGTGGAATGTGACTGTGTGCTAAGGCTAAGGTGACCAGACATCCCATTTTAGGCGTGCCAGTTCAAAGACTTTAGACACACTTTTCATAAAATGTCTGGAAGGACAGCCATTGTCACTGTCCCACTTTAATTAACCCAATAGCTCCTATTCCCAGTTAAGAAAACCCTCCCAGGCCCTAAGCACAGAAAAAAAAAAAACTAAAAAATATTTTTTTTTTTCAAAATAATAATCAAATTTAAGATCTTCTACATCTGTTGGTTTGAAAACTATTTAAATAAACAATAAAAATCTTCCCGATTTTATTAAAAAAGAAACAGTAATCTCCAAAATGATTTGTAATCACGCTTGCAACGAAACTAGAAGAAATCTTCTTTTAAAAAGTTTAAAGCCAGTGTATTGAATAGGGGATTTTAGAAACATTCTACAACGGTTTAGGACAAAAAGGGGAAAACGTTTCCAACTGCAGAAGGGGCTAATGGGTTCAAAAAGAAAATCTAGATTCTAATTACATTCTAGTATCAATGTCTCAATTTTTTAATTTAAAATCTTTCATAATCTTTTAACTAATAACCTTATAAGTACCGTCTTACGTTGTTTCTTTGATCCTTATTTCATGTTTGCTGAACACTTAGTAGCCTCCTGTCTCAGAGGCATGGGTAGATTTTATTTTGCAGCATCCTGCCTTCTTCTCAGAAACTAACGTCAGCACGTTTTCTTTTGACGTGTTGTCATACAGCATGTTTATTGTTGATTCTGAAATGTCATAGATAGACAAAACAAAATCGAAGTTCATAGAGACCTACAGGCAGAGTTCCTGTCTATAAAGAAGGCAAGAAAAGTCAACAACCACAGTGTCTGTGGACAGTGGAGTGCGATGGTAAAAATGCTGATAACAGTGCCAGTGTTGTCGCAAATGTGGAGTTGTCGCACATGTGTATTAAACCAAACATTTGAATGCAGATCGTAATTTTCCATTTGAAGTTGCCAGTAAGGCTCCATTAAGGTACTTCCCCAACATTTAAATAGCTGTTAGATACATAATAACTGTTTTCAATTAATGGACTGCACTGCTTCAAAATGTATGACTATACAAGAACCAAATGTGAAGCATTCTTTACCAAAGGTTTGGCCTCTATAAAATGAAGAAGCAAGTTAGTGATGCCTAGTTTTTGACAGCATTCGTGGATGCTTCGACCCCCACATTGAAGTGAAATTTATTCACCTTATGTTGCAGTTCTGTATACTACCCTTCGTATGAAATCTTTTTTTTTTTTTAAAAAAAGCATATTCATTGATTTAGAATTTAGAATATATAGCAGAATTTAGGGCTATGGAAAGACCAGGTGGTTAGCAAGAGAACTGTCCCACCATAATCAAAAGTTTCTTTGAAAACCTTTATTGTGGCTGCATTTTGTACACATCAATATTTCTGTTTATTGTTTATCTTCTGCCTTTGACAAAATCATTTCAGAAAGGTATGAAAAGAATGATAAAGTAAAGTTTCCCTTTCAAAAATTGCGATCTATAGGGCAAACAATGATAAGGACATCTGTTTCTTTTGCCAACGGTTAACGAACAGAGTCAACCGCCTTAATTTTCCCCAACTAAAGTCAGGTACCCATTAGAGTTGGGTTAACTCAAGGATGCCCTAAAAATCCTGAAATTCAAAATCCTAGTCTTTAACTAAAAGAAGCATGAAAACTTAGAAAGTTTCCTCCTCAAAGAAGTATGCATGTGACTTACTTTTGATGACTCGAGTTGGTTAAGAAAAGTGATATAACAGCGACAATCATTACACTTCTGCTCCCCAAATATCTGGTCACCATATGTGTGCAGTGCGTCTGTAATGTCTCAGTGAGTGTCGAGAACAACTGTTCAACATCATGAATGGTCATGGTTTGCTTGGGCCTTTCCTGTCTGTTTTGACTCTTGTCGTTTGGTGGTAGACTTAGTATCATATAGATCTAGCTGAAGTTGCTTTTCTAGATTTCTACTTCTGGAGTAGATCCAGATCTATCTGGACTGTCACTGTGGTAGTGACTAATTGAATAACTGTTGCTGCTGTCTTAATGGTAATATGGTATCCCCAGCAGTGCAGTTGCCACATTAGCACAGTCCTGCTTTCCCTCTGTTTGGCTAGAGAATTTATTTAATGTATGTAATGTAAAAATCTAATATCTTCATATCTGATTGAACACTGGGACTGAAGGAACCTATCCCAAACTTAGAACTGCCTAATTTAGCATCAAATGACAGATGAGTTAAAAAAAAACCATTGCCACCATAGGTAGAACAATGTAGGGGGACAGAGAAGGATGAGAACAACATTACAGAAATTGTTGAGTCCAATTGCCTAAATGTGATGTCAGTTACAAGCAGACAGAGGAGATAGGGAGTGTGGAAAAAGTGACAACCACCAAACTGTCTTGAGCTAATTACTAAACTGAAATGAAAATGGTATAATTATATAAAAATGACATTTTTAATATATAATATATTCCATTTAAGGTGTTATTTACTGACATTCACTGACCAAATTTAAGTAATTACTTTTATGCATCCTACTTAACTTAACATCATTGCAGGGCCAGCTATCAGCCACTACAACCTATGCAACTGCAATGGGCCCCATGCTAATTCTTTGTTAAAATTATTAATTTAAAACATTATAACTTATACCAGGTTTACCACGGCCTCCTGATTTTCCAGGAGCTTCTTGAAATCTGGAATTGTTAAAATCTATTGAAAAATAAACAAAATTGTCATCTTTTAGGCATATTCTACCGAATACCGCCAAAACCCCTGTAGAAATTTCAGCTTATCTTTCCACTAATGAAAGATACTCTGCTTCCCCAACCTACTTTGTTGCACTCAGAATATTTTTAACAATGCCCATAAGTATTCAAGAATTAGTTGAGGTCAACAATTCACGAAGATAGATTAAAAAATTTGGCAATTCTTGCTATTGAGCGTAATCTATGTAGTAAACTGAATTCTGATTATACACGTATGACTTCGTTACACGCAAGACTTGTTAATTAAATTAGATCGTGATTTTATACTTATTAAAGAATGAATAAAATGTATAGATGAATTTATTTTTTAGTACAAAATCTTAATTTTCACTTGTTATCCTTATTCCTACCAAAACTGGGCCTTGCGCAATCTTTATCGCATAGCTCCCACAATAGTTAGGGCCGGCTCTGCATCAATGTCCATTTTTCATGAGCTACTTATTATATTAAGCACATGTGATAGAAATTGTTGAGCTTATATTCATAGCTTGTTTTACCTTTGTGACAGTTTTAAAACCAGAATCTCATTTGACCAGAATAGGAGCCATCAACCTCAATTTAACAGCAGATCACTTTACTCTGACACTAAATTTTGTAATTAGTAAACCTTGTTCAACTTGTAATCTTATCTTTATTTGTAGAATTACTCTTCAAGATCATTTTCAACATGTCATCAAATGATGAAAATAGTTATATTGTTAGGCTTAGAGGACTTCCTTGGTCTGTTAAGAAGGATGAAGTAATGCATTTCTTAAGAGGTTTGTACTTGGTATTTACATAAAATTCTTATAGGCTATAGCCAAACCTAATGCAACTCAAATAGCTAGCTATACTGATGCAATATTTGGTACAGAATTATTGCAAAAGTTGGCCCAATTTTTTTTTTAAATCATATCATAGCAAATTATATCAATTCCTCTCGGCTGTTTGAGTGCCACTTGAGTTTCACTGAAATTAAAATTCTAATATAATGAAATCAATTGTATCTTGTAAGTAAAAAATTACTTCTCTTAATAATTCAATAAAATAACGTTTTAATAAAATCTTCTTAAATATAACAAATTTAAATATGGAGTGAATATTATGAAAAAACAATCTATTCTTCTCAGAATGTCAGATTCTTAATGGAGAAGATGGCATACATTTCACATATTCAAGAGAAGGACGGCCCAGTGGTGAAGCTTTTGTTGAGCTTGAGACTGAAGAAGATCTACGCAATGCTCAGGCCCAAAATAATGAACACATTGGAAGTAGATACATTGAAGGTAAGAATTTTAAAGTGATGTAATCTCTTTAGTAATTTAGGTTGAAAGGTATATAAATGTTCAGTGGGCTTGTTCCCATTGCTCTATTAAATGTTAATGACAGCATTGACCTTCACACTGAATACAGTCTAATTGTTTAAAATGTTTGTTTTATGTATATAAATCTTTATTTTCTTTTACAAAGTATGAGGTGCTGTTATTGGTATTAATAAATTCTTAAGAAGATCAAGTGTTAGAGTTTATGTACCATTTATAGTTGTTAACCCATTAGCTCCTTCTGCTGTCGGGAACGTTTTCTTATGTTGGTCCTAAACCATTGTAGAATGCTTCTAAAATTTCTTTTCAATATGCTTGCTATAAATTTTTTAAATAAAAAGATTTCTTCTATTTTCGTTGTTAGTGTGATTACAGATCGTTGAGGAGATTACTGGTTCTATTTTTAGTAAAATCTGGAAGATTTTTATTGCTTAAATAATTTTTCAAACAAACAGGCCCATAGCCCCTGTGTATAAACCCCCAGCTTGGAAAATGAGTATTTTTGAAGCTTTTTTATATTTTAAATGTATTATAAGCATATATGTTTTTAAACTGGACATATCATTGTATTTTTTATAGTTATTTTTTTATTTATTAGTAGTAGATCTTAAATTTGATTATTTTTTTCAAATATTTTTTTTTTAGGATTTTTTTTTATTCAGAGTTACCCTTATTTGCTTAGGGTGTGGTAAGGGGTTTTTGTAACTGGAAATAAGAGCTATCGAGTTAAGACACATGTATATTTAATGTCAGATTTTACATAGATTTTGTATATTTATATTTAAATAAAAATTGCTATAATAAGTTAAAGAATACTTAGATTACATAATATGAGATTTCCTGGAAAGTTGAAAAGGTGTCAAAAATTTCTAAGCATTCTTACTCTACTATAGTTTGGCCTACTGCTAGTGCAGCTATAAGCTATAACTAACTAGAACCTAAGAATAAATACATTTATATTCTCTTTTTATGT
Source organism: Biomphalaria glabrata (assembly GCF_947242115.1). NCBI lineage: Eukaryota > Metazoa > Mollusca > Gastropoda > Planorbidae > Biomphalaria > Biomphalaria glabrata. The sequence continues at coordinate 34,974,343 of NC_074712.1, read as the reverse complement.
TTATTATATTTGGCCTACTATAGTTACCTTTAGATGGGCATTTAAGCAATTACAACAGAATTTTGAAGAAAGAATACATATATATGTTAGACCTATATTAGCTATCATCCTGGATTATTGCTGTCAGTGCATGTTGTTTGCTTGATTGAAACCTTAGCTCGTTCACTGTCAATTTTCATTGAAACTAAAAAACTTGATATTTTCTTCCATTCATTGTTACAATATTAGTTTCATATCAAATTTTTAAAAATTCTTAAGGCCATTTGTAACTTTTACATCTATTGAATACTTCTGAATTATTATATTATTATTCACACTAAGATTTCGATTAAAATTGATTACTAATTTACACAATTGTCATCTTATCTGGTGGAATCCTAGTATGTATGTATTTTATTCGCCTCATGGCTCATATATGTATTATCTGGTGAAGATTGCATGAGAGTTTGATGCCTAGATACTCATTTCTATTTCTTATATGTGGTGAAATAATTTGACTTTCGAAATGCTAGTATTCAGAGTGGACAGATCTGAGATGGAATGGATGATAAAAAGAGCCGGAGCTGGTGTTTCACAAAACCAAGGCGCCTCTGATGCTGTGGTAAAACTCAGAGGTTTACCCTTTGGCTGCTCAAAAGAAGAAATTGCTCAATTTTTTACTGGTAATATTTATTCTTAAGTATTTTGAATTAACTGAATTAAGTTTTATATTATTAATATAAAGATATAGTATTTTAAGTAAATGAATGTCCTTTTGTTTAGAATACAATGCTTAGCTCTTTCTCTCCTGAATTATTTTCCACATCTGGTGAAATAGTTCACTTGGTCCATTCAAAGTGTACCACCATATTATGATTTAAGTAAATAATGTTATATTTGGTATAGAATTAAAAGAAAATACTTACTATTTATATTATACGAAGAATTCATTTTTCTCCAGCCGAAAAATTATTTTGATTCTTGATTATGAAATTAAAAAAATGAAAACTTAACCAATTGTGGGCATGCATCTAGGAAATAATTTGATTCAATTTAAATACTTTTTTTTAATGATGTTATATTTTCACAAAACTTTATAAATAAAACATTTAAAAACACATAAGATAAAAAATCTTGAACTTATTATTGTCCCATGTCATTGGAAAAAGTATGTGCAAGAAATGAAACAGTTAATGCAACCAATATAGGATCGTTGTACCAGACAGAAAGAGTTAACGCTTTCTTTACATAATAATTTTCGATGTTACTAAGCAATTATTCATTTTGCTCATTCATAGTGCACTAACATATTATGATTTAACTTCAGTAACTTTTTTGTTTGTTATTATAAAATATTACATATAATATATAATTAAAGGGAAATTCATGCCTTTTTATTAAGGACAATTTAATTTATATAAAACAAAAGAAATATTTTTAAAATCTCCCAGACTGTGAACAAGACATCTAGGCTAGATCTAGAAAACTCAATGATACAAAACATAAAAAAAAATATAAATAAATGTAAAACAAGTACAATTGAAACCTGGAGCTTGTTACCCATGTCTTGATGTCATAATAATTAGAACAGATTTAAGCACCCCACTTTAAACACATTGTGCTTGGTCAAAACAGGTTGAAAAGGATAAAATCTAGATGTTAACAAAGGGGAAACTATTGATGATTAAGTTTTAAGCATTTAAAAACAATTAGGAAATAAAGAAGATGAAACAAATGCATTTTAAAGCATTGATGATGCTGCAGTTGATCTGTAGAAATATGATAGTTGATCTGTTAGAACCGGTGGGGTCAAAATCAATGATGAAGCATTGTATAGGAGAGAAAGGGTTAAAATCTTGTTACTGATAGTATAATTTGTAATTAATTATTTACATTTTAGTTAAACTGTTTAAGAAAAAATGTTTATAATTTTTTACGAATTTTAATATTTTAAATAAAGCATTATTATTTTAGGATAGTTTAAATATTTAATGTTTAGTATATATTATTTAAATTTATTTGATTATAAAATAAAAAAACTGGTGAGAAATGTACTTTATTAAAATCTTCATCTTTTTGATTACTACTTTCTCTTTTTGCCCAATGGTTTGGTGGGGGTTGTAGGGTTGGAGATAGTTCCCAATGGAATTATGCTCCCTGAAGATCGGCAGGGGAGAAGCACAGGGGAAGCATTTGTACAATTTGCATCACCATCAATAGCAGAGAGGGCTTTGGAAAAACACAAAGAAAGGATAGGTCACAGGTGGGGTTTTCTACAGGCATATTCCAAACTTAAATGATTGGTTGGTTACTTTTATGTATATTTTTTTAGGATTGTTTAATTTGGGAAATTCTTTTTTTTTTTTTTAAATTAGTTAAGTAAATTATAATTTTAGTTTTCTTTTCGTATATATGTGAGTCATCAGTCTTTTTGTTACATTTTTTTTTCATTTAACAAAATTTTTGTTAAGTTACTTTTGCAAAATCTTCTTTGACCTTTGGTCTTCTTATTGATGAATTAGAACAAAGTATATGCAACTTCAACTCCTTCTAGCTAGGTCTTGCCAGATGTTAATATCTTGTCTTCATTTTTTTAATTGGAAATGTTTCCTCATTTCAACAAACATTCTCAGTTAGTAATTATCTTAATACAGTACTGTTAGACCATCTAATCTTAATACATGCCTAAGAAATTTTAATTACTGGTGGCTTTCCAGAAACTGAAAATTTAATTTTTTTTTTTTTTTGCATGAGCTGAAAAAAAAAGAAATGTGAATCTTTCAAAAAGTCAATTTAGCTAAGCTCTTTGATCTTTTAAACAAGACTTTCTATAGTATATTTTTTTCAATTCAGTATTATTGTAGAGAATCAGTTTTTACAAGAATATTTCTTCTTTATGTAATAGTGTATATCTATTGAGAATATACATTAAAAGAGAGCCGTTGTTTAGAGAAATATTTTTATGTAAGTCTCATGTAAAGACATTTTAAAATTAATTTATTTATTTGAAAAAAAACAAAACAACACAAGTATTTTAAACATTAGTTAGAATATTTTAATAGTTTAGTATTATTTAATATTAAGTTTAAAATTAAAGTTTTCTATTTTTACATTTTATAAAAAAAACCTTATAGTTTCCTTTTATAAAATAGCTAAGGGAAAAGTGTGTAATGTACAATAATGTAAAACACCAAAATTTGCTCAGGTACATTGAGATTTTCAAAAGCAGCATGTCAGAGGCCAATGCTGCTGGAGGTGTGGTGAGAGGGATTCGACCACTTATGTCTGGACTATCTTTGAGACCAGGACCTTATGACAGAGGTGATAGATTCAATATGGGCTTGGGAGTGATGGGACTGGCCTTTGGTCGTGGACGTGGCAGGAATCTTAAAGGTAATTTTATCCTCAAAATATTGTAATTTCCAGTTATTTATATAACAAAATTTTCGAATAGTTTTTTGGTAGTGATGAAATAATTAGAGCAATTTAGTACTTGCTGTCTACTCAACATTTACATCATATATTTTACACAGTGAGGAAAATTCTCCCCCCCACCACATACACCTTCTTTTGTATTTTTAGAACTCTTATTCTGTTAGTGGCATGCAAAGACTGCCAAATATATCATATTAGCTACAAATGTTTGCTTTGAAAAATAAAACCTTTTTAAGAACTCTTATCAATAAACCCTAGTTAACTGTTGGACGTTGCCAAAAAATGAGTATGAGTAAATTGCTGCTGTTTAAAATGAGATAAAATAGTTAGCATCCACCTGTTAAGTCGAGTTAGAATACTAATGGGCCATTATTTTTAAAACCACTTAATGAATATCCTTTTTTTTTTATTTTATAGCATCAAAAATCACAATCTTATAGTGAGTTACTTTGCATTTAAGAAGAATTTAATAAACTAGCTAAACAAACATAGTTTTATATATATCAAACTTGTATGAAGCTAAAACATACCACTTTTTCATTTCACTTAACTCCACCTTCCAAAAAAAAAAAAGAAAAAAAAAAGTCACAAATTACAACTATGTATTAATTATTTTTATTTATGATTCAATGTGGATACAATTAGAGTATATATATGTATTTTTTTTGAATAAAGTTTTAAATTTTGTAGTGTAATTTGTAACATTTTAAAAGTTCTCTATATAACTTTTTTAAACAAAAAAATATTCAGCAGCTCCCTTTTGGGGTAAATGTGGTACAAATTCTCATGTAGCAAATTTCCAACATCATCACTGTAGTAGTTTAAATAAATTTGTATTAAACTAATTTCAAATAACTAATAACACTTATATTATTTGTTTAATATTGTTTAAACAGTTTATCATAAATTTTCTTTTTCACTATTTGCACTAATTGTAAATTATGTTATGTAATTGCTATTGTAATGTGTCATATTACTGATTCATTTTGGAAAAGAATCACAGATTGTGGATAGAATATGACACATTGTCATGCAAGATATGCCACCAAAAGTTCTGTAATTGCGTTGGATAAAAAATTGTTGTTCTATTTGAACAGTTCGTTTTTAGCTTGACCTTGATTGTTGTTATAAATACATTTTTTAAAGGTTTTTATGATGATGATTTCGATGACTTTGGCTTTGGAGGAGGAATAGGCTTTGGTTTGCGCAGTCGGAGACTGGCATTTGCTAATAGAGGATTAGGCATGGGGATGGATCGACGAGATTTTCATCCAGGTTCTTGCTATATTAGTAAAACAGGACATTCAGTGCATATGAGAGGACTGCCATTTCAGGCTCTTGAACAGGATGTGTTTGATGTAGGTGGTCAATAAATTATTGTTATAAATTAATTTAGATCCTTATTGGGTAAATGCATTAGTTAATTACATAAACTAATTCCTAAAATTTCCCCAGTCATTTTTTTCTAAAAAAAAATCAGACAAAGGTAAATTAAGATTTTTTTGAGAGAGATGTTGCCATGCCTAGAAAGCACAATTCTAACTTCATACTGACTTGACCATTTACAAAGCTACAAGTGCAAAAAGAAGAAAGCAGTCTTGAAGTACTCCCTTTAAATTTGCAAATAGAATTTCCTGGCGTGCATATTTTTTATGCATAAGTACTATGATTTTTAACTTTTAAAAAAAAATACTCACTACAAATATGTGTTCTATAACAACAGTCAATTCAATATATTATACAATTTAAAAAATTATCAGTGACTCTATCTGCACACTTAAGCAGAAAATTTCCTAAAGTTGTTTTAAAGTCTGTTCCCATTACTAACTAATAAATAAAAAGTACTTAACTTATGAAAACAATTATACTGGTAAATAAACAGGTAATTTAGTCAATTCCAGAACTTCTTTGAAAAGCTAGGTTTGTTGGTGTAAAATGGTCATTTCTAACCTTAAAAGTGTAATGACACTAACAAATAATTGAATGCATGCCACCTTAGATGAATATTAACTTTTTTAACATTTTAATAAATAATGAAAAACCTATTTTAAAAAAAAAATGTCTACTTTAGCTAGTTGAAGTTATGTAACTTTTATTGATAATGTCAGTTGTATTGAAGTGCTTTGATTTCCTTAATGTAAGATTTTTTAGTCCGGTCATATTTAAACATAAAATTCTGGTATTGTTTAAAATTTCTCTTTAATGTTCAAAATTAAACTACCCTATCATTTATGTGATATTTTCACTAGAGTATTAGCCAACATGATCTGATTTATTCCTTATCATTAAACGTAAAATAGAGTGGAACTCGCTTATTAGTATAGCTGTAGTGACAGTCTCTTCTTATGCAATTAATCAGACTAGGTGATAATGTATAATGCTGTTTTTAGTTTTCAAAAATGCCTGTCACTTTTTTAGCTAGTAAGCAAACATTGCAATTTTGTGTTTTGCATTAAAATGGTTCTAATAGAAATAGAACTATTTGTTCTTTAGGAATAGTGATTATTTCAAAAACAGTTTTGTTCATCCATTGTTTGGAAATTAGATAAACCACAAATACACACACTTAACAAGCAAAGTTTATAATTTTCCACAAAAAAATATTTACAAGTTTCAAACTTTGTGCCCTCGTTTTTATCGCTTTTGGAAAAAAAAAGACTTAAATAGACTTTCACTTTTGTGTAAATTAGCACCTGAGTATAATGAAAGCAATGCTGTTTTTAGTCACGGAAGTTAGTTTTAATGAATTTTTTAATTTTTATTTTGCTAGTTTTTCTCACCAATTCAACCAGTGCGATGTGAATTTGAATTTGGGGAAAATGGACGACCTACTGGAGAAGCCAATGTTGACTTTGCTACACACCAAGAAGCTGTTGAAGCCATGAAGAAACACAAGAGCAATATGCGTAGGTCTTTTTTTTTTTAACAAATTATTTTTTAATATGACTACATTAATCACCTTCTCATTAAGAACAGGATTAATGCTTACCAGAAACAACTTCAAATCATCAAGGTATATTTGTAGTGAAGACATTGTAAGATAAATAATAGCAGAATGGTCTGGTCTTACATCACTCTGTACAAAGAGTAGTCTGAGTGGCTTTAGATACGAGCCATCAGTATTAGGGATGTAAAATTCACATCTGCTTGAATCTTTCCCAGTCAGAAAAGTTTATTCAGACAGGCAAAATAAGCAAGCTTCCATGTGCCTTGTGTTCCTAGAGTCTTTGACTCTTAGGAAAATGAAAAAGAACTGCAATATTGGAAATTTCAAAGATTTTCTTCCAATAATTATCCAGTAGTTTCACATAAAACCTGCAATTTGAAATCTCTTGACAATGGCTTTTCTAGACTGGAGATTATAATTGCCATGTACTATTAACTTATATAACAAATAGAACCTAAAACCAACTCTTCGAATGGATAATTGTTTCCCAATAGCTTATTTTCGTCATCACAAAAATGTTTCCAAAATAAGCTGGGAAAAATATCTCTCGTGCTCTTTCACCTTATACTGAAATAATTATGTTGTTTCTAATATAAGATAATAATTTGAGTTTTTGAAAATACATTTCTTAATGTGATGATGGTTCATCAGGAAAATATGTATAGTTTTTATTACTGGATCACTAGGCATTGTAAAATATGTTTTTTTTTATGAATTGGTTATATTTTAGTACAAGAACACTGTAAAAACAAAAAAGGCAAACAAAAATTTATTTTTAAAATTCAGTTAAGTCTAAAGTATTAAAAAATTTAAAGGGATAGAAAAAATTTCAGTATAAAATCGAAAATATCATTTAGATGAATAAATCCACCCTATAACCCTATATATATTCATTGGGTCTAGAATAGATCTAGGTCTAGATCTAGCCCTGACATTTGAAATTTGACAGTAAATGTATAAAGTAGCATAAAGGGAGGGTCCCGGATTGCAGATGCCTTACACAACAGTTATAGAAAGGTGAAAATGCAACGGCGCCTGGAGATTAGATATGCCCAACCTGTGACAGCAGCTGTGTATCAAGGATTGGTCTCTTTAGTCATATAAGAAGTTGCAAAGGGAAATCATCGTCTCTTGAGATGTAAAATGCCACAGAATGTATATATTCGGGAGAAAAATTATTAGCTAATTGGCCTCACTCTAGTTTGACCATTATAATTTTTAAAAGTATAATAAAAAATTAATTTAGATCTGGCTAGAGGTCTAGAAAATCTTTACCGTGAACAGACTAATGTCAGTGGGTATTTCTGCTTTTAGGCCTTCTTCATTAATAATTGAATAAATAAATAGACATTCAGGAACATTTTGCGCATCGTCTTTTAAGGTTAGATCTTATAGGCCTATCATTAGAATTTTATATACCTTACTTTGAGTAGATTATACTCTCACATTACCATGTTTTATTGTTTTAAGTGAAGGGGGAAATAGGTGTGGGGTAAGAAATGTTCCATTTTTTAAATCTATCATTTATTAGTTATTAAGAGCAAAATACTTGCTCTTACAAATGTTGGTCGGCTGTATTAAGAGGGAATTATTTATATTTTACTTGTTGGAGAATTTAAATAAACCATTTCCGTTTGAAAAAAAAAAAATCAATGTTTCATGTTGTCTTTTGGACAATATTAAAACCCATAACATAACAATAATTAAACAACAAACATAAATCCTAAAGCTAAAAATAACTATTGTTTTTTACATAAAAAATAGGTTAGAACACAAACGTACATATATAAGTCTTGTCTTTTAAGTCCAAAAATTTATGAGGTGTTCAGTAGTTCATGTGGTTATGCAGCCCTTGCTGGGACTTACATATTTTGACACATCCAGCGCAGACATAACTATTGTCCGCCAGTGGTGAATTTAGATTTTCTTTTCGACATCTGTCTCTCCTCAGCAGTAGAAACAAAGAAATGTATCATTCTTTTTAATTACATAATAAAACTAATATATATATATATATATATAAATGTGGCTTAAATATCCACTGAGATCTGTTATAAACAACATCCACCCTCTTCCCAACTGGTGCTCAAATATGAATCTATGTCTATTGAACATATTGAAAAAAAAAAAGACCTCAGTGTGTCTGTTCTCCCTTTTTGTCATCATAAACAATTTTTATATTATTTTGTGGGTCATCATATTTCAGCTTTTATTAATTACTTAAAAGCTCAGAAACTTTTAATTACATTTATAAAACAAATATTGTTATTAGGACTTATGTTTACTAATAATTTCCAGTTAAATTTATACCCTAAAGAAAGTTAACATTGTGTGAATTCTTTTTTTCTTGCAGAGCACCGCTACATTGAGCTGTTTTTAAACTCACATCAGAATGTTCGTAATCCAATTGCAAATGCTAGTGGCAGCTATGGAAGTAGTAGTAGTGGTGGTGGTGGTTTAGGAGGTGGTTTTGGTGCAAATAACAACTTTAATGATGATATGGATGGCCCAAGGCCAGGTTTTGGAAGTTTTGGAAATGGTCAGGCTGGTTTTGGTGGAAATCAAGGTGGATTTAGAAACCAAGATGGGGGCTTTGGAAATGGAGGTGGATTTGGCAATGGAGGTGGTATGAATTTCAATTTACAAGATAGAATAGATAGACCTTTAGGTAGAAATAATGTCTTTTTTTAATGACATTTGTTTCTTATGTGAATGATGTATTTTTGTGTGTGCGTGTGTATAAATTAAAACAACTATTTTTTCATAGGGATGAACAACTATGACATGGGTGGAGGCTTTGGAGATAGGATGGTTGGAGGTGGTCGAATGATGGGTAACAACTACACAGCTTTCTGAGTCATATACAGTTGTTCAGGTCAATTTGAATACAAAGTAAAAAAAAAAAAGTTTTTAGCTTGACAATGAAATGTTTCATTGTAAAGAAAACCACTTTTAAATAAGTATTTTATTGTTCATGAGTGGATCTGTTGTATACCTTGTCATTTTACTATCATTGTTGATCAGTGTTGTCATTTGCTTGCATGTGTGAGTCCTCATCTCTATATTGTTTATAAATGAATAAAATATCTCATACCATTTTGTTTTTTTAAACACACCGTTGCTTTAGCATTGCTTTCATTACATAGAACAATATATTGAAGTATTCTGTAAATATATTTACCATCTTTGGCTTCACTTCATGTATTGTGAAAGATTGAAATTGGTTTATTCACACATTTACCACTGCCTATGCTTACAGAAACTCTGTAAATAAACATTCATTCAACAGTTGGTTTCTTTTTTCATTTGTACTTAGTTTTTTTCATTAGCTATTAGGTTCTAAGTAGTTTGACTTGTTAACTATGTGTTTGATGAGTGACTTGTTAACTATGTGTTTGATGAGTGCATTCAGGCCATTCAGTCAAAGGATCTTAAAAAAATAATACAAAAATGTACATGTAACTAACATAGGTATCAGCTATGAATATGAAGTAATTTGTGTTGTACTCTTGCCTTAGAAATTTTATAATGGGCTAGAGCACTGTATTTAAAATGGAAAGAATAAGATTTTTAAAGAAATGTTGGCAATAATGTACCCGAAGTATGTAGCTGACAATATTACGACATAGAATTGATATTTTCTCCATGTTGTCTCAATCACAGTTAGCAGCAGGTCTAGTAATATGTAAAATAAAAATCAAGGAGTCATTTTATAAAAATTTATTCACCAAAAAATAAACAGAAATATTTATAAATAAGTAAAGTATATAATACAACTACAAGCAGGTCATCATCTGTAAGGTGCACATGTACAGTACAATTGAAATTTAGTTTTCTAAGTGGAAAATTCTTTTGATAGGATTACATATTAAAATATTCAATCAGCAAAGCAATATCAAAACAGGTTCAAAGGTTTTATTATTAAAAAATTGTGAAACTGTCTTAAGCCTAAGCATGCAGTTTGTTCACCTCAAACAACACATAGTAGACTGATAACATACTTCTTAACAGCTGACTATTAAGCCCTGAGGCAATATTTGTTTAAACTTGTAGGATTTGTTAGGTAAAGGAGTTGACAAGCATGTACATGTATTTATATGTTAAAAACAGGTGAAGACCATATTAAAATCTAATTGGTTAAAAGTAACTAGCATGTGATTGTTTTGGTTGGGATCAAAACAACGTTACTAAAACAAAAATATTTTTTAAAAATACTATTTTAAAACAAAGCTTATATTAAGTGTAAGTTTCAATTACTTTGGATGAGTCATTTAATTAAATTTGTAATAGAACTAGACTAACAATAATAAATCTGTGCGATCAGAAATATTTTTTACCAATTGTTTTTGTTTACTGTAATTTCATGCTTTTAGCTTTCTCAATGCTATGATCCCAACACTTGTCTAGACCAGTTGGGAAAAAAAGACGGGAGAGCAGGGGTGGGGTATCTGGGTGAAGCTTACTGTGATAGAAGTACTACTTGAATTTAAACTACAGGGCTCAATATTCCTCAAGCCAATACACTAATCACTGTACAAGAGAAAGGCTTATGAATATAGGTTTCATAGCTTATCTATTGTTAGTTTCAAACTTTTGAGGACCTAATTCTCTACACAAGGTATGAAGGAGACTAATTCAACTTATACTGCCATATCTGTCAAGTACAATTTCTTTCCCTTGTGCAATACCAAACAAAATAATTAATCACAAATAATTAATTAACTAATTGTTGATTCTTTTTATTGATTGTTTTGTCAGGAACAAGAAATAATTGTGCAAAATTTTAACTTGACTGGGTTTGGGAGAAATAATGTTTGATATTTTGGAGATTTGGCACATCAGCACAATTAGGATATGTCGTGCCCAGAAAAAAACTTTTACAAAAGTTGTACCAGACAAAGTGAGTTGATATAAGCTTTGTAAAAAAAAGGCAGTATACAATATAACATCACAATTAATCACTGTACATATGAGTAGAAGTGGCACATTTGACAACAGCATTGATGAGCTTTACAAAGCCTGTGTCTTTAGGCTGGTCCAGGCCACGCATCACTCTTCTTTTCATCACGGATACAAATTCTCTGTTGCTAAGTTCACCATCGTCTTCGAAAAAAAAAAAAAAAAGATATAAGACTATTGTATATTAGATTATGCCAATTGTATGTGTGATACATTTTGATGTTTTGAGCATCTAGTCTGACAGAAGGATGAAGCCTAATTGACCAATATATAAGATCAATGGCACTCACAGGTTGGTTTTGTCGATTGACCAGTGGTCTTAGAATAACTAAAGCTGACTCTTTTCAGGGGCTTATCTGAGAATAACATTATTCTGAGTGTTTTCAGTTGTAGTACTGGTATTAACAAATGTTATTGTTAGGTTGCATGGTTTGCAGTGAGAACTGTAACAAAATCATCTCAGCGTTTTTAAGGTGCTGTGTCCCTACAACCAGGACATTAATGGGCTGAGAGTAGAGACAAGACATCACAATTAAGTGTGTCAAGTAGGCCATGAATTACCAAAAATTGAAAAATTAATTAGTGAAGCCTTTTCTTTTGCTATGCTCTTAGTATTCTAGAATTATAACTAAAATAAAAATAAGGCTAGTCTTCGAGTCCAAAGATTAGTGAGGAATGCAGTATTTCCTGTGGCTGCGCAGTCCCAGCTGTGACCTACATATTTTGCAACAGCAAGTGTAACTAAAATCATTGTAAACCATATTCATTATATGAACATTCTACAGTACAAAGTTTTGCTAAAGTATTAATAATAAAATCTAAACTAACATTACCGGTATATATGTAGTTTTTGTGATTTAACCAGATCAGCAACAAAACCTTAGCTAAAACAGATGTTCATACAGCTTTGGTACCGTATTCAATTAGTTTTGCACATGATTTATGAATAAATCAATAGAAAGTTTCAAAGTTGAGTCTATGTCAAGAGACTTACTATTTTCATCAAAAAGTGTAAAGACAACATCTATCACATGGTCCGACAGTTCAACCATAGCCACTGTTTTGGCAACATGTTTTAAGGTTTCTAAATAGAAATAAAGGAAATCATTATATATATTTTAAAAAAAAGCATTCAAAAAATAAAAAGAATCAGATGTCAAGAGAATATTGACTAAATGGCTGTGTGTTACCTTGATCAATAGAAACCCCTGCCAAGTGGTAAAAACTTAGTGCTGTGTCCACATCATTGATGCTCTTGAGGAATCTCCAGAAGGCCAGATATTCTTCAAATGTGATGCCCTGTAAACAAACAAACAAACAAACATAGAAGGTATTAGTTGTGATAACCAAAATCTGTTTGTATCTAGACTGGGAGTTTTAAATTGCTAAACAAAAAATGTCAAGCCTAGGCCCCAGTGGGTATATAAATAAATAATTCAATGGAAATGTCTTCGATTCTGAAGATTAAGCAAGCAACAATTTATGAAGAGTAAAATTTTTTTTTTCCTTTTAAAATGTGGCTTACTTTCGGATCCTCTTTGTACTTCCTTCTGACTCTCTTAAGCATTCTGGACTTTTTGCTATCAGGTAGACCAGCATAAGTTAACAAAACACTACCAAAATCTCTTTCAGATATGAGATTATTTTCTGCATGTCTGTCAAACTGTTCATTACAAAAAAAAATTATGTTTAACTTTCAATAAAAATAGATTTAGAGTTAATTGATTATGAATTTGTTTTCAAAGCTAAAATTATTCTCAATGAAAGACAAAAATGACCTCAATCTTGTTGATCTCTCTGTGCAACTGTCTCTGAAACTCTAAGAACTGTGACACAGTGAGTTTCTTTTTCCCATCAGTACCAAAGAAGTAAGAGGATAAGGCTGAGCTCATGCCATGATCCACACTGCCAGTAGTACTGTGATTCCTGTGCTTCATACCCACTGATGTTTGGTTGCGGATGATTTCTTGCACCTTTTAATCGATTCAAAAAAAAAAAAGGACTGAAAAAAAAAAACAACAACTACAAAACATATCATTGTCACTTCTGTGACCGCACTCTATTCTGCAAAGGCCCTGCAGTGTCATTAACTTGAAAACTCAATGTAGCTCTCCAAATCATGGATAAAGAGAAAATAAATGTAAAAAAAAATGTTCATTTTGTTGATAGGTTGAAATAAAGTGGAAATTGACCTACTTTACTGAATTCTTCACTGTCTACTTCTCCGTCGCCATTGAAATCAAACATTCGAAAAGCTATTTCAAAATTCCTTGGAGGGGCTGAAAATATTGATGTTTTATTACAGAAGAAGCATAGGAAATGTAAAAAAAAACAAACAAAAAAACAAAACATGATCAGCTGTCACTGCAATATAGCCAAGGCTCTGAGAGGTCCTTTCAGCAACATATTGAGACCTATGTGGTTTATTTTATTTTATACCTGGCACTGCACATGTCACAAGTATGGAGATTTTTAAAAATAGGAATTTAACATCAAGATTAAATTTGTTTTCACTTTAAGAATAAAAAGCTGGTAAATGTTAACTTTTGTTTATCTTCTTGAATAATCAGCACCTATGTATGTGTGTTCTCCAATGCTATATGTGAAAGGTTTTTATTTTCATTCATTATGCCAAAACTTAGTCAGGTACTGGTATCACTTACTAGAAAGAACAGTCAGCAAGAAGATGTAGTCAGAGAAAGAAATGAGCCCTGTCTGGCCAAACTTGTAGAAAATGCTGTCTGGCTCCAGCATACCAATTGCATCTTTGTCTTGTCGCTGCAAACAAAACAAGACTTGCAGTTGAAGGACGGAACAAATCAACAACCTTCAAACAAAAGATGGGATTGTCAAAATATTTTCCACACAAAAAAATGTTTCAAATGCCTTAAGTAGCATTAGCTAAAAAGTTATATGGTGTTAAATAATGTAACACAGCTTGGCAATATTATTATTAGCCTCTAAATATTTTGTTTCTTTTAAAGAACTGAAAATAGAAGCTTAAGAAAACACAAAATAAAGTGAATTCTAGCTACAAGATAGCATTAGATCAGGCATGCTGCTTACATAACATTGAATATTTCTTTTGTACGACAATCAAATTAAAATAGAATGAGAACAAAAGATGAAAAGCCAAGTAATAAAGTAAAAATAAAATATAGATGTGAGTCTAAGCTCAGTTGATAGTACAGCCTGACAATCACACAGTTAGACTTAGTTGTGACACGCTGGGACAAAGTGTAGAATGCTAAAGAGAGGTAGTACTATTTATTTCTTGTTAAGACTTTTTCCCTGGAATAAACCAAACAAAAGCTGCAAAAAAATCAAAATTGAGATTTCACTAGAGCTCTACTTGAGTCACATGGAGAGAAAAAGTCCTTGAAAGACATTTAAAAAAAAAATATTATTAGTCTAAAAAAATTTGAAGGTGACTAAAATCATGACTTATCTACTGATACAATGTAGTGTTAATAGAATGGAAGAAGAAATCTGTCTTCAGCTGACTGTTAATATTGTAAAGCACTGTAAAGCTATTAGCCTCAAGGGAGGTTACACAACAAACAAATTTTTAAATATTTTTTTACCATAACATTATAACCCTAAGATTTGTTGAAACATTTTTTGTTGTGTGTTAGCTAAAAACTAATCAAATAGAAAAGCATTTCCAATGTCTTATTACTGGTTATTTAATTATGCTATGCAGATGTTTCAGTCACACCCTCGAAATGAATCCAATTGAATAGGCTGACTTAATGGACCGAAAGCATGGTGTACTCAGTTTAGAATGGAGAATGTTCAAACTAGCCAATAAAGAAGCAAAGAGTAAAAGAGAATGTATGGCAGCAACACAAAAGTCTCTACAACACTTGGGAAGTTCATAGTGCAGCAGAATGAGGCAGGCATAAGTTAAATTGTCTAGCAATAGAAATATTTGGATTCTGATTCATTTTTTAGACAAATAATATCAGAGGTGAAACAAACAAACAACTGTTGTTGCTGTAGTGCACGTATACAATATTATTTTAAGAACTATACATTGTGATTAGTGAACAGTTGGATTTTCTAATGTAGACTAGTTCTCAAATGGAGGAAACAAAAGCAGATGATTCTAATTCTACTTAAAGAAATACAGTTTTGATGACATAGCCTACAGACTATATCAAGATGTACAAAATGGGCTAGCAGAAAAGAAAGAATAAAGATTCCCAAATCTTTATTGAATCAAAATGTATCAGGTAACAATTAGTACTTATAGAATGAAATAGCCATCCACACACATTCACATTGGTAGCCAATTCAAAATTAGGATCATATTTATTGAGAAAGTTAAAAAATTATGTTCATTTTTAATTGATAATTCTTAAAAAAACAAACTAATTTATTTACTATCTTTACATTTACAATTAAAACAATCCTAAAAAGATATATATATATATATATATATATATATATACATACTTATATATATATATTTTTAATTTAATGACTTAAAGTAACAAAAAATCTTAAGAAGTTATAAATTAATAATACAAAAAAAAAAAAACAACAACTGATGTATCAGTGTATAAAAGAAAGCCTTGAAAGCAAACTAATTGAAACATTTTTGTCTTTAAAATGCAAGAGTTTCATGCTACTGAACTAGAAAGTTGCTGATGATCATTAAAGTGAGGGCTTCCAACAGAACGCAAAGATGGCCATGTCAAGAAAAACAAAGGCAAAGTTTCATTAAGAAAGACAGAAATCTAAGCAGCTTATTACCTTCGTCTCATCCTAAAACAAAAACAATAAGGAGCATTGAATTGTTTTTGCCCCAGTGAAAGTGCTGAGCATGTACATGGTTAGTTTCATCCAAGTCATTCCATTCAAAATAACAATACAATAAAGAAACAAACATCCAGACTCAACCAAAATCTATACATTCAATAATCTTGAATGATATAAAAATAAAAACATAATAATTAGATATATGTGTAAAAAAAATATGGTGAGCATTATATGAGTTCAATTGTGCTGATATGGTATATATAAGAGAATTGATATTATAGCACTGATCAACATATTTTGACATGTTACTAACATAAAATTAGTCCTTTCTTTTAAATTGGAATGTGTTGAGTTTCAATATATGACTGTTTAAAATTGGTTTGATATTTTTTTTGTAAATCAGGAAATGTATTAAAAGTCTGTTTGTCCATTGTAATAATATAATCAGCCTACAACCTGTGCAATCAACTAATAAGGTACTTAATAATTATTATTAATAATAAGACAATAATTATTGTCTTTAGTACAGCTATTGGAAGCATCTTTCAGGTGTCCAGAAGTAGTCACTCAGCTTAACCAAGACAGGATGGGTCACAATAAGGACGCAGAAACTTATTAACTCTTTATGGGAGACCTAGATGGTAGTCTGATGCTAGCCTGGTACCTAGTCACTGCTAGGCAATGTGGTTGGTACCTGGTCACTGCTAGGCAATGTGGTTGGTACCTAGTCACTGCTAGGCAATGTGGTTGGTTCATGTCAGAGCTGATCAACATTTTACTATAGTTTCTTCACTTTCTACTCTCAATGTCTATTGTACTCTAGTGCTGCTATTTCATGCTTATTTATCATTCGTTCCAGCACCAAAGCTTTGAGCTCAAATTGTGCACGTTTCTTGTAGTTAACAGCACAAACAATACAAACTAATTTTTATTCCTCTATCAATCTGTAGCATGGAGTTAATCATCTTTGATGAGCTCTCCCTTAATTTTTGCTTCCTTGACATTTCTCGATGTTTCCATAATGCAAACAAAAAAATATCCTATCATTCTCAGCTCATTTTTGGAGAGAGTTGTTGCAGTTAATATACAAAGTAAAACATATGTAGGTGTTTATAGATCAGATTCTATTTTTTCAAGGTTATATTTGTGCTCAGACAACCAAATGTAGATGCTTATAGATCAGAGCCCACATTCTATGTTTTCAAGATTATATTTGCCTTTTTTTTAAGTCTGTGACAATGTCAGTGTTGATCAGTGTATTTAAGTCTGTAACAATGTCAGTGTTGATCAGTGTATACAAATTATCTAAAAAGTACAATATAGAAAGGAAGTATAAATTGCACATGAAAATGTACAATTGCGCGTAAAGAAAAAAACTCTGTCCATAACAAAAGATATGATTAAAGTATACAAGGAGAAAACAAATGTACAGATCACTGATCCATGAAACTGTACCAAAAGATGTGTACTTTGGTGATCAGACATGAAAACACAATATCAATGTGACTACAGCAAAAAAAAAAAAAAAAAGTAGACTTTAGAGAAAACAAATTGTCAGTTGACATTTTCTTTTAGAAAAGTCATTTCATTCCTTAAGATGATTAAATGTTGAGAATGATTAATATGACTTCTATAAGTTTTATCTTCGTCAAGATTGTAAAGTGTGTAAGAGGGTTTAGAATTAAGCCTACAAAGAAAAATGTTAAACATCTATAGACTCCTTTAAATCATTTAAAATTATTGTTTTTTTTCCACATTTATTCAAGTTTTTGTTTTATATATGTCCAAAACAGAAAATTAATTTGATCATTACTTGTTTCCAAGGGAGGAATCTTTTGGTGTAACATAGTTTATAATTGAAAAACATTTTGTTAAAAGCTGTTTATATTTTTGAAAGATTCTCAAATGTTATGATGACTGTCAGCACTATCTAGGCCACAAACCAGAAGCAATAACATACACACAATCAGAATGTAAGTCATCCAATTTGTATCTCATTTGACATCTTTGGGTGAAACATCAAATTTATGTTACAAATGTTGCTTTTTGTCTTGGTAACATGCTATTTTGAAAACTAGGCTTGATGAATGCATTCTAAGCTCCTGTGCTGTTTGTGCTAAAAATTATTTTTTTTATACTTTTTTAATTACTGCAGTAAATACTTTGCTAGTGCAAGCTGAACATTTTTTTAATTTTGATTTTTATATTGTTAGTGTTTTAGAAATAAATATTGTGGTAGTTTTAGGTAAAATAATAGGAATCAACAAAAATATTGTTGACAAATTTTATCTTCTTGTAACTCTAAATCACATGACATTATATATTTATATGTTATTACATTTGAAAAAATGCCTAATAGAATATATAAAAATTATTTTAATTATGTTATAAGCATGCTCACACTTGCATTAGTCCCTGGATCAAACATTTCATATAGGCTTTGGATAAATTCGGTAAGTTAAGATATACTAAAAACTGCAACAACATCAGAGCAAAAGTGTTATCAGAACACTGAGGTTGGGAGTTTGAAATAGGTGGTTGTTTTGTAAATTACTTCAGAATGACTCTTTTCTTTAAATACATGTTTTGTATACAAGGTATATTAAAAGGAGTACTTTGTAAGAAAATTAGCTGTTTGGCAAAACATGAACAGGAAGCAATTTGATAAAGATGAATGGACGCCACTCACCAAATCGTCTAAGCTATCCTTCTATTATGTGTGAAGATGTTGAGAAAATGAAATTATAGAATAAAATGACCATATACATACATATATATATATATATATATATAAATACAAGTTCGTCAAACACAGAACAATCAGATACACTTTGTAAGTTGCACAGCTTTATATGTATAACCAGTACATGAGGGCCATAGTGAAGAGTGAAGCGAAATTTTTGAGAGCTTGTGGGGCAGATAATGTTGAGCTTCACTGGTTATTATTACTGATTATAAACAAGAGTGTCATGTTGGTAGTACAATTACCAACCACTTTTTTTCTCCATAACTTATGTCTGGTATTCATTGGAAATGGATGTACTTGGGGTTTTCCTAATTATCCACCTCCCCCCAAACCCCTTACTAATGTTTGATATTTGTTGGAGATAGATTTTGGGCTTTCCTAAATATCCCCAACTGAAAAATCACAACACCAATTGGTATTTTATGCAATGCAATAATTAGCTCCTTTAAAGTATTTACAAAGAAAGCTTGAAGACCAGCACAATAGGAAAGTAAATGCAAAAGTTTATGCAAATTTCCTTTTCAAACTTTATATTCTCAGAAAGCTGATTTAGTATTATGCCTAAAAATATGTTAGTCAAATGTATTGTTTTGATAGTATATAAAACATGTTTAAAGACATTTAAAAATAATTGTGTTCAATAATAAAATGTAATTAAACAGGCATACTCTTTTTTTTTTTAAGTGACTGTGCCTAAAGCAAACTAAGTTGAAGAAATGTAAAAACATGATTTCTATAGCAGAATTTTAAAAAAATTAACAAAAATATACATTAAAAAAAAATATGTTGTCAATAACTTCATGAATAGTTCCAACTAACTGAAAATAACTTTTCTCCTGATAAACTAACAACATAAACACAATAATATGCATTGCCTGTAGCAAACGCACAAAAAAAAAAAAAAAAAAAGCCTAGGTTGATGATGGGGCTCTTCCTGGATTAGTATCAATGTAATGAGGCAGATTTACGTAATGTTGACTTCCAAAAAAAAATGTTTTGTAGAAATTAAAATAAAAAAAGCATTTAGACATTTTCATTCACAGTGTCGCATTCCAGATCGGATATAAAATGGTAAAACATGGCTATCAATACATATTTTTACAATGTTGAAGAGCAATGCTACTTCAAGACAATTGGTGGATTGGGTGTGCCGTACATGTGTGATTAGAAGTTATTGCTGTGAGCTAAAAGGGTCATCATGGTGCGAATAGGTCACCTGCAAAACATAGTGTGGAAGTATCTTACAATTTCCTTCCCATGCAAGGGATTTAGGTGTGTATCTAAAAGGCACATCCTTGAACACAAAG
Organism: Biomphalaria glabrata; assembly: GCF_947242115.1. Taxonomy (NCBI): domain Eukaryota; kingdom Metazoa; phylum Mollusca; class Gastropoda; family Planorbidae; genus Biomphalaria; species Biomphalaria glabrata. Next base: position 34,954,206 of record NC_074712.1, on the reverse strand, counting down.
AGACACTACCAACAGGACAATTATTCACAATGATACAACTATATAGATTCAATACATAACCTTTAGGAATGGACATCTCTAGTTTAAGACACAAAAAAAGGAAGATAAAGAAAAAAATTACTTAAATCCCTTGCATTAGAAAAACAAACAACTAATTAAAATGTTTGTTTGTTTGTAAAATGTTTTATATGTTTCGGATGTTCCTTCAGAGTTGAATTACTTCCTAGTCCAAACCTCCCGCAGGGCGATGAGGGATGGGAGCGGGCAGGGTTTGAACCCTGGACCATCGATAAATCTGAACGACAGTCCAGCGCGCAAACCGCATAACCAGGCAGCCATTATGAAGTAAGAATAAATAAAGATAATCCTGTGGCACTACTTGTGTCTTTAAGACATGGTCATGGTGAACAACTCGTGACAACCTCAAATTGAACTAATATACTGGAGTTTTATTTAAAAAATTTGAGTTATACCAGACAAGATAATTTATTAAATGTATCATATGCTCTTGGTAAGTCTGGTAAATATAATACTAGAAACAGTTAAACAGTCTGCTTTGGTTTCTAAAAAACAAAAAAAACTAGAATGAACTTACAACTCAAACTATTGATGTACTTTTACAGTTAGTTATTTCTGTAGTAATTAAGATATTCTACCATCTATCATTGATGGCTACATTTCCTAAATATATTGTTGGCCAAATCATCTACCCAGGTCTTTTCTTGAGTTTTGGCTGCACTAACTATAAGCCAAGTTCAAAACAAAAAACAACAACATATTAGCAGTGACACAAAATTAATAAGCATAAAACATTTTGAATCCAATGATAAACCTTCACCGTTTAGTAAGTAAATATCATCTTAATTAGACCCAAAAATATTAATATATATGATAGCATAAAATTTAGCTTTAAACCTAAATTAATGCAGAGCATTTAACCTTAAACAAAACCCCAGAATTTCATAGAATACTAGATAAAACAATTAGATGATTACATATAACATTACAGCCAAAAGCAACAGAAATGTTCTTTATTTATTCAAGTGATGGTTATACACAGTCTGAACAATATATTACAACTGTTAACACAAAGCCTCTCCCCAAAACAACCGCATGAATGTGGAATGTCTGTGAGCTAAATTCCATAAGCTTCACTTATTGTTCAGAGCTTTCGGTGCTTGCAAAAAAAAAAAAATATGTCCAAATATAAAAAAGTTTTTCTTGTCCAATAGCTTCATTTATTAACTTGTTTTAACACAAATAAAAGTGATATCAATATTTAACTATTAAACTGAGAACTAACTGGTTGTAATGCCAAGCTGTTCTACACATTTGATGACTGAGCTATCAATAACTCATTTAAACTCAAGAAGAACATTTCCATTGTACTACAAACAACTTATTCTAAAAAGATATAAGGAATTGATGGAATGATGAGCTGATAGCTTAGAACTGTCAAAAGATGTGCCTTGCTATCAAGGTAACTTCATTAGTTTTTGTTTTTTAGCGGCCCCCGAAAGGGGAAAAGACGCTATTAGTTTTGTGCGAAATGTCTGTCCGTCTGTCCCGTTTAGATCTCGTAAACTAGAAAAGATATTGAAAATCCGACATCACAATATTTTATACCATTCAAAGTTCTGATGCAACGGCTACTTTTTTTTTTCTGAAAGCGAAAAAATCTAATTTTTAAAATCAGTTATGCAAGCAGTTTTTTAAAGAGAAAAAGCTAATTAGTATGCATTATAAGTTAGACCTAAACTAAAAAGAATAGTAATCTAGTAAACGTCATTTTCGTGAACAATTTTTTATTGCGGAAATGCTGTCTTTTTTTTTTTTTTTTTTGAGCATTCGAATAAGAGATTGATCCTTTTCAAAACAATTACATCTATTATAAAACTTCTGTTAGGCCAGGAGAGGCTCGGTAGCTGAGCGGTAAAGCGCTTGGCTTCCGAACCGGGGGCCCCGGGTTCGAATCCTGGTGAAGACTGGGATTTTCAACTTTGGAATCCTTAGGTGCCTCTGAGTCCACCCAGCTCCAATGGGTACCTGATATTAGTTGGGGAAAAGTAAAGGCGGTTGGTCGTTGTGCTGGCTACATGACACCTGCGTTAACCGTAGGCCACAAAAACAGATGAATACATCATCTGCCCTATAGACCACAAGGTCTGAAAGGGGAACTAGTTAGGCCAGGTTCACATCTAACTTTGCATTCACTTGCACCTATCCTTTGATCTGCTGTACCGTTGGGGCACTACACAAGATCTGTCAACCTTCTTTCTCCATTCTGATCTCTCATTTGTCTTTGATATAATTTCATTTGGATGTTCTTTCTGAAAATATTGAAGCCTGCCTGGGTGGACCACTTCGGGGGCCGATTTTGAGTTTGTGTTTCCACACAAACTGTCTTTGTAATCTTGTTTCTACTATTGTTATCTAGGTAACTTCATTAGTTTTTTTTTTTTTTTCTACTTCTTTGCTGACTAAAAGAAAACATATTTCAACAGGTTTGGTATAGACAGAAGAGCAACCTAAAGCATAAAAGACAAAACAAAAATGCTTCCCCATAATTATGCCATGGAACTAACCAAGAATATGACAACCATTAGTTTCACTAGATTCTTGCTGTCACTGACCACAATATTCTCATGCCAACTACTGGATGCTAGTCAATACTACTGTGTTATTGGAGCAAATTAGTTTTCTTGGTTAATGTGATGGTTACTTTTTAGACCATATGAACCTTTGAAAATAGCTTAGGTAATATACATTGAAAAGAACATAGAATAACTCAGTGCACCATCAGAGTTAAGACAATCTTACTCATTAAACACACATTTTTTTTATGTGAGCTCTTGATATATTTATGAAAAAAAAAAAAAAAAAAAAACTAACCCAAACAAAACAAACTATAATGTGAAAAAAAAAAGAATGACTTTTTTTTAAATAGCTAACTTTTATACAAAATGGTCCGATTGTCTAGAGAATTTTGCTACATTAAATGTACATGTTAATTTATAGCCAGATTATAAGATCTACCTGAATGTAATAAACGTCTAGTATATCATACAAACAATATGAAGTAATAAGATTTAAATCCAAGTCTTAAAATCTAGACACACTTTGAAAGTAAAGGTACATTAGAGTGGATTGAAATATGTTGACTGCTAGGAATAGATAACAGTTCTCAGATTTTTCCCTTTGAAAGAAACAATCCCAATGAGCCAGTCTTGCCAGGTACATACACTTCTAAAATATCATAGCATTTTATGCTTTTGCCAATGGCTGGCTTTTGGTATGGAGCACCAGAAAGCCATTAAATCAATGTTTCCCAAACTGTGTTCGGCAGAACCCTGAGGCCTTAATAGGTGTTCCAAGAACTACTGAAATAATTAATTAGTAGGCCATGACGTGAATTAATCTCTCTAAAAAAAATAAGCAAAAAGTTCCACTAAATACTCTGTGCGAAATGTTCTGTCAAGGAAAATGTCTGGGAAATACTTAATTAAATTATCAAATAAGCTTTTTCCTAACACACAATTAAGTTTAAGGCAAATATTCAAAACCTGTATGAGCATAGCATATTATGGGATATACAAAAAAAAATTAAAATGAGAGAAAGAGAGAAAGAAAAAGAGAGACAGAGGGTATTCATATTATAATTTTTTTATGCTTATACAAAAGCTATTTCTGGCTTAAAGGTGTTCTGTATTGTATTGAATCAATGTGAACATTTAGACAATTTAAAATAAAAATAATTGAATGTCGCATTGATTATATGAAGAAATCACTTACTGTTGGATCAAACTTTTTAAAGCTGTCAAGCCCAAGCCCTGTTAAAACAAAATAGAATGCAATGTTTGAGGCACAAAAAAAATGTTAGCCGATCTTTACTACATAATAGTTTAATAGAGCAAATAGTGCAAAGCTACCTTCAGGCTGTTTAATCCCAGGTGTAATAGAACGAACAAAATCTTCAGGAGTCATAAATATTTCCCAGTCTCCGTCAATATTTACTTTAAGTGTAGCAAAATATCTAAAAATTTTGTCTGGTGTGGAATATGCACGGATTCTATCTTCATAGCCAATGATCTGAAAAGGAATTGTTTTAAGAAAGTCACATTTATAATATTTATGAGAAAATAATGTTCATTTTAACTATTTCATTGCCTAACATTTTTAGGGTGGAGGGTATTTTTTTTTATTTACTTCTGAGATGTCAGGTCAAGGTTTTCACTTTTTTTTTTTTTTTCAAAAGGATAAAAAAATCCATCTGTTGTATTCACATTAGAATTGCAAATCAAATTTTTTTTATATTATTCAATTAATAAAGATGTTATTACCAATATCTAAAAAATGATTAATTGCATTAATAGATGTTGTTTCATCTTCTGAGTATGCCAGTTAAGAATTTTTCTGCTGGCAGTATTTCCAACTATAGAAACTAAAATATTGTTTTTTTTTAAAGGACATTTCAAAATGTCTTCACCAATGAGATTCTACTTGATGTTCCCATGTCCAATTGCTCCCAAGTCACTCTTTTGAGGACTTTAGAATGGCAAAAACAAGCCACTATAATTTTTTTCTTTAATTATAAGACAATATTTTGAAAAGTAAAGCAGTGATGATTAATCCTATAAAATAAAAGTTGAACAGATTACCCTAGGGCTGATGTCTGATGATAAAGATAATTGGACTCAACATGGTCAACATATCTGAAACCACTTTAGTGAAGTGTGTTCAGTGGAAAGTGTGTTTTAGGATCCCTTATCCCCATACAAAAAAAATAAACCTGCAGCGGAACATGGACAAGTTCTTCCACTCTCAAATCCTTGACCAGTATCATGCAAGACAGAAAATTCTGACAATATATGGTCTTTTTTTTTTTCATCCTCTCTAGAAGGGAAGCATGGTCGAGAGGCCAAGTGCGCTTGAACTTGGCTTGGCTTGGCTACCTAGAAGGGGGCCCGAGGTTTGACACCCGACTCGGGCAGAGTTGTGTTTACTGAGCGCCTAAAGGCAGAACGGAAAACCAACTCCTAGATACCCCCTACCCCCCGCCAGTCCACAAATGAGATTGGACCAAAAGCGCTCTGAGCATGCTATAAGCATGAAAGTAGCGCTATATAAAAGCTATAATAATAATAATAATAATGACCTGTTCTTCTCATTTTAATTGCCACTATTTGCTACCATGAATCTTTAGGGTCAGGTCTTTTCATCTGCCACCATAACTCTCAGCCCTTGTTTTGTTTTACATGTTTCAGATGTTCCTTCAGAGTTGAAGATAGTTTACTTCCTAGTCCAAACCTCTGCAGGATGATGGGGGATGGGAGCGGGCAGGATTTGAACCCTCGACCATCGATAAATCCAAATGACAGTCCAGCGCGCAAACCGCACGACCAGGCAGCCAGCCCTTATATGACTTGTCCCAGTTATTGTACCAGAGTGTCTGTTTCCTCTCACAGACTTTAGCTCAAACACTTTCACAGGTGGTACAGGTTCCAGAAGCCAAGTGGCTTGTTACCGACCAGACTGCAAAATAGCATCCACACTATTTACATTCTGAACAGCATTTAAACATGCTAGAGACATTTACGATGCATAGACCTGAATAGGTAGACTATAGTCCTTTAAAGAGCCCACTGCACCCATATAGAGCGCTCTCAGTAGACCCGCTCTTGCACCCCACTTCGTTCTAACTAGTTTTTTGATGAATGCTAGCCTCTCTGAGGCTGTTTACATACATGCTGGATTTGATCGCACTGGGCTTCTCATTCCATCTAGTTTGGATCTATCCCAAGCTTGACTGCTCATTAAGAATCTTATCCTTGTGTAAACCAAGAGTAAACTAATTTGTTCAATTCTCCCACTATACAATATTATCTGCAAACAGTTGCTTTTGACATTTAAGAGACCAGGCAAGTCATTGATATGTACAACAGTACAGAACCTTGTAGTAAGCCATGCTCAAGTGCTCTTACCATATCATGGCTCAACAAATTGTCCAAAGACTTGTTTAATGAGATATAATAACGTCATAGCATTTCTACAATACATTTTTTTTTTAAATTACTTTGTCAAGCACTAACAATACAGAAGATTTAATGGGAATCTTTACACTAGAAGAATGTATTACTTTAAGTCATTAATCAACCATTGTTAGTGGCCATCAAGTAGGCCTATAATTCAACATCTCTACACATGAAGTTAACCAATCTAAAGTTTAGTTGATGACTTATTTTATTTAAAGCTGTAACTATAATTTAAAAAAAACAAAAACATATATGTCATGTAATTGTCTTACCCGTCTATCTCTAAAACCAACTTTCTTCTTCTTCTTCTTGTCCTTTTCATCCTCAAAGTCACTATCTTCAGAATCTTCATTTGAGCCTTCACTGTCTTTGACTGATGCAGCTTTGATACCTAAACTCTTCTTCCAGTCAACAGAACCATCAAACCAACTCATTCTAGTTCAGATAGATATGTACTTAAATCTTTAATGTTAATTTTTTTTCCCCTTTTATGTGTTACAAGCAGCCCCATTAAGGGGGATGAATAAATGATACCTTTAAAAAACAATAGTGCCTGATGTTTTGTGAATGAATAAAAAAAAATGAAAACCTGATTTTCAATATGTCATAAAAAAAAAGACCAAATCTGGTTGCTACACAAGTCCCTGGCCCACGAGCGTACTGACGCCATCATCCTTGAGGTACACAAACTCGGGCGTAAACTCACGGTAACTAATCTGTACAACCCCCCCAAGCATGAAATCTGTCTCGAATATGACTGTACCAATATCAACACTCACAACGTCATCGCAGGCGACTAAGTCTCAACAGAGGGGCTATGATTCAATCGATTCATCAGGACATAAAATACATGAACTCCTTAATAACTCTAATTTGTTCTGTCTGCAAAATAAACATACTCCCCCAACTTTATACCATACTGGAAATGGCAGCCAATCTAGACCAGACCTTACTCTAATTACAGCTAATTTAGAATCCCACACACAATTCCAAGTCCTGAATGACATTGGGAGTGACCATAGGCCCATATTGGTCACAATTGCCCTCTCAGAAGCCAGTGGTGTAACCCCAAAAATTCTGCGGAAGTGGAGTTACACCAAGGCGAACTGGCCAGCCTACGAGGCAATAGTCGACGCTGCCCTAATGAATTTAGCAGTGGAGGAGAGGGACGTCGATATCATCTACAATGTATTAACAGCAGCTATGTTGGGTGCGGCCAAGAGGTTTGTCCCGCGGACTTATCCTGGCGTAAGACAGAAACGCGTGTGGTCTCAGGATTTGAACAAGCTGGTCCTGAGACGTAAGCAAGCCAGGAGGCTTGCTGAACGGAAGGGTACCCCTGAAATCGGGTGGGAGTACAATCGGCTCTGTAGAGCCACAAGTGAACTGGCCCGACGCGTCCGGTCGGACCATTGAAACGCTGCCTGCGCTGGAATGGATCTTCGGGACTTCTCGAAAGCCTGGCGTCTTCTGCGAAACCTTGAGGCCAAAGACACAGCGCGAACGGCTGCCCCTCTATTGTCACACAGAGGGCCGGTCTCAACAGTAACCAAAATGGCCAGCTTGCTGAACCAACATTTTGCTAAAATCAGCAAGCTCGAAAAGAAGACAGCCATGTCCAAAGCCCTCAACAAAGAACGTAAAAGACTCGAGAGGGAGCCAGATGAGCCTGAATGCCAAGCAAAGTGTAACGCGCCCTTCTGTCATGCTGAGCTGGACAGAGCGATAGCTAAGTGCAAAAACCGAAAAGCTCCGGGGCCAGACAAGGTTACCCCTGAGATGGTAAAACACCTTGGGGGCATTGCAAGAGGTTAACTCCTGGAGTTTATGAATCGAACCTGGGCAGAGTCTAGACTGCCCGGGGCCTGGAAGAGTGCTAATATTGTGCCAGCCCTTTCAGTGGTGCAGGAATTTACCTACTTGGGTTCAACAATTGTCAGTAACCTAGACTTAGACATCGAGCTGACAAAAAGGATAGGAAAAGCTACCACAGCATTGGCAAAACTCTACAAGCGCGTCTAGGAAAATGGTAAATTGACCACAGCGACCAAAGTCCTAGTCTACAATGCCTGTGTTGTGAGCACTCTCCTTTATGGCAGTGAAAGCTGGTCAACATACATGTACCAAGAGCACAGATTGAATAGTTTCCACTTGCGCTGCCTGAGACGCATAATGGGCATCTCTTGGAGGGACCATGTCTCCAATCAGGAAGTTTTGAGATTGGCCAATATGAACATCATGTATGCTCTCCTGACACAAAGAAGATTACGCTGGCTCGGACATGTCACCCCCATGCCAGATGGTAGAATCCCGAAAGATATCTTATATGCTGAGCTTGTGGAAGGAGTCAGACCCAAGGGCCACCCAAGACTAACATATAGAGATGTCTGCAAGCGAGACATGAGAGCCACAGGCATCAGCGAAAGTATGTGGGAAAACATAGCCAAAGACCGGAGTGCATGGAGACAGACTGTGCGTGCTGGGACAACCCTTGCTGACAACAAAAGAATTCAAGCGGCCTTAATCAAAAGGGAAAAAAAAGAAAGCTGCCCTGTCCACTAGCCCTAAATCAGAGGCATACACATGTACGAATTGTGGCAAAGTCTGCCGTTCTAGAATTGGCTTGATTAGCCACACCAGATTCTGCCCCGTCTCAAGATTAAGCCAAAACCAGTGACTCATTTGGGTGCATCCATTGCCTTTCGAGACAAAAGGAGCCATATATATAAGAAGGGAAAAGACGCGACTAACGTGGAGTCCTACAGACCCATTTTACTTACCTCAACACTTGGCTAAATTTCTGAGCGAATGGTTAACGAGCGGCTAGTTTGGTCCTTTGAGAGTGCCGGTATCCTGGCGCCAGAGCAGAATGGCTTTAGGGCAGGCTTGAGCCCGATTGGCCAGATCACAACATTCGCACAGGAAGTGGCAGACGGGTTCCAGAGGTCCAAAAGCACATATGCAGTGTTCATAGACCTAAAACAAGCTTACGACCATGTGTGGAAGCAAGGCCTCTATCTTAAGCTAAGAGCCATGGGTGTGCGGGGCAAAAGATAGAATCCTTTCTGTCTGGGGGGAGTACATGTACAAAATACCAGCATTCCCTTAGCAAGCCAAAACAACAACTCAATGGCCTGCCGCAGGGCTCCGCCCTGTCCTGTACACTTTTCATGGCCTTTCTTAAAGATTTGCCTAGCTCAATACGGTTCAAAAAACTGCTTTATGCGGATGACATTGTCCTCTGGTCAACCGGGAAGAAAGCTGACCAAATTCAGGCAGCACTTCAAGCAGACTTCCATACCATCTCCTCGTATTGCGACAAATGGCAGATTTTGATAAACATTGCCCAAAACGACCTGGTCCTTGTTCAGCCTAGGGATCGACATTCTTAAGGCTCCATTCGAGCTTCAACTCTGTGGGCTGCGACTCCATTGTGAAAACATGCCAAAATATCTAGGGGTGACCCTGGATAGAAAACTGTCAATGCTCCAGCAAGTCCAGGAAGTTGAAAGAAAAGCCTCGGAGAAGTTAGCGTTACTAAGAAAGCTGGCCAGCACAAAGTGGGGTGCCAAAGCTGACATGCTAAGCACATTGTACTTAGGGGCAGTCAGATCACAAATTGAGTACAGCTTCAAGTATACGCTAGTAAAACTGCCCTCGAATCACTCGACCGAGTGCAAGCACAGGCCCTACGGTTCATTTGTGGCACCTTTCGGACAAGCCCAACAAACGCTGCTGAAATCTTAACAAACGTGGCCCCCTTACATCTTAGCAGGGAGAGGACAGTACTTACGGCCTACGAGCGCTACAAAAGGGGCGACTCTAGGCTACCCACCTCAATATTAGTGCGACAGTGGAGAGAGAGGAACCGCATTAAAATGCGATCGTTCCTCCACATTACGGCCAATTTGTCTAAATCAGCTGGGCTCTCCACTGATAGAATCCCTATAAGAAGGATTAGTACATGCCCTCCGTGGAGGAGATTGCCGTCCCCACAAATAAACCTGTCCCTGATAGGGCAAGAGGGAGCCACCAAGAGGCGACTAACACCTGCCATTCTCCAAAACTTGGCATCAATAACCATAAAATCCTACCCATCAGATTCCATTTTCTGCTATACCGATGGGTCGGTATTGAGGGACCCCGATAGATCAGGGTATGGGGCCCTTATAGTCTACTCTACCCTGTACACTTTTCATGGCCTTTCTTAACGATTTGCCCAGCTCAATACGGTTCAAAAAACTGCTTTATGCGGATGACATTGTCCTCTGGTCAACAGGGAAGAAAGCCGACCAAATTCAGGCGGCACTTACAGAACCAGACCGGCTATCTGGTCCATGCTCCATGGACGCCGAGTTAACGGGGATAACTCGGGCGTTTGAGGCCATTAGGGCTCAAATGACCCAATGCGAAAGTAGTGCCACTACTGTGGTACTAGTCACCGACTCTCGCTCCAGTCTCCAAGCTATGGGGGGGGGGGGGGCGAGGGAGGGTCGCATGTAATAGAAGAGGCAATTTGGGCCACAGATAACATCCGCCAAGCTATTGGAGCTGTCGTTTTCATGCAGTGGGCGCCTTCACATTGTGGCGTGAGGGGCAATGAAACGGCAGACGCCCTCGCAAGGGAGGTTGCTTTGGCAGCCACACACCTCGAAGCACCAAGCACATACTTACACACAATGGCACAAATCCGAGCACTCATTCATGAGAAGTGGTTTAAGTCCTGGGAGAAATCCGACAGAGCACGTGGTGTCTGGCATCACATGGGTCACCCAGATCGCGACGATCCATGGTGGCGACTGAGGAGGTCAGAGAAGTCAATTATTGCACAGTGCAGAGTGGAACACTGTCCTATTGGGGCATACTTTGCCCGGTTCCACACGAACTTTGATTCCCGATGCCGCCACTGTGGAGAGAGCGCCGAAACAGTATCGCACATCTTGTACGAGTGTCCCCAGCTCCGCGAGCTAAGGGGGGACCTGTCTGAGCAGTCACTCGACTTGTATGGTAGCTATGAGGCACTACGCCGGACGGCTAAGTTTCTTGCCAGAGCACTACTGGAGGACTAGTCCTTCCTGCTCTGATTTTTCAATAGGAGTTCATCTCAGGTGATTTAGGTTCTTAAAGGTTCATTGTTAGGCAAAACAAAATTCATGGAATCTGGGTGATCACAAAGGAAAGAACTTCATTCACAAGGATACTCTAGGTAACAATATACATTAATGATCTTTAGACACTTACCCATTAAGTCCCATAAAAAAGAAAAAAAGAGATCCCAACAGTAAGCAATAGATCTTGGTGAATCTGCTCTCTGGTCTTTTTTTATGTCCAAAATTTGTATATGTAGGAAGACATCTGTGAGTCAAAGCCAGTCTGGCACAGGATGGTGACCTGCACAATAAGTAGGTCAATCCTGATGGCTGACAAGCTGGTCTGTTCAAAAGTGATGATAGAAAGACTATATTTTTTGTCATGGGCAGGACTTGCCTTCGTAGAAGAGCTTGAACCTTTGGGTTTATCAATAATAAAGCCATTTTTTTTACCTGCGAAAATTGTTTTTAAATTTTAGTGATGAGAATTGAGAAACAGAAGATGATTAGCTTACAAATAAAGACTGTAAAGATGTTCTTTATAACAACCCATTTCCCCCTTCTATTTATTTATTTGTTCAACATACTTGGGAATTGAAATGGATATGGTAGGCAACATATTTTTAGATTTATTACATTACATTATTCATATGATTGGGATATTTAGATCTACACTACTTTTCAAATCGAACAACTATTTTAATGTACACTGTTTTTTATAGGCTGCTATTTAAAAGATGTCTATCAAATACCAAGAATAGACATCGTCAACACATAAGCTTAAATCTAAAGCTTTCCTCAATACTGCCCTAATTTTTATTAGGACTATCATAGTTTAAATAAAATCAGAGTCAGTGAGTTTGCTTTCCATCAATATCAACGGCTGAAATGTTAACATTTTCACATCTCACTAGCCTTGGGCCAATGTCGTCTTAAGAAGGTTAAATAACATTTTAGTTTTATGACTATGTCTATGTTCTTATTTGATTTATTTTATAGAAATTTCTTTTAATAAACCCTAATGCTTTGTTTGATTTTTTGTTAGAGTTAGACTGTTAGTTATGTTAATTTTATCAACATGAGGATTCCATTACTGTTACAGTGACGGCAGTTACAGCCATAGACTAATGTGATAACTCTCTTTTTAAATGTTTTATTATATACTCATACTAGATCTAGTTATTCTAGAAAAGAAATTTCTATAAATCAAATAAGAACATAAAACTAAAATGATATTTAACCTTGGTTAGGCCAATAATAGAATATATGCATCCTCTGTTTGGGACCCCTCAACTTGAGATAACATTAAGAAACTGGAACAGACACAAAATAGAGCAGTGAGATTCATAACAAACGAATATTCACACTTAACCAGAGTAACACCTTTAGTAAAATCACTAAATTTAGAAAGCCTTCAGGACAGAAGACTCAAAAGTAATTAGCAACTATACATAAAACACTACCATAATCTTCAAATAGAAAAACAAAATTTAATAAAATACTCTGAAAGACATCAAGATAAAGGCACATTCCTCGTCCCATATGCTAGGCCGAATTTGTACAAATACTCTTTCTTCCCTAGTGCTATTAGAGCATGGAATGGGTTGCCTGAGCTAGCCAGGAAAACCAGTGACTTGGCAGAATTTAAGTAATTGGTTAAAGGGAAACTCCGATAGTTTTTCAAATTTTAGTTATTGACATATTTAAATTCTGCGTAAAAAGTTGTAATAGTAAACATTATATCATTTTGTATTTAAATGCTCGGAAAATTTTATATTTAATAAATTAGACAAAAATTCTCCATGCCCCCAAAAAAACGGGGTTCTGCGAGATGTTTTTAGTTTTTAAAAACGTGACGTCACAAGTGTGCTGGCTAAATATAGATCTAGACCTATATAACCGATAAACTCTCTAGTCTAGATCTAGACCTATCGGATCGCATTTATTGTTACGCTTCACAGCTAGATCTAGTCTCCATGTTGATGTATAATCGGTCATTGTTAATAAATAATATTCTAGATATAAACCTCTATTTCTACTTGAAGAAAATTAAATATTGTTCTTCAGCTTGTTGCAGTAGTTCCAATCACAAAGATAAAATCAGCAAGTATGCTGATACAGAAATTAGTGTCTCTTTTCATTTGTTTCCAAGAGATGAAGTTTTAAAGGGAAAATGTATTCGCCTGAAGAGCAAATATTTTACAAAGGCATTAGCTAATTCCTGTTTATGCTCAAACCATTTTGAGAGAAGCAGTTTCAGCAACTTCATTGCTGTGGAAATGGGATTTGAAAAAAATTGAAGTTAATACCAGGTGCAGTACCAACAATACATTGGATTTCCAGGCCAAAGAATTCAATTAATGATACTACTGAGACATTTTAAACAACTGAAGTTCATAAATATAAATGAATCAGATTTGTGAGCTAGAAATTTACTACGAATACTAGATCTACTATTAAATTTCTTATTTAATAAGTAGATCTATCGTCTACGAAACTCAATTCCAACTTTTTAACTTTTGACCTTGGGGGTGTGTCTCGCCGGCTGAGCCAGCGTCAAGCTCTCTCATCACTTTTTCCATGTCAACCAATGTTAGGTCAAAACGGCACAAAAAAATCATATATTTCTTACGGTCAAACATACAGTCATAATTTATACACCATTAGAAATTTCTTTTAAAGTATTTTAATGATGTACTAATGATGTACTAACGAAAATTTTTTTTATCAAAGATAATTTTTTTTCGCCTCCCTATCTATAGGATTTGAGTGCACACTCGTGACGTCACACAGAAATTCAGTGAAAATCTGACTGTTTTGGATGCGCAGAAAAATTATGTCACAAAAACATCAATTACTAAGTTATTCTTGCAAATACAAAAAAAGAATAATATATTCATTATCTATAAATCAAAACACATATTATATCAAAAATTGTCAAAACCATCGGAGTTTCCCTTTAATATGCATGACTAAATGCATGATGCATAGGACGTAATATCTTCTTTTTTGAAGTAACGTCTGTATTATATAACTTAAATATAAGATAAGATAAGAAAGATAAGTAAAGTAGTGATCATAGACTGTAGTGTAGAGACTCTAGACTAGTAGTTACGTAGTAGCTTAGTAGAGTATGATAAGGACTACTAAGAAACTAATCACTAATGAGTCTAATGAAAGTGTCATACTAATCATATTCATTATGATACTTCATTACTTGAAAAGTTGATAAAACAATATTGATACTGAGGACTGAGTCATACTCATAGTAGTGTCACAGTATTATAGATAATTATAATTATAGTAGATTTTATTATAATTAGTTTATTAGTCTTAGTCTAGAATCTACTTCCTATTCTAATATTAAATATATAATAATTATAAGAACCTTAAGTCTTAAGTTTAGGCATGCGTAAAGATGCGTAATGTAAGATCTACCCTATATAGAGTCTAGATCTATGACTAGATCTAGTCTATGTATGGGAATCTATTGTTACTGGTATCAGTATAGATCTAGTATAGCTGTAGACTGTAGACAGTGTAGAGTCATTAGAGTGTAGTGACAGTCAGTGTAGATGAGATCTATCATTATAGATCTAATAATCATTCATAGAATCTCTTCGTTTTTTTTTTTAATTTAATTTTTTAAATTAACTTACAGTTTCGTGCTTTAAACGCAAAAGTGATTTTGAAATAAAACCAAAAATATTTTAAGTTTTACAGTATTGACATTTATTATGTTTTAGACAAAGTTTACAAGAGATATATTATGGGACAGAGGAAGGTTATTATTTTTGGGCATATATTGTTTTTCATCAAAACAAATACAACTATGATGACATTTTTTAATTCTTTTCCTGAATCACTTCTTTTCTTTCCGGTTTAAAGGTAACCAATAACATTAGAGCAGTCAGAAATTTCCCGCAAAAAGACATTAGACACAGTGAAAAAAAAAAAAAAGTTGCTAACAGCGCGCCTTTTCTTATCAAAGAATCATAGTTACAACTCCGATAGGTTGATCTCGATTTAGTCTAGAATCTATTTATTAAAAAGAAATGTTTGAGGCACGTCTTGTTCAGGGTTCTATGTGGAAAAAGATTTTGGAAGCAATCAAAGATTTGCTAAATGAAGCCATTTTTGATTGTTCGAGTACAGGAATCACTTTACAAGCTATGGACAGTTCTCACGTCAGTCTTGTCTCTTTAAGTATGAAAGCAGAAGGTTTTGAAACGTACAGATGTGATAGGAATCTTTCAATGGGCATCCATTTACCTAGGTATGATCCTTTGTTCTTTTATTGCTTACTCAGACCTAATCTAGATGCCATATTTCAAAATATTTGATATTACCACCATATTCATATTCAATATTGTTTTTTATTGGGCCATATTGATATTCATATTACTAGATAGATTCTAGATCTAGTACCTTTTTTTTTTACTAAATATAGAGTCTATAGATTTTTATCTAGATCTAGTAGATACTAATATACACATACTGTGACATAGTTGATAGTAAATGATAGTAGAGTGAGATAGTGATGCCTAATCATGGCTAATGAGTACTAATCGACTAAGTCTAGACTCTAGACTAACTAATGATTACTAATGAGCCTTGGCTTTATCAGCCTTAATGTGTAGATTTAGTCTAATAATCTAGAATCTATAATCATGGCTAATCATGCTAATGAGTACTAATCGATTAAGTCTAGACTAATGATCTAATAAATGAGCCTTGGTTTTATCAGCCTTACCTTAATGTCTAGACTTTTTACTAGTCTAATAATCTAGAATCTAGTGACGTCTAGTCTCATTTCATTTTCATAAACACAATGTTAAAGGTCATGGTACCAATCCATCAGAGAAAAAGTTAAGGCGCTAACGTATGTAAAAATTTAAAAAATACTAAAAATAACTTTATCAACCCTTTGGACTTAGAGAGGGGATTTTCTACACTTTGTGCCGTCGTTTCCGTGGGCTGGATCTGGTCTGTGGGCCGTATTGTGCCAATTGTGGGCATCACTGTATTAGACAATCTAGAGTCTGGACTCTGTCTTTAATCTAACAGGAAAAGTGAACAGATCTTTACTTTTTTGTTGAACATGATATTCATAGATCCATTTTTTTTTATCTCCCAAAAAATGGCTGAAAAGTGTGTCAGCACATTTTACCCTTTTTTTAGGGGTGGTCATTTCCATCAAAGTTTTAGCATATTGTAGGTACTTCGATAAACTGACCTAGATCCATTTTTTTCCTCCCCAAAAAATGGCTGAAAAGTGTGTCAGCACATTTTACCCTTTTTTTAGGGGTGGTCATTTCCATCAAAGTTTTAGCATATTGTATTTGATTTGAGGACTAATTATGATTACTTTTTGTAAACATAAGATATCAGAGATCATTTTTATTTGCTTTTGAAGCCAATCTGTTAAATTTTTCTTAACAAAAGTTTATGTGAAAGTTGACATTTTTACAACTTTTTTCCTATAAAAGTTACAACAATGCTGTTTGCTACAATAATTTATCATATTATGAAACGTGTATATTTCAAATTTCATTAAATTCTCTTGGCGCACTTTAAAGATATTTGATATTAAAATTAATTAAGACAAAGAAGGGTAAAATTGTCTTTTTTAAATAAAATAAAAGTGTTTATGGTTACAACTATCTCACTAATTCTATTGAATTTAGCATGTTAATATATATATGTGTGCTAAGTTTGAACTTTGTAGCTTGGCGCACTCTTTAGATATTAATTTTCAAAGTTGATGGTTAAAATCTATTTTTAGTAACAACCAACACTGTGATTTACTGGAAATGGTCAATTTCTGTCTATCACAAGCTATTTTTAGAAGCACACATAGGAATTTTTCATTTAGATTAACTTTTATAGTGTTTGAATGCTAGATTATGGAGAGGGAATGTGTCTTTATTATAATGTCTTTGTAATCTGCAAATTTTAAAGTAAAAGTTTAATTACTTTAAAAAATAATATTAAATATTACAATTTTTTTTTTTCATATTTTTAGCTCAGCGAACTAATAATTTTTTTTTCTGTGTGTTGTTTTTTTCTATTAATATACATGTAAATCAATAGTTAATAAATGAGTACATTATATTTTTAAAATGATGAGCTATTATTGCACAAAAATTCAAGTAAAAAATCTTTTAATAACTTCTAAAAAAAATCGCAAGGTTTCTTTATTTTATTGTCCGAAGCAAGAAATTTTTCATTTACAATCTAATTTTTAAAGCATTTAAATTAAGGCATTTTAAAATGATTAATTGCCAGTGCTCTACAAAAAGGTTAAAACTGTTTTTTTATGAAGTTTATGAAACTTATAGTCATTAAATTTTAGGAAATATTTTTCTGCGCAGTGCTATTTTCATTTATAATTTATAAGAATTATCTATCTGATGCATATAAATAGCTATTTAAATACAGTAGAATTATAATTAAACAAAATAAAACACAATACAGATCTCTGATTTGTTTTATTTGTGATTTTTGGGCTCATATGATAAAATCACATATATATTTTTATTTTTTGTCGAAGGCTTTTTTTATATATTAATTAACTTTTTTTCAAAGATTTTATTGCTTGGTCTTATTTTTTTAATTTATTTTAACAGAATACTGGTTAATGTAAAAGAGTGTGAAGTTTCAACCCCATATCTTTAAGACTTTTTATAATACAGTTAATTTAAGTTCAACTGTCAGTTGTTTCGGTCACAGATTTTTTTTCTATTTACAAAGGCTAAAGAAGGCTAATTTTTGGCCACTAAAAATTTAATAACTTCCCTCACAATTAACTCAGCAATATAAAATTGGTATCATTGGAAAGCATTTCTCAAGCTCTATCTAACTAAATAGGTTCCATTGCATTGTGATCATTTTGAAATTTTTATCGAAGTACCTAATATTCATGATAATAACTTTAATAAGCCAATTAGTTGATTTGTGGCTGTTTAAAAACAAACAAATATAGCAGCATTCTTGATTTGAGTCGTGAATAAAATATTGTTAAACTACGCCTAGAGTTTGAAGGATTGAATAGTTGCCAAAAACAGATAATAAGAAAATGAGTCGGTGGTTTAGCTAGATTAAGCTAGATATTATATTCTCTACTCACATTTTAAGTAGAGAAATGAAGCCTTTTTTCCGAAGGGTAGAAAAGAAGATAAACTTCAAACATCTCACTAATTAATGTAAGTGCTAGATCCAAATGTTTCTAATAAAATATTTCTGTATCTTTTCGGTCATGTGGCCCGTGACACGACAGTTGGAAATTAAAATGGCCAGTTGGTCGAATTAGGCTGGGCATCACTGGTCTATTAGATCTAGATCTATCATTCTATTTCTATGATGTAGATCTAGATCTATAACTATATATTATTATACAACTATACTATACATACTGACTATAGTCTATACTATAGTAACAGTATTGTAAAAAAAGTATGCTTCTAAGGGCTTTGGCTTAGATCTAATCTACATAATCTAGCCTCTAACTCTTAGAGTAACAGTAGTATCACCATTACTAGTTTATATTGCATTAGTCATTAGTAATTTAGTAAAACACTAAACTTGGAGCACATCATGATCAGGACAGAAGAATAAAATAAAAAGTAAGTAACTAAACCATAACCATAACTTACGAATACAAACAAAACCTAATGAAATATCCAGATGCACATTTCTTATTACATATGAAGCATATGCTAGAACAAATTTGTACAAGTGCTCCTTCTTCCCTAGTGCCATTAGAGAGTGGAATGGGCTGCTTGACACAGCCAGGAAAAACCAACTTGGCAGAGTTTAAGTCATTGATTAACATGCACTAGACGCATGAAATGTGTAGGACGTAATTATCTTCTTATTTGAAGTAATATAAATCTAGATTCAAATGACTTCCAGGTACTGGGCTTTGTCCAGGAGGTGGGGTTGTCTGCGAAGGTTTGATTTGTGATAGGGAGATTGTGAACATATTTACAGCAGATTTTATTGAATTAATAAACTTTTACTATTTTGACTGTGAATA
The DNA here is from genome assembly GCF_947242115.1 of Biomphalaria glabrata. Taxonomy (NCBI): domain Eukaryota; kingdom Metazoa; phylum Mollusca; class Gastropoda; family Planorbidae; genus Biomphalaria; species Biomphalaria glabrata. The sequence continues at coordinate 34,935,046 of NC_074712.1, read as the reverse complement.
GACCTTGCTTTTAATGATGTGTGGAATTAAGCTCTTGTGATATAAAGGGAGAGTCAGTCAAGTACATTGATCTAGAAACTAGATTTTACCAGATCTGGTATTGATGAGTTAGTGTTATTTAAAAGGAAAGTTTTTCTTTAAATAAATAGTTTTATCTAGATTTGGTGTATAGTATTCTAGTGTTTATAATTAACCTAGAAGTCCATGTCAAAACAGACATTATGATTTATCTAATACATTTTTGATATTTTTATTTATAAATCTTTTTCCAGCATGTCTACATTTTTTATCAAAGCCTATTTTTTGTTATTTTTATTTATAAATCTTTTTCCAGCATGTCTAAAATAATGAAGTGTGCTGGAAACGATGACAGCATTACAATTAAAGCTGCAGATGAGGCAGATACAGTATCACTTGTATTTGAGTCACCAAGTGGGTGCTATTTATATTATTTATAGAATATTATAGATTAAACTTTAATTTTAAATTAAAATATAGATCTTTACTTAGAGACTGTCTTTTGTGGTTATTGAATAATAAACTTCTAAGCTTCTGAGGTTTCTACTTCGGATTCCTGTAAAACTGAGCTTTTTAATTTAATATTGCAGGGCTGTGAGCTGAAATTAATACCCCATCTGCTTTTTTTTTTTTTTTTTTCAAAGTAATAATCCACACACATTTTAATGACTGGAGTACTACACTAACCGCTCATTCTGTGGTGTTAACCAATCAAAACCTTTCAACATTTACAAGATACCATTCAGAGTATGAAACTATTTATATTCACCAATCAAATAAAACAATCATTGACTATCAACCCTCTCTATCTAATGATTTGTGATTACCTTCTGATTTAAAATTTCCAGAAAATGATAGTGGTTGTGGTTTTCTGCATCAGTATAAGTATAGATATATATTTTAAATCTTCAACCTTTGAAAGCTATTTCAGCATAACCAAATCCATCATTAAACTGTTTAATTGCAGCTGTTAATTCTGTCATAATGGTTAGGTCCTTTTTTACACCTAGAATAGTTTTTAAAACTTTTGTTCCAGTTGGCATATTTCAATGTCTTTCCTTGTCTGCCTGCATATCCATGAAGCATTATCATTGTATTGTGTTAGTTTCTGTATTTTACTTTCTTGCATTGTTTTGTGTGCTAACTTTTTATTATGATGATCCTATATTACTATAAAGAGTCATTTATGTACTATATTTTCATTTACTTAGAGCAATGAAATTAACATGTAATGTATAACTGGCATTTATTTCTACCGGTATTGTTTGCTTTGTTGTAGACCAAGAAAAAGTATCTGATTATGAAATGAAATTAATTGATTTGGATACAGAGCATCTTGGAATTCCGGTAAGTTAATTTGGATTAGTTGACTTTTGAATCTATTGTATTGTCCACAAATGTGTGCACATTAACAAATATTTTATTTCAAATTGTATCTGTAGGATACAGAGTACAGTTGTGTTGTTAAAATGCCAAGTGCTGAATTTCAACGCATTTGTCGAGATCTCAGCCAGCTGGGTGATTCAGTTGTTGTAGCATGTACAAAAGAAGGTGTTAAATTTTCTGCAAGTGGTGAACTTGGCACAGGTACATACAAGTGTATAAAATGTTTTGAAGCAAAGCTGACATTTACCAGTTTACATCTTAGATAAGATTTAAAAAAAAACTAACACTAAATGATTTATTAGTTTTTTAAAAGCTGTCAAAACTTGATATCCTGGAAAGCTTTCTCTGCTGTCTTTTGTCTTTCTTAGGTGTCACATGAGGACAAAATAGCAGCAAAGATTTCCTATCTATGTATTTTCCTGATTTTAAGTATACACATACTAATTGCACTAGAAAGATCCAGAAATGATAAGTCACTTGCTAGGTGTTGACATGACATTGATAAACTTACATTGATATTAGCAGACATGCCTACAGTCCCGCATTATGCGGAACCGTCCCGCAAAAGCATCAAAAAAGCTCACATGTTCCGCCGTTCCGCATTCACGATTTTTTGTTCCACCAAGTCTGAATTCCGACACAAAAAAAAAAAAATCGCCGATTTTTCATTATTTATTAATAATGCGAAATTAAAATACTTAACGCAAAATAAAATATATATAGGTCTGTGTTTATTGTTTACATTTCATCTTCTCCCGGACCCGGTGTGTCCTAAATTTACGAAGATAAGGTTGAGCTAGATCATAGTACTTAATTAGTAGATCTAGACATAGATCTAGTACTCTAGGTCTAGATACTAGATCTAGATCTATTCTTAGAATCTAGTAAGTGCTAATAAGCCAAATGTTCCATTCAAATCCCTTTCTTTTCCCGACAATGGCTCTACTAGTCTAGACTAGAATGACTAGATGATACTAGATCTAGACGTCACTAATAGGTCTACATCTAGTTAGTAATAGCCTAGTAATAGTATTATAGTATAGGATAATTATGATAATACTCACAATTCAGGTGACTATTCTAACACTAACTCAACTGGTTTCTTAGGTTTCTAAGTAATCTAAGAAAAGGATTTTTTAAAAAATACGTTATTAAAGACCTAGATCTAGACCTAGATGTAATTAAATGTAATTAATTAACTTAGACTTAGACACACTGACACAGTATGGCTGCTAAGGCCTAAATAAGCTACAGTATAGATCTAAATCTACTATTCTACTTAGATCTAGTAGTATTATTTAAATTATTACTTAGTCTAAATTAATTATTAGTTTATTTTCTAGATCTAAAAGTAAAAGTAGGAATAGCACTAGATTTGAAGATGATACTAAATCATTAAACTAAATCTAGATCTATCTAGAAATAGACTTCGAAGGTGATAGATTAGATTCTAGATTTCTATGTATCATTATCATTATGTAATAAATTTAGTTCTCAATAAGTTGAATAAGTCTATAGATCTAGACATTAATATTTAGATCTAATCTAGATCTATAATATTATTTTTATAATCTGTGTTCTTAGACTTAGAGGACTTATTAGATGTAGGTCAAGACTAGTAAGTCAAATGTAGACTCTTAAATTATTTTAGATCTAGAACTAGAGACAACATCTAGAGTTATTAGAGTGATTAGAGTAGAGCCCTAGAAAAGGATAGATAATCAAGTAGATCTAGAATAATCTAGATCTAGTCAGTACTAGTAGTAACAAATAAAAATAGATATAGTAACATTTGAGTCTAGGTCATTAGAATACATTTTAGTTAGAATTCATCATTTAGGAGTTAGAAACAAAGGACATAATTATGAATGAAAGGTTTTCTTACTTTTAATTATTAAAATATTTACATCTAATTTATAAGAAGCAAACTAGTATTGTTATTAAAGTAATATAATTGAAGTTTTATTTATAGTGCGTACAGTATGGCTAACAAACATAAACGCATTTATGTTCCACATTGGGGCCCAAAATTCCACATTTTCAACCTGAGTGTTCCACATTCTGGGTCTTGGGGGTAGGCATGTCTGTATTAGAAACAAGCTGCGAGTTTTATTGACAGAAAGAGTTTAATATAAATATCTTTTGATTCAGAGGTATTGATATTCAGGGTTGAGCTTAATGTCAATAGCTTTATTTCAGAGTTTCCATCTCATAGACTGCAACCAAGGCTATAGAGCCAAGTCTGTCTAAAGGCCAAATTTCAGTTATTTAAGCTTCCTTATAAAAATTTATTATTTTTTACATAATACAATTTTTTTTTTTTAAGGAAACATTAAACTCTGTCAAAATGTCAGCACTGATAAAGAGGAAGAAGCAGTTATTGTGGACATGAATGAAGCAGTGTGTCTGACCTTTGCTCTGCGTTACCTGAATTTCTTCACTAAGGCAACTCCTCTTTCTTCCCAAGTATCACTCTCAATGTCCCAAGATGTCCCCCTTGGTAAGCTTACTATTTATAGCATTCCATGTGAGCTTCATTTTAAAAAACTTTTCGTCAATATTTTGTGTTTATGTGCATCTTTTTTTACATTGTATCATCGTGTTCATAGCATTGATTGATTCTGAATTGTCAATTCAATGTTGTTTTTTTTTCTTTTTTAGTTGTTGAATATAAAATAGCAGATCTGGGATACCTGCGCTTCTACCTGGCCCCCAAGATAGAAGATCAGGATGCTGAATAAAAGTTATAACAGTGTAGAGGATTACAGTTTAAAACTGAAAATGTAATATGTAAATATTTTGTTTATTGATGCATACTTTTAAACAATTAAAACAATTTGTTAAATCTTAGCAAAATGTAACCCATGTTCTTCTGTTTTATTTTTTACTTGTTTGGTGAAATATTATTTTTTTTTTTGTGGAAAATTAAATCATTACACTAACTACCCTAGTATATAATATAAATTAGGAGAGGGGGTGGATAATGTCAATATCTTTGTTTACTTAAAGACTTCCAAAACTCTTGGGTTCCACTTTTACAATACTTTAATTGCAAATCTCTTCCAGTCCATATTCCTCTCTTCCATTCGATGATCACATTCCCATCATGCTGTGCTGTGACTGTAACACCCTCCCATTAACACTGTTGCTTCTGTTTTGTGATCAAAAATGAAATACATAGTTCATCAAACCAATACAGCTTATATTTTAAAAAAATGTAACATTCATATCTTTATACAAAAAAATCATGGCAAGTTTATATACGGTGGACCAATATTATTATATGAACCCAAATTAGAAATAAACTAACTTTTAAAAGTGATCAAGCCATGAAAAGTTAATTGATTTTTTTTTTTTTTTTGTAAGGAACAGTTATAAATTATGTAATTCCAGAAAAGTTACTTTAGGGTAAAGTTACACTCAAATGTCTTTAACACTAACATAATCATAAATAATATCTGAAATGCAATATTTCTGGGCATTAAAGAAAACATTTGATTGAAATGGATTAACACACAAATAATTGTACAAGACACATGAAGATAAAGTGTCTGTGGTTCTAAAACTACAATAAAAAGAAACAACGAAGTCTACATTTGATAATGTTTTAATCATCAGAACATGTATCTTTTAAAGCTTTATCATTTAATCTTTGCAAGTCAACGCAAGATATTTTCCTAAGTTTCAAATTTTGGATAAACTTAATTTCTCCATTCCATTTCTTAAACTCTTCTAAATGTTTTTTATTGATTAGGTCTGGCACTTCTATGCCAGAGCCCTCAAATTGGTTAGTCTCATCTTCCGCTGTCATTTTGATACTAGCCTCTCTAGAAACATGTTGTTTGGAATTCTGTCTGTTGCCTACATTCTGTACAATGCTGATCTGCTCTAATTCATCCCTAAACCTGTCTCTGTACTGCATCACTAACTCAAGCATATCTTGTTTTGTATAAATATGACGGTCATCTAGGTGATCCTGCAATGCAAAAAAAAAACAAATGTTATGTAGGCCTATACAGCAAGATTTTTTTTTTAGATTCTGCACATGCAATGAAATCAATAGACATAAACTATTGTACATGTAAATCTATGTAGGACAAGAAAGATTCAAGACTTGTGAAGGGTGTTGGTATATTTTAAAAGAAACATTTAAACCATAACTGATGGTTTAACGATTTCTTACACACTATATTGACGGTCTAATAATTCTTTGCATATTTTCTGCAGGATAATCTGTCGTTGTTCTTATTAAAGAAAGAAATAGTAGTAGCAATTGCTCTCTATTTATAGTTCAAATTATTCTGAAATACTATTAATCAATAATTAATCATCATTGTGAAATCATAGTCAAATGTCAATCAATCACAGTGAAAAATCTAATGCCTTAAGAAATAATTGAATTTCAATGGCACTAGACTAGACCTTAATGTTACACTTTACTAGATTTTTTTTTAAGTTACAGATATTTGTAGGTATTTAATATTAATTAATAGTCATTGATAGTTATACCACAATTCACTGTGTATTTTGTAGAGGCAGCCTGGTAGATTTAGAAATAAGACTATGCTGGTAATGCAGAACAATATGAGTATATGTGACTTCTATATAAGTGTTTCTCCAGTACTGGTGACAAATAGGTTTTGGTTCACTAGAAAGTCTATAACTCAAAAAATTATAATTAAAATGTCACAATTTTCTTTTTGTTGTACTTAGAAATGGTTAATGTATAAATTGTGATATTTTGAGCTTGAAAGGTGCATAGTGGAATTTTAAAATTGTAGAAAATGTGTGAAATAGTGCACAAAAAACACCTGTGTTTAGTTGAAGTACTATTCTACTAAAAGCAGGGATTATTGAACAGACATTTTTGTTGAAATAAGTTAACAATATCATGTTATTGCATTACCGGTATCTGTTTCTTTTTATTTTATATTTACTTTGGTTTTACTAAGATGTCACTGTAAAAAATGCGTCACAGGTGCATCACATGGTGTCCCACTAAACTTGGAATTTTAAACCTCTATCAATTGTAAACTAAGTAAAGGATTCTGCTCCCAATTGTGTTTCTAAAAGCATCAAATATTAATTTACACAGTGTAATTTTTCTTTAAAACTGTAAAAATTTATATAATTTTAGTAAAATAGGTCTTGGTGTCCCAGGTGAAGCACCTCAAATGTGCTTGACAAAAAGGACAATATTTTTTTTAAACAGTAAATAATGTGATGGGAATTTCTTAATGGTATCTCTGATGGTACTGCTTAGTAGACAATTAGGGCCATTTTCTTGGGAAAAGGCTGCATAGTAATTAACAGGAGACAAAAAGACATGGTGTCCCACATTTTTTCACTGTAGCACCTGTAACACCCCATGTTGAATCCTACCAGAAAATCTCAGAGATCTAGATATAAGTAGTTTTCTCGTCAAAGTTTTGAATTATAATAAGAATTAAGCTTATTATTCTCAAGTTTGATCTAGAATACATAGAATACCATTTTTAAATCAAAGTTAATGTAAACCTTATTGTTTTATCATTGTTTGTGATGCTTCACGGGACACTAAACAAGTCTTGATCTAGATATAGGTCTCGTGTAGATTTAAATCTACTCTATATTTCAATTTATAAGTAAATCTAGTTTTGGATCTTGTTATTGGTGCATTGAAAGTCAGAAAGCTGCACCTTTTAGTCTATGATTAGGTCATGTTTGAGGCAGTTATGTCTAATTTAATATATTTTTAAAGGATTGTTGAACACACATACACAGAGGCCTAGTACATTCATTTGTGGTTAAAGAAAACTTTTTTGTGAATCACTAATAAAAGAATAATTGGTAATGTATTTAATTTATAGACTAAAAAAAGTTGTATTTCAGCATATATTAACAAAAATAACTTTATATATTTACAGAACAAGTTACAGATGCTACGGTGTCCCGTTTTTTAAATTGAGCACAAACATAAGTGCTCAAAAACTTCAATTTCTCTATCTAGCTGCTTATTACAATCGAAACATTCAAATTATGCTAAAAAAAGCAAACAAATTAACAGTTAGTTGTACTTAAATCATCAATGGTGTCACAATGATGCATCTGCAATGCAAAAATGGGTACCCCCTTTAAGGCCCTTTGGCCAGCACTGCTTAGGAAATGTATGTATTAAAATTAATTTTCTATTGATAAATTCTTAAAGTCAATAAAGTACAATGGCTGAAGAAGTAAATACACTTAAAATGAAACCAAAAACTTCCACTTTAATTTTTGGCCTTTAATATAGATATATGCGACACTTTTTGATACTAATGATACCATTACTCTGAGTACTGGAGTCTGGAGAAACACTCATAATATTCATATATATTATATAATATTTAGAATCTACTAACTAGACTCTTATGTCTTACAACATAGATCTAGATCTATTCTATATAATAATAATAAATTATAATATAAATATCATTATAATTATAATCATATTAGTTAGATCTGTCAATTTTATGAATATTAGATCTATCATTTATATAGTATAGTCAGTATAGAATATTTTAACCACCCACCTGAAACCAAAGAAGTTTATCAGCTAGTAGTTCTGACTTAATCATTTGATTTGACTTAGCATTCTCTACTCTTTTGTCGTGTGTCAATACTTTATTTAGTTGCAAGGCTTTGCGACTATAAGGGTGAAAAGGACGCTCTTTAACATCTTTTAAAGATACTTTTGGTTTGTTAACTTTTGGCATCGCTGATGTTTATATTTACAGTTGATTGTGGTGTGACGGAATTTGTTTCATGTTTTTAAAAAGAACAAACATAAAGATTTGCCAACTATTATTTTATACAAATGCCACATTGGTTGTTTACCGAAATTTTTATTTTTTTTTTGGAAGAAAAAAAAAAGGGGGAGGGGAGAAGATAATCTATTATAAATATATGCTTTTACGAGCACTACGAGCACGAAAATTAAAAATTTGACATCTATTTATTTAATTAGAATTCGTTCGCTCATTGATTTAGACCTTATTAATAAATGGCATTTATTATTTAAAATGTAATTATACTACAACTATTTCTATAAATCAAATAGCAACATATAAAACTAAAATGTTATTTAACCTTGGTTAGGCCAATAATAGTATATGCATCCTCTATTTGGGACCTCTCAACTCAAGAAAACATTAAGAAACTGGAACAGACACAAAAATAGAGCAGTGAGATTCATAACAAACGAATATTCACATTTGACTAGAGTAACACCTTTAGTATAATCACTAAATTTAGAAAGCCTTCAGGATAGAAGACTTAAAAGTAATGTAGCAATTATACATAAAACACTGAACTATTATCTTCAAATACAAAAATACAATTTAATAAAATACTCAGGAAGACACAAAGATAAAAGCACATTCCTCGTTCCATATGCTAGGACAAATTTGTACAAATGCTCCTTCATCCCTAGCTCTATTAGAGCATGGAACAAGGGTTTCCTCATGAGCTAGCCTGGAAAACCAGTGAATTAACAGAATTTAGGTAATTGGTTAATATGCATGACTAAATGCATGACGCGTATGATGTAATCTTCTTTTTTTGAAATAACGTCTGTATTATATAAGATACGATAAGAAGCTAATATAGATCATTTCATAAAAATGAGAAGAATGCCTTGGCATTGGCTATGTTTCGAAGGATGTTCCAGCTGATGTGTCAATACTCCAAAGGAACATTGAGTACCAATACCAGGGTGTAGCTCTAGGCTAGGCTCTAGCTGTATCCTGCTAGCTGATGACATGTTTGGGTAGGGCTGCAAGGTAAGAGGTTTGAATTCAGTTTTCCTTCTCCTATGGGCGTATCCATAAGTCTATTGAGCCACTCCTGCCCGAAGTTTGTAATAGTTCGTAAAATGTTTTACATTTTCTAATGTTCATTCAGAGTTAATCTACTTCCTAATCCAAACCTCCCGCAGGACAACGGGGGATGTCAGCGCGCAGTATCTATACTCGGAACTTTGGAGAAGACCGAACGACATTCCAGGGCACATACCGCATGACTAGGCAACCATTCTGGTCTAGGCACCTGTTACATGTTTTGGATGTTCCTTCAGAGCTGTAGATAATCTACATCCTAATCCAAACCTCCTGCAGGATGACGGGGATGGCAGTGAGCAGGTATATGATCCTGTCTGGACAATCGAACGACAGTCCAGCCCGCATATACTGCCACCGCACGACCAGGCAGACATCAGAAGACCAGAAGTTGGACTGGTTGTGAGACGTAATTATAACTTTAAGCATTAAAAACAAATATGTTTTTAAAAAACCAACATTTTCCTTTGGTTTTACACTTTTAAAAAAAGATTCAAGTCTATTATATTTATGTTTTTTCTTAAGGGAATATATTTGGATATCCACAGGTTCATGGGGTAAATTGTATTACTAAAGTGTCATATTTAAATTTGTGTTCAAGTGTCATATGAGGGTGTTATATATAATATACAGCAAAAAAATCAACTGCTATCCTTTAATTTCCTCAACAAATTTCGGGTACTATCAACTCATTTAAGTATTGAATGCACTTAGAGACATCTTAATTCCAATAGTAAATTTAGAAACTCTGGTATATGAGCTACTGTATAAATGCTAAACCTTATGTCACAATTGTATATATTATTAAATATATTTTTAAATAAACATGTAATGAAGAATCTTAACAAAATATGTTACTGTTACTGCATTAATATATTTTAGATGTCCCTTTACGTTTATATTTGCCATGAAAATGTGTAGAACCTTGTATTAATTGTGTTCTAAAAAGTGCAATCTTTGTAGCATAACATTGCGGGTTTATATTTTATGACCGAATGTATATTAGATGGCTTGAAATAATTAAATAATAATAACCAAACTTAACCAAACTGTATGTGATTGAAGGTCGAGAGGCTCAAATCTTCTCTTGCAAAATCCCTGGACAAAAAGTGCAATGCACTTGTAGGTCAAGAGCGTATGGCTTCACAGACCTGTCAAAAACAAAATTCTGTTTGTTTGGGACAGTAGAAAAGAATGAGACACTGCAATATGTTACCTCTTTCTCCTCACAGTGAGGTTACCATGTTTTGAATGCAGAATTTAAACCAGTTGGATAATGGCCCATTCTGCACTATGTTATAAATAACTAGTGGGCTTTTAGGGACTTTTGAGCTTATGATGAAGATATCTTTTTTATCGGGGGGGGGGGGGGGGGAAGGTAAAACGTTATTTTTTGTCCTCCTTTTAAAACAAATATTAAAACAATACACAAAAAAATAAAATTTAAAAAAAAAAGACCATTTCTAAATCCCATGACAAAGTATAATGAGAATATACAGTAACGTTTCTTTTTTTTTTTTTTTTTTTCAAAGTAGCTTTTCATAGAAAATGCCAGAAAATTTTCAATAAATTTTTATAAAATGCAAGCGCTATCGGGTTGTGCACTGTTGATACACTGTCATTGGTTTGTAGCTCCAAACAGCTATTATAGTAGGCTACAATTGATATGGAACTATTCCATAGTTACACCAGAAACACACACAGGACCGGCCTTAGACCGATTGTCTGGCAGGGTTCCACAATTTACATTTAGCATGTCAGTATCAGTATCAGTCATGGCTCTTGTCACATATTTTTAAAGTAAATTAAAGATGTAGGATTTAAAGGGTTAACATATTTAGTGTATTTTACGATTGGTGTAACTTTAATAAGGCCACTGACATTTATTGAGTTTGAATTGCTTCCTATAATAGGCTTGTGTAGTAAATGTTGCTTTAATTTAATGATCTAATTGATCGTTATTGTCATTGTACCTTAAAAAAGGGGGGGGGGTGCAACCCGCCGCAATTTGTAAGAACGGCCCTGAACACGCACATAATACTTAACATGCATGAGAGCAACTTTTAGTGTTTACATTCGCTAAACAAACCAAGAAATATGAAAGGCCATATGCACATAAAATCAATCTGAAAGAATCGAATTTATTGAGGTTGATTGTAGATTGAACATAAAATTACTAAATTAGCAGTACGGAAAACAAGAAATGTAACTAAAAGCGCATTTAAAAAGCAGAAATGAAATAATATATCTAGTTCTCATAAAATTTAGATCTAATATTGTTCTTTTCGAGTCCATGTTAGTGTCTTTGTTAAATTTATATAGATCTAGACTAGTCTAATTAATATAAAAAATTCATTTAGCTGTAATTTTAAAAGTAGACTCTAATTTAGATCTAGTCTAGTCACTCTAGTTCTAGATCTAGATATATAAACTGTAATTTATATTTTTATGTTTTTATGACGTCATTTGTATTCGGCTTTCATCATGGCGACCCCCACAACCTTGAATATCGGCGAGCCAGCCGATGAAATGTCAGTTGATGGAAACAATGCTCCAAATGGAGAAAATTCACAATCTGGAGATTGTGAAACGCAGGATGAAAGGAAAAGTGAGGCGTTTAACTTAACAGAAGGTTTATTAAGCCCAAGAAAATCCCAAGAGGAGATCGACGAGTTAATGATGCATGGATACGAAATGGACGACATCATTGAAGAAGAGTCTAAGGGTTTAAGCAGTTTTTTCCCAGAGTTTTTGATAACGCCGAGTGATGTATTATACAAAATTGCACCTGGAGTTGGATCTGTTTGCTATGGTTATTTCTCTCTTGCTTGCATGGAGCCACAATTCAACAGGTAAACATTATGATTCTCTGAAATTGACTGAAACTGAAAGTCTTGAATAGTGAAAACTTAAAAATATTATAGAATATATTCTACTAGATCTACTAGAGATCTATAGTAGGTTCTTATATTTTGGACACTCCGTCGAATTCTCCTTCATTGAACGGGTCGCTTTTTTTGTTTGTAATTCATTTGTTTTTATGTTTGGAGCAAAAATCAATGTTTCGGGACTGCGCATGTCCAATTTTAGATAAGTTCCGGTAATTTTGTTCCGTTTTTCCAAAGCAGATGGCAGTTTTTTAGATTCTCAGTAACCATGTATGTAAAGCTGTTGTTTTAACCTCCCCCGGCAATTCATACCCATATAAGTATAAGGGATGAAGGCTATATTATAGCTAGGCGAAAAAACGCGGAAGTGTGAAAGTAAAAAATGACCGATAAACTTGAGATTGCGTTTTTGACTTTTTTTCACATAAACCACACTTGCAAATTTAGTACACTTTTGAATGAAATAAGAGAAGTTTTAAACTTGTGTTATCGATTACTTTAGACCATGGCCTATATAAAGCTTAATTACGGCTTTTTTTAAAAGTTATTTGTCATTTTTACTTTTATTATAAAAAATACTCATTTTTTGTTTTTAGCAATACAGGGTCCAGGAAAATGATCAATGATTCATTTTTTTTCCTATGGTAGATATAATGCCTGGCTATAATTCTGCCAAGTTTTATCTCGATATCTCCGTCGCATCGCTCACAAACTTGAAAATACGGTTTACCATTGGGGGCTATGGGTTTTTCAGAATTTACTGAATTTTGATAAGAAAATTTCGTCATCAATGTAAAACCACTGGAGGCCATGTAAGGCCTAATATTCTGGATATATTCAAATAGATTTTATGTATTAATCGTCGTCGCATGAATTATAAAGCGCATTTGAAAAATAATTGTTTCAGACGATTTTGATCCCACTTTTTAAATATTTTGTTATTTTCTGCCATCACAACGACGCCATTTTGTCCCCGCCTCTCTGACAATTCTTGTAGATCTAGACCCGATAATTTGTTTATTACATCAATATTTACATTTTAAACAAGTAAAGTTCATAAATATAAATGAAATTAGATTTGTGAGCTAGAAATTCACTATGAATACTAAATCTACTATTAAATTTCTTATTTAATAAGTAGATTTATCCTCTACGAAACTCAATTCCAACTTTTTAACTTTTTGAGCGGGGGGTGTGTCTCGCTGGCTTAGCGAGAGAGACGCTCTCATGATGACTCATCTCTTTTGTTCCATGGCAACAATGTTAGGCCAAAACGACAAAAAAAAATTCATAACTTTCTAACTATTAGACATACAGTCATAATTTAAACACCATTGGAAAGTTCGATATAAGTATTTTAATGATGTACTAACGAAAATTTATTTTTTCAAAGATCAATTTTTTATTTCACCTCCCTATATATTATGAGCCTGTTTGATCATAGGCTGATGGGCATATCAAAATAAGCTTCCAAACATCTTTAGAAAGACATTCCAATCACATTTATACCGTTAGCTGTTAAATAAAATTTAATAAGGGGGTGTACAACGAATAATAATGAATTCAGCTCATTCTCCTTCATTGGACACAGCAAAATCGTAATAAGAAATATTATTGGGATGAATAAATCTATGATTTTTTCAATGAATAAGCATGACCTAGATCGAGATATCTAGAATATATAATTTATGAATGAAATAAAAAGTGCGGGCTGCTAATTTGAAGTCAGAGACCATGCCCACTGCATGTGATCACTCCAGATGAGCTGGCAGTGAGGAGAGGTATACACTTAAGCGTTTAGTGTCACAAACTATCAAACAGGCAGTGGAGGGAAGTGGGATAGAGTCATGAAAAGAATTATAAGCATCTATGGGAGGGAGGGGATGTTAATGTGTCACAAAACGAACATCCAAATTATGAAAACAAGAAGAGGGTCCTTGGATGGGAATTACAAGAAAGACAGAGAAAATACATGTAGCCAATGTAACATAGTCGCCCTAGTTGAAAATATCATAATATGTTTATGAAATTATAATAATTAATTTATAGATATATAATTAATATATATATAGATTTATTTCTGTCTGTTTCTACACATAGATTACATAGGTATATAAATAATAAACTATAAACGATATATATATATATATATATTCTATATATAGAGAGTTAGAGAGAGAGTATATGAGGAAATACACTATAAATACATATTGCAAAAGTGAATCTACTTCTTTTAATACAATCTAAAAAAAAAATTAAGTAACACAGATATAATTTATTAGCAATTACATAGTGGTGTACAATGACGGTGCTCACTGTCCAAGTGAGGAGAAAGCCCAAAAACTGCGTTCAATATAGGAGCATGAAGTGACCCACTTTATTTTAAAGTAAAATCTTGACTATGAGTGGTAATTCAAAGGAATACATATATTTTTATAGTCCTTTAGTTGCAGAATAAGAATCTGCTTTCAGTTTTTTTGTAAGTTAAACCTTCACCAAATAAAAAAATAAAATAAAAATTTGACCTAGTTCCCGTAAGTCGGTGCTCAGATATAAGAATCTACAATAGAAGTAACTTACCGTTACGTTTATCGAACAAGTTAAGCTCATTCGCCGACATTTTTTATGTTTGAATTTGTGTATCTCCGTAAAAATTAGACCTAGAAAAAAACTGATTGTATCTATGAACTCCTCATCCATTTTTCTTAAAAAGTAGACATGTTTTATTCTATTACTACTCAAAGTTAAACTTATATTTGATGTTAAAGTGGGTCAGGTCGATGATTTCAAAAGCTTAAATTATCGAACGCTGTTTTACCTTTATCTATATCTTATCGAACATATTAAGAACTTATCGAACACACAAGAAGTATGGTGTTTTAAAAGTGTTATAATCTTAAAATTTTGTGAAAAGTAAGGTGTTTCAAAAGTGTTATAATCTATATTTTTTTTTATATCATTTTCTTCGTACGCCATGTCAAGACAGACAGATTTTAGTCATTTTCACATGGTCCACATGGAAGGAATCTATCACTGATCAGCTCTGCTTAGAAACTGACGGTGCTAAGCCCAGTAACGCATTACCGTAGTACTTATTTAGGTCTAAGCTATTTTGAGACTTAAGGCCATTAATAAATTAAATCCAGATATTATTTATTTGAGGGAGAGCCTAATAAGCTTTGGTAGCCAATAGGTAATCCCGCCCTCCCCAAGTCATTGCAGGACACAACAATTTACTTGGACCGACTTGGTTGACCTAAAAACAAAACATACGGTACGCGGCCCTACGTAACTAGCCGCCGATCTAGCACGCTCAGTGTATCTAACAGCCCAAAAGTCAGTGCTAGATATTTTTCAATCTGGGCGGGGAAGGGGGGGAGGTGCTGAAAAGCTATGGTAGCTTGCGAGCTGTGTTACCTATAGATGTAGATAGATCCGCCCGTATTTTAGAGCACGCTTAGTATTTGTCACACACACACAAACAACATATCTATATATCTATCACGCCTAGTGTTTGTGACCTAATTAGCGGCTTGACCGTAGGTACTCCAATGATGGCTCCTCCCCCTTTCCCCTCAACATTGTTCTTACTACAACTTGAACAATGTTTTGGGGCTGTGTTGGTGGCCTGGTTTACACCTGTGTGTTGGGCTATCACTGACCTTTTTTTTTTTTTGTTGTGTGTTAGTCTGGTGGCTGCGTTTGGATTGAGTCTTGAAATTTACGTTGTTACTTTCCACTGAAAAAGTGTGAATGTTGGAGAGTAGAATTGCGTAAGAAGAAAGCGCGGGTAAGGGGGGTGTAGGCAGAATAAGAGAGTGGTTAAATGTGTTATTGTTATTATTTTGAGTATTTGTGATGTTTCAAAGGAGTGTCTTTGTAGCGCATTATGAGCTTTATCATACTTTTTGGTAATATATATATATATATATATATATATAATTTTATAGACCCTGCGCCACACAACACGTCTAGATAAGAAGCACAACTGACTATGTATTTGAGGCTGACGTCACATTTTATTGGTCGATCAATTATTGATGATCTCTTGATACAGTGTCTTGACTGTTTCTCTCCCCCCCTTTTTTTTTTTTTTACCTACCAAAGACATTTTTATTTCAAAATACCATATCTACATTGTATACCTCTCCCTTAGCCCTTTCGTTTTATTAATATCTCTTCACATCAAGCACATGCGCTATAGGTATTTGTTTATAACACATAATTCAGAAGGTAATAGAATGGGGCATCTGAAAAAAACAACACAACTGGATATATTCTAAATTCATTGTTCCTGTGTTATATTCTAAATTCATTGTTCCTGTGATATCACAACGATGATAATAGCATCAAACTATATGTGTCATAAAATCAAGCTTTTAAAATGGGTACAATTAGTGCATATCGATGTAAATCTATTTACTTAGAAAAATATAGCACATTTACAGTAAACCACAAAAAGCTGATACAAATTGTAACACATGGGTAATTTATATATGTACTTTGCATTACATTATTTTAAAAAATAACAATTAAAAAATATATAATTTAAATATTTTGTCTTCTTTGGGTTATATCCCTTTGATGTTTATTTTTAAAATTAAAATGGTGTTTGATATCTTACGAAGCTGAGATTGCTTATATAAAAACAGCTATTATCGAACACCCCTTTTTTAAACCTCAATTTTCATGTTTAGGTAGCAAAGGACACTTTAAAATAAATAGTTGCAAATATTTCTCAGCCTTATTAGAAGCGTATTATATAGGTTTTGTTGAGTTGAAGCATCATTGGCATTAAAAAATACCCTTAACCCGAGACTCACTTCACTCTTCCCAAGAGGTCAAAAAAAGTGAAATTTTTATACCAAATATCACTTTGAATATAAGTAAAAAAATGATCCTCGGGTGAAAATGAAACTAAATATAACTTAACTATAAAGAAATGGACGATGACAATAGGAATGGACTAGTTTCGTCATAATCATCGAAATAAAGGAGAATTTAAATAAATACAATATGGTGTTCGATAAGTACCTTAAAACGAAGGTGTTCGATAGATGTAAGTTACTCTAGTCATTACTCTAGTCATTATAAATAGTCTAGATTATATTATAGATCTAGATTATAATACTTTTAGATCTACTCGGAGTCAGACTGGAGTCTACTCAGTCTCAAACACTTGAATTTTATACATAATTTAGACTCTAGATCTAGTTGAATATAGAGTATTAGAGTAACATGAAGTTCGAGCAGTCCTGATTTGTATAGAGGTTTGATCGGTTCACCTTATATTACTTATAATCATCATAAATAATGCCTTATCCTTATTAAAATTATTACTAAAATTTCTTTATTTGAAAGTTTACAAAAATACTGCTATGTTGCTACTACACATGCACTTTTTTCTTCACTTCCAACACATGTTGCCTCCTTTTCCTTGACAAGGCAAAGTTCATGATGAGGTCTAATAACTAGAGCCTAACTAGTCTAACTCTAGGTGTGGAATTTCTTTTTTACCTTCCGGTAATGGAGGAGAAGTGTCATGAGCATAGGGCTGATTAAATTTTGATGACTAATCAGTTCAAAGAGACTTGTATATTTGGCATATAATATAGACAATATAAGGAAACACATGTATGTGTTATTTAAAAATTATGTTGTGCATTCAGTCTAAAGTTATTTATGAGGGTTTTTGAGTACTATGATGACACCTTAGCATGTTAGTAACAGTTAGTAAGCTTGATCAACAAAGTTTTTTCTATCGATAAAAAGTACTAGAGTATTGTAGAATATCAAAATAAATGTTTATAATTTTAATATGGAGATTAAATCTGTATGCAAATCTAGTTTTCTACATCGGAATAGTAGAATGACATTTATTGGTAGACTAAGTACTGTACCACAAAAAACTATGTGTGACATCATTTTTACACACTAAGATGTTCAGCACGGGAGAGCTATTAGTAGACTAACAAAGACTGTTGTGTCTAATCTGAGCGATACAAGTGTATACAATTATCGATTGACCAGGTACGGTAAAGACTTGTTTTGCCTCATGGGAGCTGGTGTCAAGCCAGTTGCACTTGCACTGAGCCTGTTGGAAGAGTAGACTTGCTCTAGGTATGGTCTCAAAGAATGTTGTAATCAGAATAGGGTGTAGAGACCACCCCTCTCGCCTTTTCCTTTAAAAATATTTGAAAAATGGAGACAGTGAGTGGAGAAGAGTATGAGATCACCTTTCACTCCCTCCCCTTTTAAATTATTCTTGCAAGAGGCATTTTTAAAAATTTCTAGTGCGGCCAGCTACAGGTAACACTGTTGTGTCTAACTACCTTGGTATGACATCAGTTACAAGCCATGAATAAAGTTGTGGAGGATGGGAAAGGGGACAAAGGCTGGTGTTTCTGCGCTCGAGTAAAAAGAAAATGACTTCATAGTGAAAATTAAAGTTTAAACGTTTTAGATATATTTTCATTGATCCGATTGAGGCTTCCATCCGCTTGATTGAGCTTATTAGCCAAGGGGGAAATTAGCTTGAGAAAAGTATGCTTGATGATACCCACCCAACGACTCTGACCTCATATTTAATTTTAACTAAGCAGGATACATTAAATCATACCTTTTTTTTTTATAGACAAAAGGATGTATATAAGGAATTCATAGATACCATCCGTTTTTTCATAGGTCAGACTGTCAAAAGTTTGAACAGAAAATGTTTGAAATGAATAAAGTAGATGGCAGCTTTTCTCTATAATCTAGATCTAGACCAACATAAAAACAAAATACCAAGCCAACACTTGAATAATTAAGATATAATAATATGCCATCTAAAGATAATGTAATTCCACCTCTGAACACAATTATCATACAAAACATTTACCCAAGACATTTTAATTTTATTACTGTTTTGGACACATTATTATATGCAAAAGTGGAACAAAGTGTCTTTGATAGCTAACACTTCCAGTGTTTATAAACACCTATTTTGTAACTACCTAATGTAGATCTGATATTTAAAATCTATATTTCTATATTATTTGTAAATAGTTTAAGTTTTGGTCTCAGGCCTGCTGTTATAAAGTTTATGAGAAAAAGCACAAAAAGAATTCAGTGTCAGGCAAGCTCAACTTAACACAATATCACAGTTAAATCTAAGTCTAAAATTTACGTTGTGTCATGCTTTCATTCATTTTAACCTACACTAGGAAGTAATTATCTTCAACTCTGAAGGAATACCTGTAACATGTAAAACATTTTACAAACAAACAAACACTAGTTGCAAAAAAAAAAATGTTCACCTAAATGATATTTTGAACATCATATTGATTTGAATAAACAGAAAGTGCAGATATTAACCTTTGTCTCTGCATCCCGGTTTAATTTTTAAAAAATTAAGTAAATTATGTGTGTTGACTTTATTTTAAAGTTAGACTGTGCAATATCTGATTTCCCTTGTAATTGACTTGCACAGCCTGATCTTTATGGAATTTTTTATTTAGAAAAAAAGATTAATGTCCATTGTCCTTTTATCTGAATGTCTTCCATTTCTTCATAATCTATGATGTTGCTTAACTTACATCTATTGAATATTTATATTCGTTGTAGTAACAGTGTTCAGATGGAAGTCATCATTTTCTATTAAAACTTGAGTGAGGTACTTCAGGCTTTTAGAGACAATTTTGATAGAGATAAAAGGTTTAGTCCCCCAAAAATGTAAATGTTTAAATCTTTTCAAATAGGTATATATGTCACTAGTTAACTTGAAGTTATTGTCCACTTGTTTACAGAGCATTTGGAGATGTCCATAAATTAGTCAACAACGTATTCTGGTTCCAAGCTCACTGTGGCATTGGCTTGTACATTTACTCTCGACGACATATTAGAAAGCTGCCAGCAAGCAGAGCCTTTTTCTACAGTATTTTTGGCACAGTAGTGTTCAATTTAGGCTCTTGCATGGTCTGGGGACTTGGTCAAGCTCTACTTCCTCGTTCAACAGCATTGAGAGTAGCATTCAGTCTGTTAAGCAGTTCTATGTTGCTCTACGCAGGTCAAGACTATTTACAGTATGTGGACAAGAGTTGTTCAGAACTGGATTAAATGTTTCTTTTTTTTTTAAATGTGCAATTATAACAAACATTTATGATTTTAAATTTTAAATAAATCAAAATTTCAAGAGGATTTAGGTATTAGCTTTAAAGACTTAGGATAGGAAGTTGACACACCAGAAAAGGTTTTACTTGACATCTCAGACCACAACTGTATTTATGTGTATATACTGTTTATTTTGACCCTAAGCCTCAAGTATTGTGTGTACATATAAAAAACTTATTTGTTGAAATGGACATAATACAGCAACTGCTTAATTGATTATTAAAATGTGTATGGAATCTCAGCCATGTCATTTTTAATATCTTTTTTTTACAATTTTAAAATTTATTACATTTTTGCATTAATTTACACATATTAAGGTTACCTGTGTTATTTTTTTTTATACAACTTGTTAATAGATGGTGCTTTATTATATAATTTTTAAAAGACATTTGCACTGGTATTCAGTTTTAGATGTGTTCATTGATCATTTGTATAATGCACATAGCCTCCCCTAAAAATTTGTTGGACTAATTTTATTTTTTAAAGTTTAGTAACATAATCAAGGTGTATCAAAAAATATTTTAATAAGCCAGTAAATTATGTAGTTAATATTATTATCAGTACTTAACGCATATGTGTATTTTGTAGTATTGTATGTATTTTAAAACATCTCAGTTGAAGCTGTATTGACAGCACTGCTTTTATTCCATTTCAAAGTTTTCTCAAGTTATACTGACAAAATGTCTTGTATATCTGAATATCTGGTCACTGTTGTTTTGTTTTATTTTGTTTCCAACTTTTGTTGGTTTAGATACTCAGTATTGTCAATAAACAATTAACATGATGATTCTTGCTAGTTTTTTGTTGTTGTTTTTTTTTTTTTTTTCCTTCATTATTTAAAATATAAAATAACTAAACTAATAAAATAATGGACCTCGTTCACCAATCGTAAACAAACAACATTTAGTCACGTGATCTTATTGATAAAACAATGGGAAAAACTGTCACGTGACAACCATCATGAATTAAACATTAGATCCTAAATTATATAGAAGAGATAGAGCACCACGTGCTAAATGTTGTTTGTTTACGATTGGTGAATGAGGTCCATTCAAATCCAAATATAAAAGTCAGTTTTTGTACCCCAACTTTGAAATGTATTTCCTCAAACACCCCCCCCCCCCCAATATGATAAAAGATTATATTCCAAGAAGTTAAAAAAGAATAAAATATTCTCTATTAAAGTATTAGGTATATCTGAAATTGTTTTATTTCTTGGGATCAAAATCCTTATTTGAAATGTGTGATAATGAGGACTCCTTAAAAACATCATATTCCAAAAAGAGAAGACACAAAGTTCATAAAGAAGTTGGTACTGGTAGATTAGAAATTGTTGTATTTATTATTCAGAAATTATCTTCAAAATTATTAATAAATTAATATTAAAAAAAAAAAACCATGAACATTCTTAATAATGTATTAGCATAAAGTAACACATAAAAATAAACAATAGACATCTATTTTGCTAAATACAACAGGCTTCCACTATTTTACAAATAATACACTAACATTGGAAGTAATTACATGAATACTTTACTAGGAGATAATATATCACTCTAATATCAGTTGAAATCTGCAGATTCTTGGTCTGTGGGCCCATGTAAAGTTGTTTTAGGAAAACATTGCATTTTTTTCTTATTGTAGTAAAACAAAGTGTCAATTACTTGAAAACATTCTTATAAACTCATAATGTACATAGTCAGTACATGACATCTAAATGTATTTATGTTAACAACAAGGAACATACTTCTCTTTGACCCTTTTAGGTTTATTGGGTTTTATGTAGCCAGCACAATGACCACTCAAATAAAGGTTTCACAATAAATTAATATAATGATGTTTGCTAATTTTCAATAAGAATATAATCCATATAAACTTCTTTGGTAGTTTCAGTTTTCTAAAGTTGTATCCCAAATAATAACCATTAAGACTTATCTATAATGTGCATTTATGGCTCTTGCAATCACTAGACGCCTAATCTCACTTGTTCCTGCACCAATCTCATAAAGTTTAGCATCTCTAAGCAGGCGTCCAGTTGGAAAGTCATTGATGTATCCATTTCCACCTAAAACAAGAAGATGAAAGGGAATCGATTAAAGCAAAAAACAATAATTAAAAGTAAATTATCAACAATGTTCACATCACTACTCACCTAAAATTTGAATAGCATCAAGAGCCATTTTGGTAGCAGCTTCAGCAGTAAATAAAATAACCCCGGCACAGTCCTGAAAATATAAAATGCAATCGTTTTAAATCAAAGGTTGTTTGTAAAACTACCAAATGTTTCATTGCATTATTACTACATTTTCACTTTTCCAGTCCTCAGAAAGGATGGCAATGTACTTAGTCAAAACATAGGGAAAATAATGCAAGAAATTAGACACCAAGTTTTAAGCATTAATTAATACTTAAATGAAAACAAAAACAGTTTTGTGGATTAGTGGTGACTCCTATACCCCCAGATATAAATTAGAAAACATTAAAGACAGATCAACTCCAAAACCATAAAATATAAATGCGATATTTATAGAAACATTGCAAAATTAACCTTTAGATAAAATTTTAAAAAAACTAGATAAAACCACACATTAGATTTTTTTGTTAACCAGGATTAAAGTAAAGTTTCCCTTTCAGACCTTATGATCTATGGGACAGATGATGTTAACGAAACAAATGAAAACTACTTATTTTATTCATGGCAAATCAGTTACACAGACTAGAAACTCAAAATATCTAGGTATTATAATAAATGAAAAGTTACTGATGAAATTATTAAAAAAATCAAAGTATTAGGGTTAAGTAAAAGAAATTTTTACAAATCAAATGGAGCATAAAACTAAATTGCTATTTAAACTTAGAATATTAGAATATACATCCTCTTTTTGGGACCACTCAATCAAGAAAACATAAAGAAACTAGAACAGATGCAAAATAGAACAGTGAGATTTATAGGAAACAAATATTCACATTTGATTAGTGTAACACCGTAGGTAAAATAACTACATTTAGAGACACTTCAGGACAGAGGAATAAAAATTAAAGTAGTAATAATAATACTTATAACACTAAACCATAATTTACAAATAGGAAAACATATAACTTAATAAAATACTTCAACACAAAGATACGGCACATTTCTTATTCCATATGCTAGGACCAATTCGTACAAGTGCTCCTTTAGAGTATGGAATGGTTTGCCTGAATCAGCCAGGAAAACCAACGAGTTTAAGTTAATAATTAATATGCATAGGACATAATTATCTTTTCTTTTGAAGTAGAGGCTGTAATCTATAAGATTAGCTAAGAAAGAGAGGTAAGCAGTAAGGACACATAACACAATAAAATAAACCTCCCCTTTCAGAAAAATGTTGATAGGTGCTGGAAGGAGAAATGGCTAAATTCTTATCATCGGTGTCCCAATGGCCATCTATGTATGCTAGATATGGTAGGAGATGTCTATTGAAATTGAGAGAAGGCTAAATGATGCTCAGCAGTGATAAATTCTAGTCAGAAAAACTACTCAGACAATGACTGTAGAATGTTTGACAAGACATTTTAGACCAGTGATGCCCAACCTTATTCATCCTGCAGGCCATTTATATTTCTGACACTCGTGTCGCGGGCCACATGACCAATAAGGTACAAAAACGAAATGAAATTGACTTGAAACTATTTGATTAGAAATTTACATTAATGATTAGACATTGGAAGTTTTTCTTTTTTTACGCGTCGGAAAGTGGCTTCATTTTACCACCAACTCATTTTCTTTTCTCTTTTTCATAACTTTCCCCATCAATCCTCCAATCTCTAGATGTAGTTAATCAATCTTTTATTTGCAGCTCATACCAAGAGTGCCCTCATATTTGTTCATAATACTGTTCTACATGTGGTTGTTTTTTTAAACAGCCCACCCACTTTTTATTTACAAATCAAATATGTTGGCATATTATCATGTTTCAATAGCAAAGATCCATTCACTTTTGCTGGTAAATTCTATATTTAGAGTCGCATTTCGTAAACGAAAGATGATAAAGGTCATGTTACAAAGCTATCAGAGAAAAGTGAGAGCCCTAACATTTGTAAAAATACATTTTTCAACCTTTTTTTTTATGAATGGGGGATTGTCTACAATTTGTGCTGACGTTTCAGCGGGCCGGATAGAACCATGTCGTGGGCCAGGCCGTACTTTGGGCACCACTGTTTTAGACCAAACAGGATGGTAGGGGATGAAAGGGTCAAGGTATGACCATCAAAACACTTCAGGACAGAGGAATAAAAAGGTAGCAATAATACATACAACATTGAATAATAATTTACAAATGGAGAAACAAAACCTAATGAAATACTCAGAAAGACACAAAGAGACACATTTCTTATTTCATACACTAGAACAAATCTAAACAAGTGCTCCTTCTTCCCTAGTGCCATTAGAGAATGGAATGGGTTGCCTGAATCAGCCAGCAAAACCAACAACTTAGCAGAGATTAAGTCATTGATTAACATGCATGACTAGATTGACACATGAAATGCATAGGATGGATTTATCTTCTTTTTTGAAGTAACGTCTGTAATGTAATAGATGTAAGATAAGAAGACCAAATGACAGTCCAGTGTGCACACTGCACAACCAGGCAGTCAGAATGACATAAACCAAATATGGTCTTGCTCACATGCAAACAAATCACTGCAGAGTTCAATATCACATATAAGATTGGTTGTCGGAAAGTTCAAAAATTGATTATAAGATTAAAGGACAATAAAAAAGGCATTGGAAATAGGAATGACCTGAGTATGACAATAGAGAGAGTGCTTTCCACTAAGCCATAAAAAAAATCAGTAGTCAGCTTGAGAAGTATATTACATTTGTACATCTTCTGTACTGACAGGTCCTTAATACAATAACTATCAACTATCAAGTTTAGGAGTGAACTAGTCGTATGCATAAGTTGACATTTTATTGTTTTTATAAATAATTTTTTTTCCTATTTCAATGAGTTTCTCAAAATTGAAATGTACACCAAAAAATAAAAACAACTTACAACGTTTCAACAAAGAAGGACCACCATATGTTTCAAAAGCATTCAACTTTTGATACCATTATTTGGATAGAAAAGATGGTGCAGCAAACTAAACATTTTGAATAACTCATACCACAACTTCCTGTCTTCTAATACTAAAATTAATGAGTTTAATCCACAGGTGCCTACTGGGATAGGATGCATGGTCACATTATATGCCTAATGTAGTAGAACGCATTGGGACCCTATTATTATGAGCCACTACCCCCAGTCTATATGCTGGCAGCCCAGAAATTGAGTATTTTTTAACATTGCATTTATTTGAAAGTATATATTATTTGAGACTAGAGATATTTTGTCTATATTTTAAAGTTTTTTATTGATTATTGTTTTAAATAATGTTTAATTTTTTAAAACTTCAGATTTGTCTCTCTAGAAAGACAATGAGGGGTGTGTTTCAAAACCAAAATAGACGCCACTGGGTTCATTGTTCAGCCACTCATTTTACTTATGAAATAACTTACGTTTGGACGTCGCTCTCCACGGTCCAGTGATCTTGCAACATTGTAAACATATGACCTGCTTGCATTCAAGATGGTGTACATATCAGCCATTTTAGCTTGGATCATCTATACACAAAATTAAATGTGTAAAATTAAGCAAAGGAGTAAGCTTTTTTGTTAATTTTAAAATCTCCATTTGATAAATTTGACATTAAATCAGTAGCGTAATAAGGTATCTGTGGGTCCATAAAGGCAGGCCCCTCCCTCCCATAGTTTGAGTGTAACAAAAACTAAGTCATCCTGCATGTATCGTTTAAAAAAGTACAGCAATCCTTTCAGACCTTGTAATCTACAGGGCAGATGATGCAAAGTTCATCTGTTTCTATGACAGTTATCAAGGGTGTTATGTGGCCAGCAAAGCAACCATCTTTACTTTCCACAACTAATGTCAGGTACCCATTAGAGTTGGGTGGACCTAGGGGTGTCCTCAAAATCCCTAAATTCAAAATACCAGTCTTCACCTAGATTTTAGCCTGAGACTTTACAGTATCAGTACATCTTCACAAAAAGAGGATCAATTGTAGACTATTGTTATTATACTCAATTCAACAATACTCTATAACAAGTAATATGTAATATATAAATTTCAATCATTTATTTCATTTCCTACAACCAAAAGATCTGCTCCATTTTATTTTCTTTCAAAGCGCCTGTTGGTCCCTGATGATCATGGACCTGGGTAAATTAAATATTAAGTCATATTCTTATATGCATCGTTAAAGAACTGGTCTTGATGTTAATCTGTCATTACATCCTACTTAAGGGAACTGTCATTACATCCTACTTAAGGGAACTACTTGTTAACACACACACACAAAAAAAGAAAGATGTTTTGTAAAAGCTGCAGAAATAAAATGGAAAGTTTAACTTCACATTCTAACAATTACCTGAAAATGTCCAATCTTCTCACCAAAACATTCCCTAACATGAGCATACTGGAAGGCGATGTCACAACAAGCTTGCATTATTCTGTTTAGTTAAAAGAAATTTATTGCTAGAATATTTTTTAAAATGTAAACATTTCTTCTGTAGAAGACATGACTTATTCTTTAAAATTTCTGAACTAACAATTGACAAAAGAAAAGCTGCACTGATTATATAAAATTTTTTGATGTATTTATGTAGAGTTCTAAAGAATTGTTTTATATATTTTTCATAGTATTTCAATTATGTACTATTTGTTAATACGAACATTGTTAAGGGTCAGATTATATTTTCCTAGCAAAGTCTAAAAACAGACATATTGCAAGAAATTCGTATGAAAGTCTTCTTTCTTAGCACATATTTTTTTTGTTTTATATCCGTTATTCTTCTGGTGCATATGAAGAAAAACTAATTAATAAACATTTAAAATAAAAAAGGGCATACCCAAGAGGGCCTGCAGCCAAAACACATCGTTCAATATCCAAACCACTGAACAGAACATAAACACCTTTTCCTATATTTCCTAAAACATTTTCTTCTGTGAATGGGAGAACAACAGAATTATCAAGATTGCAGCATCAACAACATTTAGAACCACATCACCTGACAAGAAATTACTTGACGTTAATCTGTGGCCATAATTCCTGCTCAGGGAAATTACACTAGGCATAACATTTATTTGTATTAGACCCACTTCCAACATTGACATTACTACCAAACAGATGCTGGACATTGTACTGGCGGTTGAGCAGAGGCCTCTGCTCAGTTGGTTGTAGTAGACTGATTGAATATTTACAAGAATGTAGTCTTTTAGATGAGTTGGACAACACAACAATCTTATTTCCCATAAAGCAAGCTTAAAATGAAGAAAACTTAAAAAGAATCTCCCCATCAACTAAAAAAAGTTGTGAAGAAAATACAAAGTTGTCTGAAGTGGAACAGATTGGAAAATGTTGAGAATAAATTTCCTGATATTGATGACTGTATCTTGACCATCAAATAATGTATTTCATTATCATTTATAACTATTTATCATTTATTTATTCTTCCAGAAGTACAAAAGAGCTTGCCATTGGCTTCCATTTCATACAGACAAGTGTCTGTAATGTCTGAAGAGTATTATATAGTACCGGTATTGTTTTGCAGACTGTCTTTGTAAAAATGAGGTAGAAGCTAAACGACTCCTAAGTAAAGTAGATCTACATTCAATTTATTGGCAGAAAATATCTCAAAGAACGTTAATTATAAATACAAACAACCAGTGTATGTAATTGAATTGAATTAACTTACAAAATTCTTTTTTACTGTTTGATACTAAGATTATAGTGACAATAGCAACTCTTCCCAGAATTCAAGAGAGAAAAAGAAATAACTTTACTGTTAGATAGTCTGTCAATGATAAAACAAGCTAACCAACTGTATATCAGAACATCAAAATATGAGTCAAATGAAATGAGCTACAACTCAACATTTGTATTAAAGTGATAAAACACAATTAGTCATATTTCTTCAAACAATAGAAAGAAGAGAACAAAATCAGGGGGATAATGAATTGCACTGCAGTGTAATAATCTTATTGGAATTAGTTTTTGTAATCATTCTTAAATACTGATAGAAAATAATCATATAGGCATACAAGGCATTAGATGCTATTAAAAAGTAAAAAAGTCCCACCTGGTATTTTGCAATCTTCAAAAACCAATTCTGCTGTGTTGGAACCTCGCATCCCAAGTTTGTCTAGTTTGGGACTAGCTGAGAATCCTGGTGTACCCTAAAATTGTTGTGACTGTCTTACACACAATATATATATATATATATATATATATATATATATATATATATATATATATATATATATATATATATATATATATATATATAATCATAAGTCCCAACCTAAATTCTATTTTTAAGAACCCACAAACATTATCTTTTTAAAGTAAATACAATGTATGTCTACCTACAAACCACAAATACTAAAATATTGTCACTTGTGGTAATAACAAATCATACTCTCTAGTCACTTGTATATTATCAAAGAAAGACAGCAGGTGAGCAAAGAAATTCTTATATCATGAAAACATAATTGAAAAATATGAATAATAGTCTATCCTTTTATTCCATGCCATTCCATGTTACCTTTTCAACTATAAAAGCTGTGATCCCATGCTGAGGTTTGGCACTTTTTGGATCAGTTTTGGCATAAACAACAAGTACATTAGCATCTGGTCCATTGGTAATCCAAAATTTAGTTCCATTTAACACATAATGATCACCTAAAAAAAACACAGCCTATGCTGTCAATTGGTTCTCTTGAAAAGAAAGATCAAGATCACTCAAGAGAATACTATTAACATTTGTATCATAAAGAGAAACACTAAACTTCCTGTTCAAGAAGGAGATGGGGCAGAGTTTTATTTACATGACAGTTTACAATGACAGGATATTATGATACATGTGGCTAATAAAGTGGCACATTGTAACGTTTCTCACTGGTAGAGATGAATATTTAATAACCCTAATTAAAAAGGCACATTCCTCGTTCCATATGCTAGGACAAATTTTTTGTACAAATGCTCCTTCTAGTGCTATTAGAGCATGGAATGGGTTGCCCCACAGCCAGCCAGGAAAACCAATGACTTGGCAGAATATAATTATTGGTTAACATGCATGACTAAATGCATGACATGAAGAATTAATCATCTTTTTTTTTTACGTAACGTTTGTATTTTATAAGATAAGATTAAAAAGGCCTAGATTATCATTTGTTTCATTTGAGAAAACTAGTTGTTTCATTTGGCAAAGAGATACACAATATGAATAACAACTCTAAAAGTATCAGTAAAAGAAAATGCTTCTATTTCATAGAATGTTTAAAAACAAATGATTTTTTTTAATTTAAAAGATCATTTTAGGATGTGCAGCGCACCATTACCTACAATATGCTTTCAATGGCATGCATCTCAAATAACTCTTAACAAACAGTCCAGTTACAGGCTTTAATGTGCAGCCCAGATATTGAGCCCGGTTAAAATGTTATCACTGACAGAATGGGCAAAGGAAAGCAACTGCCACAGTATTATTTGGGCAGAAGGGGCTCATTAGCCTTGGCTGGCTACCCACCTAGGAGAAAGAAAAACTCTGAATCCAAACCTCCACTGCCTTTGAGGCTATTCCCAAACATGGGAAAGGCTTCAGGAGACAACCCTGAAGAAAAATCAGGAGCTGGTGACTTGGGCAGTTTGTAGCACATAGTGCTCCAACCTGACAGAACCTGTGACGTTACTGATTCCAAACTGTTCCTTTGGACACATCAGTTGCACAGAGAGGGGAAACTTACAAGGCTTTCATCTCATTATTTAAAGCCATAACCTTAAAAACTGGAGAGGACACTCCATCTTTGCCATTGGCATTGACAAAACATTGAAAGTGACAGTCACAGGTTATAAACTACACCAAAATGAATTTCACCTTAAATAGTGTTATATGTGGACGGGAATGTCTCTCGAGAATAAGTCTCAACAGTCACATAAATAAGTGCTTCTATGAGATGAACCAATAGCTATTCTATTCTAGTTATTCTGAAGGAGGCCAACAATATAGGATGTGTAACTTAAAATGTAAAGCTAATTTTTTTTTTATTAACTAAAACAATTTAATTAAGACCAAAGAAAACAATCTGATAAAAAATTAAACAAAAAAAACAACAACACATAGTAACAGAAAAGTTTGACTAAGTTTGTTTCAGCTTTCAAAACATGTACAAGCTGGAATTAAAGGCATAACATTTAAGCATTATTTCACTATTTATAAACAGTAACTGAAAAGTAAGTTTTTGTTCCTCAATATGAACTAAAGCTGTGCTCTTTGCAGACTGGATTGATATTTTTCTTTTTATTCAACAATCTGTCAATTTTTTTAAAACTTTAAAAACATTTTATCAAAAACCAAAAAAAAAAAAAAAAGTCATGGTTTTACGAAAGTAGAAAGTAGTGGTTGTTCTGACTAGAAAAATTATGCTCAATAATTATTTAAAAAAAATACACATACATAAAACAAACCTTTCTTAACAGCAGTCAGTTTCATAGCAACCACATCAGATCCAGCATTGCTTTCACTCATTGCTAAAGCTCCTATCTTTTCTCCTGATATCAACTTGAAAAAAACATTTAAATTTAGATCAATTAATGATTTCTACCACAAAAATGGGCATGATTATTGTTTTGTTTAATCCTATGTTATGTTAATCATAACAATGAAATTATTTATTACAAATGAAAACTGCAAATAAATATTAATAAATATACCCCAGGCAAATATTTATTCTTCTGTGTATCTGTACCATTTCTGACAATCTGATTAACACATAAATTAGAGTGGGCACCGTAACTCAAAGCAATGGCAGCAGAAGCTCGAGACATTTCTTCCACAATTATACAGTGTTCCAGATAGCCCATCTCTGAGCCACCATACTGACCTAAAAATAAAATCATAATAAAATTGAACACAATTTGGTAAGTAAAATTTTAACACTTAAAAAAGTTTTAACAATTTCATTACTATAATTATATACACATTTTTTTCAAGATGAATATTATTGAGATTTATATTTATTTAAAACATTTACCAAAAAAAATAATCAAACTGTCAAGAAACAAAACATTTTAAAATATTAATATTTAAAATTGATTATGATTATTAATTTGATTACCATTATAAACTTATGTGAACATTTAATGCACTAAACAGTGACTGACTGAATGCTGTTTAAATACCAAGGCATAAAATAAAAAGTTAACATTTTTGAGCAAGTAACTTTCAGCATTCACCAGAGTGAATACAGGTCCTTAAATTCTATCATTTAAACCCTGGTAGGTAATACACTTAAACAACACAACTTGTGTAGAATCAGTTTTCGTCTAAATATACACTTTAAAAATTGCACAATATACTAACTTGGGGCAGTAGCTCCAAGAAGACCCAATTGGCCACATTCTAACCAAAATTGCTGAAATTAACAGAAAAAACAAAAAATCAAATAATTGTCCTCTTTTTCAATAAAAAAACAACATATAAATATACAAGTTTTTAGTTCTTGAATAAATGTACTGTTTAATAGTTTCCAATAGTTAAAATTAATATGTGCATATATAAATATATATTAGGGTCATTAAATGAAACATGCATTGGAAAGCACATTGACAATGTTTATTGAAATAAATGACAGTGCCAACTGCATTACAACATTGTAATGCAGATTTCAATTATTAGAACATTTCAAGTCAACTCGATACTATGTGAAAATAAGTGCATACTAAAGTAAGCAAAAGGTTTCATAAAGTCCATTTTTTGAAGTTCACTTTACTTAAGTTTATTATACATTAGTTTATCAACCTAATGGCTCTTCCCCTAAAGCTTTCATTTTAGAGATGAGTGTCTAGAATTAAAATATTAGAGGTGTGGACAATTAGTTTACAATTTTGCATTTGCCCATCACAATAAAAGTATACGCAGATACAATAATCTTTATTATTGGGTAGAAAATAAAAAAATGAGGTGAAAAGCCTTAAGTCTTTTTTTGCACCATACTGTCCCTGATCTGAAACATACACTTGCCCAGAATACAGTTCTTTCATGCATGAATAATCCTCTTATCATCCATATTGGCCAGCACTGAACTGTGGTGCCACCTGAATGTCAAATGCATTTCTCATCAGTAAAATGGATTAACTAGCATGAGATACATAAGATATGACCAATTATTCATATATATATTAATTCACAGAGTCACACTAAGCGAGAAGTCAATTGTTTGTTCTTTGCTTAAAAGAAGACAATAAAACTCAAATGATAAAAGTTTATAAAAAATCTAATTAAAGGCTAATAGATCCAAAGTTATAAGATAGTGCGCAGAAAGCTCCTGAATGTTTATTTATGTATTTAACTCTTAATTGAAGACAGCCGGAATAGCGGCTATGTCTGTTAAAGATAAAGATTGTCTAGACCAAATTTAATTATATTATAGAAAAATTATAGTAGTCAAACTAGAATTATCCCAGAATGGCTAATCAGTTAGTAATTCTTTTCTCCAAGAAATATATATACATCAAATGTTAAATTTGTAGGACAATATTCAGAGCTATTTTTGAGAAGTGTCCAGGTTTTGCCAATTAATTTGCAAGATGAAAAGATGTTTTGTAAAAATGAAATTATTGAAAACATACTATTCTTCTTCTTCTTCTTCTAGCCAGCTTTATTGCTGCTGAGCTGTGAGCTCTTTTGCAGACTGTGCCAAGGAAAAAAAGTGTGCTGTTTTCTTCAGTTGTTCAGCACTGCCGTACAGGGTGTTGGTTATGTTGGGCTGTAGTGGAAGTAGGGTCTGCCTAAGGTGGATTAGGGAGGGGCATTCAAAGAGGATATGGTTTACGGTTTCAAAGGGGTGGGCGCAATGTCTGCAAAGGGGTAGTTGTGTGGAGTTTATTTTGTTTAGGTGGTAATTTAATAGTGGTGTGTGTCCTGTTCTTAGTTGGAAGATTGTAGATTGTTCTTTGCGGGGGAGGAAGTTAATACTGTCCAGTTTGTTAGGCGTAGTCATTTCTCTGTACATGGCTCTGCCTGTGTTTCCTGATGCCCATTGGTTGAGCCACTCCTCTTTGTGATTGTTGACTAACATTGACCTTAGGGTGAGGTAGTTAACAGGTCTATCTGGTTGTTCCATAGTTGAACCTGCCTTTGATAGCTTATCTGCCTTTTCATTTCCCATGATGCCAATGTGTCCAGGGATCCACTGTAGTGTAATATTGATATTTAATTTTGATATCATCTGGTGGATTATCACACTGAGTGTTGTCAACTCTCTTGGGCTGTTTGAGGTGCTGCTGTTAAGTGCTTGCAGAGTAGATTGGGAGTCTGTAAAGACAACAATATCTGATGGTGGTTGCACTCCTTCATATAATTTGTTTTCCACTGTCTGGAGTGCTATGGTAATTGCCTCAATTTCGGCTTGGAAGTTTGAGCAGTAATCACCACAGGGTGCGCTTATCTCAAAGTGTTTATTTTTAGGGAAGACCAGGAAGGCACCAAGACCAGCATTGATGGTAGCTTTGAAAGCCGATCCGTCTGTATAAATATGGATAGCTGTTTTTTGATAGCTTTCGATTGTTTCAAGCGTGCCTACTTTGAGCTCCAGTGGATTTGATTCTTTTGTTAAGGTGTTATTTAGTAAATGTGTTTTGATGGTTGGTTGTTTGTAGTTTAGTCCGGGTGTAATGTTTGAAAACCTGGTAATTTTTTCTCTGTTATTGGGTAGGTGGTGTTTTAGGGCTAGTTCGTCAGTAAGTTGGATCAGAGTCCTTTGCTTTTTTTGATTGTTTTTCCTATTTCTCTGTGTTAGTAATTTATTTGGATGATCATGTCATGCATACTATATGTATTTCAATTAAAATCACTTGAAAATCTTAAACTTCATCCATGTTTCATATCGATGCCTAGCAACATGCTTCCAGAAGCTACCTGAACATTTTCACATTTTCTAGACTACTGCTTTTAGTATTTTTAAACATTCCTGCTCCCTTCTTCCTTTACTCATAACTGTAATATCACATAGTTGACACCAATAGCAGACAACTTTTCAATGGGAGAGTCGCTCTGTATTTTCAATTCTAAAACCTAAAAGCTTTGTAGCAATGCTACTCTTCCCCCCCCCCCTCCCACCAAAAAAAATAATTTGATATTTGCTTTTGATTTGACATTCTGGACCATTTTGTACTGTTATCAGATATAATTTCACACTGACTTTATTCAAAACTAAATGAAAGTCAACAAGTCAACATTCACATTTTTAAATAATTAAAAGGTTAAAGGACAAAGAAAAAAAAACAAGCAAAATAAAAAAAAAATACTTATATTAAATGTAACTGTATCAACAAGTTTGGATCAGTCATGTAATTAAATTTGTAATAGTTCTAGACCAGGGCTGGCGAACCTATGGCACGCATGCCCAAGGTGGCACACGAAACGATTTTGTGTGGCACGGGACGACAATGATATTAAGAAATTTGTTTTAAACGGATATCTCAAATTACCATAATTAATAAGGTTCAATTATTTCCGAGAACTGTAAATAATATGGAAGAAGCGCTAGTGGATCATATTCCATATTATTTTTTCATATGACTGTGTTTCATTTGGGGAGCATAGGGCATAATAATTTTTTTCAAGACAAATCTGAACGAGATCTCCTTAGCTTCCGCCATTTTGTTGATACTGAAAACGTGTCGGTCTTACATCGATTGCTAGTGTTGCCATCAATAAATTTTTATCAGAACAATTACCATAACATGTCATTCTCAAAAATAAAAAAAAGAAAACTTAATGAAGAAGAAGTGGCAGACCTTTTCAAGAGTGGTGGACTGAAAGATATGGAATGATTCACACTTCACAGAGAAAACAAAGCCTTATGTGCCATGTGTTGGGAAAGTGTTGTATGTCAGACATCATCAGTAAAACGTCATTATGAGTCCAATCACAGCTGGCTTTTAGGCAAAAGCGAGGATGAGCAAAAAGAACATCTATCGCGTGAGTTAAAAAAAGTGATTTCACAATCCAGTTCTTTTGTAAACTTTTTTAAAAGTTCTTCTAACTTAGTGGCTGCAAGTTTTGAAGTTTCAAAAATTATAGCTAAGCATGGAAATCCTTTAAGTGACGGTGATTATATCAAGGAAGCAATGTTAGAATGTGCGTCTTATTTGTTTGAATACGTTCAAAACAAGGATAAAGTCATTCAGAGAATAAAGGATTTGCCAATAAGCCGAAACACGGTTAAAGCGAGAGTTATGAAATTGCACATTAATATTCAAGAACAAGTAAAGAAGGATATTAACGCATGTCAAGCCTATTCTATTTGCCTTGATGAAAGCACTGATGTGACATCGTCCGCTAGACTGGCCATCATTGCCAAATATAGCAAAGGAAATGAAATACACGAAGAACTAATAAAACTAGCAACTTTACCAACGACAACAACAGGTGCAGATATATGTCAAACTGTTGCGACTGAACTCAGAAATGCAGGTGTAGATCTCAAAAAAATAGTTTCTGTTACAACTGATGGTGCTCCAAGTATGACTGGAAAAGATACAGGTTTCGTTACTTTGTTTAAATGGCCATGTTGGACATTCACTAAAAACTTTTCACTGCATTGTGCACCAACAAGCCATATGTTCAAAAAACGGCTTAAAGGAACTTGAAGACATTATGAAATGTGTAACAAAAACCGTAAACTTCATTACTGCCCGTGCTTTGAATAAGAGAAAATTTGAACAGATGCTAAATGAAGTTCAGTCCAGTTACTCTGGCTTATTAATGTACAATAACTTACGTTGGCTAAGCCGAGGTCACGTTCTGGAACGGTTTGTGGAATGCCTTGATGAAATTCGAATCTTTATGGATGATAACAAACAAAATTGCTCAGAATTGACAAATGTTGACTGGCTTATCAGACTAATGTTTTTTACCGATTTTTCATCCCATTTAAATGAACTTAATACGAAGTTGCAAGGTTTCGGAAAATCTGTTGATCAGGCATTTGACATCTTGACAGCATTTGAGAAAAAGTTGAAGATTTACAAACGTGACATAGAGAAGGAAGAATTAAAATATTTTAACAAACTGAAGAAATTTATGATGATTTAAAAGTTCATGATACTACCAGCAAAGATTATCAGAAAAGAATGTTTTTAGAGATAATTGACACAACTGCTGAACAATTTTCACTGCGTTTTGAACAATTTCGAAAATTCGAGTACACCTCCAAATTTATAAAATATCCAGATACAGTAGATTTTGAAACTCTGGATTTGACTATGTTTTCTTGGATGGGATTACACAACTTTGAAATGCAACTTGTTGAGTTTCAATCCAGAGCAATTTGGAGACAGAAATTTATTGACTTACGAATACGACTTGAATTAATTGAACGTGAACGGTTAAATGGATCATTAGAACCTCAGATATAAGCAGAAAATGAGATTCTTCAAGTCTGGAATGACCTGCCTAAAACTTTAAATTCTCTGATAAAAGTAGCAACATCCATTCTGTCAATTTTCTCGTCTACTTACTCTTGCGAATCTTTATTTTCTACAATGAATTATATTAAATCAGATGCCAGAAGCTGCTTGACCGATGAACTCAGTGCGGTGTGTGTAACTTTGAAGAATACACGGTATACACGAGATATCAAACTGTTATCGTCTACCACACAACAGCAGAAATCGCACTGATTGACCTGCCCTAAGACTTCAAATCTGTAGGTCAGGATAATAAAATTGAATAAACAAGTAATATTGTTACTAAGCTGTTTTTATACATGCAGTTGACTTACTGGCTGTAGCACTTCTTTTATATAGCGGCATCATTAGTAGACCTACTGGGCATGCAACAATCTTCATTGTTTTTAAATTGAAATTAATTGGCACTCGGACTGAAAAAGGTTCGCCAGCCCTGTTCTAGACTAACAATAATAAATCTATGTAATTAGATAATTTTTTTGCCTATTGTTTTTGTTTAGCGCAATTAAATGCTTTTAGCTTTCACAATGCACTATGATCCTATCACTTGTCTGGACCAATTGGGAAAGGGAAATGGGTAGAATAAAGGGGGTATCTGGGTGAATGTTACAGTGATTGCTTTTTAAATGCATTTTATAACTAAAAAAAAAGAAAAAATAGGATTACTTGAATTCAAACTCGAGGGCTCAAACCAATACACTAATCACTGTGTCATTGAAGCACTTATGAAAAAAGAAGGTTTTATAGTTATCTAGTGCTATTTCAAACTTTTAACACATGACATGATTCTCTACACAAAGTATAAAGGGGACAAATTCAACTTATGCCACCACATCTGTCAAGTACAATTTCTTTCCCTTATTCAATACCAAACAAAATAACTAAATTACCAATATTTAGTTAACTAATTCATTAATTTTTAAAAATTTGATTGTTGTTTTGTTAGTACTGGTACAAGAAATAGTTGTGCAAAATTTCAACTTGATCCAATACTGGGTGTGGGAGAAAAAACATGTAAAAACTTTTTACAAGACAGAAAGACATACAGAGAAATTAAATTGATATAAGTTTTGTAAAAACCATACAAGAATGCTTACTTTCATTTCTTTAAAATCATTTGTCTTATCAATTTCAGCTGCCTTAGGAGCAAGTTTGTTTTGAGAAAACTGAAACACAGTCTGTCGTAACTGAAAAGCAAAAGAAAGCAATTTTAGTACAAGAAATGAATTTAAAAAGAACATGTGACTACAACAGTAAAAGTGAAAACAGAGAGTCTTTAAAATTGATTAAGTAAAAAAAAAATCAGTACAACCTAACAAAGTCATGTGATATCATTACAACCAAACAAACTCATTTAATATTATTACCAGAAATAAAATACTAAAATGTAAGTTTAATGGATAAATAAACTATGAATTATGGTAGCATACAACAACAGCTTCCATGTAGAGGGAAGGGGATAGGGGCCTTTCAAAACAATACAGTAAGTGGTGTTGTATCATAATACAGTAAGTGGTGTTATATCATAATACAGTAAGTGGTGTTGTATCATAATACAGTAAGTGGTGTTGTATCATAATACAGTAAGTGGTGTTATATCATAATACAGTAAGTGGTGTTGTATCATAATACAGTAAGTGGTGTTATATCATAATACAGTAAGTGGTGTTGTATCATAATACAGTAAGTGGTGTTGTATCATAATACAGTAAGTGGTGTTGTATCATAATACAGTAAGTGGTGTTGTATCATCATTACACAGTAAGTGTATTGCATCATTATACAGTAAGAGGTGTTGTATCATAATATAGTAAGTGGTGTTGTATCATAATACAGTAAATGGTGTATCATAATACAGTAAATGGTATATCATAATACAGTAAGTGGTGTTGTATCATTATACAGTAAGAGGTGTTGTATCATAATACAGTAAGTGGTGTTGTATCATAATACAGTAAAAGGTGTTGTATCATACAGTAAGTGGTGTTGTATCATAATACAGTAAGTGATGTATCATTATACAGTATGTATGTTTGTTGTATCATAATACAGTAAGTGGTGTTGTATCATTATACAGTAATTGGTGTTGTATCATAATACAGTAAGTGGTGTTGTATCATTATACAGTAAGTGGTTGTGTATCATAATACAGTAAGTGGTGTTGTATCATTATACAGTAAGTGGTGTTGCATCATAATACAATAAGTGGTGTTATGTCATAATACAGTAAGTGGTGTTGCATCATTATACAGTTAGTGGTCTTGTACCATAATACAGTAATTGGTGTTGTATCATTATACAGTAAGTGGTGTTGTATCATTATACAGTAAGTGGATGCCTGGTCGAGGATGGATGCCTGGTCGTGCGGTTTGCTCGCTGGACTGTCGTTCGGATTTATCGATGGTTGAGGGTTCAAATCCTGCCCGCTTCCATCCCCCGTCATCCTGCGGGAGGTTTGGACTAGGAAGTAAACTATCTTCAACTCTGAAGGAACATCCGAAACATGTAAAACATTTTACAATACAGTAAGTGGTGTTGCATCATAATACAGTAAGTGGTGTTGCATGATAATACAGTAAGTGATTGACAGTGATACATACTGTAGTTTAACAGTGTATGGATGATAGAGTAAATTTTAAAGTGGATGACAGAACTTTAAAAATAACAGTTTATATTGAAAATTAGTTTTCAGAGAATTCTGATTTTTAATAGTCAATAAAACATCAAATCATGGTTTTCTTCTTTTTCTTTGGCATTCTCAAACTGGTTTTCAATTCAACAGAGAGAAAAGCTAGGTATATTGATCTTGAAAATTTTTATAAATAGAAATAATGAATTCACATAATAATAAATTTTAACATATATACTATTTGAGCTAATAAGGCTTATGGAATGAGAACTGTGTTTGTATTAATACTGTTACAAAATACTCAGAAAGAGACACATACATTAGATTATTGTTTTATTCACATTTTATTAAAATCTCTAGGTATAATTAATTATTAAATATTTTATAAATTGCATTATAATACATTATATTGTTTGCTATTTAATATTAAATCTTCTGTGGTGAAGTGTTTATAAAAATGCAAAAGTCTTTGAAGTATGACTTAGTATGATTCGATCTAAGATCTAGTCAGTAGTCAGAGTAGTCTATGTGATTATTTGTGACTATCATTCAATTGACTATGACTCAGTATGAGTATGACTATGAGACTGTCACTATGCCTTGCTGCAATTGGACCGCCTTGGTCATTGGTCTAATCACCTGTCTCTACTATCATATATTTTAATGACTCTCCTATCTAGATTAGTAGATAACAGATCTATTATTCTATTTAGAAGTCTAGATCTGAGTAGATACCTGTTTTTGTTCCTCTGTTAAATTGTAAAGCGTGTCATCAATAGGGAAATATGAGTTAGCTCTCTTTGCAATTGACAGAGTGTTGAAAGAAGATCTACAACAAAGTCTAAGCGAAGATTTAAAAATAAACAAGGCCATTTTCAATTTTTTTTATTAGATGTTGATCTAGATCTAATACTAGACTAGATGTAGAGTTACGTCTGGCTCAGCAAAAGTAAAACAAAAACAAGCTAAAGGTTTTAACATAACCTTAGATCTATATAGATCTCCTAACTGTAGATCTATAAATCGAACTCTGACCTTCCATTCTAAAATTAATAAGAGTTACACTCTCTTGTCTTGTCTATAACCTACATATTAAAGGGATTAATTTTTGTATGCTGCACAAACCTATATATATGTAAATATTTCTATCAATGGTAAGTTGCAACTGGCGTTATCATCTAGATTCTATAATCTATGGGCTATGTCATTGGCCTCCAGTTGTGAAACAACAGTGACAATGCTTCATTTAGTGAAGCTATATGGTTACCAGACACACACTCAGAGGAGGACAAACCCTTACACAGGAGGGCAACTTATGAAAACTAGGATTACATTGGCATTGCAATTGATAAAACATGCCAGTAAGTCCTTTCAACTACAACTTTTCACAGTTCAACATTGCTTGACATTTTCTTCGGATAGAAGGCTACTTCGTGAACAAAAATTCAATGAGTCGATGAGACATTTTTCTGTTTTGTCCACTGTGTTGATAAGTGAAAACTCACGAATTCAACTTGTACTTGGGAATGCAAAAAGAAATAATTCACAGAACTTCAGGAACTCTGAGTGAAACGTTTCTTTAGAACAGCTAGAATATACGAACACCAAACGATTCTTTTTAAAAATTATTTTCTTCAGTTTTTGGAAGGTGATAGTGTGTGTTAAAAATAACTAATTGGCAGTTATGTTATCGACCTGTATCACAAGACAATAGCCTAAGTGATTGACATTGATGCTAGTATAACAGTGTGTGGATGGGAGAGAAATGTTTAAAGTGGATGAAATTATTTTGTAAAAACAGTTTATTACGATGATCAGTTCTGAGAATTCATTAAATATTGTAGTTGTAGTTTAAAAGACTTTGATTTACTGTCGAGGTTGTGTGTTTAAACCATAAGATATGAAAGATTGCTAAATAATATACAACTGCAGTAAATAGCAGTGCAAAAGCCGAATATTTTTACAATTTAGGCCAATTTCTGCCTGAAGGAGGATGAGACCCCTAAATAAGTACATCTCCTCCGTTTTCCGGACGTACTTACAACGCAGGTCAAGGTGATATAGGAACTAACCAATTTTTCGTTTGACTCATATTTCTTCAGGAGCTGAGGTCATTCCTTTTTTGCTTTCCATTGCTTTCTTTGCCACAT
Source organism: Biomphalaria glabrata (assembly GCF_947242115.1). Taxonomy (NCBI): domain Eukaryota; kingdom Metazoa; phylum Mollusca; class Gastropoda; family Planorbidae; genus Biomphalaria; species Biomphalaria glabrata. The sequence continues at coordinate 34,893,399 of NC_074712.1, read as the reverse complement.
TGTGCGGTCTAGTGCTATTTCGATGTCCACTGTTTTCATGTTCCGTTCGATTACATCTACGTAACGGAAGTGGCGCGACCAATTTTTCTTGCGCCATTTCCAAGTATTTCTTCGTGCTTCCTACAGTGTATCTCGAAGGATGACTTTTAAAAATGTCAAATCCAACAATATGACAGAACCAGCTCAGCTTTCGTCTCTTCACAGTATTGAGGAGTTCGTATTTGTCTGCGTTGACTTGTAAAAGTACAAACTCTTTTTTCCCTATTATCTGATAACCATGAGTTTTCTATAGCATTTACTCTCTAAGGATAAAAAATTCTTTTTTCAGCATCATCGCTAAGTGTCCACCTTTCACAATACCGAGACCACTATCGAAGAATACAATTTTAATTTTACTTGAAAGTTGACTCAAATTTTCCACAATTATCCTTTCATCTTTTGTTATGGCTCTTGTTATGGCTAGACGTCTTAATTATCACAAATAAGAATATTACGATGATCACAATTGTGCGCTATATGTAATGGGTAGACCTGAGCAAGTAGCTCGATCAGTGTGTTTATTCTGTCTTGCCATGTAATTTTCAAAATAAAGCGGAGAAATAGCAAGTGAAACACGTTTTATTTTGCGCTATTGCTTCGCATGTGTGATCCATGTTTCACTAATGTACAATAGGTCACTTAGGACACATGAGTTGTATGTTATATGTTATATGTGTTATTGTATTGTATGTTATAGGTACCTGGAATGTCCGTTGCTAACAGTGGTGACTCCTTTTTTATTTGATTAAATTTGACCTGCTATATATTTTTAAAGGGTGAATAGTGTGCTCTTTTTGCAAGGCCTCGAGCCTCGCTGAAGCCCCGCTGAAGACGCTTTCAGCGCTTACCCAGACAACCTTGCTGGATAAAGGGTGGAGCCTGCTGCCTCTTCACTGCTATTCCATGAAGAACATTTTCTAGCATAAAAAACACTTTAAAATTATCTACGAAAGACTTTCAGAAAAAAAAAGTTTAACGAACATTCTCACGTCATCTGTACCTTGACTTTCGTCGAAGGGTGCTGTGACAGTTCGCGTAACCAAATCCCTCCACTTTTCCCGGTCAGCAGCTGTTCTTAGAAGGATATCAAGAGAGAGAGAGAGAGAGAGAGAGAGAGAGAGAAAGAGACTGGTTCATTCTATTGTTATCCAGCTTTTCTTTTTAACGAGCCTAGCTCCACTGATGTAATGGACCATCAATGCCAAAATATTTTAATTTTTTAAGCAAACTATGGTGGTGAACTTTGTCAAAAGCTTTGGAAAAATCTAGTACCATGAAGAATGATTTTTTATAGTGAGTCTTGTCTTACAATAGACCAAACTAGCTCAGCTTTCGTCTCTTCACAATATTGAAGAGTTCTTCCAGTTAGCCAGCCAGAGTGTTGACTTGTAAAAGAACAAACTCATTTGTTGTCCTTTCCTGGTATCTGATACCCAGCATTTTTCTGTAGCACTCCTTAACGACCACCTTGTAGGACACTGTGGATTGTCATATCAATTATACTCGCCCAACTGAATTGCAAAAGCGCCCATCTTGATATGCTGTGAGCAAAAATAAACAAACACAAAAAAAAAACATACACATTTTGCACCAAGTTTAAGAAATCTGCAGCTTGTTGAACACCACTGACGGTATTTAAAAGTTATAATTTGCACAGGAAACTTGTTACGTTAGTGTTTGCTTTGGTTGTAGTAACGCAATATACGATGTCTACTTATCATACATGTAGCGTCTTTCAGGGTCACTATAAAGTATACACCTAGAAGTAATTTATTAACCTAAATGGCGAGGCGAGAAACTTATTGACATTGAATCGTCACAGACAGGAGCTTGCAGTTTATTTTCAAGGCATTCTCTCAGATATAAAATGCAGGAAAAGATTTTTGATTGCTATTTATGTGGGTATTCTGTTAACCAAGGTAACTTCAAAATATCATAAACTTATGCTCAATTATTATTTGAAACTATACCTCATCTTGAGGCGATGCAAGTGGTTTGTACTTTTTTGTTTACGAAGTGCTTCAAACGCTAGATCATTGGTCTACTTGGAAATCAAATAGATCACAGCTAAAAATACAAACTATTTATTACTTATGCCATTTAAATGATAATTTTCACGATGGACGCAAGATGAAAGGTTTTCACATCATGATCATACTAATAAGGCTTAGGCCTACATCGAGTTATTTTAAACTTTCTTAAAATATATTTTTGCGAGAAATACAATAACTCAACGAATGCTTAATTACAATTATCTAAGAATCTGATACATTTAAGCGCTTTAGTAAAAAAAAAAAAAAAGGTACTCTTGCCCTGGTTATAGCCAGGTGCATTTGCTGAATTGTCAATTGATAAACTTTGTTGAATTCTGATGAACCTACAAGAAAGTTGGAAACTCGTGGTTTTTCACATTTGAGTTATTGATTGATTGAAATTCTACCTTCAATCTTATAACTGTACATAGTAATACATATAATATCTTTTTTATCCTTCCAAATTTAGATGATTAGAAACATGGAATCAATATTTTGTTACTGAAACCTTAATCCTTGAAACTATCTCGGCTTTCTCTCAATTTTTGTATTTTTTATTATTGGACCTGATTGACACAAATTGTTATAGATGGCACTTAATAAATCTGTCGTACGCGCCATGCATCTGTGACAAGTCAAAAGCTTGCTGTCAGAGTCACTCAATTTTATCACAGCATTAATTATTATTTATTATTATTTGTTTATTTTATTTTAAATATTTTCCCGTCCTATCCCCAATTTCTTCACCCGCCCCACCTTTTCCTCTCCAGGCTAGACTTAGTTCACCACCTTGGAGTTAGCTGGGCCGCGTCTTTTAACTTATCTCCCCTTGATCGGGGAAAGATAAACACACAGTCTCTTTGGTCTTACCCACCGGATGTCTGACGGTCGCAGTTGACACCACCCTGGGTGGAATGCAAGTCACTCTTTCTCCCCCCCCCCCCTCCCACCTCTCTCTTTGATCAAAGAGATTACTCGGGTCAACACGCCTCTCGACACTCCAAGGTGCGACTCTTGTCTGAATCACCCACGTGTAAGATAATTCTTAGCCTAGGACATTTCCTGTTTCCACCCGCCTCTTTCAGGACTTTATAAGGTAGATTAAATCAAACCAGACCCGCTCATTTCTCTATCGCTGACAATCGAGTCTGGACTATCTCATTTATTCTTACTCTTAGAGGAATACCTGGTGGTAAGCCGAACTTAATCACAGTTGCATCTTAATTACTTTGTGAATATTTCTCACTGGATATTATCATGTGTATTTTATTATTTCATTTATATTTAATTAGTGCATTGTGTATTTCTCACTGTCGTAAGTAGAAAACATAAACATGGCATATGTATATTTACAGGGCCGGTCCTACAGGTTGCGGGGCCCTATTCGAAACGGATTGCGCGGGGCCTAATTTGGGTTGTGATAAAGGATAATCATTGAAAGTTAAGATTTTGTATTAGAAAATAATTTTGTCTTTGACTTTACTAAGTACAAAAATCACTGTCAATTTAACTTTACGAGCCATCTACAATAGTTTTCCAACAAAAAGCATATAAACATTCAGATCTGCCTTTAAGATTTAGGCTACTATGGACTCGCAAAATATCGCTTTTGTTTATTTTTATATAAGAGGTCGAGATAGATTTAGATCTATATGTGTATGCTAGTGACTATTGAAGTAAATTAAGTATTTGAAGTTCTTGTTTTGATTAAAATTCGGCTTATTGTTATTGCTGACAATGCCTTTTTTTAAATCGCGAGTAGGATTGGCGTTTCCCATATTGAATGACACATCGAAATGACAATTTTGTCTGTTTTAAGATTTGCATGAGTTTTCAGAATATTTTAATAATTTCAGGACATTTTCATGACTTTTTCTTATATTTTATAATTTCAGGAGATATCCAGGAACCTTTGAATAATAAGTTAAAATGGGTTAATTTAATAATTTACACCTAGAATTCGCATCGCGCCGGGCCTATGAAAGTGCGGGGCCCACTGTGGCCGCATATGTTGCAGTGGTCTAAGACCGGCCCTGTATATTTATGTATTGCATTAATCTATTAATGCCACGTTGCTCAATTGATCGTTGATGCAACCATGTGTATATTTGTACATCTTATTTCCTTTATCTCGGCTGACCGCCTTGATAATTTTACTAGCGGACTAATACTTCGCTTAGAGAAGATATATGAATTATCTCCCCTTTACTCATTTTACTCTAACGAGAGTTGCGCCCCTTGAACGGACACCCTCTCCATTCAAGCGCGCTCCATTGTTCTCGGCCGACGGTCGTATGTAAACAAACGGTCATGGTCGCTGACCACCGCCCATTCCCCCCCCCCTTTCTTCCAACTTGTGTTGTTTATTTGAGTTTATTATTTCCCTTTTTATGTTGCTATTATCAGCCATCTATTTTCCAAATCCCATTTGTCATCATCTCCCCATTGTGCTCAAAAGCAATTTTCCAATCTGACGAATGCACCTCAGTCGAAGGCATCGATAAGATGCATGAGAGACTTGTCATAATCTGTTTTTATTTATCCGCAGCCTCCCTCAGGTGTCTGTCTATTTATTTGGCATTGCCTGCCTAGTCAACTTCCTATTGCCTACTTGTTTGGATCACTTACTCTATTACCTTTGTACTTAGTGCTATTTAGCACTGCACTAATGCCTACTTGCTGTTGAGTATCATCTACTGCCTACGTGGATCTACTCAACTCTACTACTTGGCGCTATCGGCTCTACTTGCCTGCATATTCGACAGCCCACCTGTCAACTTATTAGGTACGACGTCCCTATAGACCCAGAGTCTGTGCGAGACGTCATAGCTACGCCAAACCCTCTGCAACTCACTGGACTTATCCTGTTAACTACGCTGCCCACGGCAGATCAGCTCTGCCCGCAGTACACTTGTGCCCACGGTAGCCGGCCACCCGCCCTACTGTGCCCACTACAGATATCAGAACTTTGGATTGAGACTCCACAAGAACTGTATCACCGGCGTCCCTCTACCCGCTAGAGCGCCACCTCCAGTTGCAGAACCTCAAGCCAGGACACAACTAGGTGCGACCCAAGCAGGACAACCAGCTAAGTTCAGAAGACAAAGTGACATACTCTCTTATTAAGTGCAATAGTGATGATTAAATATAGCATTGATTAGAGATAGATGCAAACCCTCCCCCTTTTATTCTTCCATGTAAATATTTATCTTTCATTGCTTGTCTCGTTGCGTGCCTGCTCCCGATTTATATGTTGATAGGTTGGTGTGTGATAATTAAAAAAATAATCATCCCCTAGACATTAAACGCGCCAAACACACGTCACTTTCGCTAACCTGTCACAGCATCTAGACATGCCTGTAAACCAATGACTTAAATTCTGCCAAGTCATTGGTTTTCCTGGCTGGCTCAGGCAACCTACTCCAAGCTCTAATAGCACTAGGGAAGAAGGAGCATTTATACAAATTTGTCCTAGCATATGGAACGAGAAATAACATGTATGAACTTTTGGCCAGACAGACACACAGACAGACAAAGTGAGTGTCACGAGTCGAGTCTGTGACCTATTTCGACCAGTTTCTAGAAGCTCGAGTTCAAACCAGTGCAAGTGTCCAGCGTAAACAAGTTAATTTTAGGTATCCAATCAAAGAAAGGGGTTAAGGAAAAAAAAATAGCACACGTCAGCTTCTAGAAGGTCAAAGTTATTAAAATAATTAGGGGAGAAGTTTCCATGATTCTGGAATGTACGATTAAGAAAGGTATAAATTGAGGGAAAGTCAGTTAGACGGGGTCCTCGCTCAGTCCTCGATTAGTAATAAGTTTTGTGATATTAGCGGGTCCATTAAGTAAAGTTTTAGTAGTTGAAGTTATACTAAGTGAAGTTTTATGTATCTTTAAGTTTTATTTATGAAGTGTCAAGTTGTTATTGAATTAAGAAGTTAATTTGATGTGAAAGTTGAAGAAGTTATTAAAGAAGTTTGAAGAAAATACAGAGAGATGTTTCTTTCTTCATTTCATTGAATTGTCAAGTTTGATAATATAATCCCCGGCATATGTGATCATCACATTTATGGCACCTCCGATAAATAAAGGCGACATCGAAGAATACATACGTCACATATATTGGCACCTCCTGACGAAAAAAGGCATCTATAAATAAAGGCACCGACGAAGACAAGCATCACATACTGCATTTTCAAAGAATAAAGTCGGCACATTCTAGCAAGTACTACGAATTTAAAAGGAAAAGCCTCTAACAAATAAATCATAGCCTCTCTTAACGACAAAGCTTCAACTAAGCATTTCAAGAAAAGCCTCTTTCAGAAAACTTCAACAAGACGTACATTCATTGCTACGAAAAGTATTTTATGATTGAAACTTCCAGTCAACAGGTTACATAATATTTGACAAAGATCTCGAGGACGTCCTGCAAGACAGATCATCGGTTTTAAGGTCAGTACCTTACATTTCATATTTACATAGCTGGGAAAACTACATTTACTAAGCTGTGAAAGCTATATTTACTAAGCTGTGAAAGCTATATTTATTAAGCTGTGAAAGCTATATTTATTAAGCTGTGAAAGCTATATTTACTAAGCTGTGAAAGCTATATCTACTAAGCTGTGAAGGCAACGTTACTAAAGCTAGTTGTACACTAGTTTGTTTACAAATACTGACCACTCGCATTCCTCACAAGGAAACACCGATCGATATTTAACTAGGTCAGCCCTCTTTCACTTTTTACCTGTCCAACGTAGTCGCTGGCTCGCTGGCTAGATTCTGCTTGATGAGAGTGTCGGCAGAACATTTAAACATCTACTTTTCTGATATCGTTAATTTAATACTATGGCGTCTCAAGCAGACTCATTTAAATTATATTTAAAATTAGCCAAGGACATTGGTATTCCACAAGAACATCAATGGGAATGGTGTGAAAAACAAATTAAAGAAGATGAGAGGAAACGTAAAGAAGAAAGAGAGGAAGAAGAGAAGAAACGTAAAGAAGAAAGAGAGGAAGAAGAAAGAAAACGTAAAGAAGAAAGAGAGGCAGAAGAAAGAATACGTAAAGAAGAAAGAGAGGCAGAAGAAAGAAAACTTGAAAGAGAAGAAAAAAGAAGACAAGAAGAAAGAGAGGCAGAAGAAAGAAAATTTGAAAGAGAAGAAAAAAGAAGACAAGAAGAAAAAGAGGAAGAAAAACAAAGAATTTTAAGAGAAGAAAAATTAAGACAAGAGGAAAGAGAGGCAGAAGAAAGGAAACGTAAAGAGGAAAGAGAGGCAGAAGAAAGGAAACGTAAAGAGGACAGAGAGGCAGAAGACAAAAGATTAGAAGTGGAAAAACTCAGACTTCAACTTCAGGAACAGGAGTTAAAATTTAAAAAAGAAAAAACAGAGGTTCAACCGACTTTACCTACTAGCAATGCTTTTGACAAGTATAAACCTTTATCTAAAATATTACCTTTTCAAGAAAATAAAGATAATATAGATTCGTATTTGATGAGGTTTGAGGAGTTAGCGAAAGCATCAGGCTTACCAGAAGACCAATATGCACACCATCTATTGATTTTATTACAGGGTAAAGCATTAGATGTATGTGCACAAATACCATCTCATGAACAGCGTACTTATGCAGAAATAAAAGAAGCTTTACTAAGACAGTTTGGAGCTACGCAAAATGCTTATCGCAAGAATTTTTTTTTCGAAAGACCAAGGCAGGAAGATGATCCACAGTTGTTTGTCTCTGATATGGTAATGTGGTTTGATAGGTGGATATCTTTAGCCAATATTGATAGAACGTATGAAGCATTAAGAGACCACATATTGATTGATACCATTACTCACGCATATGCAGAAGATATACAATCTTTCATAATCGAGAGAAATCCTAAAGATCTACAGACTCTAACAACAATAATACGTCAATATAAAACTGCCTATCCAAGTAAGCAAATTAGATCAGCAACCGATGAAAACTTTATTTGCTTTTCAAGAGATAACAGACCATTGCCATCTTTTCAGACCGACAAAACTTTAATATGTTATAAATGCAATACTAGAGGTCATTTCGCCTCACAATGTAGAGTGAAGGTCATAGAGTGCAGTTTTTGTCACATGAAAGGACATTTAGCAAAGGATTGCAGAAAAAAACATACTAGTATCAGTGACAGATCTAGTGACCAAGCATATTCGCAAAACAGATCATTAAATGTAAAGAATTCAACATATGGAAATAAGAAACAGGTTTTTACCAAAAACTCGAAGGCACATCACTCAACAATGACTGTTATCACTAAATCACAAGGACTTCAGTTTTATCCTGGATTAGTCGGTTCTCAAAGAGTACAGGTGTTACGAGACACAGGTAGCACTTCAGTTGTTATACGTGCAAATTTTGTGAGATCAAATCAATATACAGGCAATGAAATCGAAGCCACTGCTTTCAACGGCACTGTAAGTAAATTACCAGAAGCTTTGATACATATTACGACTCCATTTTTCAGTGGACATGTAGAAGCTTTAGTAGCTCAAAATCTACCTGTTGATCTCATAGTTGGTAATATACAGGGAGTGCGTGACTGTACTACACAAGATCTTATTGAATGGAACAATACAATAGAAATGAGTCAAGAATGCAATGTAGTAGTTACAAGGTCAATGCAAAAAGAAAAGGAAAGACTTGAAACTGAACATATTGAACACAAGAATTCTGATAAAGTTGTTCAAGAAAATAAAAATGATAAGAAGGCAAACCATTCGCATCTACAGACAAATGAACTTGAACAATTTCATAGCGAGGAATTTAAAGTTGAACAGAAAAATGATGAAACATTATTTAAAATGTTTAAAAAGGCTCAATCGAACATCAATCCACAAGAAAATAATGATCCTTATTTTAAAGAAGGACTACTTATGAAGAACAGTCAATACAAAAATAAAACTGTTGAGCAAATTATAGTTCCAAAAGTATACAGAAAGACCATTATTAATACAAGCCACGATGTACCGTTTGCTGGACATATGGGAGTTACCAAGACCAAGAAAAGAATACTTCAAGATTTTTACTGGCCAGGTATTACTAAAGATGTAAAGAAGCACATTAGTACCTGTCATATTTGTCAAATGAAAAGTCCAAAAGGTAACAAAATACAAGCGCCATTGCAGACAATGGAATTGACTGAGAAACCATTTCAAAAAGTAGCAGTTGACTTAATTGGTCCAATGCCAATTGAATCCAGCAGAAATCACAAATATATTTTAACTTTAGTAGACACATGTACTAGATGGCCAGAAGCTATTCCGTTAGTCAATATTTCAGCAATTGATGTTACCAGAGCTTTATCTGAAATTTTTTCAAGGACAGGGTTACCTGAAGTTATACTTTCTGACCGAGGTAGTCAGTTTACAGCAGATATAACTAAGACATTTATGGAGATGTACAACATCAAGATGAAGTTTACGACACCATACCATCCTCAAAGCAACGGGCTTTGTGAACGGTTTAACAAAACATTGAAACAAATTATATCAAAAATAGCAAATGATAATCCGCAGAATTGGGATCTTCTTTTACCAGCTGCATTATTTGCTTATAGAGAAAGTATCCAAGACACCACAGGATTTTCTCCTTTTGAAATGTTATATGGAGCTAATCCAAGAGGTCCTATAACTACCTTCAAAGAATCACTACTAAAGTCAAACCATGATGCATCAGATAAGAAAACCGCATTTCAGCATGTTCTCAATACAAGAAATACAGTAATAAATGCATGTGAAATAGCTAAGGAAGCAACAGCCAAAGCTAATGCTGCAAGTCATAGAAGAATAAATGAACATAGAAAACTTAGGTACTTTGAACCAGGCGACAAAGTTAAATTATTATTACCTGATAAGAAAAATAAGTTCTTTATTAAATGGCAGGGTCCATTTACTATTTTAAGAAAAGTCACAGATGTAGATTATGAAATAAATATCAATAACAGAAACAAAGTGTTTCATATCAACATGCTACAGAAATACAACGAAGCTACTGATACAGAAGAAGAAGACGATGAACTTGAAAAACATATTTCATGCTTAGCGATTATTCCAGAAGAAAAAGAGGAGGATATGGATGAATTAGTAGTGCCAACTACAACTTCTAGACAGACTGAAACCTGGCATGCTGTCAAACTGGACAATTTATCATCACAGAGAAAAAAAGATATAATGAATCTACTCCAAGAGTATGCTGATATATTTACAGATGTTCCAGGTAAAACAACCATTATAAATCATGAAATCAAATTGACAAGTGACAAACCTACCAAGTCACGTCCATATCCACTACCTATTCATTATAGAGATTTCCTTCAGAAAGAAATCAATGATCTTTTAGAACAAGGCATAATTGAACACTCGAATTCACCTTATGCTGCTCCAATAGTGCTTGTAAAACGTTCATAGTCATCATCGCCAAGAATGTGTGTAGACTTTCGACAGTTAAATAAAATAACATGCCTTGATTCATATCCAATGCCTAATCCAGAGGATTTAATGTCACAGTTTTCTGGAGCTAAGTATTTTACGAAACTCGATTTGACAAGAGGATATTATCAAATACCTATGACACAGGATTCAAAACAATACACTGCTTTTACTACAGCCTTTGGCCTTTTTCAATATAATTACATGCCATTCGGTTTAGTAAATGCTAGCAGTACTTTTAACCGAGCAATTCATAGGATGTTCGGACAACGAAAAGACACAGTGTCCTATATTGACGACATATGTGTGTTTCATAATACATGGGAAGATCATATTAAAGGACTCAAAGAAATCTTCCAACAATTGAAAGACAATGGATTTACTGTAAAACCAAGCAAAGTTGAATTAGCAAAATCAGAAGTTACATTTTTAGGTTATAAAGTTGGAAACAATTCACTGAAAACACAGGACGATATTATTAAACGAATTTTGGACATTAAAATACCTCAAACAAAAAAGCAGGTTAGAAGTATATTAGGACTTTGTAATTTTTACAGATGCTTTATTCCAAATTACGCATCACTGACAACACTTCTTACTAACCTTACGAAGAAAGGACAATCTAACACGATTCCATGGTCACCAGAATTAGAAGAGACCATAAAGAAAATTAAGTATGCTTTTGCACAAGAATCCATTTTGAAATTACCAGACAAGAAGAAGCGGTTTTATCTTGCTACAGATGCTTCCTCATCGGCAATAGGAGCATGTCTAATGCAAGAATATGAAGGCATTCTACATCCTGTATTTTTTATAAACAGAAAACTATCTTCAGCAGAGACCAGATACTCGACCATAGAGCGAGAGTGCCTGGCGATTGTCTGGGCCATTTCAAAATTTAGCAAATACCTGTTAGGAGCACCTTTTACTTTACAGACAGATCATGCACCACTGGCATTTCTCAACTCTAAAAAAATGTCAAATAGTCGTCTGACACGATGGAGTTTGCAGTTAATGGACTATCAGTTTGATGTAAAGACTGTTCCAGGAAAATTGAATGTTTTTGCTGATACTTTGTCCAGATGTATTTAGATACTATACAATATATTATTTATTGTTTAACTATATTTTGTTTTATGCTAGAAAAACAAATTTAATCATTTTTATTCCATGTATTTGTAGTTATTTCAATATTCAGATACTCTATCAACTCAAGTAACAGAGGAGATATAATGTATTATTTCGTTTTGTTAAGTTTTATTACTTTGACATCTTTTAGTTACACAAGTTGGGAAATGTTCATATTAATATATCAATTATTAATAATAAATGTATAGAACTAAGATGTATATTATATAATATTAATTATGTATGCTGAATGTGTACAACATTTTGAATTTTGTTTTATATTAATATGTTAACATGATGAAACATTTTTTTTTATTTTTTAGTTATGAGTTTTGTACATTCAATTGAGCAATTATATCAGTGTTTTAGGCATATGCTATACTACTTGCTTTTATATGCAATTTTATCAATGTTTTAGGCATATGTTATATTGCTATTTTAAGCATTTTATATTGCATACAAAATGCTAAAAAGGCAAGGGGGTAATGTCACGAGTCGAGTCTGTGACCTATTTCGACCAGTTTCTAGAAGCTCGAGTTCAAACCAGTGCAAGTGTCCAGCGTAAACAAGTTAATTTTAGGTATCCAATCAAAGAAAGGGGTTAAGGAAAAAAAAAGCACACGTCAGCTTCTAGAAGGTCAAAGTTATTAAAATAATTAGGGGAGAAGTTTCCATGATTCTGGAATGTACGATTAAGAAAGGTATAAATTGAGGGAAAGTCAGTTAGACGGGGTCCTCGCTCAGTCCTCGATTAGTAATAAGTTTTGTGATATTAGCGGGTCCATTAAGTAAAGTTTTAGTAGTTGAAGTTATACTAAGTGAAGTTTTATGTATCTTTAAGTTTTATTTATGAAGTGTCAAGTTGTTATTGAATTAAGAAGTTAATTTGATGTGAAAGTTGAAGAAGCTATTAAAGAAGTTTGAAGAAAATACAGAGAGATGTTTCTTTCTTCATTTCATTGAATTGTCAAGTTTGATAATATAATCCCCGGCATATGTGATCATCACAGTGAGTTTATATAAGCTTTGTAACAAAAGAATGGGGGTTCACATGGCTTTCATCATCATTATTGAAAATAAAAACAAAAACAATAAAAAAAAAAAAAGCAATCTCTGAATAATCTTTTTTTTTAACAAACATCTACATTTATTTCCAAAAGAAAACAAACAAAACCAACACAAAAGAAGTTGATTACATTTGCTAATATCTTACCGAATCCTAAAATATTTAGAGTATATTTCTTCAAAAGATTTTTTAATTAATTAGTTAGTAAATTATACAACTTGAAAATATATTTAGAGTAAATTGTTTATGAAGTTCTAGATTTGGTCTAGTTCTAGAGTATGCTATTAAGGTATACACCTATTTATAAGTAACTACTTTTAAAATTACTTTTTATATTATTGTAGTGGATTTTGTTTGTATAACAGCATCATAAAGTAATGGTATCATCACACTCTAGCCTTACTCTAAATGACTGCATTGTCAAGAAGAAAGTCTTTCATTCAACAGACTCAACAGCTTACCATTGAACTTTTTCATTAAACAGTGCTAAATTGTTCAAGGTTTTGAAGCTTCTAATACCAGAGATACTTGTGCTTGGCATCACACAAATAGCTGCTGGCTACTATACAGTTTCGTTATAGTATATGGCAAAATTAATTCAAAAAAAAAAAGATTAATATGTCCTAAACATCTTTCTGTTGTTTGTTTGGTTGTGAATAATTTGCATAGAAATTATCATAACCAAAGAAACAAACTGGAAGACTAATGAAATAAAAGATCAACAAATATGTTTAAATATTTTCATAATAAAAAAGTTTATTTATACTCTTAATTAACTATCTTACTATCTTATCTATAATGAGAGACAAAAAAAGAAGTAAGAAAAAAAGGCACTTTACTTTCTACTTGAACATATATTAATAGTTCTATCACACATATTGAATTTGGTAACAAGAACAAATGAAATGCTTAAACAAGAACACATTCTGTACATATCAGTTATTAAACAGCATACAAGTTTTGTTAGAGTTGACATCATAGCTTTTGAAATCATGACTTTATTTCACCAGGTTAGAAAATGTATAAAATAAGATACAAAAGACTTATAAGCATTGCAGCACACTGCACCTAGCTATATAAAATTCAGTGAGAATTTGATGAAATTCAGTCCACTGTAATCCAATTCATGAAATAGATGAAATACTGTAAACTTAGCAAGTTCACAAAAGCCCCGTTATTTTATTGGTGCACTTGCATTATACATAGTAATTTTTTAATATATGTTGCTTTTTTTAACTTTCGAAATACAAAAAATTATCAAGTATTTCTAATAAAAAAGTTTAAGTGACATTAGTCAGAGAACTGTGAATGACAAATCAGTTTTTTTTTTTGTATGCTTTTAAAGTGATTTCCCTCTTTACTGAATTTGTATTCAGCCAACAAATAATAAATTAATTTCAAAACTGTTTATCTTTACAAGTATACAAAAAGACAAAAGGATGACTGTTTCATTGTATGAAAAGTAAAAACCCATATTATAATGATTAAAGAAGGCAACATTTCTGAAGAAGTATACAATTTAAAAAAATAAAGTTCCCCTTTCAAACCTTGCGATCTATTGGGCAGATGATGTTAAGGTCATCTGTTTCTTTGGCCAGTGGTTAATGAGCAGGGTGTCAAGTGGCCAGCTCAACAACCAACCACCTTTACGTTACCCAATTAAAGTCAGGTACCCATTAAGAGTTGGATGGAATCAGGGGCATCCGAAAAATACTGAAATTCAAAATCCCAGTCTTCATCGAGATTTGAACCCAGGACTCCAGATTCAGAAGCCAAGCACTTAACCACTCAGCCATTGCCTCCTTCTCCCCCTCCCCAAAGAAGTATACTGTTCTAATTTAGGTTCACAAAGTTTGTTAAAAAAGAACATTTAAATAAAATTTTGTTTTCATTAATTTTGAAATATTCACAGTTGGCTTCATCAGCACAATATTTGAAGAAGACTAATCATTTAACCAAATTTGAAAATGCTTTATTGGTACAATTAAACTTTCATTTCATTCATATGATGCCTGAATATTTTTGCTAAACTGTCAAATATTGAAATAAGTAATAAGTACAGAACAAGACAATATCATTGTTGAACTGGATGGCAGGAACACATATTTACATTATATAAAAAGTTATCACCAAACTTTAAAAAAATCAAATAAAAATCACACACATGAAAGATTCTGTATACAGCATTATACAAGAAGTAGGTCAATCCATTCTCTCAATGAACTATTACAGGGTTTGATCAACTTTCATTTATGTTTTAAATATTGCACTGTACCAGGTTAACATTGACAGAAGTGAAATCATTCTTTTTAATAAGCTGTGGGTTTCTTAACACAAGAAAAAAAATCTTCAAACCTTGAAGATCCACAATATATACAGCAACAAAAACTTTGCATAAAAGATTACTAAAACATACTAAAAAATTATCAGCGAAATTGCATATCTGTATATATGTAGCCTACTTTATTAATAACAAGATGAAAGCAACTAGATTTAGATGACCAAAATAAAACAACTTTTTTTTTTGATAACACATAAAAAAAATCACATATTAATAATGTTGACCAATGTTTATTAGCTAAACAATAAATGTTTGCATTATAAGACATATTTGATCAAACATGTCAAGCAATTAAAATATGTAATAAATTACTCTACCAAACTATTATTTCACACAGAGAAGTTGTTCAGCTTTACAATGGCAGTGAGCAATGCACTTTGTTCAGGTTTTAGAAATCAGAGATTGCAGCACTTCCTGTATGTCCTGCAACACAAAATGAAAATCTTCTTCTTCTTCATTCTGAAAATGATTCTAATCCAACTTTTTATAATATTTTTTTGTATTTGAAAATGTGGGATGTGTAGCTGAATGGCATAAACTGCTTGGCTACCTAACAAAGGACTTGAGTTTAAATACCAATAAAGACATAGTAGTTTTAATTGGTATTTGACTAGAGCTGAGTTGTACTTGCTGAGAGCCAATAGGCAGAAAGGAAACCTCTCAGATACCCCCTCCCTCAACATGTCCACTAAAGAGATAGACTGGAGCACACTGACATGCTATAGCATAAAACAAAAGCAATAGAACAAAAAAAAGATATCAAATTGGAATGCTATTCTGCAGTGGTGTTATGGGAAGCTACTGAAGTTGAACATATTTCCTTTAAAGAATGGCTTATGCATTCGCAGTAAGGCTTAAACTTAATGAAACAAATAAATAAAAAGAAATAAATGATCAAACCTTGTGCTTCTACTCCCTCATCACCAACTGTCTTTTGTAAATGTTTAAAAACTTTGGATGGGATGTTGCCTCCTTTGTAACGCCTGTCTACCATCTCTTCACTGTTCAAGGTCTCGGGTAATCCATCTTCCTCCTCTTCTTCTCTCTTGGATGTTTTTACTAGCAAGACGAAACATGCAATAGCCAAATAACTAAACACTTTTCAATTTTTGAATATCATTGACTTACTGATTATTTTTTTTTATTCATGTAAACTTAATGAGAATAAAGCCTCATATACAGCACAAGAAAAGTTGTAAGTAGCAAACTACATATACAAATCTCTTGTATGCATTTTTGTTATTTTAAAACTATTACTGCATTCTTACTAAATACTTAAAAGCAATATGAAAGAGTGACAGATCGTTAATATGACTGTGATGGTTTATACCACATTTAATCAAAATGCTAGTTCCCATCATGCATGGCTTATAAATGCTGTTGCATGAATGATCAGAACATAGATACAAGTATATATGTAGTTTGTGTGACATTAAATTTATATTTAGATTTTAATAAATAAATATTTCAATATTTTATTTCCTTTACACATCTAAATGAAAATGTGTTTATTAAATTTTCATAAAGTTCATTTTTATTCATGATAATTTTATATGATGATGATAATCAGACCATGATGTTATTATTATAACTTAATAATTAAAGAATTTAAAAAAAATCATTAAATTAAATGTTAAACCTACTTTTTTTTTATGAAGTACTGTATCAGGTGACTGGCACATTTTGTATTGTTTTATAGACCTAATTTATATTTTCTTTTAACATGTATGGCTTTGACAACTTATGCATACCGGTAATAAAAATGTAAATGTATCTTAGAAAAAAAAGATTATTACATTAAAACAAATTCTAGTATGCAATGAGGAATTGCTAAAAAAAATAATTAGATTGTCTATTAGTTCAAACTGATTTAAAAATAAAAGTTCTCTGCCAGCTGATCACAAAAACTTACTATCTGGATTGGGATCATGTTCTGCCCATGTCTGCAGCACTCTAAATGAAGGGGAGGGAATGCTCTTGCCTTTGTACCTTATGGATGTTTCATCATAGTTTCCTACAGTCTCTTCGTTAGTGTCTCCTGTACAGTGTGCATGGTTAGAAACAAAGGTTAATGTGTTATTCAGACAAGTACCACGAGGTACAGATAAGCTAACTGAAAAGAATTAATACATGGACTTAGGCCTATATATTAAAGTGTTAATACATACAACATTGTGTGTGAACATGTAATCTAGACTTGCTAAGTTTTAGCCACCATTTATTTCTCATACACTCATTAAAAAAAGATAGCTTACATTCCCTTCTGTTCACAGTTAAATGATAGGCTGTTCCTCTTTATTATTTCACTAACCGGTATTGATAATTAGTACCCACTGCGCATAAATTAAATTAATAGAAAATAAGAAGTTTTGTTTCAGAACTAACAACAATACACAATAGGCCAATTAATCAATCAATCAATCATCAATATGCAAATATCTGGTAACATTCTTGTTCCAAATTTTTATTTTGGTGTTATATTTGAAAAGAATTGGAGGAGCTGACAAATTTCTTTGCCTATTGATTAAACTTGAAGACATTTCTTAAAAGGCTTATAGATTTGTTTTTGGACACAGTTTTATGTGAAGTCAGACTTAACATTTTTGCTTTAAGTCTATATGTTTTAAGTGTATTTGTGTGTCCTGATACACAGATGATTAAAAGAGAACTTATAAAAGAAAACAAGGTGCAAAGTTCCCCTTTCCAACCTCATGAACCAAGAGGCAAATATAAAATAAAGCACTTTGGTTTCCATTGCAACTGCATTACAATCTGACCACCATATCCCTTATCTGCTAAAATTGACAAAATTAAAGTCTAAAAATAGTTAGCTAATTAATGGCTGTAGTGATTTAAATTACAAAAGAAATTTAAATTATGCTTTGTTTATTACATTGTTTAAGGTGGAACCTAAAAGTTTTTCTTTGGTAAAATTCATGTAAATAAGAACCAGTAGTTACATATATTTGGTTCATAATTCCAATATTCTATCTTCAATAAATGACAAACCAATCACTGACTGTAGTATGTATGTCAAACAACACAAGTGCATTAAATTGAAATTCCAAGACAAGTGAAACATGCAGTTTAAAAATAAACATTCAAAGTTCACAGTTTGATCAAAGCATAAAACAAAGTATCATTGACAATATTTGTTAAATGATGGAACTTTGATTGCTGTCTCCTAATGCAATATGCAGTCTGTACATCAGAATGTGAATGTTGCATTGTAAATACAACAAATAATACCCTTACACTAAATAGTATTATACTAATATTAATGCATATTATATAAAATAACATCTTAGATCATTATTTACAAATAGCTCTACCCATAGTTAAAAAAAACAACTTTTTATTGGTCACTTTTTGTTTGATCTAGATAAAAAGCCAGGCTACAAGTTATTAGTGAAATGAATCAGCACGCACCAGTGTCAAGTGTGTTGTTTCCATTTGGTGTATAAGTTGGAGTATCTTCAGTAGATATCTTCCTGAGCAGGCCAAAGGCTTTGGAGGGGATGTCTGCTTTAGAATGAAGCCCAGTAAACCTCATTTCATCATCTTCAGCATTGTGCCGTCTTTCTGGATCTTTTGTTCTCTTTGGCTTAGGGGCATTGGCAAGATCTAATTGTATCAGAGAATGGGTTGCTTCATGAAAAAACTAAATTTAGTTTAGTAAAGATCACTATTGCACAATAATGGTCAAATATAATCTCAATGCATACAGTAAAAAAGATTACTTATCTAGTTTTTAGATACCGGTACTGGAAACTGAAAAATGCTTATTTATAAACTTTTAAGATTATTTCTAAACCTTGAGAAGGCCTACCCATTGACCTCAAGGTATTATGGCAATTTATTTGTGTATATTTAAAATGAGATGCCTTGATATGTATTGAAACATATCTATGATGAAAGTATATGGATGCACGATGCCACAAAACAATTTATGAACTATGTATTTGATGTATCTGAGACAATTTATGAAACCTAAAATGAATCTAACATTCCAAAAATAAATAAAAAATCCACAACTGTCTTCTAATCATGCTTCTCAATAATATAGAATTGTTTAATCTAGATATAGTTCTCTTAGTATAACTGACTAAATGTTTGCTTAAGCTAGAACATGAAATTATGTTTCCCACATCCTTCTGTTCACTCTGTATGTAGAGTAAGTACAAGGTTTTAAATATAAGTAGATCAAAATATGGCTGAATATTATATATTCCAAATAATAAATATGTTATTACGGAAAGTATTTCTAGTATAAGCTTTAATTCAATAGTCCTCTTAACAATACTTTAAACAAAATGTTTTGTTTATTTTCAAAAGCCAGAAACAAATTTTCACAAAACAACAACAAAAGTATCTATCATACATCACACACTAAAAGCCAAATCGACAATAGCATCTACTAAAACTTGATACTCCACACAATACATCACCTTTATTGGCAGAAGCTTGCTTGCCTGAAAGAATACTACTCATGATAAGCTTTCGATCTAGAAAGTTTTATTACCTTTACTTAACATATTTAAGAACATTCTTTCACCAAAAAATTATTGGTAGAAACTTTTTGTTTAAATAATTGGTAGTGTGTAAATAAATATAAGTAGGCTTGGTTGTTGATTTGAGATTTGTATTTTTAGTTATAAGACCAATGTAGGTAAGATAAAATAAGATAAATTTAACTATAAATATCTGAGCCCTGTTTACTGAAGGAAAAAAAATGATACTAAGTGAAAAAAAAAGGAAAGGAATGACATTAATATTTGAAGTAAGTAAGTAGACTGGTTTATGAGGGTGTCATGTGGCCAGCACAATGACCAACCGCCTTTACTTTTCCCCAACTAGTGTCGGTATCCATTAGAACTGGGTGGACTCAGAGGTGCCCAAAAATCCTGAAATTAAAAATCCCAGTCTTCACCAGGATTTAAACCTGGAACCTCGGTTCAGAAGCCAAGCACTTTACCACTCAGCCACCATGCTTACCTTAATATTTAGAGCCTTGGATATTTTCTATTGAACCTAAGTCCTGCTCCACAGGAAGCACAAATAACTCTCATGAAACATACTGTTTAAAAAATGTGTTCAAACAAACCTTCAGGATCATCCTGTTCAGTTTCCGTCATCCACTGTAATACTTTAAATGACTTGCTCTGTTTTTTAGGGTCAGTGCCCATATTTACTCGTAATGATGACTCATCTATCTCTGCACGGGGTCCTTCATCACGATTAAGGAAATAATCTGTTTGTACCTGGCCTGCTGGTTTTTTTGGAACTCTAGAGCTGACAAGTCAAAAAATTGATTTCACAAATGTAACTTTTATTTAAAAAAAAAATTGTGATAATTTAAAGTAATTGACATTAGAAATTAATAAAGTCATTTGTTTTGTTTCAGTATGACAGAAAACAAAAAACAATGCCAATGTTAAAATGATCATTCGTTATGCCCCACTTTGTACTCTCACAATCTTATAGTTATCAATGTTGCAGAATTTATTTCAGTAGTGAGTGCTTCATAAAAATATCAGGTAGTCGCTAGTGGGTAATGCACAAAGAGTTGTTTCATAACTTAATAGATGTCTTAGTCTGTACCTGGGTGTATCATCATCTTGTCTATTTAAGAAATAATCCGACTGAACTTGACCTGCAGGTTTCTTTGGAGGTCTAGACCAAAAAAAAAAAAGAGAGAAAAGAAAATAATTTTATCAATTTTTTAGCATTCGATTTACTTGTTACAACTCAACTTGTCTAACAGCATAGTTGCAGTTGAATGGCACAATTTTAAGAAGTCACATAACAGACAATCAAAATCTCAAACAAATGTATTTATTATTGCATTGGAGAGAGTGTTTTTCACTTTGAATTCACAGATCTTTTGAGGCAGCCAAACATAGATAGAAGGTTTTAATGTACAAAAACTAAATTAGAGTATGTATTTTTTGAAAATTCCAATATGGCTAAACAAGCAGAAAAAATAAAAAGATGAAACACAGTGTAAAGTCTTATTCAAACTGTTAATGAGAGAATAATACATTTTATATGGATATGAAAAATTGTTACAAGTGGAAAACTATGTATGTCGCAACTAGATTTGCGTAGTCATGTGAAACACTGTACTCATCCTTAATCTTTGGTATTGAAGACATTGCCATTATACATGTTTTATGGTTATACCTCACATTTAAAAATCTTTTTTCTTTGTAAGGAATAACAGTTTATTAAAGAATATGATGATAAGGGATATGGTACAACTTTAGCCATAATCTGTCTTTTATTTCAATCAACCAGGAAGCGATTATAGTTTAGTGGGCTAATTATTTTATTAGTTTCTAAATTTAGAGTAGGTACTCTTATTCTTTCTCAAAATTATATACGTATGTATAATAAACTTTTTTTTTTTTTTTTTTTTCGTTAGGGTCTCGTTTAAGTTTGTGCCAACATGAAATAACTTTAGTCAAAGTTTGTACTATCACAAGACTCACCCAGGTCTAGGTGGCTCATAGGATTCATCTTGTTGGTAGTTTTCTTGTCCTTTCCTTGGTTTCGGTGCTGTAGGCGGTCCCATTTTCCTATTCACAGAATTGATATTAGATAGTTCATTCTTAAGTATTTGAATGCTTTTAATATAATATTACTGGATGAAATTTTAGTCTAAAACTTTTCTAAAAAATCTCTAATGACAAAAGATGTTACATATAGTCTTGAAATATCTAAGACCTATCTTCCATAGTAATTTGAGCATTCGTTTGTTGATGATGATGTTTGGTTGGTTTGGTTTACATGTTTCAAATGTACCTTCAGAGTTGAAGTTTATTATATTTTAGCTCAAACCTCCTGCAGAGTTGAAGTTTATTATATTTTAGCTCAGACCTCCTGCAGAGTTGAAGTTTATTATATTTTAACTCAAACCTCCTGCCAGGATGGCTAGGGTAAAAGTGTGTGTGTGTGTGTGGGGGGGGGCGGGCACCAGGCAGGGTTTGAACCTGAGACATTCAAGGCAACAGTCCAGAGTGCATATCATGTGACCAGACAGAACAAAATCTAAATCCAATATGCTACGTTTAAAAAGTCAAATTTAAAACAAAAACTTAATACAGGAATATATTTCGTACAGATAGGCATTTTTTAAAAATTATACCTAGATCTATACAGTATAGGCATAGGCCTATATCTATACTAATACTGACTGCTAACAATAGTGACGTTGATAAGATAACTACTGCGTAGTACTGGTACCAAAACAAAATAAGACATGATATTTCGATACCAATATGTAGACTACCGTGTGCAGAAATTTAGAGAGCTATTTTTCAACGCGTCACAAGCGCTGTTTTTTAGGCACATGTACATACCTAGATCTAGTCTAGTAGATTTCTATCTAGATTCTAGATCTATATAGATCTAATCCTTGTGATACTAGACTAGATCTCTATGATAGTATGGTCTATTCTAAAATGTTGGATCATATATAGGCTAGTGATGTGCATTTAAAACATCACTGCTTATTTGAAATGTCAACTTACTTTTTCAGCTCTGACAGGTCTATGCCATAAGAAAAAGGCTTAGGGCCGCCACCTTTAGCAGACTTCAACATCGTGTTGAGAAGTTGGTCTGGTATTTTTTGTTCCTCGGGTTCCTCTTGCTATTTAGAACAATCAGTTAAAAGTATAAACTATTTTATTTATTTGTTTACATACAACATTATTTATTTTTTAAAGCTCTACTAGCGGAATTAATATTTAGTGTTATAAAGTTGAAGACCATGCTAGAGTTATTAGAGTAGGCCTAATCAACAATTTAAAACTGAAATACATGGACGTAATGAAGTCCTAGGTATGTAGATTCACTCAAACGTATC
Source organism: Biomphalaria glabrata (assembly GCF_947242115.1). Classification (NCBI taxonomy): domain Eukaryota; kingdom Metazoa; phylum Mollusca; class Gastropoda; family Planorbidae; genus Biomphalaria; species Biomphalaria glabrata. The sequence continues at coordinate 34,870,465 of NC_074712.1, read as the reverse complement.
AAACAAGACAGAAAGATTGTGAAATACTGATTAAATAAAACATCAGATGCAAGAAGCGAATGGAAAACAAAATCAAGGCATGCACAGGTCACGGTATTGATCTTTTAGATGACATTTTAAATGCGACATTTTTAAAACTACCAAACAAGAACATACAACAGAGTTTGAATATGAATTTCCATCATCGCATTCCTCAATTCAAACTCTAAATAAAACCGTTATGTTTAGTCTATCACAAATGAATACTCTAATATATTTCACTAGAGTGCCATTAGTAAAATCACTACACTTAGAGACACTCGAGGGACAGAAGACTAATAATAGACCCAATAGACAAAACACTTAATCACAAATACGAAATCATAATGATAATGTAGTCTAGTAAAATAATCAGAAACACACAAAGATAAAATCCTATTTATTACGATTTATGCTAGGACAAATGCTAAGTACCTATTCTTTTTTATTTTCAAAGTGCCATTAAAGCATGGAATGAGTAATTATGGGTTACAGTAATCAGACAGACGACTTCGTAAAGTGTAACGCCCCATTTTACATAAAATACCTTGTTAACACGGATATTTATAGAATTTTTTTTTCTTAAAAAGCAACGTTTGTAATTTCTAAGAAGAAGAGCTGCATTTTCGGAAACTGAAGTTTAAATTTTTAGAACGTCGATTTAAGCAAACACAATTAAATCCCTTTCAGCGTGACTGTACATGACTTGAAGTCATTTCCCAAACTATATCGATAGACCCGAACAAGACACTGGCTCAGAAACCATCATATAGAAGAAAAACTATATGGAGAGCTGCCTGATCTTGAAACCACCAAGACATAGGATTACTGATCTGAATTCTCCAACATGACAAATCGAGCACGAAGAAGAAATAATTTCCAAACCTACGTGTAGTCTTTGTCTACAACAGTTATTCATAAAGTTGAATAAAATGTTTGTTTCACATAGAGAACTCTGTATAATAGATCTTTGGATTTATTTCTCCTGTATACATTGGGGCTTCTTAACTACTAGAATGTAGCTCAACTCTGGCATGATGGTGTCAGATCTTAACTGTATGGGTCAAAGATATATTATAACATTAAGCAAGAAAAAATGTGGCACCTTGAAGAAATACTAGTGATAGACAGGTAGAGTGAACCTGACACAATGTTGTTGTTTTTAACATGCCGAGAAGCCCAGAAAACCCCTCTCTCTCTCTCCCCCGGTGGACCCCATGTATATCAAGATTTAAACACTATTAATTTAATTAGTAATTAAAATTAAATACTAATTAGATTTAAAGCTGTAAGCGATGAAAGTTACATATGTCAATTAAATAAACATGACAGAAAACGATAGAAGCCAACAACTTGACAGGTACGTAGCTGTAGCAGCAAATCTTGTTTGAAACAATGCGTTGTGTACCTCCCCTTCCTGAACACGTTCTCCGTATTGTGTCGGCCATGTTAACTGGGTTATAGTTCCATTGATATTAACGAACATAATGAGACGTTTAGAAATTGGTTTCAGCAAAGGAGGAAAATTATCACTAAAGGCCAAAACGATTTTATGTTAAAAACATTTCCTTGACAGCATTGTGGTAACTCTCCGCCTTTCTATCATGTTTCAATTTCTAGCATTCAGGCGCAAAACTGCTCTGGCGAGATAGGATCCTGCTACGATTGGAAGCGAGAGTGCAGGACAGGTTTCCAAAGGTAAAAGAAACTCGAAATAGGACTAAATGGGGTAGCATAAACAACTGTAGGTCTTATCAGCAACACATAAACATACACATACAAGCGCTTGTACACATTGAAAAGAAATCTAACACTCTTAAAGGCCAATTGGACATGTTTTTTTTTCTTATAAAAGCTCGGCACTTTGGCAGACTCAGTCAAACATAAGTAACTTGTACCTTACAAAACTGACAGGAAAAAAAATACAACAATATAGCGAACCCAGCAAAGTCAATAAGTTTAACGTGTTGCATGCCTATTGGGTTGGTTATTTATACATTCAATGGGCATTTAACACTTCATGCACCTAGAACAGTTGAAGGGGAGGGCAGTAGGCCAATAATAAAACAATGAACCCTAATTGAAACAACAAATCACCAGCCAAATAATAAGCTTAGTGACTACACCACCCTCCTACCCGCAAATAAAATGGAGGATTTGTTAGAAGTAGGTAAAGTAAAATTTTAAAATACCCCCCAAAAAAACAACATTGCTTATCTAAAGGAAAGAACACCACATTTACAACTACATAGCTCTATAATCTCTCTTTCGGTTTCAGACGAAAAAAATTAATGTACAATAATTAATAGACTGATTGGTTTAATTTTTAAAAAATTGATTTATTTTTTGTTAGGTACAATAAATAATTGATCCGAGACTAGGTTTTGGAGAAATAGCGTGTTAAAAACTTTGACCAGACTGAGTGAGCTGATATAAGCTTTGTAAACAATTCCACTACAACATCAGACATTTAATTTTAAGCTCAATTTATAGGATAGTGTTTTAGATCTGTATGAACTATTAACATTATAGTATTTTTGTTTCTTTTATAAATTCTTATGTATAATGTGTCGCACATTGGTAAAGGGTTGACCGTTTGCATAAGGACTATTACTGATACTAGTTGGAAAGTAAAATTCCCCTTTCACATCTTGTGACTACAAGATGTAAAGGTCATCTGTTTTTATGTCCAACGGTTAACGAGGGTGTCAAGTGGCCTGCACAACGACCAACCGCCGTTACTTTCCCCAACTAATGTCAGGTACCCATTAGAGCTGGGTGGATTCAGGGGTGCCCCTAAAAATACCGGCATTCAAAATCCCAGCCTCTATCGAGATTTGAACTCGAGATTCCTAGGTAAGGAGGCCAAGTGCTTTATCACTCAGCCACCACGTCACTGGTACTCATTATTAAGAAGAATTGGCGGCAAATATTCTTGGACATTATTTTATCAAATTAATTAAATAATTAATAAGTGATCTTTCTGAATAAAAAAAAAAGTGTTACCGCACAGAACGAGTTTATGCGAGCTTGAAAAAATAGTGAAAAGTTAACAAAATAAATGATTCTGATTTTTTTTTTACTAAGACCATGACGAGAGTGTGAATTAATAGTAGAAATTTAAAAAGAAGACATCATCGATCTATGCACACTGGCTTACACCTAACTCTAGCCATAAAATGGATCTAATCCCCCATTCAACACTCTCTGTTAATTAACACCATAGGTAATGTGACAGACTCATCTACACACCTCTTCTCCTGGAATCAAACCTAGCTCTACACATACATACTGACATACATAGACATATTTTTTTTACAGACCTACACAATGTGGATTTACTTATCCTCAGTTATGCAACAATAAAATGGTCATTAAATATTACACACAAAAATGTGGCTGCATGCTCACCTGATAGTTTTGACGTCTGTATGGGGTAGGATTCCAATCATTCATAGGTGGTGCTGGTGGTGGTGGAGGTGCTGATGGAGGGGGTGGGGGTGGAGGAGGGGGTGGGGGTGCTGGGGCGGCTTGTGGAGGAGGTTGATATGACCTAGGCGATCCCAGGTTCATATTGTCCAATCCTGCACTGATTGAAGAGGGATCGTACACGTCCCTCTCATTGGAGAACCCGTAGCTGGATGCATTGGATCTTGGGCTCATCAGGTCCCCTGACGGGCCGTAAGACTTTGACACGTACGCTTCGTTGGATCTCGATCCCTGGCGGGAGAATGTCGGGGCCTGCATCACGGGCTCCACGCCGAAATCGGAGACTCCGTAGTTGTCTGCCGGACCGGACGGCTGGTAGCTTGGAGCAGAGTAGCCTTGCACGGGTGGTGGGGATTTGTAAGGCCGAGGGCTGAAGTTGGTGGATGGTGAGTATGTCCCTGCATCCTGATCAAAACTAACTCTCCTAACGGGCGGCTGTACTGAGCTGGGGGCGGCGCTTTGGGTTGGGTAGCTCGACACTGGTGACATAGGACTTTGGTAGGCTTTAGGCTGGTAGGCGGTGGGCGTGTAAGGCTTAGGACCCGAGCTTTGTTGATAAGGGTTAGGGTTAGAGTTGTAGGTATTGAAGCTGTTGTTGTCGTTGCTGCTGTATGCCGATTTGGTGTTGGGGAGTGTGGAGTAGGTGTTTCCACCCGATCCGTGCAAGTTGGACTGATCGTAGTTGCTTCCATATCCAGGGCTCTGGCTGTAAGATTGCGGCTCTGCGCTGTATGGTACGGGTTTGACCACGAATGAAGACGTTTGCGTCTTTGGGCTCATCGGGCCAGGATAGGACGGAGGGCTGAATGGGCGAGGCACTGAGTTGTACGATGTCTGCGCAGTGCCGCTGTAGGAATTCGACGCACTATTGTAGGGCTGTGATGGGCTCTTGTACGACTGCGTCTCCCTGTACGGTTGACTAGAACTAGAATACTCAGGGGTTTCACTGTACGTTGGCGTAGGTGGCTTGACGAAGCTTGGCTGAAAAGTGACACCCGTGTTGAACCTTGACTCTGTGTTACCGGAGGGGCTGAATGAGTTTTGGTTAGAGTTATACGACCTCGGTTCATAAGCAGGGGGCCCACCTGACCCGCCAAAGCTATCGTTGTAGGCATTGTTAGAAGACACCCTGGGTAAAGACTTAGAGCTGTAGGAGTTGTTTTGTTGTACGGGGATCTTGTAGCCGCTGATGTTAACCGGACCCCCAGGGGAGTCATGCACTGGCTCCATTTGTTTGTAAGGGATGGTGTAGTCCGGGAAGTTGCTGTCGTCGTCGTTATAGTTGTAGCTCATGCTTCTCTGTGGCTGGGGAGGTGGTTGTGGGTTGTTCACTCTCTGGATTTCAATCCTTGTCCCCTGTGGCTGCTGAGATCCGAAGCTCCTCGGCGTGGTGGCGTAGCCGGGCGCCGAGCTGGTGTTGCTGTAGACAGTGAAGCTTTGTGGGTTGCTGGCGTTATATCCTCGGTAGTTGTTGTTGTCGCTAAGCTGAGCGGTCACTTGACTGCCGTAGTTTCCTCCAGGGGGCGAGAGTGGACCTGGAGGACTTGGGTTCTCGACTCTGTGAAGCAAAAATATTATCTGTTTCCTTTTATTGCTCTCGCAGTTGGTAACTATTTATACAGACTATATTTAAAAAGTGCTAAAACATATGTACACTTAGTTAATGTTTATTTTCAAGGTGGTGGTAAATTTAGATATTGACGCATTTGGCTTCGAACTAAGTTACTCGCATTCTTAAACCACATATAAGAAAATAGGATAATTTCTTACTTGGCAGAAAAACTATAAATAGCAAACCTCTTAAGGTATCTGGGTTACAAAATAAAGGAAGTGCTGATAAACTAGTTTTTTTTTAAAGATCCTTTTTGTGCTAATTTTTTTAACAACTACAGAATCAAATTTTCTAAACTCTTCCATTTGTTACACAAAATAATTTCAATATGAAGGAAGCATTAGACTTTGATTCTATGAATTACAACTTATTTTAAAAACAAATGAGCAACTTGAGGCAGTCTAGGAGATTTGATATGAAACTTCACTACCTCGCATTGAGTTAGTGTCAATTTTTAACTCAATTCTTTTTTCATTTAGTTGGCACAAGAGAAATTAAATTTAACGTTCTCAACTTTGTTTAGTTTATCTTGAAAATCTCCATATAAGGATATGTTCAGATCTAAGTAAGTTGTTCACATCTAAGTAAGTTGTTCAGATCTAAGTAAGTTGTTCAGATCTAAGTAAGTTGTTCACATCTAAGTAAGTTGTTCGCATCTAAGTAAGTTGTTCATATCTAACTAAGTTGTTCAGATCTAAGTAAGTTGTTAGGATCTAAGTAAATTGGTAAGATCTAAGTAAGTTGGTAAGATCTAAGTAAGTTGTCAAAACCGTCAAGGGTGAAGTTCTGTATAAAAAACTTTATTTGTACCGATTCTAAAAAACAAATGACTATAAATCCCCCTTTAAAACCTGAAATATCGTAGATCTACTTTCAAAGTATCGCAACGTTTATTTCTTCTAGCTCTTAAAAAACAACGACCGGAAAACGACACTAAATCCTTGTTTCCGACATTAAGACACTAACCACGGCGACGCCGACTATGGTCTGCATGCACTACTGTAAATGGCTTTAAGTACGGTTCAGCGCTGTTCAGAAATGATAAAAGTTGGTTGTAATGTTTTCGCATATTTTGTGAAATGTTCAGCCATAAGCACTTAGTGCACTACCAGAAATGCATTAGACGTGAACAAAAATCCACAACGGCAATACTGTCTTTCTCTCCTACAGACTGCAATAGTCACACACTGAGTCAGGGGAGGGAATTTATGTTGTTCTGCAGGGCTATCCAAGCTGAGCTCATATGAATTCTATGCAGGGTCCCAGAGAAAATGTTCTTCCCAAACAATTGTTAATATTTACCTCTCATTTAGAAACGTATTGCCATTGCAGGCTCATTTTAGTACAAACTTTATTATATATTTTTTATGTTTAAATTTTTAAAGTCCAATCAATATTTATATAAAAAAAAAAAAACTATATATCTCCTTCATTAATAAAAAAAAAAGGAAGATAAAGATACTCTACTCTAACGATAATTTCGATACATTTCATATCCCTCAAGACAACATAGACTACACGTTGCTTTAATAACAGACTTAAACAATGTGCATCTATATACGTAAATTTACATATCCGAAACGATCCCATTCTATTCCTTATAGACTGAAGTTAGAAAATAATTCACTGCAGAAAGTAAAAAGACGAACTGACTTTTTAATGGTGAGCTGCAGTATATTCCCAGCCTGTCGGACCAACTCCATGGCGTCATTGTGTTCTAAATTGGTGGCCATGACATTGCCTACTTTCAGAATTAGATCGCCAGGACCCAAGCCTGCGGCTGCCACACTACCTGGGGTTACCTGAGAAAAAAAAGTAAATAAATCACATGGCTGTAAATCGATATATTTCAATCAATGGAATCAATTGATTAATGAGGCGTTAGGGTTGATCACCAAGCATTGGTCTAGAAAACATTGGTGATTCAATTGAATTATAGAAAGTCGGCATTGAAAACAAAATCATAAGTTAATCGAATTAGAAAAGCCACCTTTTATGAGGTTTAGCAATGGGATACAGCATTAGAAATATAAACATAATTCTCATCCACCTGCTGGGCAATTTATCCTAAAGTTATAGTCAATTATTAAATATATTTTCAGAATGTGTCTCAGAAAAAGATCTAGCTATTGAGACACAACTAGCAGTACAGTAACAACTGATGGAAGTTGTTAAAGTTCCCCTGTTCAATCAACGATAAATATAGACTATATAATGGAGTTTATCGGTTGAAGAAAACAAATATTATATTATTATTATACAATTATATGCGATTTTTCATGAAATGTCTTGGATTACATTTTTATTTAAATGTCTTGGATTGAACATCTATCATATAATACAGGCGTTACTTCAAAAAAAGAAGATGATTACGTCCTACGCGTCATGCATTTAGTCATGCATATTAACCAATTACCTAAATTCTGCCAATCACTGGTTTTCCTGGCTGGCTCAGGCAACCCATTCCATGCTCTAATAGCACTAGGGAAGAAGGAGTATTTGTACAAATTTGTCCTAGCATATGGGATGAGGAATGTGCCTTTATCCTTGTGTCTTTCTGAGTATTTTATTAAATTTTGTTTTTGTATTTGAAGATTATGGTTTAGTGTTTTATGTATAATTGCTACTTTACTTTTAAGTCTTCTGTCCTGAAGGCCTTCTAAATTTAGTGATTTAACTAAAGGTGTTACTCTAGTCAAATGTGAATATTCGTTTGTTATGAATCTCACTGCTCTATTTTGTGTCTGTTCCAGTTTCTTAATGTTTTCTTGAGTTGAGGGTTAACCAAGGTTAAATAACATTTTAGTTTTATGTTCTTTTTTGATTTATAGAAGTTTCTTTTAATAAACCCTAATGCTTTGTTTGATATTTTGATAGTTTTATCAATATGGGGATTCCATGACAGTTTTTCATTTATTATAACACCTAGGTATTTTGCATTTTTAGTCTGTGTTACTGGTTTATCATGAATAAGATAAGTGGAATACTGGAATATAGGATTTAATACTTTTTTATTTAATAGAGCGCCTTGGATTTCTTGGTTTCAGTTGATTTCAATTGGTTCTACTAGTACATTATAAAGCTTCAACGATGCGGCATTAAAAAACAACAATAGGATGATTTTGCTCTTAGTTCCCTGGCTTCAATGACTAGGAGAGACAGAGAGAGAGGGAGGGAGGGAGAGAGAGACAGAGAGAGAGAGACAGAGAGAGAGAGAGAGAGAGAGAGAGAATGTGATCTGAAACTTAATGAAGGATAAAAACTATGAAACTCTTGGCCTTTACTTTAGTTGAGTAAAAAAAAATCAATCTCAACCATCCTCATTGCTATTTCACCCAACAATTATCATTTATTTAGCATTAAACGCATTGCAATCATTTCACTGGCCAGGCTCTCCAATGTGTAGGGAGTTTTCTTTCGACACTTTGAACCTCCTGTTTTCACAGATAGTAAAAAGTTAAATACCCCCCCCCTTTTTTTTTTAGACCTTATGATCCCGAGGGCAGAGGATGCAAAGGTCATGTCTTCTTTGGCTGACGGTTAACGAGGGTGTCATGTGACCAGCACAACGACCAACCGCCTTTACTTTCCCCAACTTAAGTCAGCTACCCATAAGACTTAGAGGAGCCATGGAAATCCCGAAATTAGATAGTTATACAAATATAAAACCAACCTTTCGAGACACAATTTCGTGGAAGGAAATCAAGAGATCATATCTTGATATTAATCGTTGACAAAGCGAGCCTCATAATCTACTTGTTTAACTTTCAAGAGTTAACTTTCTAAGTCCCTAACATTAGGTTTCACCATATTTTTTAAATCCCCGCTATCCCCCCCCCCCTTCCCAAGCAAGCGAAGTGCGAACGTCAATCAATTGATTCAACTCTCAAAACTAAATAGCGTGTTCCTCAATTAGCATATCTTGTTGGTTTTTAACTTTACATTGAGACTAAGTGTCAAAGATAACGGCTGAATCCAGGGATTCTCAACCTGAGATACCAGAACTAACATGCTTCAACTATGAAGAAGTGATGGATGTAGCGGATGGGTATATGTGTGTGACTTATCTAAAATCAGGTGCAGATTTATTGCATAATTTTAATAAGGTACACATTTTTTTTTCTAAAATTAAATTTCAATTACATCTGTAAACAGAAACACAATATACAATGTAATCTATAACTAATAAACTCATACAGAAAATATGATCACAAAATATTGTATGTTTGGTTCGAATTTAGCGCTCGCCTTTGTCTCATTGTCAGAATATTGCTATAGACCACGAGATGCTCGATTAAATAATTCAAACGTGTTAATGCTTCAAGAAAGGTAACTACGTTTCATAATATTTGGTCAAAGTTAAAAAACAAACAACAACAACAAAACAAAAAAAAGACAAAAAACGACTACAATGAACAAGATACTAAGCCTGTCATATAAAAAGAATTGCGAATCACTAAAGTAAATAGACTAAAAAGCCATTCACGGCTCTGTCTGTAGAAGTCTAAAACTCCTTGTCAACATTCCCATCAAGTCTGAGCTGTGAGTGTGAACTGGTGGCTTGCGTGATGTTTAACACTGTAGTGGTGTTAGTCTAATAATAGATGTGATTGTGTTCTGATCAGACAGTCATCTCTTCAACTAGAATCAGAATCATGACCTGAATGTGCAAATAAATCTCCCTATCCGAGAGAGTGACCCTGTTTATTATTTATTAAGGTATTATGTATACAATATGCTCATTGTATGTTTTTTAAGAGTTGCTCTTGAATAACTGCCATTCATAAGGGAGTCACGAATGAAGGACATTAAAATTCCCCACGTTCAGAATAGGGATCATTCTTAGCTTTGAAGCTGTATAATAAGTCATTTTCAAAATCGTATAGGTCTAGTTTAAAAAACAATCACTGAAAATGTCTAACCTATATATTATAGTACACAGGCAATAAAGGAACACCTCTTCCATTCCCTCAACAGCCACTCTGAGGCCTAATTGCAAGATCTAACTGTTCTTTTGCCACGGAGATCAAAGAAGAGTTGAAAAGCCAGGGTCTAACCTTTTCTCAGTAAGCTCAAACAACGAACCCAATGTTTGCCCAGCCGCCCAAAATCTCCCCCCCCCCCAACTACAATGTTTTAAGTCTACCCCGACCCCAGGGGTAAAGGTAACGTGTGTATAGTTAATTATATGAACATGATTTGAAATAAAACAAATTGTGATTCTCACAGGACAAGTTAACAACATTGAGGCAGCAGTCTCTAGTTGAGGTAATGTCAACCAGTGACTCGTATCGGAAGCACTGAGTTGGTTAGTAGTTGATGTACTCTTGCTTGGAGAGAAAGAGTTGGTTAGTAGTTGATGTACTCTTGCCTGGAGAGAAAGAGTTGGTTAGTAGTTGATGTACTCTTGCTTGGAGAGAAAGAGTTGGTTAGTAGTTGATGTACTCTTGCTTGGAGAGAAAAAGTTGGTTAGTAGTTGATGTACTCTTGCTTGGAGAGAAAGAGTTGGTTAGTAGTTGATGTACTCTTGCTTGGAGAGAAAGAGTTGGTTAGTAGTTGATGTACTCTTGCCTGGAGAGAAAGAGTTGGTTAGTAGTTGATGTACTCTTGCTTGGAGAGAAAGAGTTGGTTAGTAGTTGATGTACTCTTGCCTGGAGAGAAAGAGTTGGTTAGTAGTTGATGTACTCTTGCTTGGAGAGAAAGAGTTGGTTAGTAGTTGATGTACTCTTGCTTGGAGAGAACTAACACGATAAAACTATGTTCTTCTTAAATGGAAAGAACTAAAATATACTAAGTAGGACAACAACATAGGTCAAGGCAACTTAAGGTGACTTAATAATCCTAATAGTAATAATTAAATTTGGATAGCTCTGTTAACAAACATAAGGCGCTCCGATGACAGACACAAAACAGAGTTAACAGCTAATAAAAGGCAAACTAAAGTAATTAAGTATTGAACAGGTAAGTCTCAATGTTCTTAATAATAGTAGTGAAAGTGAAACATGTAGTTTGTCTGAGCTCAATGGGGATCAAGTTCCAACCGTTTGTTTCGTAGGTTTTGAAGTACAAGTTAAGTCCACAAAACACGGATAACTCTGTGGGACTTAGGCAGAAATCAGCTCACTCAAGTACAAGTGAATATCATCATTGTAGATGCACACATGATGTGCGGCCCAGAGTCGTCGTGAGTATAGCTGGCGCCCGAGGCATGATGCCCACCTTGCCCCACCCCCTCACTACGCCTAAGGTGTGGTCACCTTATAATCGACTCTTGTACTTAATGTAGAGTACGCATGAAAGCAGCCACAGAATCGTTTCATCTGACCGTTTATTATAAGTTCTTTTTATTAAATGCTATTAAAAGCTTATTATTAAACACTGAACAATCATATTAGCCAATAGTCTTTCAGTTCAGATAACATACACATAGATCTACATATAATATTTACCATTGTATTCATTTCCAAGTAAAGAGAAACACACACGCGCGCGCTTGCAGATACTTATTATCATCCCTTAGTTGGATTCGAACAGAAGCCCATGACAGCACTGACGTGGTCCTAGTAGAACAAGAGATCAAATCCTATATTTGTTGCAATACGCGTCACCAGACACACCTGGTGAGCTGTCAACTGTGACTGTGCGTGTACTTATCCAACAGGTATCCAGTCGCGAGAGATGGAGGCAGGGGAAAACTATTTCCTTATCTCTCGATGACAAATGTTGACTCACTGGGTCACTCACCTCCATTAACTGTTTCTTCAATACGCCCCTCCCCCATTTTTTATTTTGCACTCTTGGTATTTCCCCCAGTCCCCTCACTACCTCATCACTCACTGGACTCCCACCACTCTCTTCCCTCCCCCCTCAGCCATTACTGCTTGGGACAAAGATGTGAATAAGAAAGAGAGGAGAGAGAGAGAGAGGGAGAATGTATACATTTGACACTGTTTGTCGACTGCCTTAGTCTGACTTTAGGAATGTCGTTATTACAAGCTCACGATGGAAGAAGACCCTCTTCCAATGACGTCATCAGGAGCGCGCGGTCATTGTTAACACTGAGCTGTTGTTTTTGTTAACAACACGTTTTCAACTGCGTGACTGGTGTACTTATTAACGGCTGACGTATTCATCAGAGTGTGAGACTTTGGGGTCTGCATTCCCTCTCCTCTTCATTCAACCAAAGCATTTTTTTTTGTTCAAGAATGAAATAAATGAAATAACAAACAACTGAGTTCTTTACCACTCTCTCTAGTCGACACCAGTTATGGATGGAGCGCACTACACGACACCAGTTATAGATGGAGCGCACTACACGACACCAGTTATGAATGGAGCGCACTAGTCGACACAAGTTATGGATGGAGCGCACTAGTCGACACCAGTTATGGATGGAGCGCACTAGTCGCAACCAGTTATGGATGGAGCGCACTAGTCGCAACCAGTTATGAATGGAGCGCACTAGTCGCAACCAGTTATGAATGGAGCGCACTAGTCGACACCAGTTATAGAATGAGCGCACTAGTCGACACCAGTTATAGATGGAGCGCGCTGATAGAGGTTCAGATGTTGAGCCCGACGGAACTGTCACCTTTTAACAGGAGAAGGGGCAAAGGCAAGCAACTGGCACCTAAACCAGTAAGCTTCGGACAGAAAAGGGTCGTTATCCTTGGCTGGGTACCCACATAGGGGAAAATGACTCCAAACCTCCACTGCTTTGCGGATGTACGCAAACAAGAGAAAGGCTGGTGACCCTTAGTGCTACAACGTGGCTGAACCTGCGACGCTACTGTTCCCGAACTGTATTGGATATTTGGAGGTGTAAGTCATTAGCAGGTCCCTGTCATTAGTAGCTCATTGCCATTGTTAGTTCTAAATCATTGGTCGATCTATGTCTGTGATATATTTAAAGTCATTGGAAGGTCTATGTCATTAGGAGGTCTAAGTCGTTGGCAGATCTATGTCATTGGTAGGTGCAATTCATTGTTAGATCTAAATGGTAGATGCATGATATAGGTATGTCATTGCGAGGTCTAAGTCATTGGAAGGTCTAAGTCATTGGGAGGTGTAAATCATTGGGAGGTCTAAGTCATTGGGAGGTCTAAGTCATTGGGAGGTCTAAGTCATTGGGAGGTCTAAGTCATTGCGAGGTCTAAGTCATTGGGAGGTCTAAGTCATTGGGAGGTGCAATTCATTGTTAGATCTAAATGGTAGATGCATGGTATAGGTATGTCATTGCGAGGTCTAAGTCATTGGAAGGTCTAAGTCATTGGGAGGTCTAAGTCATTGGGAGGTCTAAGTCATTGGGAGGTGTAAGTCATTGGGAAGTCTAAGTCATTGGAAGGTCTAAGTCATTGGGAGGTCTAAGTCATTGGAAGGTCTAAGTCATTGGGAGGTGTAAGTCATTGTGAGGTCTAAGTCATTGGAAGGTCTAAGTCATTGGGAGGTCTAAGTCATTGGGAGGTCTAAGTCATTGGAAGGTCTAAGTCATTGGGAGGTCTAAGTCATTGGGAGGTCTAAGTCATTGGGAGGTCTAAGTTATTGGAAGGTCTAAGTCATTGGAAGGTCTAAGTCATTGGGAGGTGCAATTCATTGTTAGATCTAAATGGTAGATGCATGGTATAGGTATGTCATTGCGAGGTCTAAGTCATTGGAAGGTCTAAGTCATTGGGAGGTGTAAATCATTGGGAGGTCTAAGTCATTGGGAGGTCTAAGTCATTGGGAGGTCTAAGTCATTGGGAGGTCTAAGTCATTGCGAGGTCTAAGTCATTGGGAGGTCTAAGTCATTGGGAGGTGCAATTCATTGTTAGATCTAAATGGTAGATGCATGGTATAGGTATGTCATTGCGAGGTCTAAGTCATTGGAAGGTCTAAGTCATTGGGAGGTCTAAGTCATTGGGAGGTCTAAGTCATTGGGAAGTGTAAGTCATTGGGAGGTCTAAGTCATTGGAAGGTCTAAGTCATTGGGAGGTCTAAGTCATTGGAAGGTCTAAGTCATTGGGAGGTCTAAGTCATTGGGAGGTCTAAGTCATTGGAAGGTCTAAGTCATTGGGAGGTCTAAGTCATTGGGAGGTCTAAGTCATTTGGAGGTCTAAGTTATTGGAAGGTCTAAGTCATTGGAAGGTCTAAGTCATTGGGAGGTGCAATTCATTGTTAGATCTAAATGGTAGATGCATGGTATAGGTATGTCATTGCGAGGTCTAAGTCATTGGAAGGTCTAAGTCATTGGGAGGTCTAAGTTATTGGAAGGTCTAAGTCATTGGAAGGTCTAAGTCATTGGGAGGTGCAATTCATTGTTAGATCTAAATGGTAGATGCATGGTATAGGTATGTCATTGCGAGGTCTAAGTCATTGGAAGGTCTAAGTCATTGGGAGGTCTAAGTCATTGGAAGGTCTAAGTCATTGGGAGGTGTAAGTCATTGGGAGGTCTAAGTCATTGGAAGGTCTAAGTCATTGGGAGGTCTAAGTCATTGGGAGGTCTAAGTCATTGGGAGGTCTAAGTCATTGGAAGGTCTAAGTCATTGGGAGGTCTAAGTCATTGGGAGGTGCAATTCATTGTTAGATCTAAATGGTAGATGCATGGTATAGGTATGTCATTGCGAGGTCTAAGTCATTGGGAGGTGTAAATCATTGGGAGGTGTAAATCATTGGGAGGTCTAAGTCATTGGGAGGTCTAAGTCATTGGGAGGTCTAAGTCATTGGAAGGTCTAAGTCATTGGGAGGTCTAAGTCATTGGGAGGTCTAAGTCATTGGAAGGTCTAAGTCATTGGGAGGTCTAAGTCATTGGGAGGTCTAAGTCATTGGGAGGTCTAAGTTATTGGAAGGTCTAAGTCATTGGAAGGTCTAAGTCATTGGGAGGTGCAATTCATTGTTAGATCTAAATGGTAGATGCATGGTATAGGTATGTCATTGCGAGGTCTAAGTCATTGGAAGGTCTAAGTCATTGGGAGGTCTAAGTCATTGGAAGGTCTAAGTCATTGGGAGGTGTAAGTCATTGGGAGGTCTAAGTCATTGGAAGGTCTAAGTCATTGGGAGGTCTAAGTCATTGGGAGGTCTAAGTCATTGGGAGGTCTAAGTCATTGGAAGGTCTAAGTCATTGGGAGGTCTAAGTCATTGGGAGGTGCAATTCATTGTTAGATCTAAATGGTAGATGCATGGTATAGGTATGTCATTGCGAGGTCTAAGTCATTGGGAGGTGTAAATCATTGGGAGGTGTAAATCATTGGGAGGTCTAAGTCATTGGGAGGTCTAAGTCATTGCGAGGTCTAAGTCATTGGAAGGTCTAAGTCATTGGGAGGTCTAAGTCATTGGGATGTCTAAGTCATTGGGAGGTGTAAGTCATTGGGAGGTCTAAGTCATTGGGAGGTGTAAATCATTGGGAGGTCTAAGTCATTGGGAGGTCTAAGTCATTGGGAGGTCTAAGTCATTGGGAGGTGTAAATCAATAGCTGATCCGACATGATAGACAAAGGTATGGATGCTGTAACGGCTGTCCAATGTCGCTGAAACATAAACACATTTAACGACAAACACACACCGACATGCGCAGGGCTATGATTCATTACACAACACGCCCAACTCTTTATGACAAGCGTGTGGACATAGGCAAGTGATTGGACTAGTTGAATGAAGGAGTCAACACGTACATGTGAAGAAATAGGCCTGTCTATCAGTCATATAGGTGAAATATACACAGGAAGAGAAAGAATGAGTGACAGAGAGAAAATATTGTAGGCAATGTATCACTTTTTATACAAGACACTTGGACAACTTCAATGATAGCAAAAAAAAAGCAAAGTCAAACGTTCAATACTTGCGATCTATTGGCCAGATAATGTCAAGGTCATCTGTGTCTATGGCCGACGATTAACGAGGTTGTCGTGAGGCCAGTACAACGACCAACCGCCTTAGTTGTTTGCATTCCATTTAGAGTTGGGTGGGCTCAGGGACGTCTTTAAAATACCGAAAGTACCAAGATTCGAGCCCGGGACCCCTCAGACAACAAAGGTCATGATCATTAAACAAATTCAAATCTGTATGTATACAAACAATAAGTTTCTGAACGTTGACGGTCTAGAGATGTACATAGTTTTAGTCTCATTAGTTCTCATTTGTTCTCAAACACTTTGGAATCTTGACTCATGATCTAAGAAGAAAGAGAACTGTTTGATCAGGACATTAGTACGCTAACTTTAATCCGAATACTCATTTCCTTTATACAAGATAAGTTTTTTTCAAAACCTGACGACTTCACTATACTCTGATCAGCCTACGGCTAAGTTTTGTTCACCCAGAAAGAGTCTAGATTTAATCTGAATAACCGCAACTAAATTGTTGTAGGCTGTTCTGATTGTTATGGTCCATGTTGTTTGAAAGAAGTCTTGCTATTTTTGTTGTGCATTCATCCGTGATAAAGTTTTCAAAATGTCCGAAAAGTACGATCCTTACTCCCTCAATGAGTCATAACTAGACCCCACATTTATTTACTATCTTGAGTTGCCATTAACTTGCCATATAACATTTCTCAAATATTGCCCGTTTTAATAGCATCGTGGATCTCGTATTTGAGTGAGTCTCGATTTGATAGTGCTTATGGCGTGTGGACTCAGGTCCGGATTCAACATTAATTTAAAAAAAAATGTGTCAAAACGTAACAAGAGGATTAAATCTATATATACATCATTACGTAGCAGTTATTCCCCTTGTTTCAACATCAAACAAAATCATAAATCATCAATAATTAATTTACGAATCGGTTAATTTTTTAAATTAATTCATGTCTTGTCAGGTACAATGAATAATTGTGCAAAGTTACAGCTTGATCCCAGAATGAGAAATGGGAGAAAAAAATATGTTCAAACTTTTTACCAGACCGACAAACAGACAGACAGACTGTGTTGATATACGTTTTATAAAAAAGATTGTGAAAGAAAAATCAAGTTATTTGTTGTGAGTTAGAAAAAGAGAGAGCAGGGAGAGAAAATAAAAAAGTGGGAGAGAGAGAGAGAGAGAAGGACTGAGCAAAAGTAGAAAGAAAAGAACTAAAAAGGATTAAGAAAGAAGGAGAGAGAGTGATTAAGAAAGAGAGAGAGAGAAAGATTAAGAAAGAGAGAGTGATTAAGAAAGATATAGAAGGATTAAGAAAGAGAGAGAAAAATTAAGAAAGAGAGAGAATTATTAAGAAAGAGAGAGAAAGATTAAGAAAGAGAAAGAAAGATTAAGAAAGAGAGAAATATTAAGAAAGAGAGAGAGAAAGATTAAGAAAGAGAGAGAGAAAGATTAAGAAAGAGATAGAGAAAGATTAAGAATGAGAGAGAATGATTAAGAAAGAGATAGAAAGGTTAAGAAAGAGAGAGAGAGAAAGAATAAAATGGAGTATTCGATACTGTCAACAATGTTTGTTTACAATTACATACCTTTCAGTTAACACTTAAGTGACTAACAAATTTGAACTCTGAACGCTAGCCACTTCTAATCCTAGTTATGCAGACATATTTCCAGCTATAGGTTAGTTGGATATGTACGACCAACACTTCCAATAAAAGACATTGATATAGATCAGAAATATGCACAGCAATCAAATATGAAAATTAATAATCGCTTCCACTCACATAGAGGTATGTTGCTGTTTTTTGAACTAACTAACTCCAGTCCTGAATGACTAATGTTATCTAGACAATGCACGGACAAAGGCCTACCAGATGTTATTGATTTATAAATGGCGACAGTATTGACTAATCTAGAAACTAAACTTGGCCAAACATTGGGACTTCCCGAATCACACCACAACAACAATAACGAAAGATAGTCACGATAGGAGCTATGATGTCATTTAGTTGTTATTTTTTTTTGTACTATCACTGCACATCGCACACTGACACATGCTTTTAAGATCCAGATCTATGTGTCGAATATGCAGACCGAGCACACAAGAGAGTTGAGAATGAGTCCCTTGAGAGAGAGAGAGAGAGGGAGAGAGAGACAGCTAATCTGTCGGCCTGTTTGAAAGGTACGAAATCCCCAGTCGCCAAGGCGGGACTTATTTTGTTGTTCGTCAGGTAACATTCCTTAGGCTCGCTCTCAGCTAATCGAATAGAGGACAATACTTGTACAATACACAATACATTTTTCCTCCGTATCAGATGTCTTGCCTTCCCAGAGGCGGAACAGGAAAGGTGTTTGCTGGAGCTTTAAGAGGGTGGGGACGCTTTCTTACCGAATCCAGTAGATATCATAAGTATATTTAGTACAGAAGCAGCACATTAAAAAAAAATTAGATCAACTTTAAAATAAGGTTATGGTCACGGTCTAGATGTCCCGAAGGACGATGCCATCGGATGACGCTGAGAGATATTTCGGTCCCTCTTGATGACAACTTCAACAACACGAATTGGCAACCTGTTGGCCGAATGGAGAAGAAAATTGACTGGGTTCGGGTTCACCCCCCCCCACCTCTTCCCCAGCCGTGTTGCCGAAACCATAATATAGTTTCATAAAAGAAAAGAATATGAAACACTTGAACTCTTTCCGTGTAGAACTACAAACCAATAACACCTTCCATTAAATACAATTGTCTACATTAGTGTCAATAAAAACATACCGTCTGCTACCACGTAAATCTAACAGGTCACATAATAGGACAGGTCCGCACCACCGATAACCTAACCGCGCAATGCTCAAAATGTTTTCATAGAACCAAATCAAATGAACAACTCTGTTCATGTTCACTGAATGAAAAACAACATCCGGGCTCTCTAGCACAGCTGAATGACGTAATCGGTACAAACGTCACTCGGAATGCTTCAAAAATACGCTCACGCTCTTCCAGGCACGCGCAAATATTTACTTTCTCTCCACGTGACGCCATAAAATTATATTTAAGAATCTGCTACTCCATTCAATGTTTTAGTGGTTTGGAGGTGGACATCCCTACCTACATTTTTGGTTGTTGCAACCGTATGGGGTATTTGGGTGCCTCTGAGTCCAGTCAACTCAGATGGGTACCTGACATAAGTTGGGGAAAAGTAAAGGCGGTTGGTCGTTGTGCTGGCCAAATGACACCCTCGTTAACCGTAGGTCACAGAAACAGATGACCTTTCCATCATCTGCCCTATCATCTGCCCGCCCTATAGACCCCCAAGGTCTGAAAGGGGAACTTGTTACCTTATGGTGTCGCTTCGGTAAACATTACCCTCAGTTTAACTCATGTATCCCGGCATTCTGTCACAGTAAAACCGAAAGGTATTTTATTGATAAAGTAATTCTAGTTGATGTGAGTCCCAAGAAACCAATTTGAGTTGATGTGAGTCCCAAGAAACCAATTTGAGTTGATGTGAGTCCCAAGAAACCAATTTGAGTTGATGTGAGTCCCAAGAAACCAATTTGAGTTGATGTGAGTCCCAAGAAACCAATTTGAGTTGATGTGAGTCCCAAGAAACCAATTTGAGTTGATGTGAGTCCCAAGAAACCAATTTGAGTTGATGTGAGTCCAATGAGGTGCTTCACTTACTATTACATAGCCAGCTAGTTCAATCAACTGATACGTTCAACAGATTCACATATATTAATCCTATTAATCTCATAGAAAACAAGAAAACATTAAGAAACTGGAACAGACACAAAATAGAGCAGTGAGATTCATAACAAACGAATATTCATATTTGACTAGAGTAACACCTTTAGTAAAATCACTAAATTTATAAAGCCTTCAGGACAGAAGGCTCAAAAGTAAAGTAGCAATCATCCATAAAACACTGAACCCTAATCTTCAAATAGAAAAAGAAAATTTAATAAAATACTCTGAAAGACACAAAGATAAAGGCACATTCCTCGTCCCATATGCTAGGACAAATTTGTACAAATACTCCTTCTTCCCTAGTGCTATTAGAGCATGGAATGGGTTGCCTGAGCTAGCCAGGAAAACCAGTGACTTGGCAGAATTTAAGTCATTGGTTAATATGCATGACTAAATGCATGACACGTAGGACGTAATCATCTTCTTTTTTGAAGTAACGTCTGTATTATATAAGATATAAACGACATAAACATATATTGTTTGTTCTTTTCTTTTTGCTTTCAATAGTTTTCAATACTTTGTGAATAGTAAAAACAAACAACAGAAAACTTCTACGAAGAAAAGTTGTTGGGTTAAAATTCCGAAATCCTAAGTCTAACTAGTCTTGTATTAATATTAAAACAAGCCAAAAAAAAAAACACAAACACACAAACAAACTTGAAATCTCATTTAAAGAAAACTTTAATATATAAAGTTCAATTATTGTTTTTGCTAGAGAAAAAAACAACTCGTTTTTTTGTTCCAATGCGGTGTTGTAAGTAAGTACTTGTAGCTAAATGTATCCCCAGTAATGACGGATATGCTGTCTAGTATGCTGGAGAAGTTTATTAGAAGCCAGGTGTAGCCCTAAGCTGATATAGTGAAACAAACATACTTTATTCTTCTAATATGTAACTCAAAAGTGTTCTCACTTTAAAAAAAAGCCGGATCTGCTATGAAGTTGTAAGTTTTTTGTTTTTTTTTTGGTATGGCGGGGGGGGGGGGGGGAAGGTCTAGTTGACTGAAGCATGACGATTTGAATCAAAAGTTCAAACGAGATAAATTTAGCGCCTATCCCCGTGGGAAACAGCTATCAACAATTGTTGACAATGTTTTTAAATCAAAGTAAATGTTTCTTAGATATTTGTGTGTGTCTGTCTTTTGTGTGCGTGTGTTTGTTACTGAGGCCAGGAGAATGTTGTCTCCACAGAGCAAGAAATTAAAAAATAGTCTACTTTCTGGATTGTTACCTTTTATCTTGAGGGATACATGTTGATGTATTTTGTATTGGCTGACTTTAAAACAGCAATAATGAAATAATCAACATATATATTTTTTATAATATATATTTTTTATAATATATATATATATATATAGTGTTATAAACTTGGTGGTGGCACAGAGAGGGGTAGTGGTGTGTGTGTAGTCAGCCGACGCAAATCGCCCCAGGCCAGCGCTAGACGAGCGGTCAACCGTGACGAGCTAAGACGGTCAGCCGAGTCGAGTGTCAACAGGACAGTTCGGGAAAGATCGCCGTCGTGAACAGAGCTCAGGAGCGTCACGAGAGTTGTAGTCATCTGACCACCTAGAAACGTCGAGCGGCGTTCTGTCCGGTTCGAGAAGGCCAGTAGGGACCCTATATAAGAGCGGAGGCGACGCAGTCAAGACGGTTCAGAAAGCGGGTTCACGACAGGAGTTCAGAACACGGTCGACTACAGCACAGTTCAACGGTGTGGTTCTGTACGGAGCATTACGACGGTTCAGTGCGGAGTACTGTCAAGTACAGTTGAGACGAACGGCGTCTTGATCTTGGTCTGTGATCGAGTCCGACACAACGAGCCCAAGTGTGTGAAGTCAGTCCCGAACAGTTGAACCCAGTGCAAGCCCGGAACGAGACGGAGAGACCAGTGCAAGACTCGATACGGCGGAACGGTGTTATCGGAGAGATATTTGTTATCGCAGAGCTATTTGTACTGTTCTACGTGCTGCCAATTGTACAGTATTGGCTGTTATTCATGGACATTAAACCTTTACGTTATTTTGGAGCCCTGACTTGTCAAGTTCATTAAGTTGGTGGTGTATGGTGCAGTTTGCAGAGAGCCTGGATAGTGAGATTCGTAACAACTGGTGTCAGAAGTGGGATAGGATCGGAATCGGATTGGATCGGATCTACTATGGCTCGTCTGAAGCTGCTGTACGAACTTGAATTTATAGAACTGAGGCGAGAACTGCGTGAACGAGGGCTGAAGAATGGCGGAAAGAAGAAAACCTTACAAGCACGCCTCCGAGAAGACATTGTGGAAGAAGGGGAAGATCCGGACACATATCTGTTTGAAATTAAACCAACTTTAGGAGAGCTCTTGCACAAACAGCTAGATGACTGGAAGGAAGAGTTGCGGGCTATGAATACGACATGGAAGAAGTCCAACGAAGAGACCTGTACCAAGCTTGAAAAGATGTATATTTCGGTGAAGGAAATCACGAGCCCCGTGGTGAAGACGATGGACGTGTTGGAAGAAACCCCGTACGACCAAGGAGACATGAAAGATAAAGGAGCTGCGCCCTCGTTAAACATCGAACAAAGCTTTGAAGAAATGTGCAGTGACAACGGCAATGCTGATGAATGTGGTGCTGCCTGTCAATCTGAAAACAGGGAGTACAGACCTGTAGAGCCGAAAGAGACAGATGAAGAGACAATGGAAGCTGCCCATAGTTCGAACGAATCTTGTGCTGAAGCTTTACCTGATATGAGCACCTCAAACAGCAAAACAGATCAAGAGAACGCTGATTCTGCCTACAAGCCTGTTGCTAAGGGACGTTTACATGATGAAAGCTACCAGCGAGGCTTGGACTCTACAGACGTTCGTCCAGATGCTAAGCTCAGCGAGAGAAGCCCTGCTGGTGATAATGAGGACCCATTGATACCTGACGAAGCCGTTGAGAGACATATGCAAGTCGAGAGATATCAGCCAGGTCCGAACCTAACAGACGTTGGTCCAGCTGCCAAGACTGGAGAGGAAAGTCCTGATGGTGGTAAAGAGAATCCAAGGCAGTCTGACGTTGACATTGAGGGACATTTGAAAGACGAAAGTCATCGACAAGGTCTGAAACCAACAAGTGATTGGCCCGATACTGAGACGAGAGAGAGAGGTCCTGGTGGTGGTAAAGAAAGCCGAATGAAGCCTGAGGCCGAAGACGAGGGACCTTTGCACGAGAAGTGTTACCAACCTGCCCCACGAGCATGCCCTCCAGACAAGGCTGAAAATGATGACATGTCCCACAATTCCCTGTCCTGTGGATTTGAAGCCCATCCCAGTCCTTCTTCGCAAAGCCCTATGAAGTCACCTCTTTGGCCAACGATCTTGGTATTCCCAGCCCTTACATCCTATACCTTTCCATGTGCCAAACGGCTGCCCTCAATACCGAACGACAAGAGAGCGACGCGTCACATGAAGACCAACTGGCGGAGAAGAAGAAGACTACTTTTGTTGAATGCAAGATGGATGACGATGCAACATCGATATCACTGCAGCCACATGAAGACCAACTGGCGGAGAAGAAGAAGGCGACTTTTGCTGAGTGCAATATGGATGACCATGCGATCACGAGGTCGATGCAACCACATGAAGGCTAACTGGAGGAAAAGAAGAAAACGTTTTCTGAACTCAACGAGGATGGCGATGAAAGCACGATGGCGAAGCAACCAGGTTAAGGCCAACTGGAGGAAGAGAAGGAAGCGACCATTGCTGACTGCAACATGGATGGCTCCATCAAGCTCAAGAGGCAAGCCAACTGCCACTGATCGACCCCCGCCTGCAGCGATGAAACTTTACAGCCAATGTCATGATGTTGATTCTGTCCGGGACGGACAGATCTAAGGAGGGGGCAGTGTTATAAACTTGGTGGTGGCACAGAGAGGGGTAGTGGTGTGTGTGTAGTCAGCCGACGCAAATCGCCCCAGGCCAGCGCTAGACGAGCGGTCAACCGTGACGAGCTAAGACGGTCAGCCGAGTCGAGTGTCAACAGGACAGTTCGGGAAAGATCGCCGTCGTGAACAGAGCTCAGGAGCGTCACGAGAGTTGTAGTCATCTGACCACCTAGAAACGTCGAGCGGCGTTCTGTCCGGTTCGAGAAGGCCAGTAGGGACCCTATATAAGAGCGGAGGCGACGCAGTCAAGACGGTTCAGAAAGCGGGTTCACGACAGGAGTTCAGAACACGGTCGACTACAGCACAGTTCAACGGTGTGGTTCTGTACGGAGCATTACGACGGTTCAGTGCGGAGTACTGTCAAGTACAGTTGAGACGAACGGCGTCTTGATCTTGGTCTGTGATCGAGTCTGACACAACGAGCCCAAGTGTGTGAAGTCAGTCCCGAACTGTTGAACCCAGTGCAAGCCCGGAACGAGACGGAGAGACCAGTGCAAGACTCGATACGGCGGAACGGTGTTATCGGAGAGATATTTGTTATCGCAGAGCTATTTGTACTGTTCTACGTGCTGCCAATTGTACAGTATTGGCTGTTATTCATGGACATTAAACCTTTACGTTATTTTGGAGCCCTGACTTGTCAAGTTCATTAAGTTGGTGGTGTATGGTGCAGTTTGCAGAGAGCCTGGATAGTGAGATTCGTAACAATATATATATATATATATATATATATATATATATATATATATGTATATATATATATATACATGTACAATGAAGATTTGTAAAGGTTAAAGTTGAAAAGTTAGGGTTCAATAACACCTCAATGTGTTTACTAAAGACTTAAAAAGAGAAATGTTTGATTTGTCATGATGAATAATTTACTTTGCCCTTGCTACAGGGACGTGAACTTTGCCCTATATTGCTATTAATAGCACATGAAACAAATTCTTAAATAGGTTTCATTCCTATTGCCCTATAGACTATCAGTACGTACCAGCTACGCCCGTTGAATTTTTTCACAAGCTTTATATTGTTTATTATGACTGGAACACACATTTTTTTTAACGTTAATAAACGTGCCACATTTGAACGACCTACTTTTTAGCCCGTGACAATTTCACGTCCCGCTCTCTCGTTCCCTCTCCCCCTGTATTTCAACCCCCCCCAGTTTTATTTTAGTATTCTTTTAATAAGTCTGGATCTCAAACATAATCGATGTAAGCGGCTCACCCACCAGTTTTATTCTTTTTCGTTTAAATATATTGTATATTTACTACTTTTGTAGCTGTTGGGCCCCCCCCCCTTTTTTTTTACGCCAGAAGACCAAAGAACTAAAAAAAAAACAAAAAAAAAAACAAACAAAAAATCTTTTGGTCCAATATATCAATTGATTGAGCCGAGTCCAGTTCTTATCAGGGAGTTTATAAATATTAATGAGATAATTATTCAAACAAACAATTTAGGAGAGAGAGAGAGAGAGAGAGAGAGAGAGAAAACAAAAATATACCTTCTAATTAAAGAAGACAGTTCTATCCGATTGAGTAGTGTGACCTGCACTGGATAGTGCTGATGTGCCATTAATTGTTTTGTTTGGTATCTACAATGGGTAAATCTGACAATATTTTAGAAAATTTACGATTACACAACGAAAGTTAAAATATCAAATATCAATATTCCACTAAAAATAGAACCAATGGGACTAGCATATTTAATCTTTAAGTGGGTAATTTTAGACATGTACCATTTCCTTCCGCGAAGCACAAGTAGGCCTACTTTATTGTAAATATAAAAAAAAAATCCAGGTCGTAATCGATAGCAAAACGTAGGGGACTTTATTTATAGAAATGGCTTTATAAACGGAAACATCCGAAAAACGGAGATAAAACGTAGAGGGTTGCGTATTTTTAGCGTCTTCGAATGTATGGAAACGATATGGGTTCGTTTCATATTTAAAAATAGTCTCCCTTGAATGACTATAAAAGTCTAGCCTGCAGATATTGAGAAAACAGACACGAGGGTGAGGGTGATTCAAGTTTGTAAGAGCTTAGGAACGTTTCAGCTCGAACATTCTAGATCTATTCTGTAATTAGGCCTACATTAATTATAGTGCACACTGATTGTTTACTTTCTTTTGGGGATTTAAAAGATAGACCTACATTTTCAGTTGCCTAAGAACAACTTTAAGGTATAAGTCACTGTAATTTTTTTTTCTTTAAATTTGCTATTTAACATTTATGTATATATATAATTATTGCGCTATAGCCACTTAACAGAGTAAAACCATACCGTTCGTTTGATTCTGATATGATTCGATGGTTTGAAAATATTGCATTATGAGAAAATATCAATATAAATGAGATACATTTGAAAATATACACCGAAAACTGTAGATAGACTTATACAACTAGATAATAAAAATTATTACAAATATTAACAAAATTGTGTAGGATTTAATATTGTATTACTATTTTATTGGTGTCACTTTTTAAGTTAAAAATTTAATGATTATACTTTCTTCTTACAGAACTTTTCAATATGGCCAAAAGTAAATTACATCGGACAACAGTGTCAAGGCCGAATTCGAAATCACTCAACACTTGTGCCAAGACTAGCAATGTCAGAAGATGCCTTACAGATTCTACTTGTGCTCATCCACGCCGCCACCCCCAGACAAGACTAGTACTCCAGACAAGCAGATCCAGCTGTGTGTCCACGCTTCAGTCTCTGTGGACAGTGGTAGACGTTTCAAACTCTCTCGGGAGCAAGCTGATCCTTAAAAGACTAACGCAACCAAGCGCAGACTCAGTGGCGTCCCAGGTGTCAGGTCTTTTGATGAGTTCCAGAAAGTTCAACTTTTTAAATTCGGGACCTCCCGCAGGATGCGAATCAGACACGAGGATTAATTTCCTGGAGTCCAATGAAAAAGAGGCGGATACGTTCTGTGAGAGACTAAACACAGTGTTACCAGAAAGTGACTGTCTTTTTAGTGTTGATGAGAATTCTGAGATGGAAAATGTCAGTACCAGACTTTTACAAAGACAAGACACTTTGATTCTAGAAGATGACACCCAAGACACAATGTCTGAAAATAGTTTTTGGTGAAACTTTTCCTTTGGACGTGCGCAGTTTGTGAGTTAAGTCAAATCTAGTTCCAACTTCACCAGTTAAAAAAACATTCCGCCTTATTAAACAGTGCAATATTAATTTATGGATGAAAATGTTAAGAATGTAAGACACGAACGAAATCTTCAATAAAAAGTATTTTTGATGTAATTTTTGTTTAGAGATCACATTGTATGAAAACAAATGTAACAAACAAATATCTATTTCTTGGACCATTGTAACTTGAGCATTTTGTTTGATATTTGCTCTGGATCTGTCGTTGAGATTTAATGCTGCATTTTGTTTTAGAAAAGTAAATATGTAAATATATACATAAAGCCTTTGTTGTCGATTTCAGAGAGTCTCATGAATGTGTTTATTTTAAAATGAATTCTAACTTTATAGGGCGTTTTCGTTTCATTTAGTGAATTGTTTATAAAATGCACATCTTATCTTATCTTATATGATACAGACATTACTTCAAAAAAGAAGATAATTACGTTCTACGCGTCATGCTTCAGTCATGCATGTTAACCAATGACTTAAATTCTGTCAAGTCACTGGTTTTCCTGTTTTCCATGATCAAATAGCACCAGGGAAGAAGGAGCATTTGTACAAATTTGTCCTAACATATGGAACGGGGAATGTGTCTTTATCTTTGTATCTTTACATTGACAAATAGATTTATAATATACAATAATCAAGCACAATAAGCCATTGTCTTCGATTTCAAACATTAAAATAAGCATTAAATAAGCAAATAAACAAGCAAATAAATAAGCATTCAAATTTGGTTTTCTAAAGCTACATTCGTCTGCAAAAGCTGCGAAGCCGAGTTGAGATAGGCCTAGATCTATATTCATTCATGAGTGCAGGATGTCACGTGACAAGTCATGACTTTCATATAGTACGACATCAGATGAAGGCAAAGCTTGTTTGCTTCTAATATATACCCTGTCGGTTAAAGGACTAGAAATGAAAATAGCTTTGATAAACTTGAACAATTCAAAGAACCAAAGACAATGTATACTTTTATCTATATTATAAAGTAGAATGTGAGGTGTATGTATGTATGTATGTATGTATGTTACTTATAGACATCAAAACCGCTTGACCAATCTTGATAAAACTAGGCAGGAATGTTCCTTGGGTACTAACTTAGACCGTAGTGTATGTATTGTAGCCCTAAAACAAACTTAAGACCCTCAAAAAAAATAAAGTTGTCCGACTCTATTACAGCTATAGTATTTTATGGATCTAGGCCATGTCTACAATGTTGACATGAGAAAAGATAGAAAGGATTTAGTCCTAGATCTAATTTTAAGAAATACACTTTGAGCAGATAGTTTTTTACTTTGACACATGAAAATACAAAAGAAGATCCATTGATTTCATTATATAATAAAATTAACCTTCAATTTTGTGTTTCAAAAGCATTTTTTACATAAATTAGTTCCTTATATCTGTGACTACAGATTTCCTGACGAACATTCTTTCATTAGACAATACCGTAATGAATCGCATACTAAAAATTAATTCGTTTAATTGTTTACTTTATAATCCCATCCCTAGATCTAAAACTCTAATTCAACTCTAAGATGATAAAACTTCTCTTCGCACAGATAGTTTTATACTTTAACACATAAACATATTAATTAAAGTCCATTCATTTCATATTTTGATCAAATAAGCATTCAAATTTGGTTTTCTAAAGCTACATTCGTCTGCAAAAGCTGCGAAGCCGAGTTGAGATAGGCCTAGATCTATATTCATTCATGAATCGCGTACTAAAAATTATTTCGTTTAATTGTTCACATTATAATCCCATTCATTTAACAAAGCTATCGCTCTTTTCGTTTTTAAAAGATAAGAATGTATCGACTGCGGGTAAACCCATTTTCGCAAAACTAATTTTATTTTCGTAGCTAAAGAGAAATAACGTGAAAGGATCATTAGCTAACTTTAACATACATCTAAATCCAATCCACTAGATTATTCAAAAGCATTTTTTACATAAATTAGTTCCTGATATCTGTGACTACAGATTTCCTGGCGAACATTCTTTCATTAGACAATACCAATTGGTTACACATTAACACATCTCTCTACTGAGTCTATTCCTAGGTCTAGGTCTAAAACTCTTATTGAACTCTAAGATGATAAAACTTCTTTTCGCAAAGATAGTTTTGTGCTTTAACACATAAACATACTAATTATTGTCCATTCATTTGATATTTTAATCAATTTAACATTCAAATTTGTTTTTCTAAAGCATTTTTAATACATTCGTTCGCTGTTCGCTAAAGTTGCGTAGCCGTGATGAGATAGGCCTATATTCATTCATGAAAAAAGGTCACGCATGCGCAACACAGAATGAACTCTATAATAGCCAATTTTTAACTCTAGATTAGTGTAGATTTAGATCTATGTCTACCTCAAGATCTACTTTATACTTTAACACATGAACATACAAAATTAAGTCTATTCATTTCAAATTTTAATCATATATATGTAGACCTAAAAGCAAATGTTTTAATTTGAAAAAATGGATTTAAGCCTATTAGCTATTTTTATTTGATAGCTTCATCACACTATTTTTACATTGACACATTCGCTTTACTTATTACATTATTATTTCGTTTAATTGTTTACAAAACACTCTCAGTGACTATATCGACAGTAATGCGCAAATAAAGACCCGCGGGTCGCGGGTAACATATGTCTAGTATTTTATAAAGATCTGAAAATAAAATTGTGTCGTTTTAATGCAAGTGTTCCATACCTAGTTTAAAATGATTGTGACACAGAATACTAGATGGAAATAAGTGAGACGATAGTTTTACAGCATAAAAGGCGTAAATTCTAGTAAACTAGTTTCAAATAATTATCAATTAGTTGGATTATATCTAAAAAAAAAGTATAATCAGTACGACTCTAATAGACCCCTGTAACTAAAAGTCAGTCACAGAGAAATTGTCTTAAGCAGAGACTCCCCAAATTCTGCCTCTACCAGACATGATTGCCACCTTGACGAGAAGGAAGTATTGTTCCAGGTCTCAAGGGAGGCAATCAAAAATTTTCAATGGAAGGGGAAAAAAATTGACATTAACCCTGTTCTTTCTTTAGGAGCCCTTGCTGCAGTCCACTCCGCAAACACACCGGAAGTGCTGGAATATATGTCCTTAAAATAATTTTTTCTTCATAAGAAAGTGTTTTCGATATATTCAACCTACATTATTAATAGTATCCAACAATATACATCGTTTTATAGAAATAATATTGATTTAAAAAAAGGAAAAAAAAAGGGGGCCCACAAAACAGGCAGTAAAGCCCAAAAAAAAGAGGCAGAGAAAGCCCACAAAACAGGCAAAGAAAAGAGGCCTAGGGCTCAAGGATGTCTATGATGATAAAGCTAAAATTGAATAGCGCAAACGCTGAGGTTTCCTAAAAAAAAATTCAAATAATTTTGAAACAAATATCTTCTTATTGTAAATTATAGGTTTCCACCAGTAAGTGGTTATTAATAGTCAATATTTTATTCTGCTGAAAAGTATACTGAGAAATGATTTGGGTTAAGATTTATCTCCCTTGTTTGACCATGACAAAAAAAAAAAACCCAGTATAGTCACAGGGGGCGCGGAGGCTGAGTAGTCAAGCGCTCGGCTTAACCAACCTGAGGTCCTGGGTTCGAATCTAGGTGAAGGCTGGGATTTTGAATTTCGGGATTTTTAGGGCGCCCCTGAGTCCACCCAACTCTAATGGGTACCTGACTTTAGTTGAGGAAAGTAAAGGCGGTTGGTCGTTGTGCTGGCTACATGACACCCTGCTCGTTAACTGTTGGCCATAGATTTTCTTCTTGATGGTTTTGTCAAGGGCCAAACTCTCATTCAAGGCCTCGAGGGAGAAACCTTTCCTTGTGGTTGCATTTACTTATGGTGTATTCTTTCATTATATATTGCACTCCATTTATATATTGTTGGAACCTGGTTGTTATTTGTTCTTTTAAATTGTATTCGACTTATATACATACTAAATGGATTCTTTCTCTTTTAAAATGAATGTAAACACTTTATTTGAAAAACAAATGTAAGTAGCTTTTAAAACAAAAAAATACTTAATTTAGTAATACAAATTTTTTTGAAAACATTATCTTAGAAACAAACAAAAACATGTACATATACTTTA
Organism: Biomphalaria glabrata; assembly: GCF_947242115.1. NCBI lineage: Eukaryota > Metazoa > Mollusca > Gastropoda > Planorbidae > Biomphalaria > Biomphalaria glabrata. The sequence continues at coordinate 34,839,575 of NC_074712.1, read as the reverse complement.
AAAAATTGAGTAAAAAGCCTCCCTTATTAATATACTATCCAGTGTTGTTTTTTTTTTTTTACTGTTAATAGTGAATTGTTGTAAAAATTGTGCATTTATATGAAAAAAAAAACTGCTTGCATAATTAATTTTAAAGGACTAAATGATTTGCTTTTTAAAAAAGCCGCTAAATCAGAGCTTTGAAAATCCAAAATATGATATCGGAATTTATATATCTTTACTAGTTTTTACGATCTAAACGGGACGGACGGACAGACGGACGGAGTAACAGACCACACAAAACCAATAGCTGCTATTCCCATTACGGTGGCATCTAAAAAACACCTTAGTTTCACTACTTAACTACCCATTAGGTAGTTCCTAAAGCCATAAATAAATAAATCTGTAAGACTAAATGTATTGTCCATTTCAGCTTTAGTTCAATAGTAATGTTTAAAGATATCAGCGTTACCTTTACTTGACTGGACTGCTGTATACGGGAGAGCAAGATAAATGATCAAACACTAGAATGGAATTTACTGAAATGAAAACTTGACAGCAATAATAAGAAGTATTCTATGTTCTAGAGAAGGAAACGATAGTTCTCTTAATGCCAAGGATGATCCATATGTTTTCATGCACTGACCTATATGAACATTGTGCAACTCTACATGCGTAATGTATCCTAGATAAGTTGTAATTAGTTGAGAAGATCTAGGAAATCTTAGCGCTAGCTATTCTTAATGCTTTAGGAATTCATCAGGCCTGGGTAGGCGGACAGATATATTTGGCAAAACTGTTCACTCAGCAGCAAACAGGTAGATTGTTGGGGGGCAGTGAAGGCGCGTGCAAAATAAGAGAAATGAGAGAGAGAGAGAGAAAGAAACAGAGAGAGAGAGAGAGAGAAGGAAAAAAAAAACTTGAGCTCGGTGTAGACTGTAACATTGTGAGTTACAAAACAACTCACGCGCATAAATTCTGCTGTAGGCAGGAAGGTTAAAACTCTCCTCCCGTCAGGTATTTGTAAAAGTTGAAGAGGAAATGAAACAATGACATCCTCTTGCCCTTCCGCTCTCCTAAACTAAAATGGTTTTCCACTTCAAAGGCTGTTTCTCACTACAGTTAATAGTACAGTCGACCAGAGGACAATGCAACAGACACTTGGATTGCATCCCTTGTTTTGAAGATGTGGGCAAAATCAGTGGACGAAAAATTGAACCTGGAAAAAATCAGGGGCACGGTCGACTTTCGGTTTAGTTGTATCCACATTTGTATCCGTTAAATAAAAAGTAACATTCAAATTGTGATTAAAGAAAAATACACTTGAGAAACACTAAATGGAAATAGCGTAAAAATTGTGTGAGAATGAATGAGAGAGAGACAGAGAGACAGAGAGAGAGAGAGAGAGAGAGAGATCTATGGAAAAAGTTTAAGGGAAAGAGAGAAATTGAGATTGAGAGACAATGGAAGAGAGAGAGAGAGAGAGAGAGAGACAGAAACTGAGAGAGAGAGAGAGAGAGAGAGAGAAAGAGAGAGAGAGAGAAAAAGAAGATGAAGGATAGAGAAGGTGGGGGCACTAAAGAGAAATTACAATTAAACAGGATATAAATGGGTTGAACTGTTAAACATGGTATATTTTTTTTTTTTTTTTTTTTTTTAATTTTATTAGCGGCCTCCGAATGGGGAAAAAACGCAATTAGTTTTGTGTGGAATATCTGTCCGTCCGTCCGTCCGTCCCGTTTAGATCTCGTAAACTAGAAAAGATCGTGAAAATCCGACATCATGATATTTTAGACCATTCAAAGTTCTGATGCAACGGCTACTTTTTTCTTTTGTGAAAGCGAAAAATCTAATTTGTTAAATCACTTATATAAGCTGTTGTTTTTTTTTCATAAAAATACACCACTTTTATAACTATTAACTATTAATAGTAACAAACACGGGAGACTCTTTAGTAGAGGAGGTAACTATCTATCATATTTATAACACATTTATGCAAATGGTTCTAGATTTTTTGACAATTTTTTTTTTACATTTGTATTGCTAAGTTATGTAAGTTCTGTCATACTAACTACTACATTTACACGAAAAAATCTATTTAGTATGCATATAAATTGGACATAATTTAAAACAACAATAATAAGTAGTTTTTCATATTATCGCGTGAACTGTAGTACTGCGCCATATCCATAGAATACTTAACTAAAGGAAAATTATTTTTTAACGAAATGTATTTTTCTTGAGGATTTGAATAAGAGATTAACCCTTTACAAAACAATTACATCAATTAGATATTCATTATAAGACATCAGTTAGGCCAGGTTCACATTAAACTTCACTTTCACCTATCCTTTGGTCTGTTGGACCGCGGGGGCACTACACAAGATCTGTTAATCTTCTTTCTCCATTATTTGTCTTTGATAGAATTTCTGATGTTCTTTTTGAAAATATTTAAACTTGCCTTTTTATCTGCCTGGTTGGACCACTTCAGGGTCCGATTTTGAGTTTGTGTTTCCACACAAACTGTCTTTGTAACCTTGTTGTTAACGTAATGCATTCATTTCTTTATTTGCACTCTAGCTAGATGTAGATCTAATTATTGACCCTCCGGTATGCTAGAAAACTATTACAATGAACTAAAGATCTATAATTTTATTTTCGTGTTTCGGATTAGTACTGACAAATTCCATATAATATAATCCAAGGCATTTCTTCATGAAATAGTTCAATACTTTCGGTTAAAAAATAACAAGGACATGTATGATGACAATAATTTGTAAGGTATAATAATTACCTTTAATGACTTGTTTGGGTGTTTGTGTGGGTTTTATTTATTTTTTAACAAAATAGGTCTTTTTTTTTTTTAAATAAAGAAGCATAATCTAACAGTCACGACTTTATACGTCTGATTTTACCGGGTTGCGGTTCTTGTAGTTTAAAAATAGAACCACTACGCTAGGTGAATTTAAATATCAACTGCTGACGTCAACATCTTATCAAAGATGGTATAAAATTAGACATAGAGTAGAGCTTTTAAAACTGTAGAATCTTTTGGTGGAAACACTCAATTTACTTTAGAGAGATTGAAGAAGTGAAGTCTGAATATTCTTAGTTACATTTCACAATCTCTTTAATTAGTTGACATGATCACAGGGTAATAGTGACAATACAAGTTGCTTTTTCAAGGAACAAAAAAGAGAGAGAGAGAGAGAAACGACATTTTATTCTTTTCCGCCTGCAACGCCGAGTGTTTCGATCACAATCTAGATCCAATAGCGTAGCTAGGGGAGGGGTGCAAATTTGAATGTCACCCCCACATGAATGTCCTAAATTATTTTTTTTTACATTTAATAATAAATATTACTCCACTGCCATCTTGCTTTTCGCGTGGATTAAAAAATACTAGACAGCATTGATGTAGATTGTAGATGATGTTATAGATGATGTTATAGATGATGTTCTAGATGATGTTATAGATGATGTTATAGATGTCTTTGCTGCACAGAAAGCATGACGTGAGGCGATATGAATTGAGATTTGTCACTCGTGCATTATCCCGCCAATAAACAAAGACATTATTCATTAAAAGAGTCTCAATGATTATTTTTTGTTAACTATACTTATATACTGTACTAAATGGAATTTAGACTTATATATTTATTAAGTGCATTATCTCAAGTGAAATCGAATGTCGAAATGCAGGGGCCCTTAAAAAGGTCAAGACCCCGGGCCCCCCAAACCCTAGCTAAGCCACTCTCTAGATCTATATATTAATTCCGATATGAGCTCCGATAATTCAAAGCAGATTTTTTCAAACAAATCTTTCGACGATTCTAAACAAAAATTCTGTTAGATTAAAAATGTAAAAACTCAGAACAGTACGTACTGCTGTTTGATTAATAATAATTATAATACTAACAATAATAAAAAAAAAACCACTACTGCCTAAGGCATAGCAACTTTACATTGAATAGCTACCCTGTCCCTGGCAATAGCATTAAACAACTCCACCAGTGCACACACCTATATAAAATCTCTTCGTACTCTTAGCAACAACAAGGGAAAACAAAATGACCAGAAAACAGGCTTGAAAAAAAGAAGATAATAATGAGATTTGAAAGCTTACAAATAGTTTTTAACTCTAGACGCAACTTTCACACGTGATGGCTGCTGGGATAGAAAGAGATCGAAAGGCATTAATTTGTTGGCTCAGGTAATGAGTAGGCAGACTTCAAAACTTGACGGATCAACACCCTTGTAACAGTGAATCAGGTAGGCATAATCTGTGTGCTAAAAACAGTCTGGGGTCTCGAAGATGCACAGGTGCAAAGTGCACGTATAAATGCCCAAACTTGCCTCGGTCTTAATGTCAATTATAACTTTGGTTCGCTGATTTTTGTGTTTGTGTTTTTGTTTTATCAGCTGGGGAGAAGCTGGTCGGCTATGGGTTGAGGTGGGCGGGGGGGGGGAGACTTGGTTACCAAGAAACAATTTAAAAAAACATTTTTTTTAATAACGAAAGTTAATTTAGGCGATGTTTTAGGAGGAAAACTAGATAAGAAATAATAATAATAATAATAATAATAATAATAATAATAATAATCTTTATTATCCGTAAGGAAATTTGTCTTACAATTTGTGCATTACACCAAACAAAAAACATTATAACTATAAGAAACCAAAGTGTACATTCACACCAGACGCACTCATAATTTACATGTGACAAAGTTTATACCAGATTGTTCTTATTTAATGATTTGATTGCCAGGGGAACAAAAGAGTGTTTGTGTCTGTTTGTCTTTGCTATCGGTGTCTTGTATCTCTTTTGTGATGGTAAAATCACAAAATCCTGACACAAAGGGTGATTCTTTATTTCGAGGACCTTGTTAGCTTTTTTATAGATGTTTGTCTCAAACAACTGCCCAAATGGGGTTTGTTTTTTGCCAATGATTTTGCCAGCAGCATTTAGGATTCTATTAAGTTTATTTTTATTTTTAATGCTCAGATTGCCATACCAGGCAGTGATATTGAAACTTAAAATATTGCAGATGTGAGCGTGATAAAACATAGCCAAGGCCTTTTCGCTAACATTAAACGAGGACAGTTTTCTTAGTAGTCGTAATCTTTGCTGCCCTTTTTTGCTGATATAATCAGTATTTGCAGTAAAATTTAGTTTATTGTCTAGGATAGTACCAAGGTATTTAAAGGTTTGCACAATTTCAATAGTCTCTCCAGCTACAGAAACAATATCATTTTCCTTCTTTTCCCTACGAAAATCGATTATCATTTCTTTGTTTTTTTTTACATTTAATAATAAAAAATTATCTTTACAGTATTCCTCAATGTGTTCTAGTTCTTTGAAATACTCATTTACGTCTGAGCTCTCTGAGAGCAGGGCAATAATATTTACTCAGTATTGGATCCTCCCTTCTAAAACCGTTTTGATCCTAAACAATCGTAATCATCTTCAATCTATAGTTGAATTGAGGATTTTTAAGTCAAAAGCAAATTATTGAACAACTATTTCGCCCTCCCTCCTATTTCACGACATTTGTGTTAAGAAACGTTAATGAAGTGATGTTAAGGAGGAAGTAGTCGAGTTACTATTTACTCAAATAATGAATTCTTCCTTCTAGAATTGTTTTAAAAATGGGTTACTCCATTGTTTCTCAATCTGGGGGAGTGTCTCCTTAGAGACATCTGGGGGGTGGGGGGGAGGGCGATGCTCTAAAGAACTAATTCCCCGATTTAAGGAAAATAAACTAAACTGATTGACTTTAAAGTTTCATTTCGTAAATTTGGTTTCCAAACATTGTGTAAATAGCCAATACATAATGCTAGTAGCTTCTATATGATAAAATTAAAAAAAATAAATAAATACATAACTAAATAAAAATACACAACTGGAAAATCATTATAGTTATATGTCTGTAAGTTTCTTTTTCGTGACATTCTTAAGACTTACCGGGCTCAACTAACAGCGCTGCCTCCGATCCTAGTTGGCTAGGGGTGACCAAACGAGTTGTTTTTTTTCGGTGGGGGTAGGGAGATGGAGCGCTACTAGTAGGCCTAAAAGTTTAAGAAACACTGGGTTACGCCAATGATTATCAACACAATTAGAAGGATTTCATGAAATCATTCAAAGCCTAATAAACAAATCTGAGAGATTATTTTACTTTAGCATAAAAAAAAAATTGTAAAAATTGATTGTAAAAAAAAAATAAGGCAGTGGTGCCGGCTTTTTTTTTTTAACAGGTAGTTGATTATTTATTCCTAGAGTAAAATATAAATGGTTGTGGAGTGGGGTGGGGTGGAGACAACTTGTTGATGTGCTGCGAAGAGATGCACTCTCTTGCTAGAAGGTGAGCCAAAAACTAAAATGAAGCAGTTACCATGGTGACGGGAACACGCGCATAGGCACAGGGAAAACTCATTAACCTAAAGGGGGGCAGAGAGGATGCTGTGCAAGTGCAGGTGACACAATGAGGCAAAGCACATCCTCCCTAGGTGGGGGGGGGGGAGGCTGTAGATGTAGTTGGCTCTTTGTATTTCAAACAAAAACTGGCTCAAATGCAAAGAGTCTTTCTATACTGACACTAAAGACGTAATAGATAGTGATTTAAATGTTAGAGTCCATCTAGACTGACAATTGGGGGTAGAGACTTCACAAATATCGATCACTATTCGACACTTTCACAAAACGAATAAATCTCCCTGACATGAGTCTTGCAATCTTCAATTACCTTTCCTATAAATAATTGTTCATTATATTTTCTTGAGCATTATTAATGACATAAAACTTTAACAAAACAATCGTCCATTTCTCTCTAGCCTAGACTCTAGCTCATTAGGCTCAATCCCACTTTTTACAACCCCGATTCTCTCGACCCCAGTTCTATAGATCCCGATTCTCCAAACCCACTTCTATCAGCGCCAAGTCCAGGTTCTCTTTATGTCAACAAACCATCGCAAAAGCTACAGTCTTCAACATTTTTTACCCTGAAGCCCTAGGGGTACGTGTTCCACAGGTTGAGAAACGGCGCTGTAGTTTACTAAAAGCAGCACATGTTTCTGTAAATCGTCTTAAGCCTCACTTTACAAACATAGGCCCACCTTACTTCTTCGGGGTCCCATTATGACGATGGTCCTCAAACAGTTGAGTCAACGAGATTGAAGCATTTGGTGTATATAAACAAATAGGTGAAAAAAAACAGCTTTACATCCAAGGGAGACAAAGACTTTTTTCGCGTATGTTCAGCTGTTTTCAGTGCCAAATTTAGACTTGAAAAAGCCCTAAGCCAGTGATGCCCAACTTAACTCACCGAGCGGGCCATTTTAATTTCCAACACTCATGTCACGGGCCAAATGAATGAAAAGGTACAAAAAAGAAATGAAATTGACCTGAAATTATTTTATTAAAAATCTGTGGATCTAATACATTAATTATGAGATATTTGAAGTTTTATCTTTTTTTTTTCACGCGTCAGAAAATGTCTTGATTTCTCGAATTAAAATATGAGCAACATTGTAGCTCGCTTTACAACCGACTCATTTTCTTGTCGCTTTTTGGTGAATATTCCCATCGATCCTCTAAAATCTAGGCTTTAAAAGATTTAACAATTATATTATTCGCGGCTCAAACCAAGAATGTGCCAGTCCTATTCGTCTGATAATGTCGTTTATATGTTGTATTTTTGTAAAACATCCACACGTTCTTGACAAATCAAACATGTTGGCTTAATAGCTACAAAAAAAGTAAAATGCGTACACTCGTCCTGTTAGATTCTACATTCAGAATCCTATTTCATAAACGCACAATTGATAAAGGTCATGGACCAATCCATCAGAGAAAATGTGAGAGCCCTAACGTAGGGTTAAGGTACATTTTTCAACCTTTTTATTTTGGAGGGGAGATTTTCTACGCCTTGTGCCGACTTTTCGACGGCCGGATTGAACCACGTCGCGAGCCGGATATGGCCCGCGGGTCGTATTTTGGGCATCACTGCCCTTAGCTATTTGATATATGGGGCCCTTCGCAGGTCCAGTCCTGTGTATATCTGTGCTGAATATTTCTTGGAGGCCCTAAGTTATAGTTTGCGTTGCCTATAGGTAAATCCGGTCCTGGACTTCATTTAAAGTACAAACTCTACTTAGTACTGCTCGTAAAATGAAATCAATAATGTCATCTGTAATAGCAGGTCACTGAGCAAAAAGAATGCATTTTATTAGTGACAGATAAGAGTAAATAAATGAATAGCCTAAACCCAAGCCTCATTATCAAAACGAGGCTGGGAAGTCAATATTAAAGTCTCTCTTAGCGAACATGCTTTCACACGTTGGAATACCGCAGCTGACATGAATGCATGTTTGGATACTAATCAATTCATTCCATTTTCACAATTGTAACGAAGTGTAATTAATTTCGAAATTTAAATCCAATAAAAAAAGCAACAAGAGTAGCATCAACGAGAGTATACTCTGCGTAATGAGGATGCTAACCAATGGTGATGTGTTATTGTGTTATACTTTTATACTAGAGTTTCCATAAAATTAACTCTTTTATCTCTGTAACTATTTTCGACGTTCTGACAGAATTCATTTTTCACATTTCTACAATCTACCCCTTTGGATTAAACTTCAATAACTATTTTTTTAATAATCAGAAAACGTTTGACTTTTGATACAGAATTTTAGGAGCACGCATGCTCTTTTTATATAACACAAATACAAGTTTAGAAAAAATAAAATAAATTTAATTTAATGGGGTCAAATCAACGACAGTATCGTCAATTAGAAGAGAAAGAGTTAACTTACCGGATTTTGAATTTGGAAAAAAAAATTACAAAATCAACAAATGCTTAGCGATCCTACAAAATGCTTTTTTTTGTAAAAAAGTACCAAGTCTACGATAGAACACACTAGACTATATATCAACTGAATAAGGAAATATGTCACTGTTCATCCATAGAGACCCAAAGAAACACTAGCACTCATTAAAATAAATCAGTAGATCTAAGTCTATATGAGTGTATTTTTTTTCTTGCCAGTGGTGACAGTAAATATAAGAGATACGACACCCCTCTCCAGACCACTCCTCCATTGGACTAACACTCCTCCAAGAGTGCATCCTCTTATCATCAAGTTGGTCAACTTTAGAAAGAAAATTTGGCAGTTGTCAGCACGGGGTAAGAGCTAGGATTGAAAGTGTGGTACTTCAAATAGAACAGGGAAGATAACTCGATGCTATATTTACGTATACAAGTATGAACATTTTCCATTCCTTAAATATCTTTAAACACTTTTGTGATACTTTCAATATATCTGAATGTTTCTTCACAAAACAAAATGATAAGAGAACAATATTGACCCAGCAATGCTTAATTTTATACGACCTGAGAAGAATATAAATTTCCAAAAGTATGGGTCTTTGGTCAGTGCATTATCATAGAATTAAAAAATATATAACGTTTTGATGGCCCAGTTGTTGACCATCGTTGACTTCTAGCTGGTAGAATTTGTATCCACCAATCTTCCAGTTAGTCCTACCTCGAAATCAATTCAGCACATTTTTGTCTAGTCACCGCACGAAGTAACTAGTTGGGCTAACTCTCAAAATGATCGAAACATATATCTAATTAGCCAGACCGATTGGGACTTTTTTTATTCTAAATGTGATGACCTGGCTAATTAACTCTTTCTCTCCTAATTGACGATACCATCGTTGATTTGACCTCATTAAATTAAATTAATGTTTCATTAAAAAATTTTTTTATGTTATGTAAAAAGAGCAAGCGTTCTCTTTTAATTCTATACCAAATAAAACATTTTCTGATAACAAAGACCAAGCTATTGAAGCTTAATCATAACAGGGAATAGGAATAGTATAGTGGAATAGTAATGAGCAAAATGAAGAATTCGGTCGAAACGTGGAAAAATAATTACGGAGAGAAAGAGTTAAACATCCACTCAAATGTACACCTCACTTTAAAGAAAGTAAAGCTGATGTATTGGTAATCAGTTTGGACGATGTAATGGGTTTCAGAAGGTCAATGTATTGGGCAGCAGTTGGTCAATGTACTCGACATCATTTGGTCAATGTCTCAGTGATCAATACAATGAATTAAGGCAGTGTCATGGGCACCGACTGGTCAGTATAATGGAGTTGGCCAATCTGATGGGCACATTTTACTTGCGTACCCAACTATACAAATATGAACTGGCTGAACTCTCTCTAAACATTTCGCCCTTTGGACACGTAAAGAACTCTATCCACTGGAGGGCAGACCAATTCGTCGGTTTATTGGCAGACGCTGTGTGGGTTTTGTGTAGGTAGAGAAGACTAAATGTGTACTTGAAAAAAAATGTGGATGAGTTCATGCGTCTTTCTAATGTGTGTGTGTGTGTGTGTGTGTGTGTGTGTGTGTGTGTGTGTGTGTGTGTGTGTGTGTGTGTGTGTGTGTGTGTGTGTGTGTGTGTGTGTGTGTGTGTGCGTGTGTGTGTAAGTAAACATAAGAATGAGTACAACAGCTTGAGATGGGTGTGGGCAGTGAGGAAGGGTGTGGTGACATACAACTGCATGTGTTTGAAAGGAAGAGCTCAGACGAGGCGTTAAGAGTTAAACTGAACCTAGTCTAGATAGAAGATACTTAAAACAATAACACACTCTGTCTGTGCTAAACAGGAAAAAAATGTTATAACTGCAATACAAAATACAGACACGTAGATTTATTAACAGAAAGAAGCATTCATTGACTAACACACAAGCTGTCATTACCAAATACAAGCTGGCATTGACAAACACAAACTATCATTGACAAATACAAATTGACAAATACAATATGTCATTGATAAATATTAGTTGTCATTAACAAATACAAGCTATCAATGACAGTTACAAGCTGGCATTAACAGATACAAACTGGCCTTTTCAGATACAAACTGGCCTTTTCAGATACATTCAAAGTACAAAGGAACAACAGACCAACATATAAGAAAGCAAATCATGTACAAATGCAAACTGTAACTCTCGTAATCTTTAATATTCTTGAAAGATACGAAACACTGTTAAGCTCATAGACATAAATAAATATAGACTGGCCGATTAAAGAGTTTTATGAAACGAAAATTTGTGACTTGCAATTTTTTGTACTTTATTATACAGCATTTATGAGCAGTATAAAAGTTAAGTATTCATATCTATTTCAGCCACACACCTATATATATATTGTAAATAAGGAGGCAGTGTAGTTTTGTTTAATCTCTAAGAATGAAGATCATGCAATTTTTCATAATTCGGAAATCCGAATACAATAGATATACATGTTTTCAAATTACATGAAGTTACTTCCTTCGGCCAGTCTATATTTATTTTTGTCTATGGTTAAGCTATAGAAAAAAAAAAAAGGACAACTCCTTCCAATGTTTTCATGCCCTTGTATTTCTTTTTCGAGTACTCACCCTTTGAACAGATAGAGGTACGTTGAACTCCCTGCCCCCTACCAGTCGGAATCCCCAGGGGACGTCAGGGCTTGACCTTTGAAGCCAAATGGTTTCCATGTCAGTGCGAGGCCGGTGCCCACCTCTGGTGCAACACACAAACACTTATCTGTTGTAATAGAGAGAAACGTAGAATTGAAGAGGGTATGTGATGTGATACGTCTTATTCTGGGAGGGGACTGTTCTGTGTTCAAAATAATTCATTTGCTTAGGTATATAATTTAGATATAAATTAAAAGATAACATTTTAAAATATATCTGCTTTATTATCTTCACATGTGGAAATGAGTTTTTCTACATCTCTTCGATGAAGATCAGATTCATTTCTAGTACAGAGATATTTTGTCATTAAGACATAATGGAAGTAAAAGTTTATCTTTTTTTTTAAATTTAACTGGAGCTGGTCCTAAGATGTTGGCTCTAGTCATGTAAATTGCTTTTTTTGTCTTTGTGGAGATTCCCATTCCCACTCCAGGTCTACAAAAGAGATTGGACTAGAGTGCAGTGGACATTAAAGTGGCACTATACGAAAGTAAATATTAAAAAGCAAAATGTTTAAAACTAAACTTTTAAAGATACAAAGCTTATCTAAGGGCTTTGTACTTACAACTTTACCTCTCAATAATGCAGAAGTTATTTTCCTTATTTTGATTAAAAAAAAAAATTACCAAGAATTAATTGACTAATTGGTTAATTTTTTTTTCTTCATATTTTGTTAGTTACAATAAATAATTATTTTCAGTTTCTACTTGATCCGAGGATTGGTGTGCGAGAAATAATGTGTTCACTTATATAAAGGGACGAAACATTTCATATTTAGCCGTATCTATGAATACAGAAGGATTAATTTCCCTTGTTGGTATCAAACAGAATAATTAATTACCAGTAATTAATTGAATAGTTAATTATTTTTTAAATATTTTTTTTATTCATGTCTTGTTTTACCAGACAGGCAGACAAAATGAGTTGATGTAAGCTTTGTAAAAATGTCTTACCCTCAGGAGCTTATATTAATACTCAAAGACATAAATTCATTTGATGAAAACGATTTTTTAAAATATTAATTTGATTCGAAAGCGTAATGTTGGTCAATTCCTAAACATTCTTGATATCTGATTAAATATGCTAAGGTAAAACTTTGATCATTTATATAACCCTCCTTCATTTAAACAGCAGTCGGGAGATTAGCTGGCCTTAAGTGAAACAAAATAATAGTTCCGTAGTGCCGGGAAATCAAACATTATTTAAAAGCAACACCTTTCAGTTGACTTTTTAAAGCCAATATTAGAGGTATCCAATATATATATATATATATATATTCTCTTCCCATCGGATCTTCAACTCCCCCTTCCTCCTCTTTGTCGATTCATTCATTATTTTTGTTAAGCCTTATCACTCCCAGAGTTGTCTATTGAGCTGTGATCTGTTGAATGTCAGTTTGACCTGAGTTTTGAAGTACAGCTTTGGCAACACAGTAACAGAGCGTCTATTTCAAATTGATTCACACCGCAAGATCGTTGCTTGCATAGCACACGCCCTACTAGTCATTGCTGCTGCTGCTGATGATGATGATGTTCTGGCACAGCATCTACTTTCACCTATCCTTTATCTGTTGGACCGTTGGGGCACCACAGAAGATTTGTCGACCGTCTTTCTCCATTCCTCTTTGTCTTTTGCCTTGGATAGAACGTCTTTCAATGATAGGCCCGTCCATTCTTGGATGTTTTATGTCTTCCCAACGCTTTCTTTGTCTGCCTCTTCTTCTTTTTCCTGGTACTGATCTCTGAAGGAAGGTCTTTGCGAGCCCCAAAGACCTTGTAATATAGCCATAGAGTTTTAGTTTGAGTTTTTTTTTACACTAGTTAGCAGGTCATGGTGGGATCCAATGGCTGCAGTAACTCTGTCTGTAATCTCTTCGTTTGTGATGCGGTATTTAAATGTGATATCTAGGAGTTTTCTGTAGCATCTCAATTCCATAGCTAGGATCCTTAACTACAGCTCTGTAGTCAGTGTACAAGAATCGCAATCATATAAGAATGTGGCCATGACCATGGAGCGCATCAGTCTGTTTTTAGTGTCGAGGGCAATGCCTTTGTCTTTCCATATTGTTTTTGAGTTTTGCAAATGCTGCTGTGGACTGTGCAATTCGGACCAGTAGTTCAAGTTTCGTTCCCTCATTTGAGACGATAGCTTCGAGGTATTTGAAACTTCTGACACTAGTCAGCTTTTACCTCCAATACTGATGTCCCCTTTAAAGCCCTGTCGGCTGTTGGTTATCATTTGAGTTTTTTCGGCATTTATTTCCATATCATATGCTGCGGAGTCTTGTCTATGCGCATCACCAGGTCAGCTAGTTCTTCTTCTGTCCCTGCTAGGTCATCTATGTCAACCGCAAAGTGTAAGTTTTCATTTCACACGCGCGACTAGTTATTGCTGCTGCAGCTGATGTTCTGGCACAACAGAAGGGCTCATCCACAGCGTTGTCTTCTTCAAAAAACACACACACCCACTTAATTCACTCACTCACGTTGAAGAGAAACAAAGTTAAATTCAAAGACTCGGTCATCTCTACACACAAAAAAGCAATGTTAAGAAATAGGTCAAATAATTTACTCTTACAGTATAACCTTTTACCATTAGTATTTCTTTGAACTATCAGTGGAAGAAGTTTTAAAACGTTTGTCTGATGATGTCTTGTGGACATCATAATGACCAGCAGCCTTATTCTTGGCCAACAGATCATAAATCTATATCTCAAAGCTGAATGGTTTCTCCTTCTTTGGTTGTACTTCCATCTTTTGTCAACCATCTGTTGCGTTAATGATTCAGCATTTATCTATCGTGGTCTATGATAGATTTTCTTCATCTATCGTGGTCTATGATAGATCTTCTTCATCTATCGTGGTCTATGATAGGTCTTCTTCATCTATCGTGGTCTATGATAGGTCTTCTTCATCTATCGTGGTCTATGATAGGTCTTCTTCATCTATCGTGGTCTATGATAGGTCTTCTTCATCTATCATGGTCTATGATAGGTCTTCTCCATCTATCGTGGTCTATGATAGGTCTTCTTCATCTATCGTGGTCTATGATAGGTCTTCTTCATTTATCGTGGTCTATGATAGATCTTCTTCATCTTTCGTGGTCTATGATAGATCTTCTGCATCTTTCGTGGTCTATGATAGGTCTTCTTCATCTATCGTGGTCTATGATAGGTCTTCTTCATCTATCGTGGTCTATGATAGATCTTCTTCATCTATCGTGGTCTATGATAGATCTTCTTCATATATCGTGGTCTATGATAGATCTTCTTCATTTATCGTGGTCTATGATAGATCTTCTTGATTTATCGTGGTCTATGATAGATCTTCTTCATCTATAGTGGTCTATGATAGGTCTTCTTCATCTTTCGTTGTCTATGATATATCTTCTTCATCTATCGTGGTCTATGATAGGTCTTCTTCATCTATCGTGGTCTATGATAGGTCTTCTTCATCTATCGTGGTCTATGATGGTCTTCTTCATCTATCGTGGTCTATGATAGATCTTCTTCATCTATCGTGGTCTATGATAGGTCTTCTTCATCTATCGTGGTCTATGATAGATCTTCTTCATCTATCGTGGTCTATGATAGATCTTCTTCATCTATCGTGGTCTGTGATAGATCTTCTTCATCTATCGTGGTCTATGATAGGTCTTCTTCATCTATCGTGGTCTATGATCCATTCTCTTTGACTATAAATGGTCCATTCATAATCGTGGTAAATTATCCAACATTCATCTTTCGTGGTCTATGATTCATCATTCATCTAAAGTGATCCATGATCCATCATTCTTCTATCTAGATCTCTCATCTCTCATCTATCGTGGTTGGTGGTCTATCAAGCTTTTCCGTGATTAGATGTTAAGTCCAAATCTGGCTAATCGTCTTCGAATATTCAACCTAGTTGATCTTTAAATAAAACAAATAGAGAGCAAGTGACTGAATCAACTTCAACCTTTTAATAACTCTATCCACCTGAAACCAAACATCTGAAAGCAAGGGACGTTCTAATCACGAGAAACCAGAGCTACAAGTTTCAGTTTGGCTCTAGTACATGTCTTTTCACACCAAGCTATTGGAAGTTTGTGCAAAATCAAACACCATTGTACATACATTATAAATATATATGTATATACTAGTCGGATATGGCCCGCGACCTGCGGGCCCAGTGCTATTAGAGCATGGAATGGGTTGCCTGAGCTAGCCAGGAAAACCAGTGACTTGGCAGAATTTAAGTCATTGGTTAATATGCATGACTGAATGCATGACGCGTAGGGCGTAATCATCTTCTTTTTTGAAGTAACGTCTGTAATATATAAGATAAGATAAGAGAGACATTAAACATACACTACGGTCTCAGACCTGATCTAAAGAACATTTATGCCAAGTTTTATCAAGACTGGTCAAACGATTTTGATTTCTAAGCGGGACATACATACATACTTATATACATATTATATATATATATATATATATATATATATATATATATATATATATATATATATATATATATATATACACATACATACTTATATACATATTATATATATATATATATATATATATATAGTTCGTCCATCGTGGTTCGATGATAACCACTTTATCATCCAGGGGGCTGAGGGCTTTGCACTGGGGTTTTATGCCTCCTCATGTGGCTGGTGAGACCTATGTGAGCCCGGAATGTTCGGCGCACACTGGGCAGGTTATTCCAGCTGGAGCTAGTGTCGTTTGCCTTGCTTTTCTTCTCAGGCGTTTTTCTTCTGCCAGCGTTGTTCTTTTTTCCTCATATATAGTCATACATATTAAATACATACATACAAAACATACATACATACATACATACATACATACATACATACAAACATACATAAACATTACTTTCTGGTTTATATATTAGATATACATAAATAATAGATCTAGATCTAAATATATGTAGGCCTACAAGCAAATGTTTTTATAAAAAAAATGGATTTATGTCGATTAGCTATTTTAATAGCCCCATTCATACTATTTTTAAATTAACGCATTTGCTTTACTTATAACATTATTAATGTGTTTAATTTGTTTCTTATACACTATATCAGTGACTATATCAGTGATACGCAAGTTAAGACTCGCGGGCCGCGGGTAATATATGGCTAGTAAACAATATATGCAACTAGTTTTTTTTTTTTTTACATGCACATAGAGGACACAGAATGCATGATTACAAGTGTTTTGAGTCATTTGTGTGTTGGGTGTGCTGAGGAATGCTGTTACAAGTGTTTTGAGTCATTTGTGTGTTGGGTGTGCTGATGAATGCTGTTACAAGTGTTTTGAGTCATTTGTGTGTTGGGTGTGCTGATGAATGCTGTTACAAGATTTAAAAGGAATACTCACACACACACACACACAGACATATACACTTGAAGTAAAGGGGCTACAAGTTAATACAAAAGTGTCACTTTTGAAATGTTTGCTGTCAGAAAACTATTTGAGATTGAAACATAATTCCTTAGATTTCATGATTTTGAGGTCAAAAGAAAATCCACTGCTGAGGACAGTCGCAGACGGCAAAAAGAGGAGGAAAATGGTTAGGTCTGTGCTGAATGTGGCAAAATGTGTAGGTCGCAGTAGCAGCTGCTTTGCCACGGATTCCAGATTGAGATTAGATTAAGTCAGACCTATTTAACAGATCAAATCAGACCTATATATCAGATCATGTCAGATCTATCTCACAGATCAAGTCAGACCCACCCAGCAGACGGATTCCAGATTGAGATAAGATTTAGTCAGACCTCTCTATCAGATCAAGTCAGACCTCTCTATCAGATCAAGTCAGACCTATCTATAAGATAAAGTCAGATCAATCAAATAGATCAAGTCAAACCTATCTAATAGATTAAGTCAAACCTATCTAATAGATTAAGTCAGACCTATCTAGTAGATTAAGTCAGACCTATCTAACAGATGAACTCAGACCCACCAAAAGATCACATCAAAACCTACCTTACACTTGAAATAATAAATCCAACCAACTCGATTCTCACTCGAAAGAAGAAACTCTAAAGGATAACTACCGCTGGAGCTACGGAGAAAATGATTGTGTGTTTGTATGTGTGTGCTTGTATGTGATCGCAGACAAGGGATGTGTGTGTGTGTGGGGGGGAGTGTGTGTGTTAGAGAGAAAACGTTTAGGAAAAAAAATGTTTACAAAAAAAAAACACCCGTGTTCTGGCTGTGTCTCAGCTCTATCTCTAGGCCTGGGTGTTGTAGAGGTAGAGCCACCCCACCGCCTCCCCTTGCCTCAGTCCCCTGTTTTCCTCCACCCTTCTCACCTCTTTACCTTAACCGTAGCCAGCCAAGGAGGAGGTACATGCTGGAAGGTGAGCAGTGCCTGCGAAGGGACGCGTAGGTGGTAGTGAGTACATCCAATCTTACACACGCCAAACAAACGCACACACAGACACACTTTCAAAAACTATAAAGACACGTAAAGATAACTCTGGCATTGATGGTCTTGACCAATGGCGTGACGAAGCTCATGATGTTGACTAGTCAAAGCAAACTTCCTTCTAGCAGACATGACCTTGTGATGTTGAATGTGGTGAAAACATTATTTAGGATT
This sequence comes from Biomphalaria glabrata, assembly GCF_947242115.1. NCBI lineage: Eukaryota > Metazoa > Mollusca > Gastropoda > Planorbidae > Biomphalaria > Biomphalaria glabrata. Next base: position 34,821,447 of record NC_074712.1, on the reverse strand, counting down.
ACTTTGATGTTAACCAGACCATGTGATACATAGTTTAAATATTTTTGAATAAGTTTGAAACTTTTCCTAGTGGTGTTTAAAGGTGAAAGTTGGAATATAGTTCCACTTTGATCTAACAATTTTGTAATCAATTTAAAACTTTATTCAACTTTTAAATAGTTTAGATAAATGCGTTTTTGCTATCTGTTGTAAGATTTCTTTAACAAACCTGACATTTCGTGAGCTTTCACAATGTGGAATATACACATCGGTGATATTACATCTTCGAAAATTGTCGAATTTATTTGAGTTGGATTTTATTGTTTTAAATTAGATTCTGAAGACAGATGTAGAGTCGACATTAAAACTAATAGAATGATGAAGACTTCATTCAGACTTTTTTCTTTCTTCTTTCTTCTTCTTCGTTCTCATTGTTATGTTGGAGTGTTCAGGTGACTAGACAAATATATGAGATGAACTGCGCAGTGGTTTCCAAGTCAAGGAGCTCTCCATATAGTTTTCTTTCTATTGGGGTGTTTTGGGGCCAATGTCTTATACGGGCCTCTTGGTAAAGAGAGCAGTTTTGGAGGCATTCTCTGAGGATACTCCACATGGGCAGATTTCACTGGTTCCAATTTTGAGCTTCCGGTACATGTGTTATTCAGACTTTTAAACATGTAGAATCTACAGTAAACCTTCAAATAATTATAACATCATAATGTAAGACATTGCTCGCTGTTATGCTCTTCCGCGGTGTTTAGTACTTGAAAATGTAACTAAGTCCAACTGGAGGTACCACTGAACTCAAGACTGGAACAGATAACACCGACCAAAGGCCAACAATCGATACATAGAGTCGACGCTGGTGTTGAAACAACAAACACTTTTTATACTTAATACGGGAACAGTCCGATGTCCTCTATTACTAGCCGTCTATAGAATTCTTCTTATTCTTACTGTAAATAAAAAACGTCTTGATTCTAAAGCGTCGCCTAGAGAGTTCTTGTTTTTTACCTATCTGTCACGTCACTTGTCACTAAGTAAAACTTTCCCCTTATTCCCGAAACAAATACTAAATTCTAATCATGTCATAACATCGTATATCAAGGCATTAATCATGGAATATGTTTTGGCTTTAGAAACGCTCGCAAACTGAGACACTCGATTCGCAATCAGAATTTTGTCAATTATTTTATTGCACAAAGTCTCCATGGCCTGTACACTAAGAATAGCTGAAACTTAAAACTGACGAAATGGAGACCATTTCGGACGGAGTAAGGTCACAGTAATAGTACCTCATGGCTACTCCTTCTTCCTCTCCACATTGAGCTTACAAGAATAGCCGACCCTCACTCAAAAGTAGTGACAAGTAAAATGTAATAAGAATGGCAATGTCTTCGATTCCGAACATTAAGGATGAGTGCAGTGTCACATGGCCTCGCAAACCCAGTTGTGACCTGCATATTTTTCCGCATCTTGTGCAGATACGCTGGCAAGACTACATTACAAATAATTATGCTCTGCCGGAGGCCGGTATGGGCAGTATAAAATCACTAATTACCGTTGGACAGCTGCGCTGGATCGGACACCTATCCCGCTTGGGAAACGACCGCATGCCAAAGGCAATCTTCTTTGGCAAGCTTGAAGGAGGACGACGCAACAGAGAAGCGCTTTCCGTAAGCGCTATAAAGGTCCACTCATTTCGCCCTCACTGGCATTGAGGTAAGTAGTTGGCAGCAGAAGGCCTCTGAAAGAGGCAGCTGGAGAACTCTACCAAAGACTGCGGAACACACATTTGAGACCCATTTGAAGACAAGCACATTAAACGAAAAAAAAAAAAACAAACTGAAATAGACCCCGAAACAGAAAACGACCAATTTGTCAAGTCACGTGATTCGACATGCATATTAAAGTTTGGAGTTGAGGGCTGAAATCGTAGTCTAGCAAATAGTGTCAATAGGAAACAAATCGAATTACTTAGGAGTGCCTCTTGTCCCTCCCCTCCCTCTGTTACATCACTAATGTCTATGTCATTGAGTTTTACTTCCTCAAGAAATGGGAGATCTACTTTCACTGCAACTGTGTAGTGTTCATTTTCTTTCAATTAAAAATTATCATCAAAATATTTTTTTAAATATAGATCTAGGGAAGACTTATAATTTCTTTAAACAAAAAATTCAGTGCTCATGAATTGGACTAGATGGCTGCTTGATGCTACGATGCCTCCGAATTTCCTCAATATGGTCGTAGGTTCGAACCTTGCCTTCTGCCATCACCGCCCCACCCTGCAAGAGGTTTGGACTCAGTCATTGTGACCAACATTTCTGAAGGGACGTATGAAAACTAATCCAGAAAACATTTCTAAAGGGAAAGAACTCCGCCCTTAAAATTAGTTCTATCAAAAATATAAAAGTTATTTCCGTTATCTTATCTTATATAATACAGACGTTACTTCAAAAAAGAAAATGATTACGTCATACGCGTCATGCATTGTCATACTCATTAACCAATGACCTAAATTCTGCCAAGTCACTGGTTTTCCTGGCTAGCTCAGGCAACCCATTCCATGCTCTAATAGCACTAGGGAAGAAGGAGTATTTGTAAAAATTTGTCCTAGCATATGGTATGTAGCATGTAGTTTTATCTTTGTGTCTTTCTGAGTATTTTATTAAATTTTGTTTTTGTATTTGAAGATTAGGGTTCGGTGTTTTATGTATGATTGCTACTTTACTTTTGAATCTTTTATCCTGAAGGCTTTCTAAATCTAGTGATTTTGGCAAAGGTGTTACTCTAGCCAAATGTGAATATTCGTTTGTTATGACTCTCACTGCTCTATATCATGCAAAATAATTAATTACCAATAATTAATTAACTATTTGAGTATTTTTGTTTATTCATTCATGTTTTGTTATGTACAATAAATAATTGTTTAAAGTTTCAACTTGATCGGAGAATACATGAGGAAGAAATAGCGTTAACAATTATTTAAGAGGACTAAACCCAACAAATTTAGCAATATCTGTGCATACTGAAGTAATAATTTCCTTTGTTGGCATTAAACAAAATGATTAATTATCAGTAATTTATTGTCTAATTGGTTACTTTTCGTTTAATTGATTCGTGTCCTGTGAATGCCAATAAATAATTGTTCGAAGTTACACTTGATCCCCAAAGAAGAACGTGTTTCAAAGTTGACTGACATGATCCAAATGTAACTTAGTTGCAAATTGTAACTCTGTAGAATGTGTCATCCTTCAATTCAAAATTGAAAATGCTGAAATTTCAAAATGAGACCCTTGCACCTAAAGTCGAGTGTTTATTTACTCAGCCATCCCTACGCCTCTCAGTTGAGCTGTTCCAAGTACATATATTTGTCTCTATTAAGTACTATTAAGCCAGTCTGTTAAGAAGTGCCGATATGCTACAGTATAGTTATTTGTCAATTAAGTGCTACATTTTAATTGTCTCTCAGTTTAGCTCCATATCAAAAGTCTTGTTAATTTCAATGTACTTATTGTTGATAGGATGGTGTTAATATCTTTTAAGTTATAGAAAATTAGTATACTATATAGGAAAATCAGTACTAAGTTTACTATATAGGAAGATTAGTACTAGTTTACTATGTATGAAGATGAGTACTAAGTTTACTATATAAGAAGATTACTACTAAATTTACTATATAGGAAGATTACTACTAAGTTTACTATATAAGAAGATTACTACTAAATTTACTATATAGGAATATTACTACTAAGTTTACTATATAGGAAGATTAGTACTAAGTTTATTATATAGGAAGTTTAGTACTAAGTTTATTATATAGGAAGTTTAGTACTAAGTTTACTATATAGGAAGATTAGTACTAAGTTTACTAAATAGGAAGATTAGTACTAAGTTTACTATAAAGGAAGAATAGTACTAAGTTTACTAAATAGGAAGATTAGTACTAAGTTTACTATAAAGGAAGAATAGTACTAAGTTTACTAAATAGAAAGATTACTACTAAGTTTACTAAACAGGAAGATTACTACTAAGTTTACTAAATAGGAAGATTACTACTAAGTTTACTAAATAGGAAGATTACTACTAAGTTTACTAAATAGGAAGATTAGTACTAAGTTTACTAACTAGGATGACATCGCGTGTGCCAGTGTTAGTGTGCGCCTGGATGTATTTTCTTTTCTTTTCTTTTGGAGAGAGCTATGAGAGAGGAGCAACAGAAGAACGCAATAATTGGCTAGAGATGGGGAAACACACTGACGTATCCATAGCAACAAGAGCAAGCAATGTGTCTGCCAGAGTATATTTTTATCTCCCCATGCGTGTGTACACGCAGCCAGTTGGCGCAGCGCCTGTCATTTCTCTCTGACGAAATCTGGTAGAGTCCATCTCCTAGTAAACACCACCTCCAAACACCGCTCCAGGTATCGCGGTGCCTAGATTTTCTCTTTAAGTAGTAGAGTTTTAAAACTGGCAATAGTTATCTGTTGTTTTTATGGCTACATTTATCTTTTATTCACTCTACGAAAATAGCCCCAAACAGAATCAGTACGACTGAGGAGAGTAGATATTTATCAAACTGTTATCATCGATGATGGTGCCAAGTAGATATATTTATCAAACTAGTATCATCAATACGTTTTCTATATTCAGGATGCACTGAAAGCCCAATAGATGTTTAGGATACATTAGAGACGGTTCCACCTCTATTTGATACAAAGTAACAATGTAGTTCTTACCGATAACATAAAAGACATTGCAAAATAAAATAAAAATGGGTCAAAAATATTCTCAGTGCCTGATCTAAGCGTCTATTTAGTAGGCTGGATCAAGACTCCACAAGTGTGAAAGTGGGACATGACAGAAAGTTTAGGCTATGTTGCTTACAAGATGTTACATTTTTTTCATTGGTAAAACAGAACTCAAGGTGGTTAAGATGGTCTGGTGGAAAAGAGAGCAAAGTCTTTCATCAGACTTAGATCTCCTTTGGAAGAGACACAGCCGCGCCTCGGGTATTGACTTGAGTTCAAACAAATAATAAATATAATTCTGAAAACAAAAAATCCTATATATTGTTTAATATGAATTAGTGTACTTTAGTAACTTAGAGGTCAAGGGTGATTTAGTTGAGGGTCCTTTCTCAAAGATTCAGGACACTTTTAGAGGTAAGAGGTAGTATGTAAGAGGTACTTTATAAGAGGTACTATGTAAGAGGTACTATGTAAGAGGTACTATATAAGAAGTACTATGTAAGAGGTACTATATAAGAGGTATTATATAAGAGATACTATGTAACAGGTACTTTGTAAGAGGTACTTTATAAGAGGTACTATGTAAGAGGTACTATGTAAGAGGTACTTTGTAAGAGGTACTATGTAAGAGGTACTATGTAAGAGGTACTATGTAAGAGGTACTATGTAAGAGGTACTATGTAAGAGGTACTATGTAAGAGGTACTATGTAAGAGGTACTATGTAAGAGGTACTATGTAAGAGGTACTATGTAAGAGGTACTATGTAAGAGGTACTATGTAAGAGGTACTATGTAAGAGGTACTATGTAAGAGGTACTATGTAAGAGGTACTATGTAAGAGGTACACTGTACGAGGCACTAAATATCTTCTTTTGATGTCGAAAACTAAACTCTGTTGCCAACTCAGCTGCAGCTATGGCCAGCCAGGGTAGAGATGTGTCTGTCTACTTCCTAAAACATCAGTTACACAAGTAAACTGGAAACCCCAGCGTAGGAAGTATTTTTAAATGCAGGAAAAGGAGATAGCTACCAGGAAATTTCTCTGTTGTTGCCAGGTGGTCAGTCGGTCACTGATAACGGGAAAACATACTTGTTCAGGACTTCCTGAAAGGTCTGAGTTTTTTCTCCCAACTTTTCACTTTTCACTTTATTTGAATTTTTTTTCTTATTTCTTTTTGTTTAATTATATTGCTCCCACATTTCCCCATACCGCTTTGTCCAGACGGTGTACAGAGTTATATTACTTTCAGAGATGTCAATAAAAAACTTTTTCAATTGACTGTTTAAAATGGTTAAAAAAACAGTTTATTTAATTTTTAAAAAGTTGTACATGTACATTGCACGCGCACGCACGCACGCGCAACAAATGTTATGGTGTGTTCAGAGTTTTCAAATCGCTCTTTTCAAAGTCTGAACGTGACGGACAGACAGACAGTCGCTTTTCCTTACAACGTCTCTACATGGCACAGATCGTGGCTGAAAAGTTGGAAATGAACAAACATTATTTCTGACACTGAACAAGAAAACATAAAAATTCTTTTGTTTTCAATAGACAAAGCTTCCTTTGTACAACTTATAGCGTGATTGTTTTGCTCTTAAATAACTCAGGAATGTTGGATTTCAACACAAAAATGAAACATAAGAATCCTAGATTGATAGATTTTATAGTTCAGTGACAATACGTTTTTCTGTAGATCTCTGAAGAAGTTAGTGCTATTTGTTCTCTCTGAATGAAGAACATTCACTATTTTCCTTGTGATTGATATTTTCTTCAATTAGATTTAATAAAAAAAAAGTGATGACCAGATGGCCTTGGACGCCAAAGTGATGATCAGATGGGCTTGGACGTCAAAGAAATCCATTGACTAGTACCTAACAACCGTAGAAATTTACATTAGTGCAGCCCTTCCCCTCCCCCTTTCTATCTTATAATAACTAAGGTTTAAAAAAGGAAATGGAGTAATAATGAAATACGATCCCATTTAAGCCGCTAAAGATTAGGTCCTCACAGAGACTTCCTTTAACTCACACCTCATCTGAGATTAACAAACAACTGCCCCCAAGTGTTCAGATCTTTATCAACATGAATCAATCTTATCAACTGCCCCCAAGTGTTCAGATCTTTATCAACATGAATCAATCTTATCAACTGTCCCCAAGTGTTCAGATCTTTATCAACATGAATCAATCTTATCAACTGCCCCCAAGTGTTCAGATCTTTATCAACATGAATCAATCTTACCAACTGTCCCCAAGTGTTCAGATCTTTATCAACATGAATCAATCTTACCAACTGTCCCCAAGTGTTCAGATCTTTATCAACATGAATCAATCTTACCAACTGTCCCCAAGTGTTCAGATCTTTATCAACATGAATCAATCTTATCAACTGTCCCCAAGTGTTCAGATCTTTATCAACATGAATCAATCTTACCAACTGCCCCCAAGTGTTCAGATCTTTATCAACATGAATCAATCTTATCAACTGTCCCCAAGTGTTCAGATCTTTATCAACATGAATCAATCTTATCAACTGTCCCCAAGTGTTCAGATCTTTATCAACATGAATCAATCTTACCAACTGCCCCCAAGTGTTCAGATCTTTATCAACATGAATCAATCTTACCAACTGTCCCCAAGTGTTCAGATCTTTATCAACATGAATCAATCTTACCAACTGTTCCCAAGTGTTCAGATCTTTATCAACATGAATCAATCTTACCAACTGTCCCCAAGTGTTCAGATCTTTATCAACATGAATCAATCTTATCAACTGTCCCCAAGTGTTCAGATCTTTATCAACATGAATCAATCTTACCAACTGCCCCCAAGTGTTCAGATCTTTATCAACATGAATCAATCTTACCAACTGTCCCCAAGTGTTCAGATCTTTATCAACATGAATCAATCTTACCAACTGTTCCCAAGTGTTCAGATCTTTATCAACATGAATCAATCTTACCAACTGCCCCCAAGTGTTCAGATCTTTATCAACATGAATCAATCTTACCAACTGTCCCCAGTGTTCAGATCTTTATCAACATGAATCAATCTTATTAACTGCCCCCAAGTGTTCAGATCTTTATCAACATGAATCAATCTTACCAACTGTCCCCAAGTGTTCAGATCTTTATCAACATGAATCAATCTTACCAACTGCCCCCAAGTGTTCAGATCTTTATCAACATGAATCAATCTTACCAACTGTTCCCAAGTGTTCAGATCTTTATCAACATGAATCAATCTTATCAACTGCCCCCAAGTGATCAGATCTTTATCAACATGAATCAATCTTATCAACTGCCCCCAAGTGATCAGATCTTTATCAACATGAATCAATCTTATCAACTGCCCCCAAGTGATCAGATCTTTATCAACATGAATCAATCTTATCAACTGCCCCCAAGTGTTCAGATCTTTATCAACATGAATCAATCTTATCAACTGCCCCCAAGTGATCAGATCTTTATCAACATGAATCAATCTTATCAACTGCCCCCAAGTGTTCAGATCTTTATCAACATGAATCAATCTTATCAACTGCCCCCAAGTGATCAGATCTTTATCAACATGAATCAATCTTATCAACTGCCCCCAAGTGATCAGATCTTTATCAACATGAATCAATCTTACCAACTGCCCCCAAGTGTTCAGATCTTTATCAACATGAATCAATCTTATCAACTGCCCCCAAGTGTTCAGATCTTTATCAACATGAATCAATCTTACCAACTGCCCCCATGTGTTCAGATCTTTATCAACATGAATCAATGCTACCACTGAGAGCGATATGGCCTCACTGCACCGACACTTTTTCAGTTACTAATTCTACACCATAGACGTGCTGCAATATGAGGGCAACTGGCGCGTGCATCGTGTGCTACTGTAAGCACGAACAGATGTCACCTGTGTACTCACACTTGCTATTCCCATTATCTTTTTTTTAAATATATATATTTGAGGTAAGGTGAAGGTCGATGGAAGGTCGTGTGAATAAAAAAAAAGTAAAAGTAGGACTTTCACCATCAAGCCAAACTCAAAAATGATGGCAATGTTTACTATATAACTAGATCTATATAGTTTATGTATAGCTTCAAATAGTCTCACGTAGATCCTTCATATTATTCTTAAAAGTATTCGAAGAAATCGTTATGCTCTTTAAAACCACTTTAAATGTAGGAATAATTCAAAGAAAGTTAACTGTGCAATTATTTGTGATTAAGTTTTGTAAGCAGGAGTTATAAGTCTTGCTGATTACGTCTGCTACAAATTATACGTTATCCCCATTTTCTTTACTACATTAGTGGCCCCTTGTTCTAAATATAGCGTTTTAGTGTTTATAACTTTATTGACCTATTTACTATCATTACGTCATCCAGAGAAGAAAGCCGAGGATTTGGCAAAGCGTTCCCGTGGCTTGCACATGTTGTCCTGTATGCTACTGTAGCTGGTGACTGGTGTGGAGTAATGTCCTTTATGCTACTGTAGCTGGTCTGGGGGAATGTCCTAAATGCTAGTGTAGCTGGTCTGGGGGAATGTCTTCTATATTACTGAAGCTGGTATGGGAGTTTATCCTGACGCTACTTATAAGCTAATCTGAACGAATAACCTGTCACTACTGTAGCTGGTGTTTTTAGGGTTAGGGTTCTTCCTAGTTTATCACGGCTCATCTGGGGCCAGTTCTTACAACAATGAGCCATAAAGGTGTTCTTTCCCTTGATGCCTTCTTCCAGGAAACATGACCGATATTAAACGCTTTCAAAGACCTGTTTTACAACCGCAGTTCCGACTGCATCAGATAGTCTTCAGATTTATATTCCATCTCACACCTTTGCATTCCCAAGATCATCCAAGTATAAGGTCAAGGTTGAACAGATGCTTTTTGAAATTGTGTCCTATAGTTTATTTAGCAATCTCAAAGATTTGATGCCCAGAATTGAAGTCTTTTTTGCAATTCAAAATAATTCACTTCTGCCAATACCTTTTTTTAAAAATGTGCTAGTGTGTTTTATAGATTATCCTGGTATAGGCACTTTCGGACCACTAGAAATCTATATTCCATAATGTGATGGAACAATTTAATTCTAGCCACTTCATTTAGAACAAAAACTAAAGATACAAATTAAGCATTGGCCGATGAAATAACCAAATAGAAGTATACATTCTAAAGGGATAGAACTGACGTTTTAAGAAATTACCCATGTGCTTAGGAGGTTATCTTTCTTGAGAACATTTTCTCTACGTAAAAAAACAAGTGTAACATTCTAGAATCTAGATTATGTCCCTTTTGTCAGGCATGGGCTTAATAACCAGCTAGTAGCTATCATGTTCTTTGACCAAAACTACACGTGGGAAGCGTGGTCGAGAGGCTAAGTGCGCTTGAACTTGGCTTGTCTTGGCTACCTAGAAGGGGCATGGGCGGACTGGCTATATGGGCATTTGGGCAAATGCCCGGTGGGCCGGTACCCCAATGGGCCGGTAGGGCTACTATGCCACTATGGCACACATCAAATTGTTTAAGGTTTTATAATATTCTCTTATAAAAAGGCCCACAGAGCATATTGTTTAACACAAATCTTACACAGACTCTACAGTGTAACACTATTTTAAGTTAACATTTTCTGAAATAATGTTGGCCTAATAGCCTTCATCGGTAGAAAGTGCTACTAGTAGGCTTCACCCTTTTAGGGCCTACATACTTAGCGATTCAAAATGCAACATAAGGCCTATATTTCATATAAACATATAGAGTTCACTGAATGCATTCATATCAATAAAACATCAAACGTAACATAATGATTTTGAGGACAGGTAGACCTAGAAATGGATGTCCATCATATGACATAGAATTTGTGGGCCGCATTATTTAGAAAAGCCCGGGCCGATTTGGACATTCAGTCCGCCACTGAGAAGGGGGCTCGAGGTTCGACACCCGACTCTGGCAGAGTTTCGTTTACTGAGCGCCTAAAGGCAGCACGGAAAACCAACTCCTAGATACCCCCTTCCCCCCACTGGTCCACAAATGAGATTGGACCAAAGCGCTCTGAGCATGATATAAGCATGAAAGTAGCGCTATATAAAAGCTATAATAATAATAATAATAATAGAACGATAAAGATTTATACAGAAATCAAATATTTGACTTTTTTTCCTCTGGATTACACAACAGCAACTCCCTGCAAAACAACGTAATCCCTTAGATACTGTTGTCTCTTGTCTTATACAGGTTGTCAACATTTGGAGAAAACAATGACATTAAAGACAAGTCTTATGGAGGACAATCAAATTCAATCCAGAGCTAGGAAGTGTTTGCGGAGAACCTTCACTGACCCAAATAATCTACAGATAATACAGCTGATGTCTGTTACAAAGGCAGTCAAGCTGGAAAATAAAAATGAAGTCAAACTAAAGTCTAGGCGTCACAATCAGTATCACACTCTCAAGAAAATAAATCTGTACAGTGACATTTGACAGTGACATTTGACAGAGAGAAAGCAAAAGTCTTAGCCTAACGGGTCAAGTCATGGATAATGTCCAGTTTAGATGCTAGTCTGTATTATAACGGTAATTACATTTCGTATTTCTGTTTGTATGGTCTAAAGAAACTGATACAAACTTTTCCAGAGATTTCAAACAGTCAAAGATGAAGATGTTGTACTGACCTATATCCAAAGACAAATGTTTTTAAACATGTATTTAAAGACAGATGTTCTCAGACATGTATCCAAAGACAGATGTTGTCAGACATGCATCCAAAGGCAGATTATGTCAGACATGTCTCCAAAGACAGATGTCAGACATGTCTCCAAAGACAGATGTCAGACATGTCTCCAAAGACAGATGTTGTCAGACATGTCTCCAAAGACAGATGTCAGACATGTCTCCAAAGGCAGATGTTGTCAGACATGTCTCCAAAGACAGATGTTGTCAGACATGTCTCCAAAGACAGATGTTGTCAGATATATCTCCAAAGACAGATGTCAGACATGTCTCCAAAGACAGATGTTGTCAGACATGTCTCCAAAGACAGATGTTGTCAGACATGTCTCCAAAGACATATGTTGTCAGACATGTCTCCAAAGACAGATGTTGTCAGACATGTCTCCAAAGACAGATATTGTCAGATATGTCTCCAAAGACAGATGTCAGACATGTCTCCAAAGACAGATGTTGTCAGACATGTATCCAAAGACAGATGTCAGACATGTCTCCAAAGACAGATGTTGTCAGACATATATTCAAAGACAGAATCTCTTCCACTGTATCATGTCACGTCTCAATGTCATGTGACTTGTGGGAAAAGACAAGGTAACATAATTATAGGGAAGGTAGAATATTACTTTTAGACAACGACTTCCTGCCTGTCAGCTTGTTCTTTCACTCCTACAGCTGCAGTATTGAAATAAAGCAAAATCTTTACAAGGATTCTATTCTTGCTAAACATGCACTAGCTATACAGTGTCCATTGTCTCAATATGTTCACAATAATTATAGGAATAGTGTATGTTGTGTCATCGAGATAGCTTTATTATTGTAAGAGACGGAGGTAGCAATGTCATTCATTGTGTGATTTTAGTAGCAATTTCTTTTGTTGTGTGATTGTGTTAACAACGTTGCTGTTTATTTTGTTGTGTGATTGGGGTAGCTACGATACAGCTACTCAGTTTTATGAATATGATAATTATTTTACTTTTTCTCTTGCTGTGTGATTGTGTTAGTAAGGTTACAATTTCTTGTATTATGTGATTGTGGAAAAACTCTTACTGCTTATTTTGTTATGCGATTGTGGTAGCAATGTTACTGCTTCTCTGGTTATATGATTGTGGCGATATTCCTTTGCTCACAGCTGAGTTTGATAACGCAGAGATATAAAATCCACTTCTGTGAGGTAAACACAAATATCATCCATGAATTTTGACAGCATCTGGATTCAACATGTTGGAAGGTCGATCGGTCGAATTCGATCATTTGCTTTTCTTACTTCGTGTTTTATCTACCAGCCTCTCTCTGTCTCTCTCTGTCTCTCTCTCCCTCTGTCTCTCTCTCTCTCTTCAGAAATCCGCTGAGTTGACACAAAGTAGAAAACATAAACGGAAAGAGAAACTATATTTATAGTTTAACTGCCAATCTACCAAGTCTATCTGTTGACTGCCTATACTCTATACTTTGTGTTACCTGTCAATCATTCTGTCCATTATAGACGTATACACATTAGTATGTCTCCAATGGAACTATTATTTGTCAGTATGTTCATATTCTCTGTCTCTCTTATTATCTTCCCACCTCTAATAAATATGTGTTTAAATCCTCTTCTTGTATAGACATATTTAGAATCTGTTTCTGGTAGAGACGTGCCTCCCTAACAGTTAACAGACAACGAACCAGACCTGCAGTTTGATGCAGTCTCCTCTACCTCTTCCTTTTGGTTAAAGTTCAAACATACCTGTGTTATCTCCCTTTCTAATGCTGCAGGTACAAATTGACATTCTCTCCCCTCCTGGCCTGACTGTACATTAGGTTGTAAGTACTTACTATGTTCGAACTTCTAGTACTTGAAGGTAAGAAGTAGGCCTTGAAGAGTCTCCAGAGATTCGTCTGTATGTTATATGACAACAATAAAGGTAGCCAACGTACTCTTTTTTTTTTTACAATGCCTCTATTCTAGTTACAACTTCATGGAGCGCGGAACCTGGACGCAGATCTCAAAAAGGGCTCTTACGATTTTTCTAGAAATTTAATAGTTGATGTGTATCGCTGAGAAAAGAAATACTAGCTTGGAAATTCTATATATGGTGCAATAATTTAAAATATCGATTCCTCTATTTTTTAAAATCGATTTTTGTTATTTTAAAATATTGATCCTTTATCTTCATAGATCGATTCCTTAATTTCGAACATCCCTTTAAAACTTAACATCGCTGACATCTAACAAATGTTAACTATAAAACCTTATATATATATATAATTACTTGTATACCTCAGTGGCTTTCCGTCATGGAGTCTTGAGGCCCCGAGTTCTAATTCAGACTCAGCAACTATTTTTAAAATTGCTTTTGAAAAGACAGTACTGATACCTTTCCTCATCAAGCTAAAAGTATGAACATTGCTCTAAACATTGCTCTAAACAAAAACAGTCATAAAAATATTTCCAGATGTTATTGTTAGTCAAGATTTATTACAAATTAGCTCATGATTGGTTCAAATTTAATATAACTTAAACAAAATAAATTTTGAGACAATAAAAACGGAGACAAAAGCGGCGGGTATTTTTAACAGTTGCTCAAAATTGTTTCAAAAAAGCAAGTTATTATCTTCACGTCTCGCCATTACGACCACAGTTCACAGTGCCTCGCACCCCATCCACAGTTCACAGTGCCTCGCACCCCATCCACAGTTCACAGTGCCTCGCACCCCATCCACAGTTCACAGTGCCTCGCACCCCATCCACAGTTCACAGTGCCTCGCACCCCATCCACAGCCCCAGGAACAGACATTCGCCCCACTATCCCCATTCCCTGCCAACACCTGAAATACCTGTGCATTTTATTCCCCCGCAGGTATGCTCTGTGCTCAAGGTAGACAGAAGTGAACAAAAGCCTTGGGTTTGAAAGGGAACACAAGGAAACTGATGGTACAGGCGGAAATGGTGAGGTTAATGACGTCAGTCTGATGAGAAAGAGAGACAAAAAGATTTAAAGAGGGAGACAGACAGAAGGAAACAGGAAGACGAAGAAAAGACAGAGAGAGAGAGAGAGAACGTAAAAAAAAAATGCGAAAGAGAAAAGAGCTGGAAAGAAGGAGAAAGTGATAGAAAAACAAGAGAAAAAAAATCTATATATATAGAGAGAAAAAAAAAAGAAAAAGAGAATAAAAAGAAGAAAGATATAGAAAGAGAGAAAGAGAAAATTTAAAAAACGTGATGTAGAAAAAAGAGAGAGCTTTGAGCTTTGTAAGTTCAATTGTTGTGTACAACTAAAAGTTTTACAACTTTCTGATAGAGACTTCAAGTGTGACTAAAGTTTGTCAAGTTTTATTTTCTTTTTAAGATAAAGAATTCTGAAATTGTTAGTTTATCTAAAAAAAAATTAAAACTACAATCGAATCAATACATAAAATTCTTGATCACAGTTCACTTCAAAGATAAGTATAAATTCTGCACCATAGGCTACTATGGACGAATGTACCAATGTGAACGATATTGCGCATTGAGAATTATTTATGAGAACAATTGGCAGTTACTGACGAGTTAGTTTGCTGCATGCGTTCTTCAAAGGTAACACTAAAAGGGCAAGACATTATTCATGAATTTGTGGAAGGTCTAGGAATTTGAATGTAACATTAAAAAAAGCAATCTTACGAGAAATAGAGCTCCAAATTTCATAGGTAAAATATTTCAATTTATTGGGATTTTCAACCAAAACTACCGCGAGAACAATGATGTTTTCCTAAAAGTAGCATTTTCACAAATCTTCGGGGAAAATCATAAATTTATTAACGATATCTGGGACCACCTTAAAGGTTTTTTTATTTTCAAATCAGCGCGCTAACATGACTTGTTTCATGAGCTTAGTTTCACTGAGTGCTTTGAAGAAAGACTAGAAATTAGGAACATGGCGAATGTGTAAGGAGACTAAAAAAGACTTCTATTCTGTTGAAAAAGATGAAGACTTTTTCAGAAAGTCTTTTGGTGTGCGGTAAAGTAAGGAGACCGGACTTGCAGCTTCAATCAACTGAACTACAAACTAAAAATCATCCCAAACAATTATTTAAAAATATTCCAATATTGGAGATCTACAAGGGATTGGTCGAATTCCAGTTTTTTCAAATGTAGCATCTCGTTCGGAGAATTAGTGCAATGTTTGCATCTTTATATATTTATTAGTAGTCTGGAAAATCTGTGGTAGAAATAAGAATAACTCAGTTGGAACTGTTATCAAAACACTTGCAGCTTGAATTCATTCATTAGAATTTTGATAGCCTTAGATGTAATATAAGATTTTCTTTTTTTTTATATACTATGGCCCGCCAATTTTTTTTCTGTAAGTTTTTGGCCCGCTACTAAAAAAGCTTGCCCACCACTGCTCTAGAGCATCTCAAACCCATTGATAGGATCCTCCCTCTAGCTCTGCATTAAGCGTCAAAGATTCCGTAGCATACAAAAAATGTGGCCATGACCAAGAAGCGATTTTGGTCTAATTGTTGTCCAAGAGCTCTACCTTTAATCACTTTTAAAGATGCGGGTTAACTCCCTTGTACGATTGATATCTTTAGCAATGAAAGCGCTTTAACTTTTTGTCTGCCTCAATGTCAGCCGATTAAGCTAATGTATCTATTGCTAAAAGAGTATGGCTTTGCTAATTATCTATGTATCAGTGTATCTGCTTACTTCTATAAGATGTTCTTACAAATATTCAATTAGTTAACGACCTTGATAAGCAATCAAACTTTCTAGACCTCTAGAATAGCTCGCTCACTTTAACAGGACTGACTCATTCTATCCTCTTTATTACTTCAATGGTAAACTGGGTCTAGGATTTAAAAAGTGAGGGGGGTGGGTAGGGTGCATGAATCAAAACCACATCTTTCTGTATTTTGGCCTCAATTCTACGTCCCCCCCCCCCCATGTCTTTTGTTCTCCCCTATTCTCCTTCTCTTCTTATTCAAACATTAGTTCTAAACTGGAACTACGGGCTACTTTGTTGCTAAGTGACTAGACAGGTCAGTGATGACCAAACTAAGGCCGTCACACCCAGGGCCGGATTGAAGTAGGTGGAGGTCCCCGGGCAGAATTATTTGGGGAGGCTACAACACAGAATTATTTGGGAGGCTCCAACACAGAATTATTTGGGGAGGCTCCAACACAGAATTATTGGGGAGGCTCCAACACAGAATTATTTGGGGAGGCTCCAACACAGAATTATTGGGGAGGCTCCAACACAGAATTATTTGGGGAGGCTCCAACACAGAATTATTTGGGGAGGCTCCAACACAGAATTATTGGGGAGGCTCCAACACAGAATTATAGGGGAGGCTAGAACACAGAATTTTTTGGGGAGGCTCCAACACAGAATTATAGGGGAGGCTAGAACACAGAATTTTTTGGGGAGGCTCCAACACAGAATTATTTGGGGAGGCTACAACACAGAATTATTGGGGAGGCTCCAACACAGAATTATTTGGGAGGCTCCAACACAAAATTATAGGGGAGGCTAGAACACAGAATTATAGGGGAGGCTAGAACACAGAATTTTTTGGGGAGGCTCCAACACAGAATTATAGGGGAGGCTAGAACACAGAATTTTTTGGGGAGGCTCCAACACAGAATTATTTGGGGAGGCTACAACACAGAATTATTGGGGAGGCTCCAACACAGAATTATTTGGGAGGCTCCAACACAGAATTATTGGGGAGGCTCCAACACAGAATTATTTGGGGAGGCTCCAACACAGAATTATTGGGGAGGCTCCAACACAGAATTATAGGGGAGGCTAGAACACAGAATTTTTTGGGGAGGCTCCAACACAGAATTATTGGGGAGGCTCCAACACAGAATTATTGGGGAGGCTCCAACACAGAATTATTGGGGAGGCTCCAACACAGAATTATTGGGGAGGCTCCAACACAGAATTATTGGGGAGGCTCCAACACAGAATTATTGGGGAGGCTCCAACACAAAATTGATGGTTAATTTTATTACGTAATGAAATCAATAGACGATCTTTTGTATTTTCTTGTGTCAAAGTTAAAAACTATCTGCGCAAAGTGTAGTTCTTAGAATTAGATCTAGATCCTTTCGATCTTTTCTCATGTAAATATAGCCTAGATTGATGAAGTTATAATGCTTTCATAGAGTTGGTCAACATTTTTTTTGAGGGTCTTAAGTTTGTTTTAGGGCTACAATACATACACTATGGTCTAAGTTAGTACCCAAGGAACATTTCTGCCAAGTTTTATCAAGATTGGTCAAACGGTTTTGATGTCTATAAATAACATACATACATACATATTACGTACATACATACATACACCTTACTTTCTACTTTATAATATAGATGAACAAAGAGAAGGTCACTATGTTTTACATCCATCATGAAACCCCCCCCCCCCCCCCCCCCAATGAATTGTTGAGAAATGCAATCATAGAAGCAAGTTCTTAAAATCCATGTTGTGGTTGATGCTGCTTTGTTCAGTATTTTCTATCAAATTACAATGTCAGAGCACACGAGACCAATCCAAGAGATCGAAGGCGTCCAGATTATGAAGTAAATATCATTTGTCGTGACGTCAAACATGTGACGTATCAACAAGTTATTGGTGTAAACCAGGGGTCGGCAACTTGCGGGTCGCGAGCCACATGCGTCTCTTTGGATGTTAATCTGCGGCTCTTTAGTTCCATGCACAAATATTATTTATTTTATCGAAAAAAATATATTTAAAAATCGTTCTGATTCTTTTAACGAGAATTAGGCACCGATTCTATCTCTCAGTCAGTTGTACTCGCTTTTCAGCGCACCCCCCTCCCCATGTTTTTAAATGTAACATATTTGCAGGTGGAAGATATTCAACTTTTTAGCCTTAACACTTGATATAGATGAGTCTTGCGATATAAAAGACAAAGACACTAGTTAGACTTGTTGTCAGATATATGTCTTAACAATGTCCAAAAGAAGAACTTCTAGGATTGCTACTGGTCTCGTGACAAACTAAAGGAGAAGATACAGATAATGTCATGCAAAAATACCTTGAAGGCAATAGATATCATAAAATCGTTTCAATAGAAACTGATGGAGCCAGAAGTATGACATGAAACAAAAAGGCAACTACCATTCTTCAGAGAAAAAAAATTGAAATTCTTACGTTTCACTGGCTACTACACCCGCCTTGTGTCCAAACATTTCCTGCCGAAATAGTTGAGGTCATGAATTTGGTAATCAAGATTTTTATCAGCATCTTGTCAAAAGCACTCTACCATCGTTAGTTTAAAGAATTCTTACAAGGGAATGGGGACTCAGTATTCTGACCTCCTTCGCTTACAATCAAGTGCGATGTCTGTCCAGAGGTAAAGGTGGTGAAATGTTTTGCTTTGTGATTGAATGAATTAAATACATTCATATACATTAATACAATGATAAAGGCACTAACAACCCTGAATTAGAGAACGAAAAATACTTGCAAGCATTTTACTTTATGGTTGATATAACAGAGAAATGAAATGAGCTGAATCTAAAACTGCAAAGAATTGGAAACCCACACAGTATTTTGGTAGAAAAATTGGTTTGTTTAAAAGAAAAATTATTATTTTTTTTTTTTTTTTGCAGAAGATATCAGAGCGATCAATTACTTCAAGGTACTGTAGAAATACATTAATTACAACTCGCACATACATCTGTTACACTGATCTACACTTGGATTCGAGCTTGTGCCTCCGTGTTGGGTAGCCAAGAGGTTTATGCCACACTGCGACTTTTTGTCGAACTCATCACGTGATAATCTTTCTAGCCGACCCTGCCAAAATAAAAATCCCCCTCGTGTTTGAATAGAATCTAGCGCTTTAATAGAACATTCATTTCCCGTACGTAGTTGGACATATACAATATGGGATATGTGTCGCACAATGCGTCAACCAACCTTGTCAACCATCCTAGTCAACCATCCTACTCAACCATCATTGTCAACCACCATTGTCAACCATCCTTGTCAACCATCCTTGTCAACCATACTTGTCAACCAACCTTGTCAACCATCCTTGTCAACCATCCTTGTCAACCATCATTGTCTACCATCCTAGTCAACCATCCTTGTCCACCAGCCTAGTCAAACATCCTAGTCAAACATCCTAGTCAACCATCCTTG
Organism: Biomphalaria glabrata; assembly: GCF_947242115.1. Lineage (NCBI taxonomy): Eukaryota > Metazoa > Mollusca > Gastropoda > Planorbidae > Biomphalaria > Biomphalaria glabrata. The sequence goes on along the minus strand of NC_074712.1, from coordinate 34,801,864 downwards.
TCAACCATCCTTGTCAACCATCCTAGTCAACCATCCTTGTCAACCATCCTTGTCAACCATCCTAGTCAACCATCCTTGTCAACCATTCTAGTCAACCATCCTAGTCAACCATCCTTGTCAACCAGCCTAGTCAAACATCCTAGTCAAACATCCTAGTCAACCATCCTTGTCAACCATCCTTGTCAACCATCCTAGTCAACCATCCTTGTCAACCATCATTGTCAACCATTCTAGTCAACCATCCTTGTCAACCATTCTTGTCAACCAACCTAGTCAAACATCCTAGTCAAACATCCTAGTCAACCATATTGTCAACCATCCTTGTCAACCATTCTAGTCAACCATCCTTGTCAACCATCCTTGTCAACCAACCTAGTCAAACATCCTAGTCAAACATCCTAGTCAACCATCATTGTCAACCATCCTTGTCAACCATCCTTGTCAACCATCCTTGTCAACCATCCTAGTCAACCATCCTTGTCAACCATCATTGTCAACCATCCTTGTCAACCATCCTTGTCAACCATCCTTGTCAACCATCCTTGTCAACCATCCTACTCAACCATCCTACTCAACCATCCTATTCAACCATCCTAGTCAACCATCCTAGTCAACCATCCTTGTCAACCATCCTTGTCAACCATCCTAGTCAACCATCCTTGTCAACCATTCTAGTCAACCATCCTAGTCAACCATCATTGTCAACCATCCTTGTCAACCATCCTTGTCAACCATCCTAGTCAACCATCCTTGTCAACCATCCTTGTCAACCATCCTAGTCAACCATCCTTGTCATCCATCCTAGTCAACCATCCTAGTCAACCATCCTTGTCAACCATCCTTGTCAACCATCCTAGTCAACCATCCTAGTCAACCATCCTTGTCAACCATCCTAGTCAACCATCCTAGTCAACCATCCTTGTCAACCATCCTTGTCAACCATCCTAGTCAACCATCCTTGTCAACCATCCTTGTCAACCATCCTACTCAACCATCCTAGTCAACCATCCTTGTCAACCATCCTAGTCAACCATACTTGTCAACCATCCTTGCCAACCATCCTTGTCAACCATTAAACCAATCACTTTCAATGCAGCAACTTGTATACCCTTGGTCCAACATTTTCTTCGTCTCCTCCCCTCCTCGCCAACACGGTGGAACCCCCCTCCCCCCTTGACATTCTCAGAAGATAATCATCGAAAAATGGGGGGAGCGGGATTCCGCCAACACAACACCAGGTAGACAACGCTACCCCCCCTCTTTACTTTGCTCACATCTACAGCACTTCTGCGGCGCGCGCGTAGATCGGCTTGAGCGTGGTCCTCCTTCCTGCGAGTCTCTGGGTGAGTTGTTCCGTGTGCCAGTTCACCTTTTGCCGGAGCAGAGACCTGTCTTCGCTCTAACCTTTTTTTTTTCTATTTGGGGGCAATGGCGTGATTCGCACCCGCAGTGTTCTAAGCAGGACAAAACTCCAGAGGCAGTCGACGACCGACACCATTGATTAGGGAAAGAGTGTTTGACCGAAGTGTCCGAACATGGTGGGATCAAGACTAAATGTCCACTTGTACCGTGATTCTTTCAATACTCCTTGGGGATTTCGGCTTCAAGGTGGGAAGGATCTAAATCAACCACTTGTGGTACAAAGGGTGAGTTGAACAAAACTAAAAGACTTAGACTTTTCTTGTGTCTACACCGCCTGTTTCTTTTTTTCATCCCGCACTTGTTACCTTTTATAGGGACACCGGTAAACGCTCAGGTATATCTCGTGCGCTGTACCCATGATATCGTGATGGAGGGGCGGAGGATGTCTCTGCGCGTGCCAGGAGTGGGTGGGGTGATGTGGGGCCGTGTTGGGGGGGGGGGGTTAGGCTATAACTTTGCCAGTAGAATCATTTTCGTGCTTATTTTTCACCTTGACCTTCGTCCTGCGTGACCTTTCACTTTCGTTTTCCGTTTCTCGCATAGTCTTCTAAAGGTCTCTAACGTAACACACATACACACATCTTAACACACGTACACACGTCTTAACACACATACACACGCATTGACACACACACTGACACACGCACGTAGATAAACATCGAGTTAATCTGGTGCCAGATGGGTTCTCTATTTCACCTCCATTCTTACCTGGTCACACTTCTCACTTTCGAGGCTCCACTTTCGATGCTGGCTTTTCATTCTTCCATTTCAATAAAACAAATCTAGGCTTTAATCAAAACAAAACAAGTTTAGCCCTTGGATTATCGGAATCTGTTTTAAGCAATGCTTTGAGGTTCTTAATACTCGCGCTATTAAAACAAAATCAACAACAACAAAATAAATCTAAACAAATGTGTCACTAGAGACAGGTATGTCCCCCCATTTTTTATGAGAATGCCATAAAAATAATTGACTCTATCTTCTGAGTGGTTTTGAAGTATTTTCTTGTTTGATTCCTTAACGCCAAATATTTTGCCTTTTTACTTGCTTGGCTTTCGTTTTCGCTTGGCTGAACCAATAGCGAGTGTCACGCTTTGATAGACATCAAATTTGCATATTTTCTTTTTTATCACCTGGTTGTATTGTTTATTAGCATAGGTACAGTGATGTATATCTATAGATGCTTTAATTATATAGCTTATATTATAGTTAATAATGTTGGTATTATGAAAATATATGTAGAGTACATTATAAAAGATATTTTTGTTTTTTAATATGCAAATGAGCTTTTATAGTTTATTAGGTATAGAATTGCATGCATATATTTTTTTTTAGGCTTTTTGAAATAATTGAAGTCAGCATTTAAACCAACAGTGTGTGTTCATTAAATCATATTACATATTCATATTAATAGGCTAATTGCATTGGTGCCATCGTTTAGTAAATACATGTCAGATGTTAATACATGTCAGATATTAATACATGTCAGATAGTCTAACTCTAGAATACAGATTTTTAAATCTATCTACTTGCAAGATATAAAGTAATTAGAAATATTTCTAAAAATAAATTCACTTGCTTGGTGAACGTGACTCTCTTGAATTCACATTCTGACCTAATTATCCAGGGGTCAGGGGTCCATGTAAACACGACACTTTTAGCTGGAAACAAAATTTCCTAAAAATGTTTGGAGAATTGAAAGAATTTTCCGTCCAAACATTAAAATGTACAATCATTAAATTTTAGAACAAAAGAAATGAACGAAACAATGTACACATTGCTAAGTTCAAGCAATATGCTTTCCATATAAAAACATTTGCGCTGGAGTAATCACAAATGTAACAGGAGAGATTTCTTCTAAAAAAAACAAAAAAATTCTGATTTAGGTTTTTCTCACAAAAAGTTTTAAATTTATTTCAAATATTTCTTTCTTTTTAAAAATTCAAAATGTCTATTTGTCGTATCAAGATGTTGGAAATGGAGGGTAACATATTTCAACAAGGGCAGATAATACATTCTCACAAGTATAATGCCAATAATGATTGTATTCGACCACTTCCTCGACTTCATGTTCGCTAGACTTAAAGACCAAATGAAACTTTATTTTTTAGTCTATTTGGTGTGGCTTGAAAATATTTATGGGGCTTGGCTGATGTAAATGAACAGAGCCGGCCATAGACAATGGAAGGTCCTTGGTGAAGTGAATTTGATGGCCCCGAAATGAAATTGAAAAATAAAAAGATCAACAGTGAAAAAATTACATAAGACCCAGTGTATCCATCAGTAATTTCGCTTTAAAAAATGTGTTTTATATTCATGCTAGACTAGTATAAAAATTAGATATAAAATGTGAATTTTTTTTTTTGGTGTAAGTAGTAAGCTTATATTTTACTTAATGTCAGGTCAGATTTTCAAAATGAATCCTATAGTCGCCTTCCATTCTCTCGTACTCAGCTCTTCTATGATGTATAAATAACTTTTTATTTCGAATAATACATACATGATACATAATTTAATCGACAAAAATATTACATCAATTAATATATTGTAACTTTCTTAAATTTAACGTGAGCTAGAGTTAGCGCATAGTAACCATACTGACATAATAGTTACCACTTAACATCAGTGCTTCAAGTATATATCTCTCTCTCTCTCTCTCTCTGTGTCTGTCTCTCTCTCTGGCATTCCTGCTCAGTCAGTAACTGTATGTTCTCTCTGTTCTCTGCTTGCCCTGTGAAGGTCGAAGAACGTTTTTACCTGGGATCAGCGAATCTTCTTATCGAAGACAGAAATAACTCCTATGTGTATGTAAGACGATACTTGCCGAGTATTCAAAGCTTTCTGCAGAAGTGAAATTGATTTAACAAGCACCAAGGTTTCATTTGATTTGATCATTAGTTTCAAACACATGTTTTGATGGTAGACTTGGAGCTGAGGCTCTACCAATGAGATCAGTCGTATAGGGTCACATCATGTTTTTAGTTGATATATATAAATAGTAAAATATCACGTGATGTCCCGAAACCAATCAGATTTGAGTTTATAAACACTTATGATATGGTTAAACGTTTCATTTGAAACACTCACCAGTAGACTTTACAGTTTAACTATACGACACAGGTCAAACATGAGATGAACTCTTTACAATCTGATAGCAAATGTCTGTGAATTCCAGCTCCCTAGGCCTTAAAGGGACGGCCATCAGAGCCAGGAGTGTGGCGGTCACTTTAGGCTCGTAACGGTATGACCCTGAGTAATCTTCAGACAGGACTAGGGGTGAAGAGCTTCCAGTCCGCGCCTGTCTTCTGAGAGAAATCTTTCTCAGTGTTGAAAGGCATTATGGGACACTTTGTCGATTCGATTCCTCGTAAATGACTTTTTCGAAGGTGCCAAGATTTCGACAAAAAGAAAAACAACAACAACAACAACACATCCAATTCAATAATAATAATAATCTTTATTGTCCGTAAGGAAATTTGTCTTTCAATTTGTTCATTACACCAGACAAAACATTACAATAATAAAAAAACGGAAATGTACATTCACACAAGACTCACTCATAATTAACATGTGAAAAGTTTATATTTACTAGAAAACTTTAAAACTGTTTTTAGTCTTCATACACTATAACAATCTAGTTTGGTGCGACACCTGGTGTACAGAATACAGAAAGTGTTGATAAGCTAGGTCAATTTAAAGCTATATTATAATTAGTTTGCAGTTTTTAGCACTGCAGGATCAGATGATCTAAACTCTCCAGTTTGTAATTCAACTTTTTTTTGTTATTTAGTGGTGGCAACATTGAAGTTTTATTTAACGTCCTTGACATTGTGAAATTCTCCATTACTGCCAATGTTGTAACGATGATTTCCACGCACAAATGATTCTACATCGAGGTCGAGGTCGTGTTTGGATCAAATGGAGAAACAAATGTGAGCTTTCAAAAAAAAACATCATAAATGCCAATGTTAACAAGAATTTCTTTGGGAGTTTGATGTATATCACGAGTCAAGCATGATTGTACAGAGATACACTTATAATAATCTATATGTAGTGGAGAAACTAAAGCATGACTAAAGTTTTGTAGCTACAGACGCAACTTAAGGTAAATTAAAGCCACGAACACACCAGACAAGGGGCGTTACCAATCTTAACATTTACACACCTGGTCTCAATGGAAGCTAACTGATTGATAATCTCAGACAATTGAAGTTTAAACGCTGTAAGTTTGTGTCTTCATTCTGACTGAAATAAAGAGACGGGATAGCAAAATAGACATTTTGTCCTTTATTTTATCAACAGTAGCACAGACAAAACACGCAAATTATCCAGGTGTTATAGTAAATGAAAACTGTCATGGAATCCACATATTGATGAAACTATCAAAAAATCCAAGCAAAGCATTTGGGTTTATTACAAGAATTTTCTATTCATCAAATAAGAACATAACACTAAAATGTTATTTAACCTTGGTTAGGCCAATAATAGAAAATGCATCTTCTGTTTGAGACCCCACAATTCAAGAAAACATTAAGAAACTGGAACATACACAAAATAGAGCAGTGAGATTCATGACAAACGAATATTCACATTTGACTAGAGTAACACCTTTAGTAAAATCACTTAATTTAAAAAGCCTTCAGAAGAGAAGACTCGAAAGTAAAGTAGCAATTATACATAAAACACTAAACCATAATCTTGAAATACAAAACCAAAATTTAATAAAATACTCAGAAAGACACAAAGATAAGGGCACATTCCTCGTTTCATAAGCTAGGACACATTTGTACTAATGATCCTTCTTCTCTAGTGCTATAAGAGCGTGGAATGGCCCGAATGGAATGACCTGAGCCAGCCAGAAAAACTAGTGACTTGGCAGAATTTAAGTTATTGGTTAATGCATGACGCGTAGAACATAATTATCTTCTTTTTTGAAGTAACGTCTGTATCCTATAAGACAAGATAGTTACATTCATAGTTAAAAACAAAATAGTTGTTAAGGAATTGGCTCTCTCTCAAATGAAAACTCCTTACCTCGTGTTGGAAACATAAACAATTGCAAGATTCAGAATTGTCGTAATTGTAATTAACATGTTTATGGTTTTTATTTTCGTGGAAATCTTGACCTATTATGACCTATGTCTCAATAAATCTTGACCTATTATGACCTATGTCTCAATAAATCTTGACCTATTATGACCTATGTCTCAATAAATCTAGACCTATTATGACCTATGTCTCAATAAATCTAGACCTATTATGACCTATGTCTCAATAAATCTAGACCTATTATGATCTATGTCTCAATAAATCTTGACATATTATGACCTATGTCTCAATAAATCTAGACCTATTATGACCTATGTCTCAATAAATCTAGATCTATTATGACCTATGTGTCAATAAATCTAGACCTATTATGACCTATGTCTCAATAAATCTAGACCTATCATGACCTATGTCTCAATAAATCTAGACCTATTATGACCTATGTTTCAGTAAATCTTGTCATATTGTGGCCTATTGTGTAAGAACGAGGAAGAAGAAATGGCAAATGTCTCTACAAAACTTCACACATCTATATGGGATGAAAGGATCTACTTGAGATTATTTTGTAACCTTCTCATCACTACTGAACAGTTAAAACTAGATTTAAACTGCCGAAAACATGCGATACATAACTGACTCTAATCTCCTTGTCTGCTTCTGTCTTTTAATCAAATGTTTCCCTTGGACTGGTGGGTTAAAGACTTTACCTAGCAATCCTACTATAGGTTACTATAATAATAATTAAAGAATTGCAAAGAAGCTTCCTGTGCAATAAACATATCAGAAGCTTATGATTATTGGCATATCTGCACAATGTAGGGCATGCCCTATTCTTAGGTTAGTCTTTGTCTTACTCCAGTCTAAGATCAACAGTGTGCACATTTCTTAGAACTTATTTCAGGCGTTAAAATGTTAATTATTATAAAATCGCGTGTCAAAAAGTACTACTTTACACATTTTATTCTCAACCTTTGGTGTTCACAGGGGCGGTAGGGCGTTGGGGGTAAAATAAATACATTTTCCATATCTTAGGTCGGTAAAGTGAAATTCGCTTGCTCTGTACAATGAAATAATAATAGCATGGACGAACTTATATCTCTAACTTTGCTGGAAAACTTGCGTGTTCATTTTGAAATGTGTCTCCGGATATGCGTTTTTACATTTGTCATCGTGTTCAACATCAGAAACAGGAACCAGAGAAAGTTTTAGTTTAAAGAAGACTACGATGTCGCAGAATTCAACACACATGAGATAGTAGCTTAATGTGAACGCTAGCTTTTTGTGAACACTACCATATTGTGAACACTACCATATTGTGAACACTACCATATTGTCAACACTACCAGATTGTCAACACTACCATATTATCAACACTACCATATTGTCAACACTACCATGTTGTGATAACTACCTTGTTATAATCTTCTTTAATATTGGGACTACTCCACCTTATTAATTACCTTACTTCCGAGGTGTGTGCTGTAGACGCCTTAGGAGTGCAGTTCTGAGTGCATTCATCGCTTGGCTTACAGAATTCTCTGACATCAGCTGGCGATGAGGCCAAGGGACGTAGTCTAGGGTTAGAGGCTTCATTTAATTTAATGTCAAACTATCATCTTCACCTTCGGATGAACCGTTGAGACACTAAGCATGATCTGTCAACCGTCTTTCTCCATTCCTCTCTGTCTTTTGCCTTGGATAGAACCTCTTTCAATGACAGGCCCGTCCATTCTTTTATGTTGTCTTCTCACCGTTTTCTCTGTCTGCCTTTTCTTCTATTTCCTGGAACTGTTTCCTGAAGGAAAGACTTGGCCTTAGGACTTTTTGACATGACCATAAAGTTGTATTTTCCGTTTCATTGACATTGCAGGTCAAGCTATAGGAATTATAAAAAAAAAACAAGGCCATAGGATAATTTTGTTTGATGTCTGTAAAATAGATGAAAAAAATGCAACTTAAAAGAAAGATTGACAACCTCAAGCACGCACACAATTAACGAAGGGAAAAAGGAATACAAATGAAAGAGCCTTCCTTGCCACTATATTTAGACTACAATCTATTTTCTGCTGTGAAAATGTGAACAAGAGATACACATCTACGATACTGATAACATTTTGCTGGTGCGACTACTTGCGTCAGGCTTGGAATCGAATACAGCCGCTTTCTGTTTCTGGCACAGGTAGAGTTCAGATCATACAGAAACATGTTCACTTAGAGGGGGAAGGGAGTGAAGGAAGGTGGTTGAGGGGTTTGGTATTTGACGTAATTGTGAGTAGGTGGAGATCTGCTGTGTGCATCCTAGAGTGTGAGTAAAGGTGTGTCTTGCAGGTAGAAGATATCTTTTCTCTCTTGTATAAGGCCTACTACACACCGACACTCTGTACATGTATTTTGAACTATTCTGTTGGGAAGTAGATAACTTTGATACTGAATACATCTATTTATAGCACGCTTAAAACTATTACACTGAAACTAAATCTTCCAGATGGTTTCTGGATGGTAGTAAAGAGTTTGGACTGTTTCTGAGTTTCATTTCAGGAGATCAAAAGTATGACCTGACATCTGAGGATCTACTGTTTGTTCTCGCATCATGTCCTTTAAAACAACTTAAGTTGGGTCTAGCACTGCCCTAACCTATATTTGACCTCTTAGCGAAACAACATAAGTTGGGTCTAGCACTGCCCTAACCTATATTTGACCTCTTAGCGAAACAACTTAAGTTGGGTCTAGCACTGCCCTAACCTATATTGGACCTCTTAGCGAAACAACTTAAGTTGGGTCTAGCACTGCCCTAACCTATATTTGACCTCTTAGCGAAACAAAAGCTTCCATTTTGTCTCTTATAACGCATACAGTCATAGTCACACCGTGATCACATCACATGATTCAAATCCTGTCATACAGTCTGTCATGTTCTCAACATATGCACTTGGGTCATGTGACATATCGTCAACCTATGAATATGAGTCATATAAACTATTTTGAATATGCACTAAGATCATGTCAAGTTTTTAAAACAGGCTATACCTTCAGGGCACATGGTTTCAAATCTAACAATTATTATGATAAATCATTAGCAAATTTTTTAAAGTTTGATTACCTCGACTTGGGGGAAAACCGAAGTATTCACACAACAACTATTTTTTGTTGAAATATGAATTCACAACAATCTCATTCAACAAAGGTGTCAAAATCATCATCACATCATCATCAAACTTAAAGAGAGCTAGAGAGGCTCAATTTCTTCCTTGAAAAAACCCTGGACAGAAACCATGGACAGAAACCCTGGACAGAAGTCCTGGACAGAAGCCCTGCTGTTGTTCGTATTGCACATATGTCACCATTATACCCTACAGGTCACAAACTTGAGGCTTGTGTAAACCAACAATACTAATTGTATTCTTGAATTCTGCATTAACAACTATGACATTCAACGTCGAGTCGTAGATGTCTCAAGGAGTGATTCCCGTGCTCCTCTGTACTCTAAAAGAAAACTCTGAAACTTGGCAATAAGATAATAATTTCAATTCTTAAAAAGGTTAAACGCAATGTGTAACACAAACATATCTTATCTTCTATCTTATAAACTACTGAAGTTCCTTATTAAGAGAAGATAATTACGACCTACGCGTATCCATGATTCGATCTAGTCAGGAGCTGATTTAGACTTGAAAAGGCCCTAAGCTCTTTGAGATAGAGGGCCCTTGAGTATTACCAGATACTAAATAATATTTTTGGGATATTTAGAGGGTTTAACTTTTATACAGTTAAGAAGTGCATATGTAATAAAATAATACATCTTTAAAATAAATTATATCTAAAAAAACGTTTACTGTATTCAATCGCTGCACTATCAACAAGATTCAGACAATGTCCAGCACATGCGATGTCTTACATACTTGTTATCTTCAATATTATTTCCTGCATACTGTTTTATTTGATTGAAATAAATGGCCTCGACGTTTAAAAAAAAAGTATTTTGCACACATTTGTAGTTTAGTTTTGCACAAGCTTAGCCATACTTTTCCCTGTGCATTTTCTTGGAAAGTTAAATAAAACATTTAATATGGGGCCTATCATCTGATGAAACATTACTCTAACAGTGAGCTAACTAAAATGGTAACAGTTCTGAAGTAGAATCTTAAGTCCTCTGCTATTCGAGATACGACATTTAGTTTTTTATTCTCATATTTTGTTATGGCTGGCTAGAAAAGGAGCCAATTCGGTTAAAATGTCCAGCAAGCCCCATGCCACTGTAATGAAGACCTATGCTGGTGAATAGACCATCAATTCTCAAGAATACTTTTCATCATCAGTCCGTTAAGGATAAAACAAGATTTTTAAGCAATATCTGTCTTGGTTGAAAAAAAAAACAACCTACATTTTAAAAAAATTATATTAAACCAATTGAAAAAAATCTTAAAAAAAAAAAAGAAATTGTTATGATGCAAAGTATACTGGCGCACTATGATCTCAGATTAAAAAAATACCTTTCTGTAGTATATATATATATTCAATTAAATTAGGATCGCAGACAAAATATTGCATGTAATACTTGAACAAAATGTGAAAATATTTTTTCTTGTATCTTGTAGAAATAAAAATAAATAAACAAAAATGCAAAAAAACAACTTTCTAAATAATGTCGACAATGAAATTATAAAGCAAAGACACATTGACTGTAAATACTAAATAAAAGGTCAGCATTATTGTCTTGTCTATCTGCTCACAAAGATCCTGCACATGCCTGAGCAAAGCAACAATGGGCGACGTCTCACGGCTGAGTCAAAGAAAGTAATTCATTAAACGCTCTAATCCTAATTTTAAAATAATACTAAAATATTGAAAATTTGCAAAATTTGGGGAATCAGATTGATAATATTTTTAAGCATATGTTACAGTTGATCATTCGGACTTTTTTTTTTGGGTGGGGGGGGTGCGGGGGGCACAATCTGTTGGGGGCCATAAGTTATAGCTGAGCTTGCATATAGGTAGATCCAGCACTGAATCTAGTCGGGCAAATAAATTGGAGACAAACTGCCAAATCATTGGTTTTCTTTGCCGAATTAGGAAACCCGTTCCATGCTCTAATAGCACTAGGGAAGAAGGCGCACTTACTCGAATTGTCCTAGTAGGCCTATATGGAACAATAATTGATTGTGTCTTTATCTTTGTTTCTTTCTGATTATTTCATAAGGTTTTGTTTTTGTATTTAAAGATTATGGTTTAGTGTTTCATGTATAATTGCTACTGTACTTTTCAGTCTTCTGTGCTAAAATGTCTCTATTAATGTTTTAATGAATTGAGGAGGTCCAAAACAGAGGACGCATATTCTAATATTGGCCTAACCAAGGTTAAATTGCGTTTTAGTTTTATGTTCTTGTTTGAATTGTAAAAAAAAAAAAAATCTGTAATAAATTCTAATGCTTTGTTTGATTTAAAAATAATTTCATACAAATTGAAATATAATCTGACATTAGCTAGTCCAAATTTGTCTAAACTAGAAGATTTGATTTGCTAAGTTATTTAAACAATCCGGAGAGGACGTGGTGAGAATCAGCGGGAAGTTAGTCAATGGACCTCATTCACCAATAGTAAACAAACAACATTTCGTCACGTGATAATATTGATAAAACAACGGAAAAAAACTGTCACGTGATAGCCATTGTGTATTAAAAATTAGATCGTAATTTGTATAGAAGAGATAGAGAATCACGTGTCTAAATGTTGTTTGTTTACGATTGGATGATCGTGTCATTGATCACAAACATGGATGTCCAACTTATGTGACGGATGGATGTCTAGTGGAACTTTGTAGTTTCTTCAACTTGACTTAGATTACTAAACAGAATAATGAACACCAATCTTCAATTGAAATCAAATTAATGTTCATTTCAATTGATCTGATATGATAGACTTTTAAGAATCAGAAATTCCGTAACCTGATCATCCTGATGTTAATTTTCAGAGAAAATAAATGCAAAAGAAAATCACCTAAAAAAATCACCGAGTCCTAGAAAACTGTTCGCGGGTTCATTATGCTCTGAGGGACTGCGTCATTGACAGGCTGAGGCCCTCGGGACGTAATTTGGGCATCACGTGTCCAGTTATACTTCAAGTGTAATAACAACGTAGATAACTTTCTTTGGACGAAATTCTCAAACACGTATAAAGGCACTTTAATTGTTTGCTTAAATACAAGATCTTCTCTTTATACATTTAAACTTACGTATGTTTAACATTTAAAAAGTAAATCGATTAGTGATGTGATGAAAAAAAATATTTAAAAACATGCAGCCCGAACATGACATTTTTAACGTAACAATTTTGTAATCCTTTCACTGACATTTCTTTACTACTATTTCTATTTTTGTTTGTACTCTTTGAATATATTTTAAAATCTCTTTCATGCAAATTAAGTTTTCCATTGATCAAAGGTTGTGTTCGAGTCGTGAGATAAATGTAAATTAGAATATTGCGTCATCAGAATTAGTGGTTGCTAGAGACAACGAAATTAGGCTTGTTATGCTAACGCGTGTCGTTCCATCACCATCAAAGCGAAAACAGTGTTGCCACAGTTGTTCGTACTTTAATCATCGCTTCAAACACAAAAAACGATGACGTCATATCCACACATTTTTGACTCCATGATGTAGACCAATTCCCCCCTTGGGTGGGGACAGGTAAAGTCAACAAAACTCACGTAAAGGTCATCTCTTGAAGCAGACGATGCACATCCACATGCCATATCCCATAGTCCTTTCTGTCTGCCCCAGTGGCCATCTCCGGACGTAGTTTACCTGTTTGTTCTGGATTAGACCAGTTTGTTCTAGAACACAGAATAATAAATATTTGTGTTCCATTTTTTTAAAGATCGAAATGTAAATATTTTATATATAACAATTCTTCTGCATATCTCAAAGATGCGTTCTAATGCTATTTAACATTGCGGTCTATACAAAAGAAATTAAGGAACTAATAGTGAATAGAATAAACGAGAAATGGACAAGCTCTTATCCGAGTCAAGCCTATTATAAGCCATCCCGACAAGACCAATCTCTAATCTTTCGCCTTAGAACCGGACACAACAGAATGAGACAACATATGTTCCGGAAGCTCAAAATTGGCACTAGGGAAATCTGCTCATGTGAAGTGTCACCAGAGAATGCTGGCCTGGTCCTTCAAAACTGCATTCTTCATCAAGAGGCCCGTACAAGACACTGGCCCCAAAACACCATTATAGAAAGAAAACTATGGAGAGGTCCCTGATTTGAAAACCACTGCGCAGTTCATCTCATCTATTGGTTTAGTCCTCTGAATGCTCCAACAGCTCATCTCATCTATTGGTTTAGTCCTCTGAATGCTCCAACAGCTCATCTCGTCTATTGGTTTAGTCCTCTGAATGCTCCAACAGCTCATCTCGTCTATTGGTTTAGTCCTCTGAATGCTCCAACAGCTCATCTCGTCTATTGGTTTAGTCCTCTGAATGCTCCAACAGCTCATCTCGTCTATTGGTTTAGTCCTCTGAATGCTCCAACAGCTCATCTCGTCTATTGGTTTAGTCCTCTGAATGCTCCAACAGCTCATCTCGTCTATTGGTTTAGTCCTCTGAATGCTCAAACAGCTCATCTCATCTATTGGTTTAGTCCTCTGAATGCTCCAACAGCTCATCTCGTCTATTGGTTTAGTCCTCTGAATGCTCCAACAGCTCATCTCGTCTATTGGTTTAGTCCTCTGAATGCTCCAACAGCTCATCTCGTCTATTGGTTTAGTCCTCTGAATGCTCCAACAGCTCATCTCGTCTATTGGTTTAGTCCTCTGAATGCTCCAACAGCTCATCTCGTCTATTGGTTTAGTCCTCTGAATGCTCCAACAGCTCATCTCATCTATTGGTTTAGTCCTCTGAATGCTCCAACAGCTCATCTCGTCTATTGGTTTAGTCCTCTGAATGCTCCAACAGCTCATCTCATCTATTGGTTTAGTCCTCTGAATGCTCCAACAGCTCATCTCGTCTATTGGTTTAGTCCTCTGAATGCTCCAACAGCTCATCTCGTCTATTGGTTTAGTCCTCTGAATGCTCCAACATGAGAACAAGGAAGAAGAAAAGAAGAATGTTCCATTACAGGAAGTGTAAGAACTACACTAAACTCAAACATGTGGGGTCTACTGACATAGGCGTAGAGAGCTTGAGGCTCTGGATAATTTAATAAAAGGGTCTTAATTTAAAATATATATATATATATCCCCCGCTCGCCTTACATGTTAATAAAGGAACATTAAACTCATTTTTGACTAACTAACAGCAACTAAGTATATGAATAAACTGCCTTTATAAAGATTCTAATGTATATGTCATTACTCGCTACTCATTTAAATATAAGCAAGACGAGCTCTAAAAACCATGCTATTAACAAGTCTTTAGTACAACCAGTTAGTCTGTCATGAATAGGCCGATCCTACGTGTCAGTAAGGTCAGACACTATAAACACACCTGTCATCAATACTGTTATAGATGACATCAATATCTCATTTATACTTCACCTAAATCTTATCTGCAGGTATAGCTATTTTATTTCTTGTTGTGCTTCCGGTATATATTGATTTAGTTTTGGTTGAAATAACTGGACACAAAGTCTACGGAATGAAAATATGAGAAACATGTATGTAAATCACAAACAAAGAAAGAATTATTGAAGTCTATTGAGTCAGCAATATGGGAGACATACTATTAATAATATTATACACTCCAACCAATTTCAATATGCTTTATAGAGATAAAACATGCCATCACACATCATACATACATGAAACGACATAAAGAATGACATTAAAATCATACATGACATAACACATGACATTTCACATGTTATCATCAATGGCATCACACACAGGAAAAAAACACACGCTATTGCACATCGTACTTATACGACATAACAAATTATTTTGCATGACATCATAAATGACATAACACATGACATCAAACATAATAAAACACATGGCACTAGACAAGGTCTCATATATGGCATAAACAATGACTTAGCGCATGACATCCTACATAACATAAAGCATGACATCCTACATAACATAAAGCATGACATCCTACATAACATAAAGCATGACAGCATACATAACATAGCGCATGACATCATACATAACATAAAGCATGACATCCTACATAACATAAAGCATGATATTACACATGATTTAACACGACGTCACACATGGCATTATACATGACATAACTCTTGGTATAACACATGACATAACACACGACATATCACATGACATCAACATTATGTTTTGTTGGGTCAAGACATAACTAAGTTTTAAGCGTTTAAAAACCTATTGAAATAGTTCTAAGAATACTTTAAAATATAAAACTGCTGAATCCGGTTTCTACTTTTGTGACAATTAGGCAAGATTTTTGTGCTGAGTAGAGAGTTTCACGTTGTTTCTCTGTGCCAGGAGCCAGTCAGTGTGAGCTACTTACACTTAGAATACCTCGCTCGTCAACAGCCAAGTTGTTATTGGCACTCTACTCATTCCATTTCTGATTTGGGTTTTTCTGGGTTTTTAAACTAATAAAAACAAAAGAAAGTAGGGGCTGGGGAGGAATGGTTTTGAAAACAGTATGTGTGTTAACGTTGTGTGTGTGTGTGTGTCTGTTTGTAAATGTTCTAGTTTCAATGGCGACGTCTGTAAGGGGAGATAATAGAAATATAAAAAAAAGCGGAAAATTAACTGAACATATGAAAGAAATACTTTGGACTTAGGGGTAACATACAAGGTTGAAACAAGTTAGGAATACACCGTAAACACAGTACAGTTTAAAATACACTCTCAATAGCTTCTAGACAAATGTGAATGCCATCAACTTAAAAAAAAAGAGAAAAGCCTTTTTAAATTATAAAGTAAGTTGAGCTTCAAAACAATAATCCATAGTATGATATGCCAATACTTCATACTTAGTATGGACAATACTCAGCCATACATCCCCCACATTATCTGGTACTCAGCCATACATCCCCCACATTATCTGGTACTCAGCCATACATCCCCCACATTATCTGGTACTCAGCCATACATCCCCCACATTATCTGGTACTCAGCCATACATCCCCCACATTATCTGGTACTCAGCCATACATCCCCCACATTATCTGGTAGTCTAAAACATAGCTAAACTTTAGGATCATTAGAATAAATTTACATGCTTAAGGACCGTTAGACAAGGGAACCAGTTCCTTCAGTATGTATCGGAACTAGCTTCAGGTAGAGCCACTGGCAGGTCCGTTTAACGGCAACGCTCCCATCCTCCAACAAAAAAAAATTGGGTGGGGCGCTTCACAATCTAAATAAAAATAAAACATACATTATTTACTGTCATATTTCATTCATTCAGCAGTAAATAAAACCCTGTACATGAAATCCTCCACAAGAATAGTTCCCAAATCCTCCATTCTTTTCTCTCCGACACTGCAGTTGTCTAGATGTACTTCAATTAGAAAAAAAAATATGAAAGTTACTATGAGCCCTATTAATTAATTATTAGTAAACAAACAATGACGCAAGTAAAAGAATGTCCTAACTGTTGGAAAGGGGGAAAAGTGCATACAACATACATACAACATACAACATACAACATACATACAACATACAACATACAACAGAACTGAAACAAGTAAGCATGTGTTGCTGCTGTTGCCAATTTGGCACATCTTCATCAGCTGTTCTTCCCCCGTGCTGAGCACACTCACCTGTGAGCAAGGTACACACACAGCTATTCCCAGTGCAAATCTCCTGGCATTCTTAGGAGATAGTGCTAGCTCACGCAGAGTCCTCTCTAGACTTCTTTTATGCCTCCTTAGTCTAGGTTTTTTTTTCTCTGTACAAGTTTGATAACTTAGACGTAAACACCTTGTTCGCCAGGGGCGTTGCGCAATACAGGCAAAGAGAGGGGGAGGGAAGATAATGCTGCACGTCTTTTTAGTCATATTTTTCTATTTAACTTCCAGCACACCTTCCAGCACACCTTCCAGCCCACCTTCCCCAACGATCAAAGTCTTTAAAGCCGCTGTTTATGTATTTATTTATACGTATATGTAGACTTAAATACGCACATTCTTACAGCCAGAAACACACACACACACATTTAGGCTTATTCACATCAGCACCGGATTAAAACTTGATTAGGACTCCCTTTTAATCAGCCAAAGGCTTTTTTTTTCTCTTACGTCAAAATCATTGACAAATCACTGGAGCCAAGCCGAGTGGGGGCATGTGTTTCTTGTAGTGAAATCAAGCCCCGATTCAGATACGTACACTCTTCAATAAACAATAGTATAATTCAGTAGACTCCCATTTCTACTAAAATTAATAAAAGATGGCGCTGAGGTGTACAGTGGAGCTTTCCTTGGTATAAAGCAAACATAGAAATCCGGGAATATTGAGATTGAAATATTGAGATTGAAATATTGAGAGTGAAATAATGTCAAAGTACCTACTTGATAACAAAGAGAAAATGTGATTTTGAGCGAGAACTACTCAATTTTAATTGAGAATAGTCAATACAAAGTAAAAGGCTAGACTAAAAATTTGGTACAATAAATTATTACTGAAGAAGTGTCATACTGAGCGAGATTGTGAGAGTTTTATGAAAACTAATTGTAAACTTGACCATTGAAACACCAGACGGACTGTACACAGAGTTAAACACGCTCAATTTGAATTCAGAATATTAGAAATGTCATATTGATCTGTATGGCTAGCGTACTGCCAACCATCTTTGATGTTTGCTGTTAGTATGCCGACTTCTGTTCAAAGAAACTTTAAATTTTATAGTTAAGTTCATTTCATTTTCTCATTTTTGTTGTAGCATTCTTTCTTAGTGCCCCCCCCCCTTTCCTCTCAACACCAAACTGCATGCATGTGACTTTAGTTGGTTAAATCAATGAACCATGGCTTCTCTATCAGAGTCTATCTAATACTAAAACACAATAATTTCCTGTTGGAATGGCTAGCTCTAGCCTTTAAGTTAAATCAATGAACCATGGCTTCTCTATCAGAGTCTATCTAATACTAAAACACAATAATTTCCTGTTGGAATGGCTAGCTCTAGCCTTTAAGTCACCTGTTGTAGGAGTTTATGAATAACAAAAAAAAAGTCTTCAACAGGTGAAGGAGCTACCAATATGAAGCCGGGCTGTTTTAGCAATTTGTTCTTTATCTGCTGCTTTCTTTTACTATATGTTTTTTTTTTTACCTTTTTTTTTCATCCTATCTGTTGATGGACTCCTGGAGTAAGTAATAGAGAATGTAGCACTGTCTATTCACCTGTAACAAGTAGTTCAGTTTAGGCAACTGTTGAAGACATTTGACTTTGTACATTAAGCTCTATACCAGCTACTTTGAGTTTGTTGTGTTGGTATAAATCTGGATGAGGCGATAGAGAGTTAAATTCTACAGCATTTGTCCTTATTTTCTTCTCAAAACGTCAAGGAAAAATACATATTTAATCCAAAAACTTTGTCTCTAATATTTATTTTAAACAACACTGGCCAACAGATATCAAAGAGACTACGCAGGTTAGGCCAAAATATGCTGGCATATATCTCAGGTGAAACATTCCAGTGTGTCTATTTTTACACACATTCACAGGTTTCCTAACCCATTATCATTCGAGTAAAATGATGATTTAAGCAAATCAAACAACTTTTAAAAATCCGGCCGGATGCCATACAATGCATATATATATATATCGTTTTGTTAGTAGTGCAAACTAGCGAAAACAACACTTCACTTAAAATACAGACTTATTGCCAAGCTCAATGCTCTCTACATAAATATATGGACCTTATTCTAATTATAACATTGTTCCTTTAGATAATGGTAACGAAACTTTCATGAGTTTAGACATTTTTTTTAGTTAATTCTAATTTTAAAAACTCGAAGCTTTAAAATGTTTTCAATGTAATCTCAATATTCTTAAACGAACATTGTTCTTTTTTTAAAATATTTTTCACTAGTTACACATACTGTTACTCTTCTACCTTGCGGGCCTCACAGTTTGAGAAACATTTTGCAGGGGATATAAAGTATGGTGTAACGTTTTGGTCATTCTAATGAGATTTCATCATAAAAAAAAGTTGTTAAAAGTACAGAAACAAGTTTGTATTTCAGCTAATGTCGGTTATTAAAAGAAATGCAAGGTTTAGAAAACAAAAACCAAATAAATAAATTAACCAATTTGGTATTACCCCTTAATCTCTCGCACCACATAGCGACGTCACTACCAGATAGAAATAGATATATAAAGAAACAGTTTTTAACAATAATCACCGTACCCAGATCCCCATTTCTCCCAGCCAGAGACCAGCTGTTTCATCTGGGGGGTACCGAGACCATTCGATATATATTGATCTCGGGGTACTACTGAGGTAGACAGAGACAGTCCCACATTGGATATAGATTGGTCTCGGGCTACTACTGAGGTAGACAGAGACAGTCCCACATTGGATATAGATTGGTCTCGGGCTACTACTGAGGTAGACAGAGACAGTCCCACATTGGATATAGATTGGTCTCGGGGTACTACTGAGGTAGACAGAGACAGTCCCACATTCGATATAGATTGGTCTCGGGGTACTACTGAGGTAGACAGAGACAGTCCCACATTGGATATAGATTGGTCTCGGGGTACTACTGAGGTAGACAGAGACAGTCCCACATTGGATATAGATTGGTCTCGGGCTACTACTGAGGTAGACAGAGACAGTCCCACATTCGATATAGATTGGTCTCGGGGTACTACTGAGGTAGACAGAGACAGTCCCTGTCACCGAGTTATTTTATATGTTATGAATGTGGCTGTGGTTATCAATGTAGGCGTGGTAGTGACATTGGGTTCTTGTTACAAATCACAGAATAATGGAATGACGCTGGGTGTAGCAGACACAATAAGTTTAATATAACACCACATAATGAATACACCATACAATTCGAACCAGGAATGGTCAGTATTAATCCAACAGTAATATACGAATATCACAACTTAGTACTTATTCTATAACCAACTACTTTAAACATCTAACTCTACGGCTTATATCTTAAGTGACTCAATACAAGTGCTTGCTACAAGATCTCTATGTGGACTGCCTGCCTTTAACTCTCTGGTTCACCTAAGGTCAAAAGTGTTCACCTTAGTGCAACATGGGTTGTGAATAAGATTCACAATATGGAATTAACATACACAATACAGAATTAGGGTTTCTACTCTATGGCACCAACTTTGAGGTGGTGACAGTCCCACATTCGATATAGATTGGTCTCGGGCTACTACTGAGGTAGACAGAGACAGTCCCACATTGGATATAGATTGGTCTCGGGGTACTACTGAGGTAGACAGAGACAGTCCCACATTTCCTTGAACAATGCACGCGCGTGTATTTGTGTTCGCACCTTGATTCAAGGAAACATGTGTGAGAGGAATGACTCCACTGGGAGGATATGACCCCACTGAGAGGAATGACTCCACTGAGAGGAATGACCCCACTGAGAGGAACGACCCCACTGAGAGGAATGACCCCACTGAGAGGAATGACCCCACTGAGAGGAATGACCCCACTGAGAGGAATGACCCCACTGAGAGGAATGACCCCAGTGGGAGGAATGACCCCACTGACAGGAATGACCCCACTGAGAGGAATGACCCCACTGAGAGGAATGACCCCACTGAGAGGAATGACCCCAGTGGGAGGAATGACCCCACTGAGAGGAATGACCCCACAGAGAGGAATGACCCCACTGAGAGGAATGACCCCACTGAGAGGAATGACCCCACTGGCAGAAGGCGAGGAACCGAAGATGTTGGGAGCTGTGTGTTTTGTGCACATAATCCTCAAAGTTCATGCTCTCTTTGCTCAACATGACGCAGGTGATACTAAACTTTAGCTACAGGTATGCTGATTTAGCAACACCGATAAGAATCTTTTGCAAATTTTGAATGTATTTTTTTTTTTTTTTGTCGGTGTTTTATTTCTCATCTTGTATGTGAACTAAATTTATAAAGGCTTAAAGATTAAAGATTGACTTGATGTTCATTGATCTTTTGAGTTACAGTTCATATTACAAGAGCTAAATACTTAGTAAAACTCAATATATATTTTAGTTCCCTTTACTTTAGTTCACTTTACTTTAGTTCCCTTTACTTTAGTTCACTTTACTTTAGTTCCCTTTACTTTAGTTCACTTTCCTACACTATACACTTATATGTCCCTTTCCTTACTTCATTTCACTTCACTATATTTACGTCCCTGTACTTCACTAAACTTTACTCACCATATCTATTGACTTCCACCCTATTCTTGTCTATACTTACTTCATCTTACTTCATTTTACTTCACAATACTTTACTGGTGGCGAAAGATCTTGGTCACGTTCTCATTGCAAGAAGACTAGGTGTGTGAGTAGCCTATAATGTATTAGAAAGTCGAATGTACCTCGAGTCCCGCACAGTAAAACCGTTAACTTCATATATGCAAAGGTGAATTACCGAGAAAGTAACTTAAAACTCACTGACATATACTATTACTAATAAAATGTAAAATGACAGGTACACTACTATATCACAGCATTCATCTGCTAGTCTTAGATTTGAATCATTACTTCATTAATTTATTTGGCAATACAAACAAAAGGACATTTAATGATAATAAAATCCTTGTTTCTTTGTTCCTTCTTCAGACTGATCCTGATTCCAACTAGACACTAGAGTTGTCCATATGTAGATAGAAGTAATTGTATGGCCAGGTCAATGGCTCAAACAGAAAATCAAAGTCAGAGCTTATTTTGTTTTTTTTTCTGCCAGGTATTTTCCAACAGTCCAGCAGAAGGCGAGCTCCAGAGGGGTGACATTATACTATCCATCAACAGCCGAGACGCCTCCCAGCTTACCCACAAACAAGCACAGGACCTTATTAAACACGGCGGAGGTCAGGTCCAGTTAGTTGTAAACAGGTAGGTCAAGACAGGTTGACCTCTGATGACAGAAACATACAGCATGGCAGCAGGGCAATAGATATCTTTTTGAAGCGTTTAAAATATGTATGTCCAATTTCCCCATTCTTATTATTGACTGACAATCTTCATAGTAGAAACACAACTGAAGCGTTTATTTTGACATCATGAGTCGCAAGGTTGCAGATCATGCTGCGGGACAATTTGTTTAAAGTTTCAGAAAGATCATTTCATTAATTATTGATTAAATTATATTTGTAAAAATTTACCATTAAAGCATAGCGATCTATGGCACTCAAGGGAACTAATAGGAATATTTATTTTTCTTATCACTGAGTATCAGTTCTATCCCTTTTGCAATTGTTTTCTATTTTGCCACCAACCTGTATTCAAGATAGAGCTATAATTCTAGACAATGTATTCAAGATAGAGCTATAATTCTAGACAATGTATTCAAGATAGAGCTATAATTCTAGACAATGTATTCAAGATAGAGCTATAATTCTAGACAATGTATTCATGATAGAGCTATAATTCTAGACAATGTATTCAAGATAGAGCTATAATTCTAGACAATGTATTCAAGATAGAGCTATAATTCTAGACAATGTATTCAAGATAGAGCTATAATTCTAGACAATGTATTCATGATAGAGCTATAATTCTAGACAATGTATTCAAGATAGAGCTATAATTCTAGACAATGTATTCAAGATAGAGCTATAATTCTAGACAATGTATTCAAGATAGAGCTATAATTCTAGACAATGTATTCATGATAGAGCTATAATTCTAGACAATGTATTCATGATAGAGCTATAATTCTAGACAATGTATTCAAGATAGAGCTATAATTCTAGACAATGTATTCAAGATAGAGCTATAATTCTAGACAATGTATTCAAGATAGAGCTATAATTCTAGACAATGTATTCATGATAGAGCTATAATTCTAGACAATGTATTCATGATAGAGCTATAATTCTAGACAATGTATTCATGATAAGGCTATAATTCTAGACAATGTATTCAAGATAGAGCTATAATTCTAGACAATGTATTCAAGATAGAGCTAAATTCTAGACAATGTATTCAAGATAGAGCTATAATTCTAGACAATGTATTCAAGATAGAGCTATAATTCTAGACAATGTATTCATGATAGAGCTATAATTCTAGACAATGTATTCAAGATAGAGCTATAATTCTAGACAATGTATTCAAGATAGAGCTATAATTCTAGACAATGTATTCAAGATAGAGCTATAATTCTAGACAATGTATTCAAGATAGAGCTATAATTCTAGACAATGTATTCAAGATAGAGCTATAATTCTAGACAATGTATTCAAGATAGAGCTATAATTCTAGACAATGTATTCATGATAGAGCTATAATTCTAGACAATGTATT
Organism: Biomphalaria glabrata; assembly: GCF_947242115.1. Lineage (NCBI taxonomy): Eukaryota > Metazoa > Mollusca > Gastropoda > Planorbidae > Biomphalaria > Biomphalaria glabrata. The sequence continues at coordinate 34,777,966 of NC_074712.1, read as the reverse complement.
AATTTCTACTATAATTAGAATTTTTACTAAGTTATAAAAAATAAGAAATATCTATTTAGCTATATTAAATTTATATCAGTTAAAGTTATTTACATAAAAAGACTGGTGAATGTGTTAATCACTATTACTGAAATAAGACACTGTATGTTTATATCTTGTCTTATCTTATGAAATACGGACGTTATTTCAAAAAGAAGATGATTACTTCATACGCGTCATGCATCTAGTCATGCATTTTAACCAATGACATAAAATCTGCCAAGTTATTGGTTTTCCTGGCTGATTCAGGCAACCCATTCCATCCTCTAGTCTGAATACACTGTCTTTACAACATTGATGTAGTGTCTTGTTGTCTGAGTAGACTGTCTTCACAACTTCTATGAAAGTCTTGTCTGAGTAACCTTGTTGTCCATCAATGCTACGTTGAAACATAAACAAAGCCTCATATCAAGTTTCTCTGACAAGCTCATCGTATGTCTCATTATAGTTTGATACACCTTATAGGGGTATCTTGCCGGTCCCAAGCCAGGGTAAGGGAGGGGGGTTGATCGTAAGGCTAGCAACCTCACATCACTAAACTATTGCTACAGAAACCGGAAATACACCAAACCAACTAGAACTTGGCCAGGAAGGTTCCTCTGTGGAAGAGTCTATGACGTGTACTAGTGAAAGCCCTCTGGAAGCTAGCACACCGACAAACCTGCTGATGACCAAGACCTCAACCAGGATAGGGAAAGCTAGATATGCCTTTTCAACTCTTCAAACTATCTGGCGCTCTAAGGCATTATGCACAACAAGATACGAAAAAGCTCCAGAGCCTTGTTAACAGATGCCTACGCCGGATATTAGGAATTAGGTGGCCAGAAAAGATAACTACTACAAAAGCCCGTAGCCCAAGACATCACAAAACGAAAATAGAGCTGGATAGGACACACCCTGCGAAAACCAGCTACCAATGTTGCAAGGCAGGCACTTGACTGGAAGCCACAAGGAAAGAGGAAAGTGGGCAGACCCAAGCAAACCTGGAAGAGGTTAGTCATCAGTGAAGCTGAGGGTACTGGAATGACATGGGAGCAAATGAAGAAAGCTGCTCAGAACCGAGTTCGGTGGAGAGGTGTGGTTGCGGCCCTATGTCCCCCTGGGAGTGCACAGGATTAAGTAAGTAGTAAGTAAATATCAGGAGAATCCGGAACGAATAAATCAAGTACACGAGATAACATAAATGCTAACATAACGATAAAACAAACAACAACAACAACAACAAAGAAACAAACAAACTGGGAATTAGGAAGATTAATAGACACATTTTTATTTTGAAAACATTGTTTAAATAGTTCAGTCAGTTTTCAATACAAATGTTTCAAAACTAACCACGACATTGAAATCAACGACTATCGTCTAATCCTAAACTCTAATGTCATTGTGAAGCTCAGTGCCCCGATCTTGTTGGTGAGACTTTGAGATTGTAATTAAAATTTTTCAATCATTCTTTGTGTCTCTGTCTCTCTCTCTTCCCTCTGTCTCTCTTTTTCTAGCTTCTCCTGTTTCCCTTACACACGATGAAAACGAATTTCTGAAATGTCTCTACGGCTATGTCATGAATGTCTCTCGTCTGTTTTCAGGCCACCACCGGGCACCCAGATAGCTCCACTGTCACCCCCCATAGTAACACAGAGACCAAGGGCGCCATCACTGCAGGTAACAGCCCCACTTAAACACATAATAGTTATTTAAAAACATACCTCTTAGATTGTATTAAGGCTAAATAAACCGAGGCCCCAATGCCAGTTACAACAAAGTTTCTTGTTTAAATAGCTCAAGTTATGTGTTAGTTATATTATAAGTCAAAAGCCTCTGTGTCTATACTTTTACAACAATAAAGAGTCACTTTTATATTACTGTAAGAAATACCTTAATTTGTTTTTATTACTTTAAAAATTTGACAGAACTGTTGAAAAATCTCTACAATGTGGGATTATTAGACAGGTCATTTTCCTACAAAGAAATAAAAATGAGCGAATCTTGAATAGTTAGAATTAATATAATGCAAGATATTCTTGCTTCCGTAACTAAGTAATTTTTGATGCACAACAAGACATCTAAAACATACACGTTGACAACGTACGTGTTGTGCAGAAAATAGTATTCTCTACCTACGTGACCTGTTTATTTTCAATATTGCACCATACATATAATAAAAGGTTTCGCCTTTTGTAGTGTTATAGTCTGTATGCTACATTTAGACACTACAAATATATTCTTAGTCGCAAGGTTTAAGTTCATGTTAACATTTTATTGACTCTGAAAAGCCAGTGTATGTTGTAAAACAGGCAAAACACATTAAAAATATTCTTTTTAATTAACAATGATTATATAACCTGTAGCTGTATCAATTCGTTTGGATCCGTCATGCAATTAAATTTGTAATAGAGCTAGGCTAAAAATAATTATTCTGTGCTATGAGTAATATTTTTACTAATTGTTTTTGTTTAGCGCAATTTCATTCTTTTAGCTTTCTCAATGCGCTATGATCCTATCAGTTGTCTGGACCAGTTGGGAAAGGATGGGGGCGGGGAAGAGGGTATCTGGGTGATGGCTTTTTAAATGGGTTTATAAAAAAAAGTGAGCGAACTGAATTAAAACTCAAGTGCCTCCTCAGCCTCCACATGCCAATACGGTAACCAATAAAGGGGACTAAATCAACGTATGCAACCTTATCAGTCAAGTAAAATTTCTTTCCCTTGTTCGAGATACCAAACAAAATGATTCAAAATCAATAGTTAATTAACTAATTGAATAATTTTTTTTTTATTGATTCTTGTGTTGGCATGTTAAAGAAATACTTGTGCAAAATTTCAGCTTGATCCAAGATTGGGTGTGGGAGAAATAACGTGTACAAACTTTTTACAAACTTTTAACCAGACAGACAGACAAATAGACAGACAGACAGAGTGAGTTGATATAAGCCTTGTAAAAACAAATTCACTTTCTATTTACATTTGCACTTAGTGAAACTTTGGTTACAAACTATTCTACGTGCACACTTACAATTGTTGTCTACTTAGATCAGCGGTTCTCAACCTGTTAAGCTCGGCGACCCCTTTTTACAATCCACCACTCTGTCGCGACCCCCCCCCCCACACACACATACAGAAATAGAAGAGTAGACAATAACAATCCATATTTTCGATGGTCTTAGGCAACCCCTGGCAAATCGTCAATCGACCCCCAAGGGGGTCGCGACCCACAGGTTGAGAACCCCTGACTTAGATTTAAGCGTTTCTCTCCTTGTAAATGACTAATTTATTGTCTTAGAAGATATATAGTACACAAACTGACTGCATGCCGACAACACTGTCATGTTTAACAACGCGAAGACATTCGGAGTTGTCATCATCTCTTGTTGCTAGGATACGCGACATTTATAAACAATCCTTTACGTAATCGCCAATTTGCCTAAGACCATCGAAAATATGGATTGTTTTGTTTTTTAATGGCAATTGAAAATAGAATAGAAAGTATAATTAATAACACCATAACTCAATATACATTATCTCCACACTTGACCAGAAAATGAAAGTTGCTATGTCAGACAACTCGACCCCAGCAACGTACAACTTTGTCAAAACTAGACTGGATCGCCTGAGATCTGTTGTCGTAAAGAAATCACCCTCTCAATAATTCCCTCCATGAGTTTAAAATAAAAACCCAGATTTGTTTATTAAATAACCCAATCCAATTTTCGTGTTGAAAGATTTTTGTTTCTCTTTCCCCGAACCCTTAGAATGAGCAACTCCACGTTTTAAACTGTTTGTATCAACTCATAACCCCCTCGATGACTCCCAGATTTTAGTTTTTCAATTTCTCCGTCTTGGATCATTTTTATTTCTTGTTTTTAAAAGTCCAACCAAAACCCTTTTCTTTTCAAATTTGTAAGCACGCAAAAAGTAAATCTATAACTTGACCTATTTTTCAACTGCCAACACACAGTCCTATTAGAGGAAAATGGATTAACTTGACTTTTGACTATATGGAAATACTTTGGCTAGATTGGAACATACATTGGCCACATAGGAACTTACACAAGATATATCTGAAATAAGTCTTAGACTGGCTAGATTGGAACATACATTGGCCACATATGAACTTACACAAGATATATCTGAAATAAGTCTTAGACTGGCTAGATTGGAACATACATTGGCCACATAGGAACTTACACAAGATATATCTGAAATAAGTCTTAGACTGGCTAGATTGGAACATACATTGGCCACATATGAACTTACACAAGATATATCTGAAATAAGTCTTAGACTGGCTAGATTGGAACATACATTGGCCACATAGGAACTTACACAAGATATATCTGAAATAAGTCTTAGACTGGCTAGATTGGAACATACATTGGCCACATAGGAACTTACACAAGATATATCTGAAATAAGTCTTAGACTGGCTATATTTTTAACTTACAATGGGCTATAAATTAAATTCTTACAGGAATGACCGTCGATATTGATTTGTATTGGCAATACTGACAAGTTTAGTTAACAAGGAATTTATATCTCAGAGATTATGAATGACATCAACCTAAATTTAATTTTGTTTTGTACTTTTAATCAGTAAGAAGTAGAAACAAAATCTTTTCTTGTTCATAACTTTGTAATGATATAAAATTATAAATGATCTTTTCTTAAAACTGAACAAATTTGTTTTGGCGACCTGTTTGGAGAGTAAACCTAAATTTTACAATTCTGACATCATAGAGCACCATACATTTCGACTGACATGCGAAAAGGTGTAGGCCATACTAGGAATCAACCGATAAGGAACATTATGAAACATGTTTAGAACTAGACCGAAAAACTGATTACTTGCATATTCAAAGTATTGCAAGAAATGAAAAATGTATAAGAGCCTCTGATGTATGTCACTCTATGGAAATGAATATTTACTTATACACACGATACTTGACCACTTATTTCTGTTTCAGAGCCCCTCCACAGACGCCCCGCCTTCTCGTTCCCTAACCATTGTTGTGGCCCAGCCCTCCCAGCAAGCCCAGAGGCGCCCAGTACCCGTCATGCAGCCCCTGCATGTCCAAGCGCCCGTGTCGCCGCAGTACCAAAGACAGCGCTCTTCACAGAGCCAACCCCCGACCACCCCGACTCCCGTGCCCCCATGGGCGGCCCAGCAGTTCGAACCCAAAAAGGTCTCCAAGTTGTCGAAGCTTGGAGGAGGTGGCCAGAGCTTTGGTACAGATTACTGCACCTTACCTCGCCGTACATCATCGGTACTTGAATGACTTCCCCTTTTCCATTGTTCAGACTCTTTTTTTTTGGTCTTTGGTCAGACGTATGTCTCTAACCCAGGAGTAGAATGTCTTTGGTCAGACGTATGTCTCTAACCCAGGAGTAGAATGTCTTTAAGACACTAAATATTTTCTTGTGTCAGAGGTCAACTTAGTAAAACGAATCATCACAATTCTACTAATAAAATAGATGTCGTTTTTAAATAAACCTAAAAAGTTATAAAAATTGTAAACATCCTTCGTTCACTCATTACCAACAAAATTACACAAACTTATTTAGTTGTACTAATTGGAACCAATCAAGTCATAAGTCTTATAATTATATTGAGGGAATTCTTAAAGGCCTTGGTAATTTTTTTACAAGTGTATAGATTTTTTAAAACAGTATTCGCACAATTGTGGAGATCTATTAGGAATATTTAGAAAACTATGAATATACAAAGAAACATTTACATAAATGAATTATATCCATTAATTAGCGTGAAAAGATTGCTGATAAAATAATATACATTAGGGCAATTTATAATTTCGAAATGTCAAATTGTACATCCCAAATGACATCCAATGACCTCCAATGACCTTTGCTCACTACGAAATATTTGGTGTCTATATCATAGAACAGAAATGTCTAGGTCTGCTTTCAGTGGTGTTGTTAAATTCGCTTTTTTTTCATATGAAACAAAATAAACAAATAACCTTAGGGCTGAAAAACTCAGTTCCAATGCTGTGAATGTTAGTACTTCTATTCGTTGCACTTATCAAGTCACGTGTCCACTTATTGTCAACCTTTAGCGCTTTATCTGACGTCATTCTGTTGCGTCCATAGCATGGCTTCAATTCAAATCAACACTTCAACACATATACAACACGCACTTACAACATCAGACACGTGAACACCTGCTTTTCAAAAGTAGTGTTAAGAGATAACTAGAGAGTGCTAGATGTCTGAAGTGAAATGATGGTTAGTTAACTAGATACATGCAGTTAAAAAAAAAATGCTGGTTTTCACTACTCTCACTTCTGCATGAAGCAATTAACTCCCTTGACATGAATTAACTTCTCATTGGCTAAATAAGGCATTGGCTAAAGTTCAAAACAAAAACCCAACATTCGGTCTTCATTGTCGTAACTGCACTTCAAAACTATTGTAGTACCAGCTGTAACGTAGGGATTTATTCAAACTCATTTCTGCTCCTTGCTAACATGTCTTTGATGTTAATAAACTTTGCTTGCATGGCCTCCATGTTTTATTCTGCATGCTTTAACATAACTTGAAGTTATTATGTCATGAAACAAAGTTAAACGCTGCGCTTAAATATAATGAAGAAGAAGCTAATTATTCTATTCAATTTTAATGATAAAACACCAATATCTTACTTTTAAAACTTTTAATTATTTTAATTGATTCTTTATTGAGGCTTAGATTTGTAAAACTTTTAATTATTGTCAATTTAATTGATTCTTTATTGAGGCTTAGATTTGTAAAACTTTTTGATATTTGTATAATATTTATTTTCTCCCTGGGAGCTCAAATAAAAACATTTCGCTTGTTTCCATGCCAACCACAGGCCCACTACGGCGGCAGATATCCCACTCAGAGCCAGAGCAGTGACTTCCCTGAAAATGTCGAGCCTGACCGCCTTGCCACGGGCCCACCCCCTAAAGTCTGCAGTCTTCGCAAACTTGGGGGAGGGGGGTTCGACTTTGGAACCACTTTCGGATCCGCAACTCTTCCTAGACGAAACAATGGACGTCGCTACTCGGTACTCTCCCATTTGTATGTTATGTCTCTCTAAATCCTCTGAAAATAATTGCCTATAAGAAATTCTGTTGTATTTCTTGAAAGTGTACACTTTATGACACTAGTGGTACTGCTACTAACGCTTTCTCTGATAACTGTGTTCTGATTGAATGACATTGTTACAATATACCCTTGTTATTAGTGGTTTTAATTGTAATTCATCTGATTTTCCTGTAAATAGTTAATAGAGACTCTCCTACCCAAAAGCTATCAGTGTGAGTTGTTACATCCCCAATAAAATAATAACACTTCATCATTCTCCTTCACAAAACAAAAAAGTCTTATCCCTCTAGAGGTATTAAAAACATGAAGGCACACTACTCTCAAAACCAAAGTTGGTCACATTACTATTTGAAATGAAGTTTCTTCCCCCTGCCCTGTGACTATGGTAAAGATACACATGTGGAAAAAAAAAGTCTCTTGTTCAAGGAGTGCTATTTGATTCCATAAAACTATTTCCCCCCCCCCTTTCCAACTGATTTAATGCATTGAATCATTCACATTAATTAAAACATCAACCCATTCTGTGTTCCACTAATTATTTCTTTTATTAACGACCCAGAAATCAGCAGAAATATTATTACAGTAATTATAATCTGCAAGATAAATGTTGTGTTATTTTTAATTATTTCTCTATAAAGACAACATTACCAAGTATTAAATTCCACACTCTGCAAAATTATTTTAAAATCTGAGTAGCCATATGAAGTTCAAAAGGATGGGTAAAAGAAAAATATTTATAACCGATTTCATCTTTACAAAAACTTTTGAGTGCGGCAATACTGCAGTAGTAAAAAGAACATCAGAACAATTGTTAAAGCCTACAAACACATTTTAAAATAAGTTAGCATTAGTTTGCATCTTTCGTTTTAAGAAACGTAGTTTATTTTCTAGCTTGTCATCATTTAGTCAATCTGAGACCTTTTCTTCTTGCCCTTAGTTCCACCTGCCACCTCTTTTTGTGTGTGCCCATGACGTCATTGTTCATGCAGCCAATAATACTGACATAAGTTTACACAGATGGAAGGTAAACAAATGGACAATTCAAATTGGCAAAGTAAACTCAGCTTGCTTTTAGACATATGTCCTGAGAAATCATTAGCGTGGAGCTCTGCTATATCTGGACACTTTTAGATCAATATTTTAGCCTCCTATGAAATCGAATACATTTTTTACCACACATTCAAAATACTTCTCTCAAAAGTTATCAGTTTCGTTACTGTGCTATTCTCTGTCTTGTAATGTTGCCAGGGTCACGACAGCGAAAAGTTTGGCTGATGTTTAAGAATAGTATCGCTTGGTCACGTGATAGTTATTCAGTGGCCATCATGCTTTAAAGTGGGCATGTTCCACACCTCATAGCTGGCTACATTGTGTGCTGTATGAGTAACTTCCCCTCATTTATAAGTGCAACGAATTGTGTTCCTAAGTAATGGTCATAGAAAATACGACAAAAATAAACGAATGGTATTTTATTAAAACCTAGAAAATCACATCCGCCTTTTTAAGAAAACAGATTAAAAAGGAGCCTAAAAAACGATACTTACAAATAAAATATTTACATTTTGACAGATTACTTTTTAAATGTCAACATTTCAGCTTCAAATAATCGTTCATGTATATAAGCATACGACCTACAAGAAGACACATTAGTAAAACAAATATGACTTTTAGTTAAAAAAAACAACTACTGTTTACGAGTAGCGAAAAAAAGACCTACTATCCACTAGCTACTCACTAGTACAAAAAAAAAGACCTACTTCAGAAATAAAGACCTACTACCTACCAGTACAAAAAAAGCCTACTACCGGCTAGTACAGAAAAAAAGACCTACTTCAGAAATAGAGACCTACTACCTACCAGTACAAAAAAAGCCTACTACCGGCTAGTACAGTAAAAAAGACTTACTTACTACCAGCACAGAAAAAAAGACCTACTACCTACCAGCACAAAAAAAAGCCTACTACCGGATAGTACAAAAAAAAAAAAAGAACTACTTCAGAAAATAAGACCTACTACCTACCAGTACAAATACCTGCTAACTATTAGTACTACCAATAAGTACACAAAAAAATACCTACTACCTACTAGTACAGAAAAAAAGACCTACTACCTGCTAGTACAGACAAAAATCTTGATAACATGCAAAAGACATACTAAGTAAGTACAATTACATGTATAAAACAACAACAACACCTCCTAGGTAGTAGAAGAAAGAGGAATATTAAGAGGGTCTCAATCTATTTCTCACTGTCTAAAGATTACATTTATAGAAATAAACTACTGATTTGAGTAGCTTTTTAGGGCATTGTTCCAGATATTTCATTGCACAAGCTCTATAGAGTTTAGATGTAGTCAATCTATTTGGAACACTTTTTATCGAACTCTCTTTCTAATGGAACCAATGAAATTAGTGTTTCGGTGTTTCTGGTTAACAATTGGGCCTTTTTTTTATTTGTAGCAACCTCCCAGCATGCCTGGTTCCTCCGGGTACCAGCCTAAAAAGGTCAACCTGAGCAAACTTGGCGGCGGTGGACCAGAGTTCGGATCCGACTTTAGCCACAGGGGATACGCTGATGGCTACGGCCAGACGGCTGCCCAGAGATATGAGCCTAGCAGAGATAGTGAGAAATCAGTTATGTTGAATAGGTAAATGAAAGAGGCGTTCCATTCTTCCTCATCCAATTTAGAACTATAAAAAGTTTTAGATTCATGACTCTGAAAAGAATTGGCAAATTTAATACAGTAGATTGCTCTTACATAATATCTTGTTCTTATAGCTTGCTCTTATAATATTCTGCTCTTATAAAATTCTGCTCTTATAATATCCTGTTCTTAAAATATCTTGCAAAAAAAAATATCTTGATCTTAAAATATTTTATGATATATCGATCTTATGATACGGTATCCTATTACTTAAATGTGTACACTTTTTTTTAAGGCTTTAAACTTGAAGAAACAAATGTTATGTCAACTTTTGAGACTATTATATGAACTGTATCACTGGACAACAAAAATAAATGAAGAAATAAGAAAGTTGCAGCTTGAAATAAAGAAAACATTAGCAAAATGTAACATAAAGACAGGACGAATTGTCCATAGATTTAGGAGAACATCAGCGTTACAGAACAAGGTCCAATTGTTACCTACATATTTTGCCACATTTGATGCATATGAAGTCGTTGACTCACGAGATTTAATTCAACATTTCTATATCGTGTTTTCTTAAAAGCATTTTCTTATTTTAATATTTTGAAGATTGTTGTTTACACCTTATAAATACTAACACTCAATAACAATTTCAATATACTGGCAAACTGCTTTTTTAAAATATAGTTAGCGTGCATTAAATGCTACAGACTTTAATACATGTCCAGCTTTATTTTCCTATATTTTACTACTGTCTTCCAATTCACCAATTCCAATTTTCCCAACTGTGAAAGTGTTTTTGTGTAACTTCTTGCAACTTTCTGTATCACCAGAGTTCACTCGAGCCTAGACACAATCACACTGTCGCCAAGGACTCCAGAGGTGCAGCCCTCATCTCCATTCTACCAGCCTAGCTACCAGTCACAGCCGAGCTACCAGTCACAACCGAGCTACCAGGCGTCGCAGCCCAGCTACCAGCCGCAGCCGAGCTACCCATCCCCGCAGCAGACGTACACACCAACGGGGCTCCTCCTGGAACAGCAGCGTCTCCAGGAGCAACAGCAAGAGGACGAGGGTGAGGCGATAGTGCCAGTGTGGGAACGACGCCGACAGTTTCAAGGGGCAACCCAACAGCCGGGAGGTAGCGAGCAAGTAGTGCCTGCAGGAGGCTAGTGTCACATGATCATAAATCTGACCATACCCTCCCTTTACAACTTTATGAGATGACATGCAGACAATTATGTTGGCATTCGAGTAGGCATTGCAATAGGTTTGAAAAAGTAACAAGTCGCCATAACCTTTACTAAATAAAATAATTTTATGCATTTTAATATTAATAAAAAGAAAAAAAAACAAGAATATTAATAAAAAACAAAAACTTTTTAAAAAGTGTAGGTGTGGAAATTATATAGTATTTATTTAGATTTTAATTTAAAATGTTATGATTCCATTTGCAAAATAACTGTGGAAAAGTTAGAGAAATTAATTTCTACCAGTTGTAGGTTTTAGAAATTAAAGAAGAAACATTAACTATTTATTGTAATTTTCAATGCAAAATCTTAAAGTATAGAAAATGTTGAGAATTCGCCTTTTTTTTACTGAGTTTTGACAAAAATTTTGCCGGTGAGGATTCTTAGTTAGGATTTCTCGAAGTTAAACTGAAACTTTGTTAAATAAATGAAGTTGGATTAAAAGTGCATACGCATTTGAGTGGCAACGCTTTACCGTAGTCTGCTTCTGATGTAAGCTTGTACTAAACACACTAATAAATATTCAACAGATATTTTAAGAACGAAAATTCAATGCCCTCGTCCTTATCATCAGACAGGACCTACCTGTCGATCATGTGACCTTCCACCTGCAGGGCCTTTGCACGGCCTGATTGTTGGTTTCACTTCAGTATTAGATCTAGTCTTTGACACGCTGTCAGGAGCTTCTGCACATATTTGGTTTCGTTTTTTTTTTCTTCAATAAATAACAGAATCGTTTTTAATTTGTAGAACTTAAAAAATAATCAATACTAATAGTTACTATTTTAATGTATTTGTGTCATGACCAGAACTCTTTATTTCGTATGCTGTGTTTCTGTTGTAGTTCTCAGTACAGGATTGAATCCTTCAATGGCCATCCAATGTTCATATCACTTGCTGTGTTTCTGTTGTAGTTCTCAGTACAGGATTGAATTCTTCAATGGCCATCCAATGTTCATATCACTTGCTGTGTTTCTGTTGTAGTTCTCAGTACAGGATTGAATCCTTCAATGGCCATCCAATGTTCATATCACTTGCTTTGTTTCTGTTGTAGTTCTCAGTACAGGATCGAATCCTTCAATGACCATCCAATGTTCATATCACTTGCTGTGTTTCTGTTGTAGTTCTCAGTACAGGATCGAATCCTTCAATGGCCATCCAATGTTCATATCACTTGCTGTGTTTCTGTTGTAGTTCTCAGTACAGGATTGAATCCTTCAATGGCCATCCAATGTTCATATCACTTGCTGTGTTAGAAGCAGGCCATGAATCCATCGCATGAGTTCATTTGAATGATCTGTGCCAATGAAATTGTTTAATAAAGAGTCAAATTAACTATATGATATTAATAACAAATTTCAAAGAAATATATTTTATTATAGTGATTTAAAAAATGAAATTATATCTTTTTTCATTGTTCATTAAATTATTTTGATTTGATTTTGTCCTTTGAAACCTCTATAGGTTATATAATAGACTGAAATTTTAAATTAATTTTCAATTAAAAAATAATAATTTATTTGTGAAATTTGATAAAAAAAAGTAAATAATAATATGTTATAAGAATATTTTTTCAAATAAAGCCTTTTTATGGTATTATTCTCTACAAAATTGTTATGAATCAATAGATAGAAAAGAACAAAACAGCGTTCATGTGTTCTTTCTGTCCATGTCAGTGAGAACTCCACTCAACAAGCCGCCACCTAAAGTCCCTAAGCCACGCCCAGGACCTACAAGCTATGGCGATTTCGGAACCACCTACGGCCCAACCCCCAAGAAGACGACCTCCACCAACTGGCGCCCTGCACCCACATTCAAGCCCACTCCGGCACCGGTCTCAGCCCAGCCTGCTACGTACACTCCCATTTCTGTGCAGTACGCGCCCAAGCCGTCGCCACCAGCTCAGTCACAAGTACCAGGACAGGTGAGCATATCCAGCATGGATAATTGGGCTAGCTCTGGCTAACTATACTTAGTAGAGCAAAGAGATCTAGATTGACCTAATTATGTTTTGATGTTATTTTTCTTTGCCCTAAACACACAAATCGCGAAGTACACTTATATCACATAGTTCACGAGATTCGACCGCACGCCCACTGTAGGTAGCCAAACATCCCACGCCCACTGGTAGGTAGCCAAACATCCCACGCGTAATCTTCCTTTAAGTAAAGAACGTGGCTTGCGTTTTAGAGACAATTCCCCATATTTCCAATTCTCTGTATTTCCAACTCCCTGTATTTTCAATTTCCTGTATTTCCAACTCCCTGTATTTCCAACTCCCTGTACTTTCAATTTCCTGTATTTCCAACTCCCTGTATTTCCAACTCCCTGTACTTTCAATTTCCTGTATTTCCAACTCCCTGTACTTTCAATTTCCTGTATTTCCAACTCCTTGTATTTCCAACTCCCTGTATTTCCAACTCGCTGTATTTCCAACTCCCTGTACTTTCAATATCCTGTATTTCCAATTCTCTGTATTTCCAACTCCCTGTATTTCCAACTCCCTGTATTTCCAACTCCCTGTACTTTCAATTTCCTGTATTTCCAACTCCCTGTATTTCCAACTCCCTTTACTTTCAATTTCCTGTATTTCCAACTCCCTGTACTTTCAATTTCCTGTATTTCCAACTCCCTGTATTTCCAACTCCCTGTACTTTCAATTTCCTGTATTTTCAATTTCCTGTATTTCCTATTCCCTGTATTTCCAACTCCCTGTATTTTCAATTTCCTGTATTTCCAATTCTCTGTATTTTCAATTTCCTGTATTTCCAACTCCCTGTATTTTCAATTTCCTGTATTTTCAATTTCCTGTATTTCCAATTTCCTGTATTTTCAATTCCCTGTATTTCCAACTCCCTGTATTTTCAATTTCCTGTATTTTCAATTTCCTGTAGTTTCAACTCCCTGTATTTTCAATTTCCTGTATTTCCAATTTCTTGTATTTTCAACTCCCTGTATTATCAATTTCCTGTATTTCAGATTCCCTGTATTTTCAATTTCCTGCATTTCCAATTCCTGGTATTACCGATTACCTGTATTTCCAGTTCCACATATTTCCGATTCCCTGTATTTCCGATTTTCTGCATTTCTAATTCCCTGTGTTTCTAATTCCCCGTGTTTCTAATTCCCCGTGTTTCTAATTCCCTGTGTTTCTAATTCCCTGAGTTTCTAATTCCCTGTGTTTCTAATTCCCTGTGTTCTAATTCCCTGTGTTTCTAATTCCCTTTATTTCTAATTCCCCGTGTTTCTAATTCCCTGTGTTTCCAATTCCCCGTGTTTCTAATTCCCTGTGTTTCTAATTCCCCGTGTTTCTAATTCCCTGTAATTCCAACGCCCTGTGTTTCTAATTCCCCGTGTTTCTAATTCCCCGTGTTTCTAATTCCCCGTGTTTCTAATTCCCTGTGTGTTCTAATTCCCTGTGTGTACTAATTCCCTGTAATTCCAACGCCCTGTATTTCCTATTCCCTGTATTTCCAACTCCCTGTACTTTCAATTTCCTGTATTTCCAACTCCTTGTATTTCCAACTCCCTGTATTTCCAACTCGCTGTATTTCCAACTCCCTGTACTTTCAATATCCTGTATTTCCAATTCTCTGTATTTCCAACTCCCTGTATTTCCAACTCCCTGTATTTCCAACTCCCTGTACTTTCAATTTCCTGTATTTCCAACTCCCTGTATTTCCAACTCCCTTTACTTTCAATTTCCTGTATTTCCAACTCCCTGTACTTTCAATTTCCTGTATTTCCAACTCCCTGTATTTCCAACTCCCTGTACTTTCAATTTCCTGTATTTTCAATTTCCTGTATTTCCTATTCCCTGTATTTCCAACTCCCTGTATTTTCAATTTCCTGTATTTCCAATTCTCTGTATTTTCAATTTCCTGTATTTCCAACTCCCTGTATTTTCAATTTCCTGTATTTTCAATTTCCTGTATTTCCAATTTCCTGTATTTTCAATTCCCTGTATTTCCAACTCCCTGTATTTTCAATTTCCTGTATTTTCAATTTCCTGTAGTTTCAACTCCCTGTATTTTCAATTTCCTGTATTTCCAATTTCTTGTATTTTCAACTCCCTGTATTATCAATTTCCTGTATTTCAGATTCCCTGTATTTTCAATTTCCTGCATTTCCAATTCCTGGTATTACCGATTACCTGTATTTCCAGTTCCACATATTTCCGATTCCCTGTATTTCCGATTTTCTGCATTTCTAATTCCCTGTGTTTCTAATTCCCCGTGTTTCTAATTCCCCGTGTTTCTAATTCCCTGTGTTTCTAATTCCCTGAGTTTCTAATTCCCTGTGTTTCTAATTCCCTGTGTTCTAATTCCCTGTGTTTCTAATTCCCTTTATTTCTAATTCCCCGTGTTTCTAATTCCCTGTGTTTCCAATTCCCCGTGTTTCTAATTCCCTGTGTTTCTAATTCCCCGTGTTTCTAATTCCCTGTAATTCCAACGCCCTGTGTTTCTAATTCCCCGTGTTTCTAATTCCCCGTGTTTCTAATTCCCCGTGTTTCTAATTCCCTGTGTGTTCTAATTCCCTGTGTGTACTAATTCCCTGTAATTCCAACGCCCTGTATTTCCTATTCCCTGTATTTCCAATTACCCAAAAACCTACTCATGTAGTGAATGTCATCAGCTTTTCACGAAAGATGAAAAATACTCAACGGGGAGTTGGTCATTCAAGACGTTGTTGTTTTTGTTTCATGATGAAACTCTGTGCACAAATAGAATCCACTTGTACAAAAGCAATACCTTTATTTTCTTTTTTCAGAACCCATCTTCTTGGAGAGCACCTGAAGGCGACAGTGGCCCAGCCTGGAAAAACACACTGAAAGCCACGGGCGTTAAGCCGTGGGAGCAGGAAACCGGCTACGCCCTTCAACAGGAGCCTGTCAGGTCTGTTGGCTATCATCCCACCCCAGCCCCCAACGCCGCGCCTTTCAGCCCCATCCCCGTGGGAGAGCAAAACGGCTCTGAGAACGGACCAAAAGTTGTCCACCTTCAGTACAACTCCCCAATGGGACTGTACTCCAACCAGAACGTGGCGGAGACCCTGCAAGGCCAGACCTTGGCTCTAGCGGGACAGACGTGAGTGGACTAGTTAAGGCAACCATTGTAGCATGGAGCAATGATAGCTTGGTCTCCCGTGGTTTACTAGTGGAACTCCTCAAAGTTCAGGCTTTGAGTTGGTTGCAGGCTTGAAGTTTTTATTGTTTCAGTTTTTTTTTTTGGTTATGTTTTTTTTTTCATACGAGTTTTGTTTTTTGTCATCTAAATTGTGAATCAGAGTTGGGAAACTTTGCCCGGTGAAATTAAGTCTATAATTGTTTTATGTGTCAGGGAGATAGACAAACATTGAGATTCTGTTAAAGATATTGACTTCTCTGTGGTCGTGACAGGGATATTGACACTATTAAGACTTTTAAGGATTTAGTCTTCGTCAGGGATATGAACTGTAGATCTATTGGTGCTAATGATAATGTTGGGTCCTTATCAGGGAGATTATAGATCTACTGAGGCAGTACCAGGAATATTGATTATATATCTACTGAGGCTGGGTCAGGGATCTTGACAGTATTAAAACTATTGAGACATTTTCTGGAGATAATATTTCAAACTCTGTCATAATTTATAAAATTTAGAGGTTTGGTTTGGCACAATACTTTTTTTCCTACAAACTTTGACCTAGAAATTGAATAAACTGAGAATATGAGACCAAAATTTTGGGTATGAAGATTAAATTAACATATAGATTTAGATTCACATCTTTTTTTGAGATTCATTATAGCTTCGACGCCTTTTGCATTTGATAATTTAAAATATAAAGATAATGTAACTTTATTGTGGTTTAAATCTTAAGAATGCGTTGTACATTACGTAGAAAATAGTAAATGTTTTTTTAAAGGGCTATTGTTTCCCAACTCTTTTGTTTTGACTTTAAACTAAAATCATATTAACTGTTCTAGCAGAGTACAGGGGAGATCACAATAGCTAATCTTTAATCTAGACTATTTCTTTTCCATTCCCATAATGTTTGATTTGTAGACAATTAGTTTCAGTTTCCTCCAAATTAAACAAAATGTTTATCTTAAATATTCAAAACCCTCGTGTAATTCCCTTGAGTAATTCCTTTGAGTAATTCCTTTGAGTAAATCCCTGTTTGCCCACTAGATATTCTGTAGCTACGAATAGATAATTAATTCCTTATACATATTAATCACTTTGTACTAAACACTAGAAACAGTCTATCTTATCTTATCTTATACAATACAATGTTTATATAATACTGTGTACAGAGTACAAAGGAGATGAGCTGTGCCTGTGAAATAGTTAGTTTGGTACAATACTGAGACATTTGTTTAAATTACATGGCGAAACGTAATATATATATATATATATATATATAAACACACATAACATCCTCGTAAATGAAATCTTAAGATGCAAAGAATGTCTTAAATCTGATATTATTTTTCCCTTTCCATTGTTATGTCACACAAGCGCTGGTAAAGATTACATTCAAACTTATTGGTATCCTAATATTTGCCTTAAAGAACATTACAGTTTGTAAAATGTTGTACATGTTTCGGATGTTTCTTCAGAGTTGAAGATAGTTTACTTCCTAGTCCAAACCTCCCGCAGGACGACGGGGGATGGGAGCGGGCAGGGTTTGAACCCGGGACCATCGATAAATCCAAACAACAGTCCAGCGCGCAAACCGCAAGACCAGGCAGCCATCCATACTGGCAGCTTCCGGGCTTAAATCTTAATCAAGTGAATTTTATTTGACTTTAAGGATGTTGCTAAATGATATGTGATGTAGACACCTACATAATTTTAGTATTAATTCTTCACTATTTGGACTTTCTCCTTGTGACAAATGGTTTCAGAAATATGTTCATTACCAAGCTCAGGACAATTTCAGCTCAAAACAAATTCCGTTGATGTTAGTAACACAATGGCACACTATTACCACGACACAGTAACATAATGGCACACTATTAACATGACACAGTAACACAATGGCACACTATTACCACGACACAGTAACATAATGGCACACTATTACTATGACACAGTCACACAATGGCACACTATTACCACGACACAGTAACATAATGGCACACTATTAACATGACACAGTAACACAATGGCACACTATTACCACGACACAGTAACATAATGGCACACTATTACCATGACACAGTAACACAATGGCACACTATTACCACGACACAGTAACATAATGGCACACTATTAACATGACACAGTAACACAATGGCACACTATTACCACGACACAGTAACACAATGGCACACTATTACCATGACACAGTAACACAATGGCACACTATTACCATTACACAGTAACACAATGGCACACTATTACTATGACACAGTAACACAATGGCACACTATTAACATGACACAGTAACACAATGGCATACTATTACCATGACACAGTAACACAATGGCACACTATTAACATGACACAGTAACATAATGGCACACTATTACCATGACACAGTAACACAATGGCACACTATTACTATGACACAGTAACATAATGGCACACTATTACCATGACACAGTAACACAATGGCACACTATTACCATAACACAGTAACACAATGGCACACTATTACCATGACACAGTAACATAATGGCACACTATTATCACGACACAGTAACACAATGGCACACTATTACCACGACACAGTAACATAATGGCACAGTACTACCATGACACAGTAACATAATGGCACACTATTACCACGACACAGTAACACAATGGCAGACTATTACCACGACACAGTAACATAATGGCACACTATTACCACGACACAGTAACACAATGGTGCACTATTACCACGACACAGTAACACAATGGCACACTATTACCACGACACAGTAACACAATGGTACACTATTACCACGACACAGTAACACAATGGTACACTATTACCATGACATGGTAACACAATGGCACACTATTACCATGACACAGTAACACAATGGCACACTATTAACATGACACAGTAACATAATGGCACACTATAATTATGACACAGTAACACAATGGCACACTATTACCACGACACAGTAACATAATGGCACACTATTAACATGACACAGTAACACAATGGCACACTATTACCACGACACAGTAACACAATGGTACACTATTCCCATGACACAGTAACACAATGGTACACTATTACCATGACACAGTAAATTGGCACACTATTACCACGACACAGTAACACAATGGCACACTTTTCCCATGACACAGTAACACAATGGCACACTATTACAATGGCAGAGTTTGTGGTTTGGATGCTAAAGCTCATAGCGTATGTGACATGTATTGAATCATATAATTGCTAATACAGTCGGCAGCAAATGTGCATCTTGCTTTAGATTGGTTCAATACAGTTTTAGGTTGTTTTTAATTAGAAGAAAAAAAAAAAAAACTTTAGATGTATGATTAAATAACAGACATAAAAAAACATGAAAATGAAATACCAACTCTATTGAAACAAATAGATCGTACAAATTCCTGTTATTTACTTTTGAAGATAAGAAATATTTTTATAAATATATTTATTTGTAACAGATAAACACGCTCATTAGCCAATAAATTATTACAACAAATAAATATAAATGCAAATTATATTTACATACAAACAAAAACACGTCAAAACTATGCTTACATTATTGTAATAGCACTTAAGAATTTAAAACTGAAAGAGATATTCCCTTGCAGAAGTCTTCTCACTAGTATACTCATTTAAAGCCTCAAGATTTGAAATGTTGCCTGTTATAAGAGTTGCATTTTCAACCTGTAGTATAATCAGTATTGAAACAATTGTTGTAGCATTAGCGATATTGAAACAGTTGTTGTAGACTTAGCAATATTGAAACAGTTGTTGTAGACTTAGCAATATTGAAACAGTTGTAGAATTAGCACTATTGAAACAGTAGCTGTAGTAGTATTAGAAGTATTGCATTGACCAAGACGATGGTATCACTCTCTCTATCACTACCGTTTCAGTCCTAAGCCCCCGCCACCTGCTACCAATCAGTCAGGTGAGAGAGACTGGAGTCAGTCAGCTGTTCTGAAGTTTATCACCCAGGAAGAAAGCAGGTGAGGCAGCCTGTAAATGGTTGGATGTCATGTCCTGCCGCCTTCTCCCCCAAGACATCACGTATGCCCACTGAATGTTTGAACTTACACAGGCGATGCACTATGTCTACAATGTCTAGCATGTCACTATAGTGTTAAGTATACAAAAGACGCCTATAACACAAGATTGTAATGTGTATTTTAGTCAGTGCAAAGTGTTTAATGAAATTTCATTTATTAATTAATTGCTTTTCTTTTGAAGTAAAATAAGTTAACACAGAAAACTGCACGTATGTTGGCATTATATACAGGACAAACAATACTTATATTTATGTATATATTGAGGATAGCTCTAAACACAAACCCCATAATAGTGAGTCATATTAATCATTCTGTTACAATGTCATATTAAAAATATTTAATATAACCCTTGTTGTATTTTATTATATAATAAACACATTAGGAATTGGTTGCTGTACATGATATTTAGTCATAGAAATAGACACATGATTTTTACTCGTAGAAATAGTCACATGAATTTGAGTCGTAGAAATAGTCACATGAATTTTAGTACTAGAAATAGATATATTATATTTAGTTATAGAAATAGACACATGAATTGTAGTCGTAGATATAACACGTTATTTACAATTACACATCGTTTTAGCCGTAGAAATAGACACTCTATCACAAGCGAACTACAGAGGTTCACATTTTGTTTTGTTTTTTCTCATTAGTCTCTGTAAGACTTGATTATTTCTCTGAGTACAAATTTGCATTTACCTCGGAATGTAAAAACGAATTTTTGGTTTTCCTGCCACTGGGAATTAAAGTAGTTAAATAATAACATCATTTAGTCCCAACGCTTTAAGTCCTAATACCTCGTTTAAATGAATTAAGTAGATAACATTATTATAATTTAGTGCATGTCTCTAGTTTAAATTTTCTTGAATTTCCCTGTCTCGCGGAGAGTGTGTGTGTGTTTTCATGGTGACGGTGGGAAGAGGTTAGCGATTGGTTGTAGATGATGCAAGATAAACAGCATTGCCGTCATTGGTTTTAGTTAAAATAGACGACTCCAGAATGTGAGACTGAACAGAAGTGTTTTTGTAGTGAGTTGGATTTTGTCCAGAACACCAGTTTATTGTATGACTAGAGTCTTCTACATTGATTTCATTTAATCTCAAGTTGAATGTGTTTAAGTTATAATAAAAGTTTTTATTTAGTTGGGTTCACCAAAGAAGTGATTGAAGTTATTTCAAGTTTAATAAGTTAAGATATAATAAGCTAACAGCGGTTTAGTTGTCTACCAGCAGTTTGGTGCTACAAGTCAACGACCGTCAACAATACCTTGATACTGAATAGAAATCAGAGACTAAGCCTGACTTACATTAGTTTCCACACTGTAGTTGACAAAAAAAAAAAGATACGTCATATATAGACTATGTAACAGTGATAGGTAGTATTTAGATAACACTCTCCTCACACTAATTAGGATGTTCTTTTTTGTTGTGAAAGTGGTGCCACTAACCAATGAACTGTTCATGTGCATGAAGTTATTTCAGTGTTGTAGTGGCACACTTTCACACAATGGGTGCCCAAACTACGGCCCGCGGGGGCATGCTGGGCACGTAACAATGTGCTATCCGGCTTTCAATGCTTCTTATAATGAGTTCATGGACGCTGAGTTCCATTGGACACGACTATTTCTTACTCTGATCAACGGACCGGAAATAAACATGCTCACAGGTCGAAATAGTTTGGGCATCAATGTTTAATAACAATAATAATAATAATAATAATAACAATATACCCCATTGTTATATCAACCGAGGGGATAATGACCTCAGAGATACCTTCAAAGTCCTTAAGATTCCTAAGAAGATTCTCGTTGCCTGTCAGAGAGCGGTATTGCTGCAGACCTGCTACATCACCAGAAATTCCTCAATGGACATTGTAAAGGGACTCGACCCTGGCAGTGCCAGAGAATGAATTCTCGTTCGTTTCTAACATAATCGTTCCAATAATAATAATAATAACCAGAAAATTCCTCGGTGGAAACTGATAAAGGGACTACTATGAATTTTGTTTCCCTTTAACGAAACTCGACCCTGGCTTCGCCAGAGAATGACTACTCGCTCTTTTATAATAATAATTATAATAATATGGGAACCTAAGCCTGGGGATGAAGTATTTATGGAGGTTGTCTAAAATTAAAATATACCTGTTGTTATATCAACTGAGGGGATAATGACAACTGACTTCACAGATACCTTCAAGGCCCTTAAGATCCTCAAGAGGATTCTCGCTGCCTGTCAGATGGTGGTACTGCTGCAGACCTGCCACATCACCTAAAAATTTCTCAGTGGACAATGTTAAAGGGACTAGAATTAATTTTGTTTCTCTCTAATGAAGCTTTAACCTGGCAATGCCAGTGAATGAATATTAGTTCGTTTTAATATATTGATAATAATGGATATGTGTTTGTAGCGGATATACTCGTAGTCCACGCCTCGCATGTTTATTGCTCTAGCTATTTAACTGGTATGTTTGTTGTATTAATTTAAGTTTTCTTAATTTACATTAACAATCTAAGAACTTTATTAAGAATTGTGTGCTGTATTATTTTTGCTTGAATTATTGTTTTTTTTTTATTTTTTATTTCAACATAAAAACAAAATAGTAAATTTACAATTTTATAGTCAATCACACTTATGCAACTTATCAAGTACTAAAAGATATAGATTTTGCTCAATAATTAGCTATTAAATAGACATACCTATTTACTTTATAAATAACGCGTGCCTTAGCATTTACACGTTTACGACATTAAAACATTGATGTATATAAACTAATCTCAATTTTTCACTTTAACTTTCCACCTTCTTTGCATTCTCATCACGTGACCAGGGGCAAGCCCAAAGCTCCGCCCGCTGTATCTCCCAAACCTAAGCTTTACAGTCCAGGGCAAAGTCAAGCAGCGCCCCAGAACTACTACGAAGAAATCGGCGCCTCAGACTTCTAGACGCCCGGGCAGACCCATCACAGCGACCTTGACCTTTCACTACATTGGCAGACTTGGTTTGCTACGCTATGTCGTCTCCAGCAGTTTAAAAGCAGTCGAGACACGAATCACAAGAAAAGCTTAACACCAACGAGAATAGAGAATAATTGTTTGTATTTGTTGTTGTTGTAAAACATTATCTTGTAGATAGACTGGGTTTTAGAATTCAAACAAACAACGCTTAAATTTAAAGTTTTCGTAAAGATGTTTTTCACCAAAAAAGAAGGTCTCTAGCCAGAAGAAGCCTCACCACGTGACCATAACTAACTTGAACTGTCATTGAACTAATGATCATATCATGAAAGATTTGTCACGATTTCTATCCCGTCATCCCATGAACTAACATTTTGTTGAGTCAACTAACTAGATCTAGAACATTCTGGTAGTTACAATTCTTTAACCTGATGTAACGGAAATGGTGTAACAACGAACTTATTTATGGCAGTGTTTCCAATGTTTATAGACATTTATGATTTGATCTAGACCAAACAGCCTTTGAATTAATTGAGAACAAAATGTGCTTTTTATAATAGATGATCGAATCCTGAAATGACCACAGATATCTGACTTGAACAAAAATCAATACATTGATCAAATGGTGCACCATACATATTTTAACGCTAAATTTTCAGATGTACCTATCATTTAGGCATTCAAATAACCTAGCATGGTCACTCTCTACTGGTCTACATCGTGTACTGTACATACCTTATTTCTGTACTAACTGAGTAGATCTAGTTCTCTAGTTCATCACAGAAGCTATTAACAATTATGTGTGCCTTAGATCTTTTACAATTACTATTTAATTTCTTTCTTTCTTTCTTGTTTCCACTCACTGGACTTGTAATAATTCGACTGTATTAAGTTGTGTGTGTGTGTTCAGTTCTAGGCTGGTGATATGTGCAATACTTTAGTTCTATGATCATATCAGATGACAATACTCGAGATTATTACAATGTTTTAATCTGTTTTAATTTTTCTTAAATTTTGATAATAACTCTGTGTGTCCCCGTGACACTGTTGTACATCCACGTCTGTAAAGTAGCTATTTATAGTTTAAATAAATTTGGCTTGAAAGTCACAGAAGTGTCAGTGTCAGAAGTGTCAAGTGTCCAAGACACGGCAAACAAGTTTAGTATCAACTCGAGACACTTCTGTTAAAATGCTGTAAAAATGACACTATTTATAGACGATTTAACATCGTTAGATGTGTGCATCTGATAACACCATTATTCAAATGACAATATTTTAGACAATTTCACAACATCGAAAGATGTGTGTATTAATCCAAATGTGATACTGCTGACGTCTGTTGATGAAGCTGTAATTGCAAGCTAATTACAAAGTCGAAGTGACCGTTTGAAAAAGAATTTGAAAAGTGCTTTTAATTTGTTAATGAATTTGAAATAATTAGTCTAATAGTGTGGCTGGCAATCCAACAAAACTAAACAAAAATACACCAGCACGGCATGTTCATGAACTCAAAGATCCGGTCTGCCTACACTTCGACTTTGTCTTTAGCAGCAATAAAATCTTGACTTGTTTATATCTTTTTTTTTTTTTTTGCTTAGTATTATTAACTGAGAATTACAAATTTTAACATTAGAATTCTTTATGTACTCTGTGACGGTCTCAAAGATAAATATGTTTCTAAAAAAGGATTTTTTAAAAGTCCCTTTTTAGATTTAATGTTTTTAACTGCAAAAATGTAAAAATATATGAAAATAAACTTGGTGTATTTCAGTTTCAAAAGTTTAATGTCAGTAAGATGCAATTGTTTTTTGTTTTTTTTTTATCGTTGGTAGTTTTTCGTATTGTTTAAAAAACATTTTGTTTGTTAACCTTTGTTTATATTAATGTCTTATTTCATGAGTCTGTCAGAGGTTCGCACTCTTTCAGCCATGAATCAAACATCAATCGAGCTGTGAACCTGTACGAATACTTTATTTATATTTTGAATGATCTACTTTGACCTTGACCCCTTGTTTGTTGATTCGCCGCCTTTGTTATGTAGAAATGTGAAATGTATGATATAGCTATTTCAAAGTCGCCACATCAGTCTAATGTAGTAGTCATTTTGAGTGTGATCTAACCTCCTGTCATGTATACTTGCCTTTCATATGAGTATGGACAAAACTATTACAAGAAATGTTTTAATTTATTTTGTCATAATAGAGAATTTAATTTGTCATAGACAACCCATCCTGGAGCTTAAAGTAGATTAATCCCTTTTTTGCTTTATAAGAATTGCTATCTTTATCAGTATTATTGTAATTTTAGTCTGCTGAGCGAACTTTTTTTTTTCATTTACCAAGAGTTGTGTGCCTTGCTGTTGCACTTCAAATGTTATGAAACTTTATTTGTAATGATAGTCTCCCCTTTTTTCAGTTGTGCTTCCGTCCTATCCAGAAATAAAAAACACTGTGATTGTACGGTCCAACGACTTTTCTGTTTTCATTTCAATTTGTTTTTGTTACATTGAGACTCATTTGTTGTCATTGGAAGGTTTCATGTGCTTCCAACTTGCTGTGTTTGTCGTTTAGTGCCACTTTTGTAGATCTTACAAAGCCTGCTGTTTGTTTGTTTGTTGTTGTTTTCTCTTTGTCATTTATAAATATTTTGTTTTGTGGTATTTAATGTCATTTGTGAATGTCCACATGTTTGTGATCACTGTTAGACACCAGACAAGGGTTTCAGAGTTTTACACGAAAAAAAAAACCCCACACACACAAAATACCTAAAAAAATAAAAATAAAATGTTCCCCTTTCTAACCAGTACCTCTAATGACTGAAGTTGTTATCTAAATAAATATGTGGTTTTCTATATAAAAAAAGAGTAATGTTCAAAATCTAATAAAAAAAAAAGATTTAGATAGTCATTTACAGATAAGAATGGTTTCGTTTTTTATATAGATAAGACTAGATTCCATGCCAGCCTTCGATAGTTGAACTCCACGTAATAGCTAGACCTGCAGATACATTCGTAAAGCTAAACAATACTCATGACTAACAGGTATTAACAAATTTGTTTTTTTTTTTAAATAAATTCCGTCGTTAAGAATTGATTGGTGGTCTATAATTTTTCATTCTTTTTATTTATTGTTATGTTTCACTATTCCAAAAAAAAATCTTTTCAGTAACTTCACACAGTTCTCTCCCTTCTGGCCTGTGACTTCTATTATCACTTTTCTCTCCACCACCCTTATCGCCACGTCACTTCAAAAATTCTATAACACTACCCCTTCAAAATCATATACTTTTTGCACGTACCGATATCACTTACCCCCCCCCCCCCCGACACTACGCCTTAAAAAAATTCTTCAACTTTTCAGCTCTTTATCCAATATTTGAAAGTCTCTCTGAAGTTTTTTTTACCGTAACACTTTTTTTTTGTATTATCGCATCCTGCGCATCGAACGTTTACATAATACTTTACCCGAACGTCCCCCCCCTCCCCAAGATAATTAGAATCGACACCTCCCCCTCCACACACACACACAGACACATATTTCTAATTCTAGTCTCACTTTTCCAACTTCCCAATAAATCGACACCTCCCCCCCCTCCACACACACACACACACACACACATATTTCTAATTCTAGTCTCACTTTTCTAACTCTCCCCCCCCCCCTTCACCATCCCTTCAAAAATAATTGTCCATATAATCACTGACTTTTCTTCGTTTATGCATTGCTCAATGTTAAAGTATTTCATAAGCTTTATGTTTCCTTTTGCTCTAACTTTTTTGTTGTTGTTATCACTCTGGCGTTGTAAAGTTCTCTCCCCCTAAAATCCTACTCATTTGTTTTTGTTACCTCCACCTACATTTTAATGAGTGTTTATAAATGTTTACATACACAAACATGTATCTAGTCAATGTCGACTTCAAAAGTTTACATACACAAACATGTATCTAGTCAATGTCGACTTTAAATGTCTACATACACAAACATAGATCTAGTCAATGTCGACTTCAAATGTCTACATACACAAACATAGATCTAGTCAATGTCGACTTCAAATGTTTACATACACAAACATGTATCCATTCAATGTCGACTTCAAATGATAAAAAAATGATTGTTTTATACAATGTCTACAAAAGCAAGTTACGCACCAACGAGCGTTTCAATAGTGCTAAATACGGAAGGCATTCTAATCTTGTACTTTTCAATATGTCAAAGAAAAAAAAAATAATGGGTCGACCATGGGTCGACATTGCGAAATTAAAAAGTCGTTTATAGTAAATTTAGAGGCGCGATGGCTTAGCGATAAAACGCTTGGCTTCCGAACCGGGAGTCCCGGGTTCGAATCCTGTGAAAACTGGGATTTTTTTTAAATTCCGGGAGCGTTGGGCGCCTCTAATGGGTACCTGACATTAGTTGGAGAAAAGTAAAGGCGGTTGGTCATTGTGCTGGCCACAGGCCGTAAGCCACAGAAACAGATGACCTTTACATCATCTGCCCTATAGACCAAAAAGTCTGGAGGGAACTTTACTTTTTACTTTTTATAGTCAATTTAACCTCAGTGGTTTTGAACGTAAAAATATCTTAGTTGTTCTAGACCCTAGGCAATGACAGGTCACGTTTTCGTTTTTTTTTCGTCTATGAATGAAAAATAAAATTGCAACTCTCACTATCCAGGCTCTCTGCAAACTGCACCACACAACACAACCAAATAAAAAAACTTGACTGCTCAGGGCTCCAAAGTATGTAACATTTTACTATCCAATAAATCACAGTATATTTCATATTGTCTAATATTGCACATTTTGCTCTGTTTCTACAGAGAAATAATAATAATAATAATAATAATCTTTATTGTCCATATGGAAATTTGTTTTACAATTTGTGCATTACACCAAACAAATAAAAACATTATAACTATAAGAAACCAAAGTGTACATTCACACCAGACTCACTCATAATTTACATGTGATAAAGTTTATACCAGATTGTTCTTATTTAATGATTTGGTTGCCAGGGGAACAAAAGAGTGTTTGTGTCTGTTTGTTTTTGCTATCGGTGTCTTGTATCTCTTCTGTGATGTATTCACACAAGAAACACACAAATGAATTTAGTAAGAGTATAGATATCAGAAAACATTTTTGTTTATTATGTACATCCTAACAATTAGCTTACAGGAAACAATAAACAGAATAGCACCCATTTGTTTTGGTTGGACATTATCTTATCTTATGTGATACAGACGTTGCTTCAAAAAAGGAGATGATTACGTCCTACGCGTTATGCATTTAGTAATGACTTAAATTTTGCCAAGTCACTGGTTTTCCTGGCTAGCTCAGGCAACCCATTCCATGCTCTAATAGCACTAGGGAAGAAGGAGAATTTGTACAAATTTGTCCTAGCATATGGGACGAGGAATGTGCATTTATCTTTGTGTCTTTCAGAGTTTTTATTAAATTTTGTTTTTTGTATTTGAAGATTATGGTTCAGACAGATATAATTGATCTGTTGAAAAGTATATCAACATTGAATTGTTCTCAATAGTTTTCATCATTAAAAGTTTACTTATGATAGTTCTATACAGACTACACCTCTTCCTTTATGAAAACTTTGTCTAAATAACTCTGTAACAATGTTGTGGTCAGAAACTAAAGTGAGTCTAAACAACTCTGTAACAATGTTGTGGTCAGAAACTAAAGTGAGTCTAAAAAAAAATGTTGTACTCTATCATTATATTTTTTTTCTATTGATAACCGTATAAATGAGTCTGAGCTTGTTCCATTTCATGTCACTAGTTATTTATTTCCTATTACCTAAATTTATAACTAGTCACGAAAAAAATTAAATTATTTTTTTTTCTTAAACTATCAATATCTAGTCCATTGTATAGTTGGAGATGTTAATCTTCATTATCAGAAGTACGTGAATTCACTGAAGACAACACTTCACAAAATGTTTGAAAAACAACTTATAATAGCCCTTTTAAAACTAAAAGTTATAGCTATAAACTGTTTGCCAATGGAAAGAAATGGACTGCTTATATCTCTTTATATGTATACACTAACGTGGATGTGAAAAAACTTCTGACCTGGAGCATTGGAGAGACTTGGACTCATTATCGTCGCTGCACGCCCAGGTCCAGAGTTCAATAATGATAACAATGAAGTGGATAAAAATAACTTTCCAGTGAAGTAATATATTAGAGTAGAGCATAATCTTTCCTTAATCTGCCTCACATAATTCTTGGTGTAGGAATTGATAACATCTGACAAGAGTCAGCCCTAGACCGCATTATGTGGAGAGAGATGATGACCAAGAAAGCTATGGACAGTGACAAAGCATAGGCCTCAACAAAAAGTGTGTCGAACAAAAAAATGGCTGGTCTCTACCATCAAAGAGAATGACACACCACTCTGCCTTATATGTGGACGAGATAATCTCTAAACCAGGGGCGGACTGGCTATATGGGCCGATGCCTGGTGGGCCAGTAGGGCCATTGAAAGAGACGCATTGACACCATATGAACTATGAGACGTATTAAATTGTTGTTGTTTTATAATATTCTCTTACACAACAACGTCATTATTATTTTTTTTTATTATAGCTTTTATATAGCGCTACTTTCATGCTTATAGCATGCTCAGAGCGCTTTGGTCCAATCTCATTTGTGGACCAGTGGGAGGGGGTATCTAGGAGTTGGTTTTCCGTGCTGCCTTTTGGCGCTCAGTAAAGACAACTCTGCCCGAGTCGGGTGTCGAGAGAGATGGTGACCAAGAAAGCTATGGACAGTGAAAAAGCATAGGCCTCAACTCAACCCTTCTAGGTAGCCAAGCCAAGCCAAGTTCAAGCGCACTTGGCCTCTCGACCACGCTTCCCACAACGTCATGTTTAAAAAAATTTTTTTACAGACTTTATATTCTAATACTAATTGAATCGAACACATTTTTCGATATAATGTAAAAGCCTACTAAGCCTACATCCGTAGAAAGTGTTACTAGAAGACTTCATCCTTTTAACACTTAGCGATTAAAAAGCACTTAAGGCTTATATTTCTTGTAAAGTTATAGTGCTCACTGCATACACGTGTACAGTTATCAATGCGTTATCAAACTTATACTGATTTTGAGGACAGGTAGGCCTATAATTAGATGCGCATTATATCATGTACAATTTTAGAGCAAGATTGTATAGAAATGCCCTGGCCGATGTTGACGTCCGCCCTTGAGCTAAACAGTGACTTACATTCACATGAAAAAGTGCACTACGAGATGAACGAATAGTCCGTCAACGACTGACAGATATCAACTTCTCATTTGCAAAATGCTTACTTTAATTAAGTACGTGAAGTTCCTTGGCGTGAATGTTCAAGTCTAAGACGCCTCAAGTTACTCTACACCAAATGTTTGTGACTATTCAGAGATCAAACAAGCAAAACATTAAAAAACAAAGTTTATTTTAGGAGAAGAACTCCGCACTTACTACTATATCTCTCAATAATATAGAAGTTATTTCCATTATTTGATATCAAACAAAATAATTGTTTAATTTTTTAAATTGATTCATTGTTAAAAGTTTCAACTTGATCTGAGAATAGGCTGGGAAGAAATAACGTGTTCAATTGTTTGGCTACATCCATGGAACCTTCTCCACAGTCATTATAAAATAAACATATGCCAAATACGCCCCTGGGCAAAGCATTTAATATTCTAAACAACTTAAAAATAGCTGTTTCAAGGATGTACTCTTGAAGATGTACACAAGACTGAAGTGTAGCACTTGACATAACATTTTGTTACATCGCTGTGTTCAAACATGACAATTTGTTACTACATTCAATAGCAGTGCTGAGTTAATTCATTGACATTAGTTGAACCAAATGATCCATTCAGCAATGAACCAATTCAGAGGAATCACTTTCCTACTTCTATTTATTTGTGTAAGTCCTTTCAAACGTTTAGTATTTCCTTACTATTTAACTATAAAAGGTCAATCTTTATATATATATATATATATATATATATATATATATATATATATATATATATATATATATATATATATATATATATATATATATATATGTATGTATCTTTAACATGGATATTCGTCAACCACTGATATCTTTAAAGATATTTTTTAAATCCTCACTTGGTGAAGTGTACAAATTATTTACAACGCAATACGTTTAGATTGCTTTAGATTTCTTTGGATTACTTTAGATGACAGATTATTATGAAAACTACATCGTTTGCTTTCTGCTGGTAATAACCATTTGACTTTCTTATCCAATTTAGTTGGTAGTCTACTTTAGTTGGTAGTCTACTATGTTATAATTAAGGAAAAAAGAATTAAATTAACTATTAATAAATTCCTTCTCTATGAAACTGATGGTGGTCCATCATTTCTCATCCATTTCAATTCTTGTAGTTCTTTTATAATTGGAAAGAGTCTTTCCAATGAGCTTTGCTCAATCAGCTTTTTCTATTTACAGTTCAGCTGAAGATTTTACAAGGACGTTTGGACCAGAAAGGGTTAGATATGTGTTTACGTAGACCTTGATTTTATTGGAAAATACTGTAGGAAAAGTTGATTTCTAGAAAACAAGTGGGAACTCTTCAGCGCCTTTAGAGAGCCACGTGTTTGATCAAGCAAAAGTTCTTTTAAAAAAGTAAAGACCAAACCTTCAAGTGTACACAAGACAACGTCTATATGTTTATTGAACTCCTTATCGAATACAACGAAATGAATCAAGTGCGGTAATTCCCGCTAAAGCCGCGTGACGTAAAAGTAAAGTTCTTTCCCCTTTCAGATCTCCTGGCGATCTATAGAACAGATGATGTTTGAAAAATGAGCAGGGTGTCATGTGGCCATCTTTACTTTCCCCAACTAAAGCCAGGTATCCATTTGATCTGGGTGGACTCAGGCGCGCCCTTAAAATCCCGAAATTCAAAATCCTAATCTTCACCGAGATTCGAACCCAGGACCCAAGGTTCGGAAGCCAAGAGCTTAATTACTCAGTCACCGCGCCCCCTGAAATAATGCCTGACTTTTGTTTGTGAGGTCATTCGGAACACTTTCTTTGATAAAAGGAAATAAGCCAAATTAAATTTTAATATCATTAATTAGTAATGAAAGACTATAAGCTTTTACTGTCATGCCAATTAGCTAGAGATTTTTTTCCTCAAGATAAACAAGGACTGTCAAATTTCTAGGTATATCGTTTCAGCTGTCATAGAAGTACAAGAACTTTTTTCTTCCAAGTTGTTCCAACTAGCCATGAAGAGAGTGCAAGCTAACAGGGGGGGGGGTAGAAAGAAAAGAAAACAAAAAAAAAATAAAAAGATGTAAAAAACAAACAAAAAAACACCACCACCTATCCCTTAGTCTGTTGGGGCACCACACATGATTTGTCAACAGTTTTTCTCCATTCCTTTCTGTCTTTTGCTTTGGATAGAACCTGTTTCAATGGCAGGCCCATTGTTGTCTTCCCACCGCTTTCTCTGTCTGCCTCTTCTTCTTTTTCCTGTTACTGTTCCCTGAAGGAATGTCTTTGCAAGCCCTTCAACCTTGTAATATGGCCATAGTGTTTTAGTTTCCCGTTTTTTTTTTTTACAATAGTTAGTAGATTATCGTGGGGTCCAATCGCGGTCTCTAATCTCTACGTTTGTGATGGGGTCTAGGATCCTACCTTCCTAGGATCCTTCTGTAGCATGTCAATTCCATTGCTAGGGATCTATTTCCAATACAACAGCACAATTTGTAATATTTTAGGCAAATTACCTTTTTTCTCTATCAGCACAAATTAAGGCATTTTCTGGTGGACGGCAATGTGCCACTTTAGACGGCATAAAGCCACTACCTAATGTTCGACTGCTGCTGCTAAAATCTATCGTATGATAAAGACTATTTATTTTATATTTTTTGACTAGAGAACATTTGACAGCTCATTGTTTCAGAAAAAGTCAATGAAGTTCAAAAAGCATACTTCTTAGATCCACAGAAATGCTGGCTTCGAAGACACGCTCAGACGGCTAAGTAAAATTAAATTGATTCCGTGCAGACCACGGCTGAGTCATATGAGAAAAATGTTAAAGTCACAGCTGGGTCTGCCAAGTAAAATATTTCAATCTTGCGTAACTTTCAAAGCGAAGATAATGTCGTATAATATATGGAAAAACTTTTAGGCAAGGCAACGGTTCATCTAGATAACCTGATAAAAAGAGCACCCAAAACCCCACGTACAACAGTAATATATTTAAACAAACTTTTTGAACAAAAAGTCTCAGCAAAATCTGAAAAATCCTGGAAAATAACAGCTACCCGCTCCATCATAACTACCTCAAGTCGTCGCGAAGTGGGCGACATATCAAGACTAGAACCGAGCGGTACAAAAACTCGTTTGTTCCTTACTCGGTCAGATTGTATCAGCGCTACTCGTTGACTAGGAAATATGAAAAGAATCAATATGTCTGTGTGTAGTCACGCAGTGAACTCTGTATGTTGTGTCTGTTCTGTCTATGTGAATGTTTCTGCTGTGTTGTTTCTTTGTGAGAAAAGAGTCCTTGACCTTGTAATCACAACAAATTTCCATAAGGATCAATAAATTAGTTGTAGTCTTAATCTTAATCTTAGTGATAATGATAGGCGTACATTCAGTTTCAAGCTGCATGGACACAGTAGGAAGAAGCTAGGGTACACTTTCTCTTGTAAACATACACATAGACTATTCTTTATATTTCAGCTTCAAATGTTTACAAAGCCAGCGGCAAGCTTTCAATGTCACAATAGTCAGCAGATACTCACTGTTGGAAATCACAATGGAAACTGTTACATAGTGGGACGAAAAGTACTACAGTTTCGTCGTGCCTACGAGTATTGTAAGATTTACAACGGTCTTCTGACGGACGTGGACGAAGGCTTCAACAACTTCATAAATGTAGGATTATTGATAATCATTCAACATTAACATCAACACTTACACATTTCCTTTCAGACGAGTCCAAAATGGATTTCCATTCACTTCAATCCTAATCACTTAATCCCCTGGTCATTGAGTTCCCTGCCATTTAATTCCCGGTTTTAATCCCCGGTTTTCTTATCCCCTGGATCCTTAATCCACTGGTCACTTAATCTGATAGATCTCTTTATCCTAAAAAATGAATTTTAAAAAAAAAATGAAAAAAATATTTGTAATTTGTACCTTTGTAATCGGAAATATACCCGTGAACAGCAATAAACAAAATACACATCACTATGTGGACACTCTGTTCCCAGAGGATGTCTATCCTACAGCGCAATCTACTACGGCAATGTTTCAATTGGGGTTAAAAAAAAAACAACTACAAAGGGTATGAGAGGCTTGTGGACTCAATGTTGTCTGAAAAAAACAATCTTCAGATAGTATGAGAAGCTGGTGAGCTCAACGTTGGCTGGGAAAACTCTCAAACTTAAAATTAACACGTGTCCATATTCATAGTGATGAAACCAAAACTGAATGGGAAAAAGAAATGGAAAACAAGTGGATGACGAACGCTAATGGCCCACCATCAGTAATGTAATCATGATTCTTCTAATCGTTTTTATCTATCGTAAGATTTTTAATACTTCTACCACACATTGGGTTATGACAATAACGTACTTAGAAGATTATAATCTACCCAGGGGTGGGCAAATTACGGCCTGCGGGCCACATGCCAGAGTGCTTTATGCGGCCCGCGAGCACCTACAGAATTCAGGTGTCCCCACAGATTAAACATATAATAAAGGGGGAAAAGTATCTTCTTATCTCTTATGATAAAGAGCCTAAAAAACATTGTCGCTGCATGTCATTCTAAAAAGTTTAAAGCAAATGAAGATTATGCTTGTTTACAATATTTCAAGCCATCTAGTCAAAGACATTTACTCAAGCCAGTATTTATTCAATGCTATGAAGAACTGGGTTGAAAAGTTGAAAGTGTTGGGTTGGCTTGGAACAAGATGGCAAGTGTAACAACAAATGGAGCCCGTGCTTTGAATGAGTAAATTTTAATTTTTTTAAAAATTAATTTTAAAAATTAAAGAACAATATCCCAACTATTAACTCTACATTGGAAAGTTTGCACAAAACTGCATTGAATGGTAAACATTTTATTGATCCAATTATCAGCGATCAAACTTATCAGATTTAGTGGACTTAACCACAGGCAGTTCCGAGAAGTAGGCTACTTGAAGGCGGGAAAACAAAACATTCCTAAGTTCGGTACCACAGTAGTGTCCCCTGGGTCAGCATGGGCAAGGTATTGAGAAGATTGTGGGATCTCAAGGAAGAAATTGTTATGTTCTTTGAGGGACATCGACTGTGACTTTGTTACTAATATTTCTAATGAGTAGTGGAAGACGGACTTCTTGTTTTTCATCGTCATCATATCAATGGGTTGTTTGCTCATGAAATGTATGTACATCTTTCCAAACAAAACTTTTTCATTTCTCCAGGCAAGAAAATAAAAACAGGTTTAATCATTTACCTTTGCTGAAAAGTTTCTAGTAAAATGGTTGAAAAGTACAAGACTTGTTGAATTTGCAATGCAAATTTTAAGACATCAAGATCTTGAAACCAGTTTTCAATATTCTCACTTCACCATTTAGTGCAGAAGCTAATTCATCTCCAGACGAAATACCTCAAAGCAAATTAAAAAGTTCCACGGGCGTTTTATGGTGCCAGAAGCTGTATTTCCACACTTTAAAAAAACTTGATGCTAAATTTTCTTCATTATTTGGGTTCACATAAATCGTGAACAAGCCTTTTTGTTTAAAAAAAAAACAAGTGTAAGACTAACTCGATGCTGGCAGACTGTAATTTGACAGCAGTCACAAGGATAGCAACTAGTTAGCTAGTTCCACCACAGTTCCAGAACATTATGCACGAGTGTAAAATTAAATATTTTACATTATCTACAACAGCACAACCGAATTGTTGTGATGAGTTGTTGTGATGTAAAAAGGCAATAACAAAATTAAAAAAAAAATTCGTAAAATTAGTTTCAGAAATTGCTAAATCTTGTTGTAATTCTTCAATTGGTAGTGTAAAAAAAGATGCGAATGTTTAATACAGTATACATGTATATTTTCTAAGTTGTAAATACATATTATAGGCCTATATTCCCCATTCCTAAAAATCTTTTAATGCGGCCCTCGATAGAAAAAGGTTGCCCACCCCTGATCTAACCCGTTCGACTCTATTTCGCCGCAACATGGCAAGAAGAGAAATAAGCTTTGATGCGGTATGTGCAGGATAATTCTACAGAAAATGCCTTGATCAAACATAACCAAATTAACTAAAAAACACAACCAGCTTCACAAAAATATTACATAAAATTATTCATATATAGTGTTACATTCTACGTCTGACATCATCATGGTTGGGAATTTTCAAACTTCAGACTTTAACCCCTGCATTTGATTTTTTTTCCAGCCTATTTGATAGTTCTCTTTATTTTGTGTAGATCTCTCTGCGCTAAGTTTTAGAAAGGTGGGTGAGGAGAAACACTATTAGTACAAGTCAGCAAGTAATACAAAATAAAAATCCATAAAAAAATGATCTTACAATTATATCACTAAAAATGTAGAAGTTATTTCCCTTTTTGATATCAATATAAAATATTTTATTTTCAATCATTAATTGGCTAATTGGTTAGTTCTTAAATCATTCATGTTTCGTTGGTTACAATAATAGTTTAAAATTTCAACTTTATCCGAGAATGGATGTAGGTGAAATAATGTATTCAATTGTCTTAGAAGATGAAATCCTACATACTTAGCCGCATCTGTGAATACTGAAGGATTAATTTCCCTTGTTGGTATGTAACAAAATAAATAATTGCCATTAATTAATTGACTAATGTGTATTTTAATAGCCGCTATTAGTTTTGTGTGTTGGAGAAATAACTGGAAATTTTTTTTTACCAGACTAACTAACAGACAGACAGATCTCATATAAGCTTTGTAACAAATTCAACAAACAGTAAATATTTACATATTTACAAAGCTTGTAACACCTCTCTCTCTGTCTGTCTATATGTGGACTCCTGTGTCTCTGGCCAAAAGTGTACACGCACATGATTCCTTCGACACCCAGTCATTTCTTTTACCTGACAACACATGAATCAATAACAAAAAAATAACCAATTATTTAATTAACTATTGGTAATAAATTACTTTGTTTGAAATCTCAAAAAAGGGAAAGAAATCGTACTTGGCTGAAGTAGTATAAGCTGAATTAGTCCCCTTCATAATAGGCTGCCGTCTGAGGCTTAGTGAACACAAACATGAAATAGAAACAATAGATAACTCTACAATCTTACATGAATATAGACTCTTCACTGGGTATCACAAGAGTGATAACCACGTTTGCTTGAGAAGCCTGAGAAGGATTTAGCCCACTAGTTTGAATTCAGGTCGTTTCGTTTTTATTTTATTTCAAAAAATACATTTAACAAATTTAATTACATGACTGATCCAAGCTAATTGATGCACATTAATATAAACTTTGATTTTTAGCGGCCCCCGAAAGGGGAAAAGACGCTATTAGTTTTGTGTAGAATGTCTGTCCGCCCGTCCGTCCGTCCCGTTTAGATCTCAGAAACTATAAGAGAAAATGAAAATCGGACTTTCATGATATTTTAGATCATTCAAAGTTCTGATGCAAAGGCTACTTTTTTTTCTTTTCCGAAAGTGAACCATCTAATTTTTTAAAATTATCTATGCAAGCAGATTAAAAAAAAATACACCACTTTTCAATGAAAAACTTCAGGGGAGGTAAGTATTTAAATAGGTCGCAGTCTTCTTCATTAATAAATCAAGTTTCATTCATAGATTCGTGCATTGGTACTAAAAAATTTCATCTAAGGTCACAATGGAAAAAGTATCAATAGTCGTCAATAGATCATTATAAAATAGATTTTCCATTTATTAATTATCTCATGAAATAGAATACTGATTCAAATGTTGTTTTTAAAAAATAATTTTAATACGTACTTCGTTTTAGTTGAAAGTTAAAAAAAACAACAACGAACTACTTTTATAGCGTGTAGTTTTCACAAATCTGTGATTATAATTTAAATTGAACTCAATAGAGACTAGATGTATATCTAGATTTAGATTTAAACGTATTAAACAATTTGGACAAAATTTACAACTATAAATGATTAATTAGGAAAAAGCTTATTTTCTTACAGCTTAGGGGTGCAGATTTATTTATTATTTAAATAGTAGTATCACATTAAGAAGTGAATGTGATGCAAACAGCATAATGCATTATTCAATAGTAATAGTGGGCCTACTAATCCTGATCATAATATTGGCCCAACTCTAGGTCTTGTAATTTTAAGATTAAACGTGTAAAGTCATACGAATTCTAGTCTAGATCTAAACTATATAAGCTAATTTCTTTTTAAATTTCCTAGCCCGCCTACTTCAATATATTAATCGAAATTGTTGAGGAGAGGTACGTATCTGGGAGCAGTAGCGTCACTAGGGGGATGCGAGGGGTGCTGTTGCACCGGGTGAAACAATTTTGAGTTTGTGTGACAACATCCTGTTTAAAGTATTCTCATTCTCTATCAAGAGCGGTGTACAACAAGGATGTGTACTGGCCCCTACACTATTTGGCATCTTCTTCTCAGTCGTACTAACCAGTGCTTTTAAATCCTTGGAAGACGGAATATATATCCATAGGAGATCCGATGGAAGGCTCTTTAACCTGGCACCTTAAAGCCAAAACGAAAAGGCGTCGTATCTTGATAAGGGAGCTGCTGTTTGCCGATGACGCGGCACTCGTATCTCACTCACAAGGAGGTCTACAGAAGCTAGTGAAAGCCTCAGCAGCTGCTTGTCAAGAGTTTAGCCGTACTATAAGTCTCTCCAAGGCCGAAATCCTGGCACAAGACGTCGCAGAAATACCTATAATACATATTGGGAACCACACCCTTTCAGTGGTGCAGGAATTTACCTACTTGGGTTCAACAATTGTCAGTAACCTAGACTTAGACATCTAGCTGACAAAAAGGATAGGAAAAGCTACTTCAGCATTGGCAAAACTCTCCAAGCGCGTCTGGAAAAATGGTAAATTGACCACAGCAACCAAAATCCTAGTCTACAACGCCTGTGTTGTGAGCACTCTCCTTTATGGCAGTGAAAGCTGATCAACATACATGTACCAAGAACACAGATTTAATAGTTTCCACTTGCGCTGCCTGAGACGCATAACGGGCATCTCTTGGAGGGACCATGTCTCCAATCAGGAAGTTTTGAGATTGGCCAATATGAATAGCATGCATACTCTCCTGACACAAAGAAGATTACGCTGGTTCGGACATGTCACACGCATGCCAGATGATAGAA
Source organism: Biomphalaria glabrata (assembly GCF_947242115.1). NCBI lineage: Eukaryota > Metazoa > Mollusca > Gastropoda > Planorbidae > Biomphalaria > Biomphalaria glabrata. Next base: position 34,738,417 of record NC_074712.1, on the reverse strand, counting down.
TCCCGAAAGATATCTTATATGCTGAGCTTGTGGAAGGAGTCAGACCCAAGGGCCGCCCAAGACTAACATATAGAGATGTCTGCAAGCGAGACATGAGAGCCACATGCATCAGCAAAAGTATGTGGGAAAACATAGCCAAAGACCGGAGTGCATAGAGACAGACTGTGCGTGCTGGGACAACCCTTGTTGAGAACAAAAGAATTGAAGCGGCCTTAATCAAGAGGGGAAAAAAGAAAGCTGCCCTGTCCGCTAGCCCTGAATCAGAGGTATACACATGTATGAATTGTGGCAAAGTCTGCCGTTCTAGAATTGGCTTGATTAGCCACACCAGATTCTGCCCCGTCTCAATATTAAGTCAAAACCAATGACTCATTTGGGCGCATCCATTGCCTTTCGGGACAAAAGAAGCCATATATATAGTAATAAGTTAAGTCCCTAAACACCATTATCAAAACAATGATTTAGAAAATCTGATTTAATTGAGAATTAATTGACCAGGGGGTAAATAGAAGATGATGAGATGACGGTGGGATTAAATGATGGGGATGAAGTGACCGAGGATAAAGTGACCGGGATTCTTAAATTTGTATTTTTCTATTCTTGCCGACCTATACTTTAATACCCAGACAAGACTCATTCTGAGTTTGCACATTTGTTTACAAAGTAGAGTTGACCAACACCTACCCAACTCGACCTGGCTTTAACACTCTTTCTAGCCGCGACTTGCATTAAAGCGTGACTATGCGTCTGTTACTAGGTGTTTATGTACTATTTGATCTTAGGCTTTGAAAAATATTAGTATCTTATTTATGAAATAAACTTAATAGATTTATATTTTTCTTTCGTGTCTTTAAAAAACTTAATTTGAACTTTTACTATTTATGTCTATGAGACTTCAAATTTTACGAAACAAAATGAACAATATTGGATTGGAATCATATGGACAACGTCTCTTGATCGATGGACATGGGTCAATGGTATTTTTTTTTCAATTTTGATCTAAATCTTATCGTTTTTAAAATGGTGCATGTTTGCATTGTAATTAATTGTAAACAATTTTTTAATAAATGTCACAATTAATATTTTGATCTTTGTTAGGTGCTTATCAAAGAATTAATACTTTGATCTTTGTTAGGTGCTTATCACAGAATTAATACTTTGATCTTTGTTAGGTGCTTATTACAGAATTAATACTTTGATCTTTGTTCGGAGCTTATCACAGAATTAATACTTTGATCTTTGTTAGGAGCTTATCACAGAATTAACGTTGCAAGAGAACGTTTTTTAGGCTACGGATACTGTGCCAAGTATTCCCCACAAAAACCCGAGACGTATTTGGAAGAAGGATGCACAAAGCAATTATCACCAATCTGCAAAGTTGGTATGTAGTTGGTTTTTGTTTTTTATAGAGCTTACATTAATCATTCAATCTGTTTGTCTAGGTGGGATCTTGTACACAGTAGTTCTAATCTTTGGAATGGTGTTATGGAGTGTGTGTGTGTGTGTGTGTTTCTTTAATGATGGTAGGAAAAAGTTAGCGATTGATTAGTGGCCAACGCATTGTCGTCATTTGGTCTTAGTTAGGACAGACGACTCCAGAACGTGAGACTGAAAGGCTGTGTACTTGGAGTAGATTAGATTTTGTCATGAAATTTTGTTACTAAATTCTACTTCATTTTTTTTTGATCTCATATGAACTTAATTTTGTCTATATTATAAATAAAGTTATTTTTCCTAATGTTCACAAGGAAGTTATTCGAGCTATTTGAAGTTTTATTAGTCCAAAAATATTACGCCAACAATGTCTACCAGCAATATACTGCTACGCAGCAACGACAGGCAACAACACCTTCTGGATTATTCACAATTAAAATAACATATAAAACAAATGTTTGTTTAATTTTTTTTTGTGTAAAATTGGTTTATTTATCTGAGTTTAAAATATATATAATTGATTTCAAAACAAAGACATAGACCCTACACTCTTAAATAGTCTTTTCACCTTTTTTTTTGAAGCACATCAAAGATGATAGTGACATTAAACTTCACATTGTGTAGCTACTAATTGAGACTAGAAAGTGAGCATATCCCAATTTAAAAATGATTTGTATGTATGTGCATGTAATAGGCCTATACATACTTTTTTTATAGTGTGGTAAGCCGTTAGAAGATGTAAGTAGCCCATATTTTGAGCACTTTTAATGCTATCGCATTTTTTAGTTTGTTGACATCTATACAGCAATTAAGAGAAACGCACTGTTCAACCGAGACCCAGGGGCGTAGTGAGCAAAACGTGCTTCCGGGGGGCAAGGTACTTTTACTGGCGCATCCTCCCCAATTTTCCATGAACAACACATAGAGATATTTTTAGCTCAACCTCTCCCTCTCCCTTAGTCTGTTGGACTTAATCAAGGTAGAATCTTGTTCAATGTGTATCTTTGTTAAAGTGATGAGCAACGGCACAAACAGTTGTCAACAGTTGTGTAATGAAGATAAGGAAATGCCAGATTTTTTTATGGCAACAACAGAACAGCCTAATGGAACCGAAAGCTCAAGCAACGAAACCAATGCAACCATGACCAGTGAAAAATTATGTAAAACATTTGATAGCAATATTGAAAATGTGGGTAAGTTTCTTGTCACGTGATGTGTTTGGATGAAAGAAATAGTTAGAAAGTAATAGAAAGTTCACAAACGTTACATTCTCTGTCACGAGTTTTAATTCATCTCTCGGGCTAAAAGTTCTCTGCCTTTTTTTTACTGGTTTTTCTATTGGACTTTTTCAGACATAAAGACGAATCTATAAATAGACAGTTTTTGGGTGTATCCGGTGTAGAGAATAAGAGAGACGCGTTTTCTCTTTTCTTTCTACTTGATTGAAGAGTAGTGCTTAAAGAACGTACATCGAATCTTACCAATGAAGGTGTAAATATCTGTTCTTTTGTACACAGGTTGCTATTCATGCATATGCCTTCAATGAGCATCTTCAATATGTGAATCGCTTAATTTAAAATTTAAAAACATCTTTTTTTTTTATTGCTCAGAACGACTTTATTGCCCAGTGTCTAGTCTAGATATAATGAAATATGTTCTCTCTCTCTCTCTCTCTCTCTCTCTCTATATATATATATATATATATATATATATATATATATATATATATATATATATATATATATATATATATATGTTTGTGTAGGTGGCAAGTCTTTAATAAATCAAACGCGGAGATAATTAACAAATGTGGTTATCCCAAGAATGAGTTCATTAGATATAAAGCGTCATTCTTTCTGTTCCAGGTGACAATTTGAACATGATGGTCTTACTAATAGTTGTTTCTATTCTCTTTGTTTCGCTTCTGATTAATTTGGTTCTAATATTTCGAATGTAAGTATGTTACTTTTAATAAATAAAGTCATTTTAATCCATGGACATTTAAAAAGAACATATTTTAGTCAAGTTTTAATAGAGAACTATGAAACTATAATTGCACTGACTTATATGTTAGATTGGGGTGGATTGGCGCAGGCAAACTAGGGCCTCTGGCAAACCTAGCCACCTAGGGCCTCAGTTTGGTGGGGGCCTCGCAAGGGCAAAAAAAATTAAGAAAAAAAAATTGAAATTTGGATCATATTAAAAACATAACAGAACTCTAAGACTCTTCTACCAGCCTAGCTATAAGTCTCTACGATGATTCAAGATTCCATTCGGAACGCTACGTGAAACGCGCTATATGAGTTGTATTTTATTTTTCTATTTCATTCGGGGCCACTTAATTCACTTCGTCCAGGGCCTCCAATTACATAAGGCCGGCCTTGGATGATGATATTGTTTTGTTTTAAAATCTAGTGCGATATATCTCCATTGAGTATAAAATGTACTGTTAAATAGAATGGAATCAATTATTGTGTGGACACCATTAACCTGTATAAGAAAATCCTAAAAACTAACATTGAATAAGTAAATGTTACAACCAAACCTAATTCACACGTAAGACATTGAAGTCTGATGGTATGCAGACAGCTAGCTGATGGTTGAAACATTTTATGCATCCACTTTAAAAATATCAAATTATTAAATCGATTGCATTTTTTAAAAATCTTTTTAAAGAGGATTAGAATCCATCATATTTATTTTTATTATTGCAAATACATTGTTTTTTTTTTTGGGGGGGGGGAAGATGCTTTAATTTAGACAAAAGCAGGTTGAAACACGAAATCATTTCTGTAAAGTTTAATATTAAGTGTTTTTAGCTAATTTAACAATTTTCTAAGAATGTATTAGGAATAGTCACAATAAAGTTCATAACACTAATCTGCTCTCTGTTTTTTTATTTTAATGATCAAGTTAACATTAAGCAATGAAGCACTAGTCCAGAAATCTAGAAAAAGAAGGCCAAACGATATGAAGAACAGTGGTAGCGATAGAATGAAGCATAAAAAAACGCAAAGAAATAAAGAGGAATATTGGGAGAGATTTTGAAATAAATAGGAGAAAAAAAATGTCAAAGACGCCATATTGAAAGATCAGTTGCCAACTAAAAAAAACCATAAAAAATGTCTTAGTACTACAAACGAAACAAGCTAGAAATTTAATTCTACAGTACTGAATAGTGCAAAAAAAATATAGGGTTATAAAAAAACTTCGCTTATACCTTATACCTTCGTATTAATTGTGTACATCGTTTTTACCCAAAAGTTTGCTATTTATAGATTTGCCTTCCTTTATGAACCTCTACAATTTAAAAAGTCTGCAGCTAATCCATTCATCAACGAAACAAACTGACTGCATTTGCAAATAGAGATTAAGATTAATTATAGAAAAAAATGTTTTAAAACATCTTTTCTTTTTAAAAGTAAAATTAAATGGACATACTAAGGAGCGTCAAGAGGCTCTAGCCATTAGCTTGTACTTTGTTCTAATGTCTCTGCCTTCCGTAATTTGATGTAAATGTCGTCAATCTAGACCTAGACCTAACAAGTCTCTCTTTTTTTTTTTTATTCTCTTTTTACGTTATAGTGATCACATTTTTTCCCTTAAATTTCTGTCTCGATCAAAATCTTTATGAAATCTTTTCTTTCAGAATACACAAATTCAGAAAGTCAAAAATTTTACGAAATCGCCGGAAGACGGCCAAGATTTCTATGATCGATATTTTAAATGTAGGAGGTGAAGACGTCAGCCCGGGAGAAAATTACGAAAGCATGGTTTATCAGAACGACAATTCAAAAGACAAAGCCCAAGATCAGGGGCGTATCACAAAGGATGAAAATGTGAAAGACTACGACGTGGTCGATAATAAACCAACTTTAAATTACAATTACAGTGAAGTGAATGTCCAAGGTGCTATCAGTCCGACTGACCAGAACGCCACTTACTCTGCATTAGAACACAATGGGTTTCCCCTTGAGATCAACGACTCGTCACATGTGTATGGTCTAGACAGTGGAAGTGTTCACTCGTCACATGTGTATGGTCTAGACAGTGGAAGTGTTCACTCGTCACATGTGTATGGTCTAGACAGTGGAAGTGTTCACTCGTCACATGTGTATGGTCTAGACAGTGGAAGTGTTCACTCATTACAGCCCTGTGCAACAAAATCATTAGCTCATGAAGACCCAAACAATGAAACTGCCAATATTTATTCAGATATGGAATCTAGTGAAAGTTAACTTTTATTTTAGAGATGGATCAACTTATTTCCGGCATGGAACAAACTCATTAGAATAGAGACTAGGAGTAAAGCAAAAACACATGTTGTGGGAAATAGTTTGAAATGCATTTACAAGTATAATGAATACTTTACACTTTTTATTTTGTATTTCGCTTTTCCATTTTTTCTTCAACATTCTTACACATATTTGTATTCCACCCATACGATTTGCATGTGCCTATTATCGATTTGCATTTAAATACAGAATTTACTAGGTAAAATGGTTCCCTGTCCTTTCATCCCCTGGTCACTTCATCCCCGGTCCATTTATGCCCTGGTCATTTCATCCCCGGTCCTTTCATCCCATGGTCCTTTCATTTCATGGTCACTTCATCCCCTGGTCACTTCATCCCCTAGTCATTTCATCCACTGGTCACTGCATCTCCTGGTCATTTCATCCCCTAGTCATTTTATCCCCTGGTCACTGCATCCCCTGGTCATTGCATCCCCTGGTCCTCTCATCCCTTAGTCATTTCATCCCTTGGTCACTTCATCCCCTGGTCACTTCATCGCCTGGTCACTGCATCCCCTGGTCATTTCATCACCTGTCCTTTCATTCCCGGTCCTTTCATCCCATGGTCACTTCATAACCGGTCCTTTCATCCCTTGGTCACTTCATCCCCTGGTCACTGCATCCCCTGGTCACTTCATCGCCTGGTCACTGCATCCCCTGGTCATTTCATCACCTGTCCGTTCATTCCCGGTCCTTTCATCCCATGGTCACTTCATCCCCTGTCCTTTCATATCTTGGTCACTTCATCCCCTGGTCACTGCATCCCCTGGTCACTTCATCGCCTGGTCACTGCATCCCCTGGTCCTTTCATCCCATGGTCACTTCATCCCCTGTCCTTTCATCCCCCGGTCATTTCATCCCCTGGTCACTGCATCCCCTGGTCATTACATCCCCTGGTCATTTCATCCCCGGTCATTTTCATTCCCTGTTGTGTTCAACATTTAATAATTATATCAAACAACTAGTCATTGTAAAATCGTGAAATAAGCAATATGTAATATATTCATTTTTATTTATAGAACAAAAAGTGTGACACATTAGATAAAAATTAAATTAAATGCCATTAAAACTATAAAAATTTAACATGTATAAATATAGAGGTCATGTACAAAAAAAAAGGTGTTTTTGTGTTCATCTACATAAGATAAATAGGTAAAATCAGATAGATAGGCTATTGATTGTAAGTACAGAAGACGATCCATCAATTCATATTACTTAACAAAGTTTTGTAATTCTCTTTGCCTATAGCACAGTTTACAGCTTTAATGTTTAAAAGAAATAAAAGCAAAACCTATATAGGCGACATGATATCCTGAGGATGGGTGAAGTCAACTTTTATTGGAGAAAATAAAACCTTATTTCAAGGCTAAAATGACGCGCCCATTGTCAAGAAAGAGCGATTGAAAAATAAAATAAAGTGAGAGATGGTCGTCAGGAGTTATCAGCGGCATGGTCATAAGTATTATCTTATCTTATCTTATCTTATATAATACAGACGTTACTTCAAAAAATAAGATGATTACGTCCTACGCGTCATGCATTTAGTCATGCATATTAACCAATGACTTAAATTCAGCCAAGTCACTGGTTTTCCTGGCTAGCTCAGGCAACCCATTCCATGCTCTAATAGCACTAGGGAAGAAGGAGTATTTGTACAAATTTGTCCTAGCATATGGGACGAGGAATGTGCCTTTATCTTTGTGTCTTTCAGAGTATTTTATTAAATTTTGTTTTTGTATTTAAAGATTATGGTTCAGTGTTTTATGTATGATTGCTACTTTACTTTTGAGCCTTCTGTCCTGAAGGCTTTCTAAATTTAGTGATTTTACTAAAGGTGTTACTCTAGTCAAATGTGAATATTCGTTTGTTATGAATCGCTCTGCTCTATTTTGTGTCTGTTCCAGTTTCTTAATGTTTTCTTGAGTTGAGGGGTCCCAAACGGAGGATGCATATTCTATTATTGGCCTAACCAAGGTTAAATAACATTTTAGTTTTATGTTCTTATTTGATTTATAGAAATTTCTTTTAATAAATCCTAATGCTTTGTTTGATTTTTTTGTAGTTTCATCAATATGTGGATTCCATGATAGTTTTTCATTTATTATAACACCAAGGTATTTTGCGTTTTTAGTCTGTGTTACTGGTTTGCCATGAATAAGATAAGTGGAATTAATTTGTTTTAGTTTTTTTTTGTTACTCTTAACAACTGACATTTTTCTGGGTGGAAAGACATGCTCCAATTTGATTCCCATTTCTGTAATTCATCTAATTCTTTGTAAAATATCTGTGTCTTGTGTTGTTTTTATTGTTCTATATATTATGCAATCGTCTGCAAATAATCTGACTTTTGTTCCTGAAGTAATGCAATTTGGTAAATCATTTATGTAAATTAAAAATAGTAGTGGACCCAAGACTGTTCCTTGAGGTACACCTGAGTTTACTGTTATCAGTGTTGATTTAGAGCCATTTATTATTACAGTTTGTTCTCTCCCTATCAGAAAATCTTTAATCCACTGTTGCAATGGACCATTAATGCCGAAATATTTTAATTTTTTAAGCAAACTATGGTGGTGAACTTTGTCAAAAGCCTTAGAAAAATCTAGTAAGATAGCATCTATTTGTTCACTAATATCTAAACCTTTTGAAAAATCATCAATTAGTCCTATTAGTTGTGTTTCACATGATCTATATTTCCTAAAGCCGTGTTGGTATGGTGTGAGGACATTATGTTTGTCTAAGTGGTCTATGATGTTGCTACATATTATGTGTTCTAGGATTTTACATGTGATGCTGGTAAGTGATACTAGTCTGTAGTTTCCTGGGTCAGATTTTTCTCCTTTTTTAAATAGGGGGGTGACATTAGCTTCTTTCCAGTCCTTTGGTACTCTGCCCTGGTTAAGTGAAGCCTGGAAGAGTATTTTGAACCCTGGGGCTAGCTCATTGCTTAGTTCTTTGAGTAATCTAGCTGGAATACCATCAGGTCCAGACGCTTTATTTGGTTTGGTGTTGGCTAATAGTTTTTGAATTCCATTTTCTTGTACTACTATATCTTCTATGTTGTCTACTTGGTTCAAATTCAGTAATATGTCTTTGTCTCCTGGGGCTGAGAATGCTGATGCAAAGTATTTGTTTAGGATGTTTGATTTAGTTTCATTATCATTATGTATTATGTTATGTTCATCTTTTAATGGCGCTATGCCTGTTGTTTCCATTTTCTTAGACTTAATGTATGACCATATGTTTTTGTTGTTATCTTTAGATATTACATTGTTTATGTATTCACTCTGTAGCTGTCTGCTTACTTTTTGGGTTAAGTGTTTAATTTTTATATACTTTTTGTAAACTCTTTCTGCATTAGTTTCTTTAAATTTTCTATATAGGTTTTCCTTCTGTTTACAAAGCTTCTTTAGTCTATTATTAAACCAGCATTTATTTATTTTGTTTGATGTATTCTTCTCGTTCTATCTCTTAAATGATTTCCACTACTTCCACCACACCTTGGTCTTTGACCATTACGTCATGCGCAGGATAATATTATAATATTACACCCCCCACATCCAATAGAAGCCAAGTACACACCCAGATTTTCAATATATTATAAGAATTCTCATCAAGAATGCAAAGTGGTAGAGGAAACACTATAAACGCATTAGTTACATGTCAAAAAATATCAAAAAGCATTCTACATAATCCTATTTATATACTAGATGAAATGAGGGCTTAAAATCAAAGCACAATTAAACAATGAATAAGAAAAAAATATTTAATTGGGGATGAAATGACCGGGGATGAAGTGACCGGAGATGAAGTGACCAAGGATGAAATGACCGGTCACGGGTAAAATAAGCCTATTAATTGACGGAGGTCTTCCAATTAATTTACTGAGTAATTTAAGTCTATTACTTGACGGGGGTCTTCTAATGAATTTACTTGGTAAATTAAGCCTATTAATTGACGAAGGTCTTCCAATGAATTAAATGAGAAAATTTCGTTACAGAGTTTGTATTTTTTCTTTTGCTCGGATTTGGCGAAAATAATGAAAATGAAATATAAATGTTAAAAAATTGGAAATTATTTTCATAATTTGTGTACATATCTTATCTTATCTTATCTTATATCCAATTATTGTAAACCTCAGTGACGTCAGATCTGAGCGAAGTGGTCAGCCCTCTCCATTAAGGCTAGAATAGATTGATTAAAAAAACTCCTTTATTCCACTTTCAGTCAGGGTGTTTCAATGTCACTTGTCACCGGCAATGACGTAAAAGCCCGACTCATCAAGCTTTTGGTTGTGTCTGTATATTTCAAATGTTATGAGATTATTATGTTTACATCTAAATCTGTATTGTTGTATTAGTGAATAAAATAAAAACAATGTTTCACAAGTTATTATTCCAAAGTATGAAAACGCTAGACTATTACATATGCTCCAAATCTTCTACCTTTAGAAACATCATATGTACGTCCATCCTTTCTGAGGACCCAAGATTAACTGCCCGTCTGACCCTGTCGCCAGATCCAGAACGAGGCTTTCCCATGATTTTAAGCGAGACTTCGATTTTCACGTGAAACATGAAAATAAAGCACTCCAAGTGAACCTTGACCACCGCATGTCACAGTGACTCTCAAACAATGCTGTGACTTCCCTTTCTCGGATCAAGTTGAAATTAAGCATAATTATTTATGGTCGCTGACAGTACACGAATCAATCCGAAAATCAACCAATTAGTTAATGTTTTAGTAAGAATTGATTAATTTTGTTTTATATAGCACTAATGACTTAAACCCGGTAATTTTCAGATAAATGGCAGTAATTAGTGGTTCTTTCCCTTTAGATAAGCTTTGTTTTAAAAAAGTTAAATAGGTTTACGTTGTACTCTAGACATTAAGGATCTAGTCATTTTGACTTACATTCATTTTCTTTCACACTTTTAGTTGTGTTTGATTTCTTAACATGATTTATATAAGCAATTGATTGAATAGCTATCATGTAACCGTTTTGGTTAAACTAAGTATGCATTATTAGTTTAAGACTTTTTGCTTATGCTATGGTTAAATACAATTTGACTCCTTCACACCACTTCAGAAAGTATAAATAGAGGAACACATACATTTGAGACATCACCAGATCATTACTTGAGATTCAGATGTCCCTACAAGATAATCTCGCTATCAACGTTGGCCAGAAAACAATTCTGATGGATAGAATTCTGATAGGTCACGATAAGTGTTGTGCACTTTAAAATGATGTCTGTTGCCTGTAGCACAAACTTATTACAAAGCTTATATCAAGTCTGTCTGGTAAAAAGTTTGTACACGTGATTTCTCCGACACCCAATCTCGGATCAATCTGAAAATGTGCACACCAATTTCTTTTATCTGACAACACAAGGATCAGTTTAAAAAATTTATCGATTAGTTAATTAACTTTTAAATTAATTATTTTGTTTGTTATCCCGAACAAGGAGAAAGAAACTTTACTTGACTGAAGGGGTGAATTAGTCCCCTTTATAGGCCACCGCTTCAAAGTAACTTTATACAAACAACAGACAACTATACGATCTTCTTTTTCCATAGGCGCCTCACTAGCAGAGTGGTTAGGATGTCTTGAAAATACTTGAGCCATGAGTTCCAATTTTTTTTTCATTGTAAATGCTTTTAAAAAGCGAATACTGTAAAAATTCATCCAGATATCCCCCTCTTTCTCCCCCCTCTCATTTTTCCAACTGGTCCAGACAAGTGATAGGATCATAGAGTATTGAAAAAGCTAAAAGAATGACATTGCGCTAAACAAAAACAATAAGTAAGAAGATTACAAAGAGAGTTTATGTTGTCACACAAACTTAGAGGCAGCCCCCATCAAAGTCCCTGTCGGATCCGCCTATTCGCAAGGAATATTCCAGACGTGATTTTGTTTTTTGATTGTCAAAAGTAATAATGTTTCAAATATTCATTTGGCTTGTAAAATTATTTTTTTTCCTGTAAAATGTTTTACATCTTTTGGATGTTCCTTTAAAGTTAAAGATAATTTATTTCCTTATCCAAATTTCCATCTGGACGACGGGGGATGGCAGCGAGGGGGGTATGAACCCGGGACCGTCGAGACAATCAGTCCAGCACGCTAACCGCACGACCAGGCATTGCTGGTAACTCAATAACAAATAGCCTATTATTGATAAAGAGATATATTACACATTACGGCATGAGAACTACCGCATCAGACGAGCGATTTTAGATAATCTTTTGGTATTGATTTTTAATTGAAAAAAAAAGCGTTTCCCCTTACGGGGAACGCTAATAATTTTTCTAATGCACATAGTTATTGTTGTTGGACTAGAATCCCTAGATCTATTACAAATCTAATCAAATCGTATACTTTGTATAAGCTTTGTTTTTTTAAAGTAGTTTTAGTTTTATGTATCAGTTTTGTATTATATAGATCTAGTTAGAAACCGCGATATAGCGTATATGAACACTGCTTTGTTTCAAAAATTGTTTTAATCAAATCTGTTGAGTTTGTAGCTAGTACCGTAATATTAGGATGCCAACCAATAGTCATTGTTTAACAAATGACGACATTCTTCAGGCAAAAAATATGATTGAAATCTTACATGTAATTAATGTAAATTTTATAGAATTGGAAAGTAAATAAGTGGCCATTGAGATTTCTGAACATGCGGATTTTATTTCACTTTTCTGTAAAAGAAGCTCTAGCCAATATGAAGGAAATATTACAATGTGTTAGTCGAATGAGATATTTGAAGATTTTAGGAGATTTTTCTTCTTGGCTAGTGCCTAGAATGGTCCTGATGCTTCCTAATGGGGACGAGTTAGTCACTTCCTAGCAGAATACACTGGGCTGTATTGTTGTCGACTAGTTTCAAGTAATTGTCTTGAAATGAAATAGAAATGTGTGACTTTATTAAATGTGTGGTTGAAATAAAGAAGGCCAAAGATACACAATACAATGTGGTGACTGTTTAAACCTTTTCTTTAACAAAAGCATAACATTTTTGCGCAAAGTGTTCTAAAAAAAAGCTCTTCTAAAAAAGAATCTCTGTCATACAGTAGAAATAAAAATTACAAACAAGAAGAAAATGTCAGGCGAGCAATCACAAGATGTCGGACTCAACATTTAGAAAAGAAAAAGAGGTTCATTTTTATGTGCATTAATCGTTTTTTAACTCTGAGCTTCAACTCCTACTGGAAGCAATAGCAGATAAATTAGGAGCAATGCAACCTAAAATTCTTTAGTTCAACAACCAACAAAGTATTGTAGATGTCAGTTTCAAAACTCTGGCGTAAATGATGATTTTTCAAAAGGCGACCTTCAAACAGAAATTCTATGTCTGAGACGAGATCTAAAGGCAACAAAGTTATTCTTGAAGAAAATAAAAGTTGACAGTGAATGATTCATATGCCACTGAGACCTTAAAAAATATCACTAAATCATTTAACAAAACATTCAACAATTGCTCACCATATGCTTATCTATGGCGACATGTGAAAAAGGATTTTTTAAATTAAAATTAAGAGCTTTTTGAGACAAATGAACAAATGACACTTTCACAAAAGGGAATGTTATTACAAATGAGATCGTTATAGACATGAACTTAATGAAGTTAATGACAAGTTTTCAAGTTTGAAATCCAGGGGAAAAAAACAATGTAATTTGCTAATGGTTGCATTGTTGTAAAATTGAGCTTTAGATTAATGGCAATGTCTTCGATTCCAAAGATGAAGGATGAGTGCAGAGTTTCACGTGACTACACAAACCCAGTGAACTTTAGATACATTGTAATAAACAACTGAATTTTAAAATTGAATAGACTCTAATTTTATAGTTGTTGAACAATCAAATAACGTAGGTAATTATAAACTATATGTATAACAATTGAAAAAAAAAGTTTTTTTTAAAGGAAAAGGGGGGGGGTGCGGGGTTGACATCCTGAGCTGACAGCACCGAGTGACACCCATCCTAGTGACGCCACTGACGATCATCCCAATTTGTGTAAATAAACATCGTTTGAATTCTTCATAGCTGTTATCTAATATCTAATATATCATACAGTTTTTATTCTTGTGTCCAATTAAATGTGTGTCAAGTCATCAGAGTCAGTAATATGATGAAATCAAGTCAAGAGCACTGAACAAACATATTCAAGTTCGCTGGACAATTTACAGCAAATTTATCTGAATATATTAGGGGAAAAATTAATGAAAGTACTGGGGTACTAGTTTCTACAAACAAAAGCCACACTTTTGTCTGCACTTTGAAGTGTGTACTTGTTGAATGTCAAGTTTTAATGAAATGACAGAAAGTAGATTTATAATTCGGACTTGCTACGACTTATAACTTAGTACGTTTAATGTATGGAAGCGATGCGATGGCTGCTGTTGTATCTACGATGTTTGTTCTCCTTACTGTAAGTAAATAAAATGTTGAAATTATTTGCATTCTGTTCTAGGCTTTCCACTTGATGGTGGAAGAAACCTTAATGAACACATTTTAAATCCTTTCCGGGTAAAATACTACAGTCAGTGATGCATTAGTTAATATAGGGACTTTTCTTATTCCACATGTTATGACGAATTCGTAAAGTGCTCCTAGTTTCCTTAAAGCCTGTGTAGCGTGGAACGGGTGACTTGAATCAGCCAGAAAACCCAATGACTTAGAACAGTTTAAGTTAGAACATGGATATACATAGGACGTAATTATCTTTTCTTTTGAAGAAACGTCTGTAACGTATAAGAAAAGATAAGAAATATGCAGATCTAGATCTATTTGCATAATGATCTTCGACGTTTGAAAATTTTTCGAAGCTGTTCTTCCAAGGATCAGTTCTTAACAGAGGTTTGCAATAAATTATACATTTTTTTTTATATCAGTCAGTGAGTTCATTTCTCATCTGGTACAGTTGGCAGTGGCGTAACTAGGGTTGGGGATGGGGGGGGGGGAGGTGAGAATTTCAGAATCCCCCCGGGTCCCAACTTAAGGGATCCCCCTAATGAGTGTTTGAATTTTTTTTTACATTAAATATCAAATATTACGTCATTATCTCATGTCATGATGTCGAATGTCAAAATGCAGAGGCCCCTAAAGAGGTCAAGCCCCTCGGGCCCCCAACTAATGGCAAATTCCTAGCTGGTTAATAGTACATTTCTAATTGTATTCAGCGGGAAAGTCTATGTCATTCGTTTATTTATGTTTTTTATTCGGTGTAAAATATTGTCGTGGCTATTGCTTGTATCGTTGCGTATTTTAAACATTCAATGTTATTTATTGTTACAGATCATGATTATTCATCATTTGTTTCGGAATTAAAACTTTAAATATCTTTGATTACTTCTATTCATATTAATACCACTTCTGAAGTTGCCAATATGTAACATGCATTTACGTCGATTAGTTGTTGTGTTATTAGAGAGTGAGACGCAATTTAACAACAGGGTCGTATCAGTTTTTGGAATAAAGCCTCGGGGTCCAATAACTGTTGACCCTGATAAAAAATTGTTCATGTAATCGAGTTTGGAAGACTGTGGGTAGATTGTAGACAAATTTTGTGACCGCGTATACACCGTAAGTAAATGTGGGCCCAATTAACTCTTGCTAATACTTAGACTGAAATCCTCCCGCTCCGTTCGGCGCACTGGGCGGCGAGCTGTCTCTACAGTGATCGAACATAGGTGACTTCCACAGCCTCTTTCCATCGGGTGCCCATGGAGTTTAGATCTTTTCATTTCGCTTTTACTTTTATCGGCTTCTTATTCTCGGTGACATTGTTCACCGTGTGTCCTCCTGCCTAAGGTTATGTCCCATGAATCTCATATGATGTTCAGTCACAATTTCAAGAAGGGAGCGAGTGCCCGTGCGAGAAAAGACTTTTATATTGAGACATGATCTCGGCCTGTTATTCTTAGGATCCTTCTTAGCCATCGCTGCTGAGCCACGTTTAGTCTCTTTTCAACGTTTATGGATGACTTCCACGTGTCGCAAGCATAGATGGCCGTTAGAAAGATGATTATATTGAGAAGGTGAATCTTGGTTTCTAGATTTATTCATTTGTTTGCTCTGGTGGGCTGTAGTTTTTGAAGGACAGCTCTTGCTTTCCCTATCCGTAGTGCATCTCCATCGCTTGTGTTAACGCTGCCTAAATAATAAATAGGTCAACTTTTCTATCTGTTCAACCTCTGATTGCCCAATGATGACGTGGGACAGGTTGACATGTAGCCAGTACGCATATCTTTGGTTTTATCAAAATGTATCCGGAGGCTGAGTTTGAGTGCTCCTCTATTGAGGCTCTCGGTCATTTCCTGTAACTCTACTGACTCTACTGACTCTACTTTGTAGTGCTCCTTCCCTAGAAATAGTTTACTTCACACTTGACCTGTTTTCCTACCAGTCACTGTACTTTATCAAACAAATTTACAAAATCTAGGTGAATTCAAGCAGCAGCTTCAGAAAAACTAAAGCAAAACTTAAGTCACCCTTTTCCAGTTGGGGGGGGGGGATTGAAGTTTAACATCCCTCTCCCCCCTCCTCCCCCCCCCCCAAAAAAAAAAAACTAAAGCAAAACTACAGTCATCGAATTCTAGTGGGAGTTTCGAGGTTCAAACCAAAGCCTCTTTATAAAAAGTATAAAGCAAAATTACGGTTACCAACTCCATGAGTGCAACGGTGTGTGTGTGTGTGTGGGGGTGAGGTTAAGGCTAAACCTCCTAATTAAATGTACGAGAATCAACAGCATGTGAAAAATTTAAAAAAAAACGAATAACAGAGAGACCCTAAGTTCATGGGCGTAAAAAGGGTTGGGGGAGGGGGGAGGGATGAGATTCATCTGAATTACAAATACTTCAAACAAAATCTGTATCAGTCGCTGGTCTACATTAATAAAGAGAAGAGAATAGCAGATTTGATATCAGACCTGCACTTATTTTTTCTTAGAACATTGCGATTTAGACTCCTCACAAAATACATTATATATGTATATAAAGAAAAAATGGAAAATGTTTAATTTTAAACCCTACCTACAACTTAAACCTCATTCAGAAAACGATATAAAATCCTAGCTGCATCAATGAACTCTACTCTTGTTAGACGTAAACTATTTGGTCCATTTGTTAAACTTCCTTTATTATTCTCTTACGAAAATTAAAAAGAAGATTAGTAAGAGAGTTTGATTTCTAAGCAAACTCAGCGGCGACCCAAATGAATCAGCCCTATTTTATATATTATAAAGGTAAAAAGACAGAAGCATCAAAACATATTTTTATCACCATTGTTTACCTAACAAAAGACCCAAAGGCGCCGCCAACGAGTTTATGTGAAAACACAAACTCTCCTTGTTATCGTGTTAAGGTAAATATTGGTTTATGCGTTCTTTTATTTCATTCAATTAACATGTTTTCTTTCCATAACATGGCATGGCGGATTCCTGTTGAAACATATTGAAAGGAAAAAACTGCTCGCATCTGACTGCGTTGACCCGGAAAGTTGATACTGAGCACCATCAATAAAACTACTATTACACAACCTATTTACTTTCAGATGCAAACCTACATATATGTCATAGAATGTAAGGCTAAAGTGTGCAAAACTGCGGTTGAGAATTTCACTTCTGATTACCATGACCAATGCTACTTTGTAGGACAGACAAAAGTGAAGTTTAGTGAGTCTAGACACTACTGTGATAAGTTTGAAGGAGCGTTAGCAGATTTCTGTAAAGAGTTGCTTGATTTTCTAAAGGTGAGTCACGTGATCCTTTTAGTTGTTTTCTTTACCGCCTGTAATTGTAATTGTCAGGGGCAGCTACGGCGAGAGTGAATATTTTACTTCTGTGTTGATATTTTGTTATGAAAGAGTTATATCCCTTTGTTTATATCTCCAGGCATGAATGTGAACTAGACTTGATGCTTGTGTGTTATGTTTTTTCCTTCCATTAACTTAGTGAATCTGGCAGCTACTTTTGGAGATAAGTCAAGAGAGAGAGAGAGAGAGAGAGAGAGAGAGAGAGAGAGAGAGAGGACTCTATGAGATGTTGGATTTTGAGAGTCTTAGTTATTATGTTCATACATGGATATACTCATGATAACAATTTGTATGGCCCGCGGCATATGGCTGGATATTATTATTCTTCTTGATTCTATTCTTTATGTTTATTAAATCACATGTCTGTTTATATCGGACTTTTTGTGTGTGTGTGTGTATCCCATCGACGTATTCTAAGATGTAAGTTAATCGCACTTCAAGCTCCACTCCAGGCACCCGAAAATGAATAACCCACGCAAACGTCAAGCAGTCATTATTACAAGCAAGCAAAAGGACGTTACTTTATGGTAGCTAGAACCAAAGTGATCCAAGTTTTAGTTTTCATAAGTACCCCTTAAGCCAAGTAAAAAAAGAAACCTGACAGTATTATATGAATTACTAGATCTAGTTCTATTTTTAGCGGGTGCTTTGCAAACTGCAAGAAAAAAACTAAAATGAATGATTGAAGTAGCGTAGTGGTGAGACCAACTTAGTTCTCAAACTGTAGGCCGCGCTGTTTTTAGTTAGTTTTTGTCATCAACATTTCATTTATAATTTCAACAATATATTTAGTTTCACCTATCTCTCATATTTCCACATTGAAGAAAATTAAAAGATCTGTATCTCAAGAAATGGAAGAATATTGGATCGTTGAACACGAGAAGAACTCCTCTCTTTCCTCTCTTTCCTCTCTTTCCACTTGTACCAGTATTAATGGTAGCAGCTTCAAGATGAATAATTTTACGAGCTGCGAGTCTTTACTAGTACCTATCTGTACATTTGGTGAGTCCGTTACATTTAGTTTAAGTTTGTAACTGTAGCGTATAGACATATTTTGTTCAATTTAAATCATTTTTATTGATAATTACTACTTTTTAGCGGCCCCCGCAAGGGAAAAAAGCCGCTATTAGGTTTGTGCAAAATGTCCGTCTGTCCGTCTGTCACACTCAGATCTCGAAAACTAGAAGAGATATGAAAAATATTATTTCATCATTAAATGCGGCTTGAAAAGTTTAGGTGCAACGGCTACTTTTGGTTTTCTAAAAGCAAACCGTTTAATTTATAAAATTAATTATGCAAGCGATTTTTTTCATACAAATACACCAATTCTAAAACAATTACGTAAATGTAAGGGAGGCAATGTTACAATGTGCTAACAAAGATTGAGCATCTTTCAGTATTTTCAGTATCACTAAGTCAAATATATTTTTAAAATGTACAGGAAATGTTTACAACAAATATAAATAATACTTAAAGACGTTTTTTCTGGTCAACTAGCTGCTAAAATTAAAAGAAAACATTTCTGTTTGTTTATAAAGGCTAATAATGCACTTTGTATGTAAATATCACGCACATTTTTTTAAATGAACTTTTTATGCAGCGATTTTCGTGCAGTAGCGTAACGTCGCAACATGATCAGGAGCTAAACCAATTCCTTAAACTTTTTTAAAAAATCAGATTTTATTTATTTTTTTGTTTAGTGCCCCCATACGAATAAAATAGATTATTTTTGTGCGTTTTGTCTGTTGGTCGGTCTGTCCGTCACGATTAGATTTAAAAAAACTAGAACTCTAAAAGCTATTGAAAATTTGATTTACCCTTTAATGTTCCTCCCGTAACATCTCAATAGTTTTAAGTATCTAAAATTGATTGTTCCGGATTTTTTTGTGCAAAACTAATCAACGCCAACAAATGTTTCTTTGCTCTTCTAACTTATATTACATTCAATTTCCATGCTTAAACGTTGCAAAAACACATTATCAATAATATGTTGTTCCGTTTTTTTATGTAAATAGCATATTAATGCTAAATCAAAATCTCTATACTGACTTATATTTCATTAAGTGTAAAAATGTTCCGGATATTGTTTTATAAAACATGAATTATGCCTAATGATTGTTTGAAATCGCATAATTTACTAATATTACACTTATATTATTTGACAATGCGTCACTATAATTTGGTTATCAATATCAAATTGTTCCGTATTTTCATCTTTAAACAAATTTTAAAAATGTCGACAATAGGTTGTTCAGGGCTTTAAACAAAAATAAATTAATTAGAATCGATTACTGAAAATTACTTTTTAGACATTTAATTTTCTTGTAAAACATAACATAGAAGTTTTGTAATCGATAAAGAATGTCCCGGATTTTGTTTCTTACAAATCGTCGCCAGAAATTTCCGAATTTATTTAAAAATCTATTAACGCCAAATGATTGTTTGAACTCCCTCTTCTAATTAATAAACAAATAATCTTCTCATTTACGAAATAATTTTTTTACGGATTTTTATGAAAAATATTTTAACTCACTTCTCTCTTACAGTACATTTAACTTTCTACCTAAAACATTAAAAAATCTTATTATCGTTAATATTATGTTCCGATTTTTAAGGAAAACAGAATCCAAACACCAAAGTAAGGTATGAAAATCTCTTCACATGGCTGTAGTACATCTAATTTTTATACGCGACCATCCAAAAAATTTAATTAACGGTATTACATTTATCTGAAATTCTCTTTTTCTTTTACTATTTATACAAACATCCGGAACAATCTATTATATAAACTTTTCAATTGTGTTCATACCTAAAAATTATTGAGATGTTTTGAAACGTAAAATAAAGGTTAATCAATTTTTAATAACTTTTAGTTGTTGTTTTTTTTTACATCAAGATGACCGACAGACCGACTGACAGACAAAACGCAAAAACAATACGGCTTTGATCCTCTTTAAATAAATTATATTAGAACTCAGTGCACCAATGTCTATGAACCCTCCTTAAATATCTCGTGTAAATAAAGACATTTTTTTATGGTACCGGTACTAGCCTATTGTGAGGTAATGGAATTTTTTTTCTTTGACGTCATATGAATGAACTCTTTAAATGTAATGCTAAAAGAACGCACTCTGTGCACCAATGTCTATTAACCCTCGAAAAATTGCTCTTATTGATGAAAACATATTTTAGTCTAACTAAGCCGTGTGACGTATTGTTTTTTTTTTCCTTTGACGTCATATGGAATGAATTCTTTAAATGAAATGTTAAAAGAATGCACTCGGTGCACCAATGTCTATGAACACTCGATAAATGGCTCGTATTGATGAAGGTGATTTTTAGTCTAGCTAGGCCGTGTGACGTAGTGTTTTTTTTTCCTTTGACGTCATATGGAATGAATTCTTTAAATGAAATGCTAAAAGAATGCACTCGGTGCACCAATGTCTATGAACACTCGATAAATGGCTCGTATTGATGAATGCGATTTTTAGTCTAGCTAGGCCGTGTGACGTAGTGTTGTTTTTTTTCCTCTGACGTTATATGGAATTAATTCTTCAAATGAAATGAAAAAAGAACTCGGTATAGTAATGTTTATTAAGCCTCGTTATGTGACTCGCGTTTAAAAAAAAATGATATCTTGATTTAGATCTAATGTAGATTTTTAAAACTAGATCTAGATTTTTATTACAGTATATCTAGATCTGGATTTATATTCTAATTAAAATTATTTTAGAGTCTAGATCTAGAATTTCTAGATCTAGTTTAGACTAAAATAGACTAGATTAAGATGTAGAATTTCAATTTCTAAACTTAAAGTGTAAAAAAAAAGTGTAGATTTTCATTTCCAGATATTTTGATCAATATTGCAATGTTATAATATACTAAAACTAATCTACTATTTTTTATTTAATTTAAATTTAAATTTACGGCAATTGAATCCTTGAAACATTATTACTTTTGACCATCAAAATTAAATCCCCTCTTGAATATTATTTGCGAATATGCAGATCCGACAGGGATCCGACTTCGACGGGGGCCGCCTCTGAGTTTGTGTAACACTAACTCTCTTTGTAATCTTGTTCTTTTAGTTTCAATTTGAGTTAGATTTTACCATTAGTAAAATCACTAACTTAGAGACACTAAAAGACAGAAGAATAAAAAGTTATGATACGTAAAATACTAATGCATAATTTACAAATAGAAAAACAAAGCCTAATGAAATACTTAGACAGGCATAAAGATAGAGGCACATTTTATTTTATTTCTATGCTAGAACTAATTCCTACAAGTGCTCCTTCTTCCCTAGAGTCATTAGATAATGGAATGGTTTACCTGAATCAGCCATGAAAATCAACGACTTTGCATAGTTTAAGTCATTGATGAACATGCATGACTAGATTGACACATGAAGTAACGTCTGTAAGATTTACAAGATAAGATAATTATTCATTTGTTGTATCACTGACCCTAATAAAAAAAAGAGCACCGTCTTCTTACATAATAAAATAAAGAAAGTTTGTGTTGCATACGAAAAGATAGGCTGGCCATACAGCCCTTGCGATCTAAAGGGCAGATGATGTAAAGGTCATCTGTTTCTGTGGCACACTGTTAACAATGGTGTCACGTGGCCAGCAAAACGACAAACCGTCTTTTCTTTTTCCCAAATATTGTCAGTTACCCATTAGAGCTGTGTGGACTCATTTGCATCATAAGGATCCTAAAATGAAAATCCCAGTCTTTCACAGGTTTCGAACCCGGGACCTGTCAGTTCGGAAGCCAAGGGCTTCACCACTCAGCCGCCGTGCCTCCTATTGATACATTTGTGCATATAAAATGTTTACTAAGTGAAAGAAAAACCAACAAAGCTGTAAGCTTGACGAAGATGAAAGGTTGCACTAAATATTGAGTTACTGAATCTAATACCTGTGTGTTTAACACAAAAAAATGTTCTGTTAACTTGTGTGATGTGAGTAAAATGGATGTGAAAACCTGTTCCTATAGTCCACCACAAAATGAGCTTTCCTTGACGTCATTGTGCCAAGTTCACCTGAATAAATCTATGATATATTTTCAGCAACAAGTTATCTCGATGTTGACGGATGTTTCAAGGCATGTGATAAGCTTGTGACAAAACATTCTCAAACTCCATTCACGTCGACATTATCCACGAAAGTGAACAACACAATGGCATTCTTCAATTCAACCAGTTCATCACAGACAAGCAGCGACCTTGAAGAGTCATGCGAGTGTGACCATGACGTCACTGAGTCAAGTAAGTTGACGTCACAGAGTCAATAAAGTTGACGTCACAGAGTCAAGTAAGTTGACGTCACAGAGTCAAGTAATTTGATGTCACTGAGTCAAGTAAGTTGACGTAACAGAGTAAAGTAGGTTGACGTCACAGAGTCAAGTAAGTTGACGTCACAGAGTCAAGTAAGTTGACGTTACAGATTCAAGTAAGTTGACGTCACAGAGCCAAGTAAGTGGACGTCCTAAAGAGGAAGATATAGAAGACATAAGTCTATAACAAGATTCTCATGTCACGTGATACAACGACTAGGTTTGTCTAGGTCTAAACATTGCATTCAAATTGTTATTAAATTTTCCATTTTGTAGCCTCTGAGTTGGAATCATGATAAGTTACTGAATTAAACACACTTTCTTTAAAGACAAAGAAACTCAAAGTTTACGTATAGCATGCGGAGGTAGACTGTATAGCATGCGGAGGTAGACTGTATAGCATGCGGAGGTAGACTGTATAGCATGCGGAGGTAGACTGTATAGCATGCGGAGGTAGACTGTATAGCATGCGGAGGTAGACTGTATAGCATGCGGAGGTAGACTGTATAGCATGCGGAGGTAGACTGTATAGCATGCGGAGGTAGACTGTATAGCATGCGGAGGTAGACTGCATTGTGAGGCCTAAACAGAATTGACCTCATTCACCAATCGTAAACAAACAACATTTAGCCACGTGACAATATTGATAAAACAATGAAAAAAACGTATCACGTGACAGCCTTTATGGATTGCGTAAACTGTATAGAAGAGATAGAGAACCACGTGGCTAAATGTTGTTTGTTTACGATTGGTGAATGAGGTCGTTTTAGACCTGTGACAGGCGAACTTTTTAAGATGCGGGTTAAAAACTTAAGGGGAAAATTTTGGCGGGCCTTTTTTTTTTATAGAAAAATACATAAATGTTGTATTTGATTGAATGATACCAAAACGTCAACATGAAGAGGAAATTGTTTGGATAGCAGATCACCGACATTTAGGTCCAACTTTAGATGTTATTAGTCTTAACAGTGAACTAAGGTTTATCTAGCACAGCTTTTTCCAAGTCTATTGCCTCGAATTAATTTCAGAATTTCTAAGATAGTCATCCTTCACCCCAGCCAGTGTATTTATCCTGGTGTAATGTAAGAGGTAATTTGTAGCTACCGAATTGACAAATAGAAAAAGTTGCTTCTTGAAATCTTGAGTAGAATATCATCAGCAAATTAATTTTCCCGTGTATTTATCACGTATCTTAACAGAAGTTAACATCTAATTTATTAATTTGACAGAAAATCTGTAAAAAATTTGAACATTCAAGTGTTCAAATATTTCATATCTAGCAGACCATTTTCCTCATGGAAGAAATTTTTTTTTCAGTTTCCAAATTCTCCCAAAAATTACGTCCTGCAGTTATTGTCGTGTAGTAAACGCATAGAGTGAAGAATTATTACAATTGTCTGTGAGTAATCCCACTGGAACAAATATTTACAAGCATTACTATGACATTAAAGGCTGGTTTATATTTAAGACAGTTTGACATTGAGGACTGGTTTATATTTAAGACAGTTTGACATTAAGGGCTGGTTTATATTTAAGACAGTTTGACATTGAGGACTGGTTTATATTTAAGACAGTTTGACATTAAGGGCTGGTTTATATTTAAGACAGTTTGACATTAAGGGCTGGTTTATATTTAAGACAGTTTGACATTAAGGGCTGGTTTATATTTAAGACAGTTTGACATTAAGGGCTGGTTTATATTTAAGACAGTTTGACATTAAGGACTGGTTTATATTTAAGACAGTTTGACATTGAGGACTGGTTTATATTTAAGACAGTTTGACATTAAGGGCTGGTTTATATTTAAGACAGTTTGACATTAAGGGCTGGTTTATATTTAAGACAGTTTGACATTAAGGGCTGGTTTATATTTAAGACAGTTTGACATTGAGGACTGGTTTATATTTAAGACAGTTTGACATTGAGGACTGGTTTATATTTAAGACCGTTTTATAAATAATAAATATCAAAATTAAGTCACTTGATTGAGGCACATTTGATGTTCACCGAAATTTTAGGCAAAACAACAAGGCTTAAATCATTAAAAAACAATAAATGAACATTAGACTCACGTTTCAATATGAATTAAAAGCTTGAATTATTTTGTCATTGTGATTGAAATTGTTATTTTTAATAATTATTACAAAACATGTGACGGTCGGATGAAACCTTTCTGATGGCCGGAGTTGTCCCGAGGGTCGTAGTTTGCCCACCATTGATTTAAACATAGTTTAGACATAATTATAATTAGCATTATTTAGACAGAGTGTATCGCTCTCGAATCTACGCTTATTCTATTCTAATCAGTGAACATTTTTGGATTATTTTCTTTCTTACAGACAAAGTGTCTGAGATTGTGGCAATTTTAATGGGATTAAGTTTCTTCATTTCGATTGTAATAAATCTCTTATTAGCGCTTCAAATGTAAGTACTATTTGTTAGCATTAATTACTGAAGTATGGACAGACTGACCACACGATACGAATAAGACCTTCTCTGCAAGTCAAGAGCTTAAAAATGTTAATCCTAAAAATTACATTAAGCTTTTTAAAATATATAGCTTATCAATATTTTCTTATTCTGGACACAGAATAAATCAAAGTCTTCATTTGTGTACATCCCCTATTTGTAGGGCAGAGAATATGTTTTATGCAAATTGGTAATTAACTTCGCTCTTGTTTGAAATACAATGTTGGAGCTCTTGTGTATTTTTACAATAGCTCTATTTAAGTTCTAACTTCATGGAACCTGGACGCTGATCTCAAAAACGATTTTCCTAGAAATGTAACAGTTGCTGAGAAAAGAATTGATTGATTCGTCACACAGTGAAAACTCTAGTTTGACTATTATAATTTTTCAAAGTAAAAAATAAATAAATGTAAATTTGGCTGGAGACTATAGATAGGTCTAGTGCAAACATGGCGTAGTCAGCCGTTTTACCGTATATTTGAGTAAATTTGAAGTTGTTTCAACTTTATTGAAGTTTATAAGCAATGCTTATATTTTTTAAGTAAATCTAATATAATTACATATAGATTCTAAATCAAGAAGTAGATCTAGACTAGATCTTAAGAGTTCTAAAACAGAACTTTAGGTCTAGTGTTAAATCTATAATGAACAAACCAATAAATAATGGCACAATTACGGCTTCTTCATCAGATAGTGTGTGTGTGCTGCTTATTGTCTAGCATCTAACGTTGTCACATGTTCCATACCCGAATTGAACTAAACATTTTTTAAATGATTATTATTTTTTTTTATTATATTTGAAAATTAATAATAACGCCTTAAAAATATTTTTATAATGATTTTCTTGTTATATTAACTATGACGCGTTTCTTTTAATGTTTTAGAGTGTGTAAATTTAAGAAAGTCAAGAATTTCACTTCCCAAGAGGAAAAGATTGTTAGTTTCACGAAAGACTTTTTACAAAATAAATTGACTTCAGGAGATAATTATGAAACGATGACTTCAGGAGAAAATTATGAAGAGATGACGTATGACAACGATCCACCCAAGTCAAAACAAGGCCAGAGGCGTGGCACCAATGTGGAAGACTATGGCACTTACAGCGCGATAAGCGATTAAGCTCAAACAGAACATGACACAAAGAGACAACACGAAGTCCCAGACACACAACCTGTAGGTTTGAACTCTGAACATGACACAAAGAGACAACACCAAGTCCCAGACACACAACCTGTAGGTTTGAACTCTGAACATGACACAAAGAGACAACAAGAAGTCCCAGACACACAACCTGTAGGTTTGAACTCTGGACATGACACAAAGAGACAACACCAAGTCCCAGACACACAACCTGTAGGTTTGAACTCTGAACATGACACAAAGAGACAACACGAAGGCCCAGACACACAACCTGTAGGTTTGAACTCTGAACATGACACAAAGAGACAACACCAAGTCCCAGACACACAACCTGTAGGTTTGAACTCTGGACATGACACAAAGAGACAACACCAAGTCCCAGACACACAACCAGTAGGTTTGAACTCTGAACATGACACAAAGAGACAACACCAAGTCCCAGACACACAACCTGTAGGTTTGAACTCTGAACATGACACAAAGAGACAACACCAAGTCCCAGACACACAACCTGTAGGTTTGAACTCTGAACATGACACAAAGAGACAACACCAAGTCCCAGACACACAACCTGTAGGTTTGAACTCTGAACATGACACAAAGAGACAACACCAAGTCTCAGACACACAACCTGTAGGTTTGAACTCTGAACATGACACAAAGAGACAACACCAAGTCCCAGACACACAACCTGTAGGTTTGAACTCTGGACATGACACAAAGAGAAAACACCAAGTCCCAGACACACAACCTGTAGGTTTGAACTCTGAACATGACACAAAGAGACAACACCAAGTCCCAGACACACAACCTGTAGGTTTGAACTCTGAACATGACACAAAGAGACAACACCAAGTCCCAGACACACAACCTGTAGGTTTGAACTCTGAACATGACACAAAGAGACAACACCAAGTCCCAGACACACAACCTGTAGGTTTGAACTCTGAACATGACACAAAGAGACAACACCAAGTCCCAGACACACAACCTGTAGGTTTGAACTCTGAACATGACACAAAGAGATAACACAATGTCCCAGACACACAACCTGTAGGTTTGAACTCTGGACATGACACAAAGAGATAACACCAAGTCCCAGACACACAACCTGTAGGTTTGAACTCTGAACATGACACAAAGAGACAACACCAAGTCCCAGACACACAACCTGTAGGTTTGAACTCTGAACATGACACAAAGAGACAACACCAAGTCCCAGACACACAACCTGTAGGTTTGAACTCTGAACATGACACAAAGAGACAACACCAAGTCCCAGACACACAACCTGTAGGTTTGAACTCTGAACATGACACAAAGAGACAACACCAAGTCCCAGACACACAACCTGTAGGTTTGAACTCTGAACATGACACAAAGAGACAACACCAAGTCCCAGACCTGTAGGTTTGAACTCTGAACATGACACAAAGAGACAACACCAAGTCTCAGACACACAACCTGTAGGTTTGAACTCTGAACATGAAACAAAGAGACAACACCAAGTCCAAGACACACAACCTGTAGGTTTGAACTCTGGACATGACACAAAGAGACAACACCAAGTCCCAGACACACAACCTGTAGGTTTGAACTCTGGACATGACACAAAGAGACAACACCAAGTCCCAGACACACAACCTGTAGGTTTGAACTCTGAACATGACACAAAGAGACAACACCAAGTCCCAGACACACAACCTGTAGGTTTGAACTCTGAACATGACACAAAGAGACAACACCAAGTCCCAGACACACAACCTGTAGGTTTGAACTCTGAACATAACACAAAGAGACAACACCAAGTCCCAGACACACAACCTGTAGGTTTGAACTCTGGACATGACACAAAGAGACAACACCAAGTCCCAGACACACAACCTGTAGGTTTGAACTCTGAACATGACACAAAGAGACAACACCAAGTCCCAGACACACAACCTGTAGGTTTGAACTCTGAACATGACACAAAGAGACAACACCAAGTCCCAGACACACAACCTGTAGGTTTGAACTCTGAACATGACACAAAGAGACAACACCAAGTCTCAGACACACAACCTGTAGGTTTGAACTCTGAACATGACACAAAGAGACAACACCAAGTCCAAGACACACAACCTGTAGGTTTGAACTCTGGACATGACACAAAGAGACAACACCAAGTCCCAGACACACAACCTGTAGGTTTGAACTCTGAACATGACACAAATAGACAACACGAAGGCCCAGACACACAACCTGTAGGTTTGAACTCTGAACATGACACAAAGAGACAACACCAAGTCCCAGACACACAACCTGTAGGTTTGAACTCTGGACATGACACAAAGAGACAACACCAAGTCCCAGACACACAACCTGTAGGTTTGAACTCTGAACATGACACAAAGAGACAACACAATGTCCCAGACACACAACCTGTAGGTTTGAACTCTGAACATGACACAAAGAGACAACACCAAGTCCCAGACACACAACCTGTAGTTTTGAACTCTGAACATGACACAAAGAGACAACACGAAGGCCCAGACACACAACCTGTAGGTTTGAACTCTGAACATGACACAAAGAGACAACACCAAGTCCCAGACACACAACCTGTAGGTTTGAACTCTGGACATGACACAAAGAGACAACACCAAGTCCCAGACACACAACCAGTAGGTTTGAACTCTGAACATGACACAAAGAGACAACACCAAGTCCCAGACACACAACCTGTAGGTTTGAACTCTGAACATGACACAAAGAGACAACACCAAGTCCCAGACACACAACCTGTAGGTTTGAACTCTGAACATGACACAAAGAGACAACACCAAGTCCCAGACACACAACCTGTAGGTTTGAACTCTGAACATGACACAAAGAGACAACACCAAGTCTCAGACACACAACCTGTAGGTTTGAACTCTGAACATGACACAAAGAGACAACACCAAGTCCCAGACACACAACCTGTAGGTTTGAACTCTGGACATGACACAAAGAGAAAACACCAAGTCCCAGACACACAACCTGTAGGTTTGAACTCTGAACATGACACAAAGAGACAACACCAAGTCCCAGACACACAACCTGTAGGTTTGAACTCTGAACATGACACAAAGAGACAACACCAAGTCCCAGACACACAACCTGTAGGTTTGAACTCTGAACATGACACAAAGAGACAACACCAAGTCCCAGACACACAACCTGTAGGTTTGAACTCTGAACATGACACAAAGAGACAACACCAAGTCCCAGACACACAACCTGTAGGTTTGAACTCTGAACATGACACAAAGAGATAACACAATGTCCCAGACACACAACCTGTAGGTTTGAACTCTGGACATGACACAAAGAGATAACACCAAGTCCCAGACACACAACCTGTAGGTTTGAACTCTGAACATGACACAAAGAGACAACACCAAGTCCCAGACACACAACCTGTAGGTTTGAACTCTGAACATGACACAAAGAGACAACACCAAGTCCCAGACACACAACCTGTAGGTTTGAACTCTGAACATGACACAAAGAGACAACACCAAGTCCCAGACACACAACCTGTAGGTTTGAACTCTGAACATGACACAAAGAGACAACACCAAGTCCCAGACACACAACCTGTAGGTTTGAACTCTGAACATGACACAAAGAGACAACACCAAGTCCCAGACCTGTAGGTTTGAACTCTGAACATGACACAAAGAGACAACACCAAGTCTCAGACACACAACCTGTAGGTTTGAACTCTGAACATGACACAAAGAGACAACACCAAGTCCAAGACACACAACCTGTAGGTTTGAACTCTGGACATGACACAAAGAGACAACACCAAGTCCCAGACACACAACCTGTAGGTTTGAACTCTGGACATGACACAAAGAGACAACACCAAGTCCCAGACACACAACCTGTAGGTTTGAACTCTGAACATGACACAAAGAGACAACACCAAGTCCCAGACACACAACCTGTAGGTTTGAACTCTGAACATGACACAAAGAGACAACACCAAGTCCCAGACACACAACCTGTAGGTTTGAACTCTGAACATAACACAAAGAGACAACACCAAGTCCCAGACACACAACCTGTAGGTTTGAACTCTGGACATGACACAAAGAGACAACACCAAGTCCCAGACACACAACCTGTAGGTTTGAACTCTGAACATGACACAAAGAGACAACACCAAGTCCCAGACACACAACCTGTAGGTTTGAACTCTGAACATGACACAAAGAGACAACACCAAGTCCCAGACACACAACCTGTAGGTTTGAACTCTGAACATGACACAAAGAGACAACACCAAGTCTCAGACACACAACCTGTAGGTTTGAACTCTGAACATGACACAAAGAGACAACACCAAGTCCAAGACACACAACCTGTAGGTTTGAACTCTGGACATGACACAAAGAGACAACACCAAGTCCCAGACACACAACCTGTAGGTTTGAACTCTGGACATGACACAAAGAGACAACACGAAGGCCCAGACACACAACCTGTAGGTTTGAACTCTGAACATGACACAAAGAGACAACACCAAGTCCCAGACACACAACCTGTAGGTTTGAACTCTGGACATGACACAAAGAGACAACACCAAGTCCCAGACACCCAACCTGTAGGTTTGAACTCTGAACATGACACAAAGAGACAACACAATGTCCCAGACACACAACCTGTAGGTTTGAACTCTGAACATGACACAAAGAGACAACACCAAGTCCCAGACACACAACCTGTAGTTTTGAACTCTGAACATGACACAAAGAGACAACACCAAGTCCCAGACACACAACCTGTAGGTTTGAACTCTGAACATGACACAAAGAGACAACACCAAGTCCCAGACACACAACCTGTAGGTTTGAACTCTGGACATGACACAAAGAGACAACACCAAGTCCCAGACACACAACCTGTAGGCTTGAACTCTGAACATGACACAAAGAGACAACACCAAGTCCCAGACACACAACCTGTAGGTTTGAACTCTGGACATGACACAAAGAGACAACACCAAGTCCCAGACACACAACCTGTAGGCTTGAACTCTGAACATGACACAAAGAGACAACACCAAGTCCCAGACACACAACCTGTAGGTTTGAACTCTGGACATGACACAAAGAGACAACACCAAGTCCCAGACACACAACCTGTAGGCTTGAACTCTGAACATGACACAAAGAGACAACACCAAGTCCCAGACACACAACCTGTAGGTTTGAACTCTGGACATGACACAAAGAGACAACACCAAGTCCCAGACACACAACCTGTAGGTTTGAACTCTGGACATGACACAAAGAGACAACACCAAGTCCCAGACACACAACCTGTAGGTTTGAACTCTGGACATGACACAAAGAGACAACACCAAGTCCCAGACACACAACCTGTAGGTTTGAACTCTGGACATGACACAAAGAGACAACACCAAGTCCCAGACACACAACCTGTAGGTTTGAACTCTGAACATGACACAAAGAGACAACACCAAGTCCCAGACACACAACCTGTAGGTTTGAACTCTGAACATGACACAAAGAGACAACACCAAGTCCCAGACACACAACCTGTAGGTTTGAACTCTGACAGCCCAACTTATCAGGCGATCATGTACGCCGCGCTGGACCACAGTGGTGCTCAGTTTGCACTTGTGAAATCTTGCATCATGTATATGGTCTGGGCAGTGTCCACTCCTC
Source organism: Biomphalaria glabrata (assembly GCF_947242115.1). NCBI lineage: Eukaryota > Metazoa > Mollusca > Gastropoda > Planorbidae > Biomphalaria > Biomphalaria glabrata. The sequence continues at coordinate 34,706,207 of NC_074712.1, read as the reverse complement.
ACTTGATAGTTTGCTGTAGGCCTTGGATGCAAAATGTTTTAATAAAATATAAATCTAGTGTGCTTAAATATTCTTGTTTCTTGATTTTACATTTTTATAGTTTGGTAAAGTGTTTTTTTTTTAATCCAAATTGTATCTACAGAAATATGTTTGATGCTTAAAAAGAAATCAATCACTATTCTATGACAAAACACAAAGACCCGTTATTGACAAACTTTATAATGACTTTATTATGCAAGTAACATAAAAACAGAGGTTTTTAAGACAATTCCTCTTTTATAATGTAACATTCCTACATGACCAGCAATGCCCAACAATTTGTTTATTTTGGCCAGAACATTCTTTTCGCTTCATACCGCACCCCAGACACATACACGCACTCATATTTTGGGCCCTTTTATTCTAGTAGCGAGGGGTGCGGTAGCTGAGTGGTTAAGTGCTTGGCTTCTTGAACCTGAGATCCTGGGTTCGAATATCGATGAAGACTGGGATTTTGGAATTTCGGGATTTTTAGGGCGCCCTTGAGTCCACCCAACTTTTATAGATGCATGGCTTTAGTTGGGGAATGTAAAGGCGTTTGGTCGTAGTGCTGGCCACGTGACACCCTGCTCGTTAACGTGGGCCATAGAAACAGATGACCTTCACATCATCTGCCCCATAGGTCACAAGGTGTGAAAGGGGAAACTTTACTTTTACAATTCCAGCAGCACTTACTTTTATTCACTCCCCCCCCCCTCCGCTCCAGGCCAAAAGTGAAAAGTTAGTCCTTCGTACACTCTATGACTTTTCTTCGGCTTCTCAATTCAATCTATATTTTAGTTAGACCCCCCCCCCCCTTTTCGTTTTTTTTTTGTTAGACTATTTTTTTCAAACTTTCAATCTTAATGCAAGACGGTATTAGACTTAGGGAAAAAGATATAATTTACTTCAAAATACTAAATTTTTGAGGTATTTTTTAAAATGCTTTATTAAAGACTTTATTAATACTTTATTAAGACTGCGGCCTTTTGGAGAAATACCGAGAATAAAATACAAAAGTTTGTTAGAAAGCTTGCGATGTTTCGCTATTGGCAGTGGTCGGGTAGCGAATATATCAAATCCGGTTCTTAGCAAGCCCCTAGGAGGTCAAAGGAACCTGTTTACGAAATTTCATGTTGATCAGTAGAACGGTTTAAGAGATCTATTGATCAATGTCAGTGGCACCGGCTGATCCCAAAGGATGGTGGACTGACGAATTTTAGTAAAGAAATGACATAGTTTGTATACGAATTTATTACTTATGTTAATAATATATACTAGTTATGTATATTTATACCTATTGTAAAATTATTTCGTGCCCTCTCTAGTATGTTGGCCGATTTGGTGGGTTGGGGAGTGGCGATGACATCAATCCCGCCCTCCCCCCCCCCCCGACCATAAACATTTTAATAGGCGGGTGCGGTACAATTTATTTGTAGAAATCAGAGCTTGTTAACAGAATCAATTAAATATCTATATAATTAAAAATTGTTATTGATATTTTTTCCAATCTTTATATTATGTCGTTCCTCTGTTGGCCGATTGGGTGGGTGGGGGGGGGGGGGGGCGAATACATCTACTGCTCTTCCCACCTAAGCCCTTATAGTTTGTGAACAAAATTAGTTGAGTTAATATATACATTTTTATATTATGTCGCTCCTCTTCTGGTATCTTGGCCGATTCGTTGGGGTGGGGGTGGGGCGATTGCATCTACTACCCTCCCCACTCTAGCCCTCTTAGGGGGGGGGGGGCGGTCCTACTTTAATGGAGAAATCATAGTTTACGAACAAAATTAGTTGAATATCTATTTTAGCTACTTATTGATGTTTTAACCCATTTGTATATTATGTCGCACCACACTCTAATCTCAAATTTTATTATTAGTAAATATAAAATGAAAAACCAATACTTTTTCTTTTGTTCTTTTGCTATAAATTAAATTCTTATATCGAGTCGCCACATCCCCTATTCTTTAATGCCAAATACAATCAATAGCAGAAATTATAAAAAGGAGCGAGGACTCTTACTCGATTAATCGTTTTCTCTCTACCTCCCCCTCCCATTTCCAGACGAAAACATGACGTTTTAAAACAGAATTGTCAAATATGGCGACAGAGTTTATGTAATGGCACATGAATTTATCATAATTATTTTAAGAAAGACTTTGTTTTGGAAAACTTAGAATTCATAAAGAAATTTTTTAGTATAATAGTAACAATTGAGATGAGTTCTGAATCCAAAATATGTTTTTCCTAGTCGCCTTTTTCCAACCTTTACTCAATCGATTTTTTTTGTATTGTATAAATAAATTTGGGACTCTAACTCACAATTTATGCTTGAATCCTAAAAATGCAACAAAAAAATATATATAAAAAAAATAGAGTAGAATCTAATTGGTCCCCTTAAGTTCATCTCCCACTTCCGAAATTTTTTGTTAAAGCTTTGATTTATAGTTCTGTAAGAAAACGAAGTTACAAATAAGCCTATTGAACAAAGTGTATCACTTACAAATGAGCTTTTTAAAAATATTATTTTTCGAAAAGATTTTTATTCGGCTGCGATCCTCAAAGCCTTAATCTAAATCTGTTCGGAACAAATTGTCTTCGCAATGTAGTAAGGGCCTATAAATTCATATTACAATATTATTCAAGTAAAACATTATTCAAAAGGTTATTGACAATGAGATATTTTTGAGCATTTAGCCATCGTTCTGTTGATGTCTTATTTAGACCAAAACAGGCCTGCTACAAGAGGTCTCGCTTTACATGAAGATCATCATTGGCCTCCTTCAGTCAGGGCCGGTCTTAGGCCACTGCAATCTATGCGGCCGCAGTGGGCCCCGCACTTTCATAGGCCCCGCGCAATGCGTATTCTAGGTGTAAATTATTAAATTAAACCATTTTAACTTGTTATTAAAGGGTTCCTGGAATTCTACTGATATTGCAAAATATACGAAAAAGTCATGAAAATCTCCTGAAATTATTAAAATCTTCTGAAAACTCATGCAAATCTTCTTAAAAACATACAAAATAGTCATTTCGGGGTGTCATTCAATATGGACAAAGCCAATACTTCTCGCAATAAAATAAAACGGCATTGTTATGTAATAAAAATGTAGACCTAATTGTCACAATCAATCTTGATTGTGATACGTCGAGAATCTAGGAAATCGGCAGCTTGATAGTGATGATTCTTTTGAATAGTTGATGGTTGATATACTGATCATCTAGAAGTTGCCAGTCGATAAGATGATCATCTAGATCTAGAAGTTACTATTTGACAATACGATCTGAGTATTTTATTATATTCAATGAAGAAGCTTCTCTTCGTCTAAAACAATTACTTTAATTCAGAACTTGAAAAAGCTATTCACAAATAATTACAATGGTTAAATGTACTTGAATAAAATAACTGATCTACACAATAATGTAATTGAGTTCTAATACAAAACTCTAGTACGTGTTCTCACTAACACGTTCCATACAAGACTGACTAAAAATCTAGAACCTTTCCCCGGGTATAGCGTTGTCACGTGTCTAACATCCCCTCGTTGCAATGCCAACCAATAAATGCAGCTCAATGTACAATAATTAATATTTCAAAACCAATCACATTTATTCTGACACATAGCCCTGCCGCGTGATGGAATTTCCCGAGGTGCTGAGATTCTGCCGACGAGCTAAATTTAGATACTGTGTACGTGACACTAATAATAAGGCGAATTTTAACCAAAACAAGAAGTTCGAATACCACACTGGCATACAAATATTGATCTAAATCTATCTTGACCTCTTTAAAAAAAAAACAACAAAAGCGATATTTTGCTAGTCGATAGTAAATCTAAAAAGCAGATCGAATGTCTTTGTTGGAAAACTACTATCTACTGCAGATGGCTCATAAAGTTAATTTGACCGTGATTTTGTACTTAGTAAAGTATAAATAAAATGCAAAGAGACATTTATTTTTTAATACTAACTGTTAATTATCACTTATTATCCATATCACTACCCAGTCTGGGCCCGCGCAATCCGTTTCGCATAGGACCCCACAATCTGTAGGACCGGCCCTGCCTTCAGTCGTGAAACGACTATGGTTCATCTCGAACACTTTTTCATATTGCTGTGGAACCCTATTTTGGAGAGACTCTCCCGTCCACATATACTGCATGTCAAGGTGGCTTTCTCTTTGGTGGTAGAGGAGCTGGCCATTTTCAGTGTGGCACGCTTTTCTTCAGGAATCGAGGCCCATGTTTTCTCGCTTTCTATAGCCGTACAGTAGCGTGCTAAGAACGCATGCATTGTAGACCTCCATTCTGGTCGCTGTGGTGAGCTTCTGGTTTTCCCAAACTTTTGCTTGGAGTCTAGCGAAGGTTGATGCGGCCTTCCTTATGCGTTTTTTGATATCCTCTTCTAGTGACGGTTTACTTTGGATTGTAGATCCAATGTAACAGAATTCGTTGACGGCATCTAGCTTGTTATCGTCAATGAGGATGGATGGTAATGCTGTATCAGGTGGTCCCATAACATTAGTTTTCTTTGTGCTAATGGTTAGGCCATACTCTTTGCAAGCCTTAGAGAAGCAGGACATTAGTGACTGAAGCTCCTCTTGTGAGTGTGCCACTATCGCTGCGTCGTTCTCGAAGAGCCTATGTCTTATGAGGGTGGTTCTGGTTTTAGTTTTGGCCTTAAGTCTAGCAATATTTAGAAGTTTGCCATCGAATCTGGAATGAAAATATCCAGTATTCATTGGCACAGATCCGTGCTGTCCTCTGCACAGTGGCTCTAGCTTCTTTCAGAGTTAACAGGTTGCATCGGGTAGGTTTTGACTTGTATGCATCGAGTGCATCTCTTTTTGCTCTGATGACAGGTGCTAGTTGATTAAGAGTCGAACCAAACGTTTGGCTTTGTAAGTTTTCTTCCAAAGATGTCCAGGGAAATTTTTGTATGGTGGACTTCAGGTGTTCCCATTTTTTGGTTGGTATATGTCCATAAGCACTTTTGTAGTCGCGTTCAAAAGATTCCGCAAAATGTATCTGGAGATCAGGGTGGCACATCTTGCTTACATCCGATTGGGGTCTTCCAATCTGCTTGGTGTGGTGTATCATACCAAGGAATGATCTGTGTCACAGTCAGCACTGTTATAGGACCTAGTAAGCTTGACAGATTTTAAGCACTCTTGTCTTACCATGATTAGATCTAGTTGGTGCCAGTGTTTAGAGCGAGGGTGCCGCCAAGATACTCTGTGCTGTGGTTTAGTCTTGAAATAGGTATTAGTGACACAGAGTGAGTGTAGTGAGCAAACCTCGAAGAGCCTTTGTCCATTTTCATTTACTTTTCCGACACCAAAACGCCCAATACAGCTGTCCCATGCAGAGTTGTCAGATCCAACGCGTGCATTGAGGTCGCCGAGGATGATAACCTGTTCCGTATTTAGGATCTCACTGAGAGCAGACGAAAAGTTGATGTAGAACATGTCTTTGGCGTGGAACTCAAAGTAGGGGCGTAGGCATTTATCAAAGCTACGTGTCCAATAGATCTGAACCGTTGCACTTCAGCTCTACTGTGTTTAGCAGTGTGTTTTAACAGCAGGTCTCGCTTAACATAAAGATAATGTTATGATAAATACGCTTAATAGAGATATACTTACGCCACATGTGCCTCGATTGTCAGTCACACATCAGGATCGGCCCTTGCCCACAAGTTACTTTATTTTATTAAATTTGATCTGCCTTTCTAATAGGATGAATAATGAGGTGTAGATGTCAGGACAATGCATTTTTGCATTGAAGAATGCAAGAAACGCTTGGCGTCACTGGGGGAGCTTACACCGCTCCCCGGACCCCCTCGTTGACAAGAGAAAGACCACTAACATGACTGATTTTTTTTTTGTTTTTTTTTTTTGCCGAAGGTTGCGAAGCAGTGCTATGTTTTATATATATATACTAGACATATGTTACCCGTTACCCGCGGGTCTTTATTTGCGCATTACTGTCGATATAGTCACTGAGAGTGTTTTGTAAACAATTAAACGAAATAATAATGTACTAAGTAAAGCGAATGTGTCAATGTCAAAAGAGTGTGAATGAAGCTATGAAATCAAAATAGCTAATAGGCTTAAATCCATTTTTTCAAATTAAAACATTTGCTTTTAGGCCTACATATATTTGATTAAAATTTGAGATGAATAGACTTAATTTTGTATGTTCATGTGTTAAAGTATAAAGTAGATCCTGAGGTAGACATAGATCTAAATCTACACTAATCTAGAGTTAAAAATTGGCTTTTATAGAGTTCATTCTGTGTTGCACATGCGTGAACTTTTTTCATGAATGAATATAGGCCTATCTCAACACGGCTAGGCAACTTTAGCGAACAGCAAACGAATGTATTAAAAATGCTTTAGAAAAACAAATTTGAATGTTAAATTGATTAAAATATCAAATGAATGGACAGTAATTAGTATGTTTATGTGTTAAAGCATAAAACTATCTTTGCGAAAAGTTTTATCATCTTAGAGTTAAATTAGGGTTTTAGATCTAGGGATGGGATTATAAAGTAAACAATTAAACGAATTAATTTTTAGTACGCGATTCATTACGGTATTGTCTAATGAAAGAATGTTTGTCAGGAAATCTGTAGTCACAGATATAAGGAACTAATTTATGTAAAAAATGCGTTTGAAACACAAAATTGAAGGTTAATTTTATTATATAATGAAATCAATGGATCTTCTTTTGTCTTTTCATGTGTCAATGTAAAAAACTATCTGCGCAAAGTGTATTTCTTAAAATTAGATCTAGGTCTAAATCCTTTCTATCTTTTCTCATGTCAACATTGTAGACATGGCCTAGATCCATAAAATACTATAGCTGTAATAGAGTCGGACAACTTTATTTTTTTTTTGAGGGTCTTACATTTGTTTTAGGGCTACAATACATTCACTAAGGTCTAAGTTGGTACCCAAGGAACATTCCTGCCTAGTTTTATCAAGATTGGTCAAGCGGTTTTGATGTCTATAAGTAACATACATACATACATACCCCTCACATTCTACTTTATAATATACTAGACATATGTTACCCGCGACCCGCGGGTCTTTATTTGCGCATTACTGTCGATATAGTCACTGAGAGTGTTTTGTAAACAATTAAACGAAATAATAATGTAATAAGTAAAGCGAATGTGCCAATGTAAAAATAGTGTGAATGAAGCTATCAAATCAAAATAGCTAATAGGCTTCAATCCATTTTTTAAAATTAAAACATTTGCTTTTGAATAATCTAGTGGATTGGATTTAGATGTATGTTAAACGTAGCTAATGATCCTTTCACGTTATTTCTCTTTCGCTACGAAAATAAAATTAGTTTTGCGAAAATGGTTTACCCGAAGTCGATACATTCTTATCTATTAAAAACGAAAAGAGCGATAGCTTTGTTAAATAAATGGGATTATAAAGTGAACAATTAAACGAAATAATTTTTAGAACGCGATTCATGAATGAATATAGATCTAGGCCTATCTCAACTCGGCTTCGCAGCTTTCGTAAGAGAAAGTAGCTTTAGAAAACCAAATTTGAATGTTTATTTGATCAAAATATGAAATGAATGGACTTTAATTAATATGTCTATGTGTTAAAGTATAAAACTATCTGTGCGAAGAGAAGTTTTATCATCTTAGAGTTGGATTAGAGTTTTAGATCTAGGGATGGGATTATAAAGTAAACAATTAAACGAAATAATTTTTAGTACGCGATTCATGAATGAACATAGATCTAGGCCTATCTCAACTCGGCTTCGCAGCTTTCGTAAACGAATGTAGCTTTAGAAAACCAAATTTGAATGTTTATTTGATCAAAATATGAAATGAATGGACTTTAATTAATATGTCTATGTGTTAAAGTATAAAACTATCTGTGCGAAGAGAAGTTTTATCATCTTAGAGTTGAATTAGAGTTTTAGATCTATCTTTTCTCGTGTCAACATTGTAGACATGGCCTAGATCCAAAAAATAATATAGCTCTAATAGAGTCGGACAACTTTATTTTTTTTGAGGGTCTTAAGTTTGTTTTAGGGCTACAATACATACACTACGGTCTAAGTTAGTACCCAAGGAACATTCCTGCCTAGTTTTATCAAGATTGGTCAAGCGGTTTTGATGTCTATAAGTAACATACATACATACATACATACACCTCACATTCTACTTTATAATATACTAGACATATGTTACCCGCGACCCGCGGGTCTTTATTTGCGCATTACTGTTGATATAGTCACTGAGAGTGTTTTGTAAACAATTAAACGAAATAATAATGTAATAAGTAAAGCGAATGTGTCAATGTAAAAATAGTGTGAATGAAGCTATCAAATCAAAATAGCTAATAGGCTTAATTAAATCCATTTATTTTTCAAATTAAAACATTTGCTTGAAGGCCTACATATATTTGATTAAAATTTGAGATGAATATACTAAATTTTGTATGTTCATGTGTATAAAGTATAAAGTAGATCTTGAGGTAGACGTAGATCTAAATCTACACTAATTTAGAGTTCTGTGCTGCGCATGCGTGAACTTTTTTTCATGAATGAATATAGGCCTATCTCAACACGGCTACGCAGCTTTAGCGAACAGCGAACGAATGTATTAGAAATGCTTTAGAAAAACAAATTTGAATGTTAATTTGATTAAAATATCAAATGAATAGACAATAATTAGTATGTTTATGTGTTAAAGCATAAAACTATCTTTGCGAAAAGAAGTTTTATCATCTTAGAGTTCAGTAAGAGTTTTAGACCTAGGCCTAGGAATTTAATAGACTCAGACCTCAGAAGAGAGATGTGTTAATGTGTAAAACCATTTGGTAATGTCTAATGAAAGAATGTTCGCCAGGAAATCTGTAGATATCGGGAACTAATTTATGTAAAAAATGCTTTTGGATAATCTAGTGGATTGGATTTAGATGTATGTTAAACGTAGCTAATGATCCTTTCACGTTATTTCTGTTTCGCTACGAAAATAAAATTAGTTTTGAGAAAATGGGTTTACCCGAAGGAAGTCGATACATTCTTATCTATTAAAAACGAAAAGAGCGATAGCTTTGTTAAATGAATGGGATTATAAAGTGAACAATTAAACGAAATAATGTTTTGTACGCGATTCATGAATGAATATAGATCTAGGCCTATCTCAACTCGGCTTCGCAGCTTTCGTAAGCGAATGTAGCTTTAGAAAACCAAATTTGAATGTTTATTTGATCAAAATATGAAATGAATGGACTTTAATTAATATGTTTATGTGTTAAAGTATAAAACTATCCGTGCGAAGAGAAGTTTTATCATCTTAGAGTTGAATTAGAGTTTTAGATCTAGGGATGGGATTATAAAGTAAACAATTAAACGAATTAATATTTAGTACGCGATTCATTACGGAATTGTCTAATGAAAGAATGTTCGTCAGGAAATCTGTAATCACAGATATAAGGAGCTAATTAATGTAAAAAATGCTTTTGAAACACAAAATTGAAGGTTAATTTTATTATATAATGAAATCAATGGATCTTCTTTTGTATTTTCATGTGTCAAAGTAAAAAACTATCTGCGCAAAGTGTATTTCTTAAAATTAGATCTAGGTCTAAATCCTTTTTATCTTTTCTCATGTCAACATTGTAGACATGGCCTAGATCCATAAAATACTATAGCTGTAATAGAGTCGGACAACTTTATTTTTTTTTGAGGGTCTTACATTTGTTTTAGGGCTACAATACATTCACTAAGGTCTAAGTTGGTACCCAAGGAACATTCCTGCCTAGTTTTATCAAGATTGGTCAAGCGGTTTTGATGTCTATAAGTAACATACATACATACATACATACATACATACATACATACATACATACATACATACATACATACATACATACATACATACATACATACATACATACCCCTCACATTCTACTTTATAATATACTAGCTTAAATTTTACCCGGCTTTGCTCGGGTTTTTTCCCCTACAAATAACATGCATTAATTCCGCTTGAATACTTAATGACGTGAACAAAAGATGGTAATTTATTTAAGAAGTATATCAATTCATCTAGTAATTTAAAAAAAGATAGTCTATGATAATGTTAGCCTACATTTCTGTTCGGTGATTTCAAGTTTCTATTTAGATCTGTTTATTCCATTGTTCAAGAAACCTTAGCCAGTGGAGTAAAAGCTTCCCTTTATATCGTGTTTAAGTAATCAGCTCGAAAGTCTGGTTCATAGTTTGCTAAAGTATCCCCACAGATGAAGTGAATCAAACTATCCATACGATGTGTACACAAAAGTCAAACTCTGTGTGCTGTTACAGCCAGAGCTGTTTCTCTGAGTTGATCATTTTAACATAAAGCCTGTTGATATACTATGTTTTTGGTTTTGTGCTCAGCAGCAAATACAAACAGATTTCGTGGAGAACCCACACGGGAACATGCAACGTAAAGTTGGCCATGAGAGAAGCAGGGGGATTCCAGGTTGATTCCTGCAACTTTCAGTGACTGCCCCTGTGCTTTGTTTATTGTCATTGCAAATGCGAGCCGAACTGGAAACTGCAAACGCTTAAATTCAAAGGGCAGATCAGATGGTATGAGAGGAATTCTAGGTATAAAAACATCTTCTCCCTTGGCACAGCCAGTCAGAATGGTTCCTTCAATAAGGTTTGAAAAAAGATTTTTAATGACTAAACGGGTTCCATTGCAGAGCTTTGGAGGATCAAGATTTCTAAGGAGAATGATCGGAGCACCAATTTTGAGTTGAAGATTGTGATGTGGAAGTCCTGGTGGTTCCAAAGAATTCAGAAATTCTGCAGGATAATATAAAGCTTGTGCAGGGTCTAAGGTACTGTCAATCGATTTGTAAAGTTTGCAATCATCAGGCAGCTGGTTTAAAATGTCGATGTTGATTCTATTAACAGAGTCATTTGTAGGTGCAAGAATAGCTCGTTCACACAGCCACTCATGGTTTCTGAAATTTTCTGGTAAATTACAGAAAACATAAGATTTTAACACTTCGAGAGACTTGACTATGTTGCAAAACTGTGAAGGAAAATTTATAAATCCATTTGAATCAATGGGAACTTTGCCGTCTCCAATTGTTAATAGTTGTTTAGAAAAATTAGCAGCATTTTGATCTTCAGAAAGTTGAACTCTCATATTTGTCTTAAGGGTTATTTTTTCGACATACTTCCAGAGGTATGAAGCTTTAAGACAGGCGTTGAGCTCATCTGCAGGAGTTGACTTTGGAATTACTGGTAGGGTTTGTCTAAAGTCACCAGCTAACATGACAACTACTCCGCCCATTAATGCTTTGCTATTTTTCAAATCTTGCATTAACATATCTACTGCTTCAAGAGCCCTTTTGTGAGACATAGTACATTCATCCCATACTATTAAACTGCAAATCTGAAGAATTTTTGCCTGGCCAGAGTCTTTGGATATGTCACAAACAGGAGTATCACCATGAGCCAAGTTTAGTGGTAGCTTGAAGGTAGAATGTGCTGTCCTACCCCCTTGAAGGAGTGTAGCTGCAATACCAGATGAAGCCACTGCAAGTGCAATCTTGTTTTGTTGCCTGACTTTAGCAAGAAGAAGATTAATGAGGAATGTTTTGCCTGTTCCCCCTGGTGCATCCAGGAAAACTATTCCACCTTTCTTGTCAGTAATTAAATTTTGTATAGTATCATATGCTTTTCTTTGGTCTGGCACCAATTTCGGTTCATTTTCAGTGATGAAATTGGAAAGGTCATCAATATTAAAACTACGCTCACGCAGTAATTCTCTGCAAAAAGCATTTCTTTCGGGTGATTTTAAGCCTACATGTTTCAGGTCTTTTCCAGCCATTGTTAAACATAGGTCTTCCAGGGCAATCAAGGCCTCATCATATATTATGTTTGAAAAATCAATTAGAATATCTGGATTTTCTCTTCTCTTTTGTAGAAGTATGTCATCACTCAGTGCATTTTTATACTTTTCCCAAAGATCAAGTGGATTTGATAATCCACATGTTGTCAACAAAAGAGCAAAAAGATGGCGTACTCTCTGTGCTGTCCCTGTCTGAGCAGCCTCGGCCAGAGCTGCTTCCCAATGCTCATCGTTGTCTAACATGCCTCGTCTTTGGCAAGCCTCTCGAAAGGTTTGGCACACCACACCTTCAACAGTTTTTAAATTAGTAAAAGAGGTCGGGCCTTTTACAACATGAAGGAGCATGCGCAGATAAAAGCATTCTGCATTTGTTGGATGCACAGTGTAGACTCGTCCAACGGCATCACTCATTTTTACTCCTGGATGATCTTTGACATCAATACCTTGCTTTCTTCTACTGAAACATTTTTGGGATGTATTCCATGTGTAATATTTTGGTACGTCACAGTAAAGCAATGTTTGCGCAAAAGGATCACTCTGACACAGCTCAAAAAATGCAAGAAGGGTAGATTTTGGTGGCGACTGTAACTTTTCTTTTAAGCTAGCTGCATCAAAATACATTCTTTGACCATTTTCTAAGTGCACACTAAGATGTACCACAGTTGGGTGACGTTCGTGTATTGAGAATCCCAATATCCGCCAAACAGCTTCATTGGAGCTGATGTATCTTCCAGATTGAAAGGATTCAATTTCATCCAAATTTGGTCCACTTTTGTGCAATCCGAACATCGCCTGGTCACTACCTTTGTTGACATACTTAAAAATATATTTGATAGATTTCACTGAGTGACAAAATTCTACATTAATGTGAGCACAAAACATTTTAATTAGCAGAGGATTATAAGGAACAACCCATCTGTTGTCAATTATTATTTCCTGCCAAATATTTCCATTTAGTTTCTTGATTTTCGCGGTGTATCCTCCATCTCCTGGCTTCCTTCTCCTGTACAATGGATATCCATCTTCACTTGATTGCGTTTCTTGAATTAATCTTCTTGGAAATTTTTTGGAACATTTTCCTTCTATCATGCAGGGTGAGATACTGTTAAAACCTCCACACGGACCATGGATCATATTCTTTGTCACGATATCAAAAAGTAGAGGATCTTCTTGAGGGTTCGGAATCTCAGCACTGATGATGCTATCGACGTCAGTGGGTTTTATTTTATTTTTGAGCCAAATGAGAATGTGGGAGTGTGGAAGGCCCCGCTTTTGCCATTCAATGTTGTACATCCAGCATCTAGTTTCACCAAAGATTTGCGATTTTGTGATTACTTCTATCATTTTTGCCAGTTTTCTCTTAAAAACACGTGCCAGTATGTCATGACGGTCAGTTGGTTTCTGTTCATCTAATAGTGTCTCCTTTATTTCTGACCAAGCCGGATTGCACGTAAATGTAATGAACAAATCTGGTCGACCATAGTTACGCACAAATGTCATTGCATCCAGGGTGTATTCATGCATGTGTCGGGGACTACCAGTAACAGAAGAAGGGAGAATTACCATTTTACCTAATTCATTTGGATCGGCATCATTTTCAATGGCATCTTTCAAGTGAATATATTCGTCTGTTCGAAGTTTCTTTTGGTTTAATCGAATGAACAATAACCTCTCACTTTCAATCTTAGCATACATATCTACGATGTATTGATGGAAAAGATGTTGACACATTAAGATGTGATTGACTTCGCCTTCTCGCTGCATTATCCTAAATGCATAGTAATCCATTGCGGACACTTTCTTCTTTGGAACAGGGACTCCGGTTAAAGGATCAACCTGCGGAATTCCAAAGTGGTATCCATCTTCACCTTGCCAAAAGATGATTGGGTACTGCAAAGCATCGTATGACCTGTGAGTCTCTGCAACTCTTTGCAAGGTGTTGTTCCTCCTCTCAAGTACTATATCTCGTTTTCCAAATTCATTTCCTACCATCACAATGGCCACCTCATCAGTAATCGGAGCATTAAAGCGTCTAGGATGTTCTGTACTGGGTACTCTATCAGCTCTAATAATTACCTTATAGTCATCAGTTGGCATTTTGTCTAAACTTGTTTTAAGGAATTGAACATAAGGGTTATGTTGGTGTAGAAGCTGCTGCAGGTCAACTATTATGTCAAGTTGCGTGTTAGGTATCAGGATGTTTCTATGCGAAGCTTCTTCATTGCTGTTTCCCATAAAATATATTTGTAGGAATTGAGCTCGCTCGTTGGGCAATGGCAACAATGATCCAATAGAATGGTAGACTTGACCTTGCACCTTAAAAGTTGGCATAAACCCAGGCTCTTGAATTTTTTTAGCGCCAAATGATGTCATTTGGAAACACGAATTGTATTTTCTTATCTGTTGACGAAAATGCCTTGCTTTGGCTGTTTTTTCAGACATTAGAGATTTTAAAGGCTCTGGTGGTGGCTGGAGAGATGACAGTTTAACCTTGCCATTGGAACAGCACATGCCGGGGGTTTCTTCCCTCCATTTTAAAGCATGACAATGTCTACATTGAACATTCATTTTCCCTAGTTCTACTTTTGGATGCTTGGAGTAATCGTATAGGGAGTTGTAATTAAAGGCAAGTCCTTTTAAATCGCTCAGTTGTTCACGTGCCCGTGACACACTTGTAGCATTTTTAATTCCAGAAAGCCTGATTTGCTGATGTTCAGACGTTTCAGCTAACCTATTAAAACGCCTTAATTCAAGTCTAGATGACCTTTCTTCTTCTGATTCATGCAGCCTTGAAGTCACATTTCTCTCTCTGTTATCTTGTAGTCTACTGGATCGTTCTTCTTCTGATTCTTTTTGTCTTAAAGTCACATTTCTCTCTCTGTTCTCTTGTAGCCTACTGGATCGTTCTTCTTCTGATTCTTTTTGTCTTAAAGTCACATTCCTCTCTCTGTTCTCTTGTAGCCTACTGGATCGTTCTTCTTCTGATTCTTTTTGTCTTAAAGTCACATTCCTCTCTCTGTTCTCTTGTAGCCTACTGGATCGCTCTTCTTCTGATTCTTTTTGTCTTAAAGTCACATTTCTCTCTCTGTTCTCTTGTAGCCTACTGGATCGCTCTTCTTCTGATTCTTTTTGTCTTAAAGTCACAGTTCTCTCTCTGTTCTCTTGTAGTCTACTGGATCGCTCTTCTTCTGATTCTTTTTGTCTTAAAGTCACAGTTCTCTCTCTGTTCTCTTGTAGTCTACTGGATCGTTCTTCTTCTGATTCTTTTTGTCTTAAAGTCACAGTTCTCTCTCTGTTCTCTTGTAGTCTACTGGATCGCTCTTCTTCTGATTCATGCAGCCTTGCAGCGAAATTCCTCTCCCTGTTATGTCCAAGTCTTTGTTGCCTTCTATTTTCACTTTCAGTGCTGCGTTGTAGAGCCATTTTTTTTGCCCTAGGTGTAATTTTTCCAATACATCTTTTTTTTGGTGGCATAATGAACATAAAATAAAAAAGTTGAATAAGTGACGTTTTATTGAATAGCCTGTTAACACAAACAGTTTTCTCACCTCCGATTTTCTTTTTTACCAATCCAAAAGGTAGGCTTCAACGTTCGAAAAAATCACATACGTTTCAAATAACGATAAAGCAATGATAAGACTATTTTTTTCAAACAGAAATATACACAATTTAGCAATAATTGCAGAATACATTATTTGATTATTCACATGATGACCCGTGTCTTTCCATAGCCGAGTAGGCCTAAATTTGTGGATCAATCGCTTATAATAGATTCTTACTATCCCAGTGAGAAAATTTCATATCAATTGTTACATGCAGACGATATCTAGTATAAATTTATATTCATTGCTAATTTCCTATAGATATCTGCACATTTGTTTCCCTTTTGTCTATACAAACATGTATAATAGTTGAACTTTATAGTTCTTTCGAGAAAGACACAGAGACAGAGATTCATATAATAGATTGTGATCAAATTCGTCAATGACTAAAACACTTTGAGCTTGTGTTGACGTAGCTCTAAATCAGTATATATGTCAACACGCTAAAGCCATTCACTTTGATAAGTAGATCTCTATATCTAGATCTAGTATAATCTAAACATAGATGGTAACCATGGTTTACCCAACTGGACCCAAGTGTAGAATAATTGTTACAGATCTATATTATAGACCTACAATTACATCTATATGTAGATCTAGTTATAAAATAGTTTTTTACTTCAATTATTTACGCTATATGTAGACTTTCGGTCCCTACCAATAGTAGTTTAAATGTTTTTCAGCAGAATATTGTAGATCTATAATCAGTAAAGATAGTGAGCTCGCTGTCTTGTTTACGTTTTAGAAATTATTGAATAGACTCACGTCTGAAACTGAAAAGTTATCTTTAGAAATATGAGAGTTCCAGTCTCCAAATGAGAAGAAAATAGTTTATTAGATCTAGATCTATCAACGAAATTAAAGCTTTTAGATCTATTTTAAAAATGTGCATGGTTAATAAAAAAGTATAGTCACATATATAAGAGGGTAGGCTATATTGAACTATCATTGATTTAAATTAATAAATAACGCAAAATAGAGATTAATTATTCAATTTATTATTCAAATGTCAACATCTGTTTTTTTTTTTTTTTTTGTAGCTCTGTGAGTTCATGACCCCTTGACGCGTCGCCTTGGTGACAAAAAAAAAGCGATAAAATATATTTTATAATTAAAGCAAACGCGTAAATGTAACTGATAATATAACATTGTTAGTTTAATTTTATTTAGATCTAGATCTAGACTCTAAAAAAATACGGATGCCATAGTAGTCTAGTCTATAAATAAACACTTTAAGCTTGGGTCGACCTATTTAGATGTAGATCAACACGCTAAAGCCATTCACATCTATAGCGCATGCGTGACCTTTTTGGTGCGCGATATGAATGAAAAATGTCAACACGGTAAATAGAAATGTGTAGCTATGTTGTAATGAAGTCAAGTAATGGTGCGCGCGAGCCATGGAAAAGTGTGTCAATGCGGCTAAAGCTATTCGCATTTATAGCGAACGATTTTATGTAAAAAATGATTTGTAAACTCAAATTTGAAGGTTAATTTTCATTAAATAATGTATGTTCATGTGTAAAATTACAAAATTATGTTGTCTCAAATGAGAGCCAATTTAGATCTAGCATTTTTTTAGTACGCGATTCATGAATGAATATAGATCTAGGCCTATCTCAACTCGGCTTCGCAGCTTTCGTAAACGAATGTAGCTTTAGAAAACCAAATTTGAATGTTTATTTGATCAAAATATGAAATGAATGGACTTTAATTAATATGTTTATGTGTTAAAGTATAAAACTATCTGTGCTAAGAGAAGTTTTATCATCTTAGAGTTGAATTAGAGTTTTAGATCTAGGGATGGGATTATAAAGTAAACAATTAAACGAATTAATTTTTAGTAAACGACTCATTACGGTATTGTCTAATGAAAGAATGTTCGTCAGGAAATCTGTAGTCAGAGATATAAGGAACTAATTAATGTAAAAAATGCTTTTGAAACACAAAATTGAAGGTTAATTTTATTATATAATGAAATCAATGGATCTTCTTTTGTATTTTCATGTGTCAAAGTAAAAAACTATCTGCGCAAAGTGTATTTCTTAAAATTAGATCTAGGTCTAAATCCTTTCTATCTTTTCTCATGTCAACATCGTAGACATGGCCTAGATCCATAAAATACTATAGCTGTAATAGAGTCGGACAACTTTATTTTTTTTTGAGGGTCTTAAGTTTGTTTTAGGGCTACAATACATACACTACGGTCTAAGTTGGTACCCAAGGAACATTCCTGCCTAGTTTTATCAAGATTGGTCAAGCGGTTTTGATGTCTATAAGTAACATACATACATACATACATACATACATACCCCTCACATTCTACTTTATAATATAGATATACTAGACATATGTTACCCGCGACCCGCGGGTCTTTATTTGCGCATTACTGTTGATATAGTCACTGAGAGTGTTTTGTAAACAATTAAACGAAATAATAATGTAATAAGTAAAGCGAATGTGTCAATGTAAAAATAGTGTGAATGAAGCTATCAAATCAAAATAGCTAATAGGCTTAATTAAATCCATTTTTTTTTCAAATTAAAACATTTGCTTGAAGGCCTACATATATTTGATTAAAATTTGAGATGAATATACTAAATTTTGTATGTTCATGTGTATAAAGTATAAAGTAGATCTTGAGGTAGACGTAGATCTAAATCTACACTAATTTAGAGTTCTGTGCTGCGCATGCGTGAACTTTTTTTCATGAATGAATATAGGCCTATCTCAACACGGCTACGCAGCTTTAGCGAACAGCGAACGAATGTATTAGAAATGCTTTAGAAAAACAAATTTGAATGTTAATTTGATTAAAATATCAAATGAATGGACAATAATTAGTATGTTTATGTGTTAAAGCATAAAACTATGTTTGCGAAAAGAAGTTTTATCATCTTATAGTTCAGTAAGAGTTTTAGACCTAGGCCTAGGAATAGACTCAGACCTCAGAAGAGAGATGTGTTAATGTGTAACCATTTGGTAATGTCTAATGAAAGAATGTTCGCCAGGAAATCTGTAGATATCAGGAACTAATTTATGTAAAAAATGCTTTTGGATAATCTTGTGGATTGGATTTAGATGTATGTTAAACGTAGCTAATGATCCTTTCACGTTATTTCTGTTTCGCTACGAAAATAAAATTAGTTTTGAGAAAATGGGTTTACCCGAAGGAAGTCGATACATTCTTATCTATTAAAAACGAAAAGAGCGATAGCTTTGTTAAATGAATGGGATTATAAAGTGAATAATTAAACGAAATAATGTTTAGTACGCGATTCATGAATGAATATAGATCTAGGCCTATCTCAACTCGGCTTCGCAGCTTTCGTAAACGAATGTAGCTTTAGAAAACCAAATTTGAATGTTTATTTGATCAAAATATGAAATGAATGGACTTTAATTAATATGTTTATGTGTTAAAGTATAAAACTATCTGTTCGAAGAGAAGTTTTATCATCTTAGAGTTGAATTAGAGTTTTAGATCTAGGGATGGGATTATAAAGTAAACAATTAAACGAATTAATATTTAGTACGCGATTCATTACTGAATTGTCTAATGAAAGAATGTTCGTCAGGAAATCTGTAATCACAGATATAAGGAACTAATTAATGTAAAAAATGCTTTTGAAACACAAAATTGAAGGTTAATTTTATTATATAATGAAATCAATGGATCTTCTTTTGTCTTTTCATGTGTCAAAGTAAAAAACTATCTGCGCAAAGTGTATTTCTTAAAATTAGATCTAGGTCTAAATCCTTTCTATCTTTTCTCATGTCAACATTGTAGACATGGCCTAGATCCATAAAATACTATAGCTGTAATAGAGTCGGACAACTTTATTTTTTTTTGAGGGTCTTACATTTGTTTTAGGGCTACAATACATTCACTAAGGTCTAAGTTGGTACCCAAGGAACATTCCTGCCTAGTTTTATCAAGATTGGTCAAGCGGTTTTGATGTCTATAAGTAACATACATACATACATACATACATACATACATACATACATACCCCTCACATTCTACTTTATAATATAGATATATATATATATATATATATATATATATATATATATATATATATATATATATATAGAGAGAGAGAGAGAGAGAGAGATAGATAGATAGATAGATAGATAGATAGATAGATAGATAGATAGATAGATAGATAGATAGATAGATAGATAGAAGATAGATAGATAGATAGATAGATAGATAGATAGATAGATAGATAGATAGATAGACAGATAGATAGACAGATAGATAGATAGATAGATAGATAGATAGATAGATAGATAGATAGATAGATAGATAGATAGATAGACAGATAGATAGATAGATAGATAGATAGATAGATAGATAGATAGATAGATAGACAGACAGACAGACAGATAGATAGATAGATAGATAGATAGATAGATAGATAGATAGATAGATAGATAGATAGATAGATAGATAGATAGATAGATAGATAGATAGATAGATAGATAGATATGTGTGTGTGTTTGTGTATGTGTTACTGATTTTTGTAGGCAGGCTTAGCTTTTTATTTCGTCCCACTCTCTATTGGAGGCGTCCAAAAGCACTACTGGTACAGTGGTACTGGCCCTGACCACATGGTTATAAACCTCCAATAAAAGTAATACGCCCTTTGATACAATGCTTCCCAGATATGTGAAGTGGTCTACGACGTTAAGGTCACCATTCACAGTGATCTTTGGGGCTGAGTAGATTTGGTTGGATGACTTCTAAAACATGACATCCGTTTTTCTGAGGTTTACAGTAAAACCAAAAGAGGCTACAACGTACGCAGATTTGTTGACCGCTAGCTGGAGATCATGCTCAGTGTGAACAAGTCAGGCGTAGAGAAACGGTCTTTTGACCAATTCCTCCCTATGTTAATTATTCTAATCTACTTAAACTGGGAATAGTTAGTTAATCATTTGCTTAGAAAAGAACACTTGACTTATCAGATTTAGTTCATCTTATATCAACTCACTCTGTGGGTCTCTCATGTCAAAAGTTTGTACACGTCATTTCTCCACACACTCAAGCTGATATTTTGCACGATTATTTCTTGTGCATGACAATAAAGAAAATTTAAAAAAAATAACCAATTAGTTAATTGACTATTGGTAATTAATTATTTTGTTTGACATCGAACAAGGGAATGAATTGCCCTTCACTGATGTGGTGGTATAAGTTGAACTAGTCCTCTTTAAAGTATGTAGGAAGAAATAAGTGGCCACTTAAATAAGAGATAACAATAAAACCTTCCGTTTTCGTATTCACTAAGTTGGCACAGTGGTTAGCTTAAGGAGGCCTCAAGCTCCTCCAATACTAGATTACGTTGGCACAGTGGTTAGCTTAAGGAGGCCCCAAGCCCCACAAATACTAGATTACGTTGACACAGTGGTTAGCCTAAGGAGGCCCCAAGCCCCACAAATACTAGATTACGTTGACACAGTGGTTAGCCTAAGGAGGCCCCAAGCCCCACAAATACTAGATTACGTTGACACAGTGGTTAGCCTAAGGAGGCCCCAAGCCCCACAAATACTAGATTACGTTGACACAGTGGTTAGCCTAAGGAGGCCCCAAGCCCCACCAATACTAGATTACTTTGGCACAGTGGTTAGCTTAAGGAGGCCCCAAGCCCCACCAATTCTAGATTACGTTGACACAGTGGTTAGCTTAAGGAGGCCCCAAGCCCCACCAATACTAGATTACGTTGACACAGTGGTTAGCTTAAGGAGGCCCCAAGCTCCACCAATACTAGATTACGTTGGCACAGTGGTTAGCTTAAGGAGGCCCCAAGCCCCACCAATACTAGATTACGTTGGCACAGTGGTTAGCTTAAGGAGGCCCCAAGCCCCACCAATACTAGAGAAGGGCGACATAATCTAAAAATAGGTTATAATAAAAATTATCAGTATATATTGTTAAACATATGTAAAGATTTCGTATACAAATTGTGTGATTTCTCTATAAAAATTCGACCAATTTACAGTTGATTCGATTTTACAATAACATTCGCAAAACTTTAAAAACAGCGCTTTACAAGCTCGTCTTCACAAAAACAATGAGTTAAGTTCTTTTAGTGTTTACCACGTAACAAGGTCTTACACTAAACTTACAAGTGAGGCACTTGTTATTTAGTTGTACTTTAACTTTATCTCCTACACACAGATGTTCTGTTCATTGTGCTGCATGGAAAAGATTTACAATTACATCCTAGTTGACAATGCATCATGATTTCTGAATTAATTCTATTCACCTTAACATGTCTGTCAATGAACACAAAAACGTAATGACATCTAGGACGATATTAAAATGCAAACTGTTCGGAATATAAAGTTGATATTCAAACTAATCGCCCTGTTCATCGTGAGTTATTCGGTTATTTTTTTTCTTTCTGTAAAATGTAATTATAAATAAATTAATTAATTAAGTATATATATATATATATATATATATATATATATATATATATATATATATTACCTTTTCCTATCCCTTAGTCTGTTGGACCGTTGGGGCACCAGGCAAGATTTGTCGACCGTCTTTCTCCATTCCTCCCTTTTTTTGCCTTGTTTAGAACCTCTCTCAATGGCAGGCCTGTCCATTCTTTAATGTTGTCCTCCCATAGCTTTTTCTGTATATATACAGGGCTTTTTTGTGACGGTACGCACCGGGGTTCCCTGACATCTCATCATACGAGACATTTCATCATTGCAACACTTCATCACCATAACATTTCATCATTGTATAAAGTGCATTTTGCAAACATAAGTACATGTAGTTGTAATTAAGTAATTAACCCTAACCCTAAAGGATGAATTGCTATAATGATGAAATGTCTCGTATGATGAGATGTCTGGTTACCGTGTTTCTGATAGAACTTTCCCTTAGAGAGTTGACTTGGATAACTACTTGGTTAGCTCAACTTTTAATCTTATAAGGCCATTACTTTGTTAGCTCAACTTTTAATCTTATAAGGCCATTACTTTGTTAGCTCAACTTTTAATCTTATAAGGCCATTACTTTGTTAGCTCAACTTTTAATCTTATAAGGCCATTACTTTGTTAGCTCAACTTTTAATCTTATAAGACCATTACTGTTGACCAGATGAACATTTCCGTTGAAATCAGTAATAGAAGTGTAAAATGCTTATGACAAGCAAGTTAGCAAGTCAACTAGTTTGCAGATAACGGTAATGTCGAAACGTAAAAAATGTGGGGTAGGTAAGGCGGTGTGGGTTGTGCGATTTTGTTTCTACTTATTTTGCCACTTGTACGGGCTATACGAGTTATATGTAAGCATGTACTAATGTTTTGGCATTGGGTCATCATTTTACTGTGTTTAGATCAAACACAGGTCCTTATAAAGATATTGTTACAAATGAACAATGACAAGTAGAGGTCAACGTGTGACCCCAGCGAGATGACACAGCAGCCAGTGTTCTCTGGAATCTACGCGTATAAACAAAGACAGGATGTGACGTGTCCTCACGTGTTATTCCAGAGGACGAACAGATCTAAGAAGGGGCAGTGTTACGAATGAACAGTGATAGATAAAGGTCACTACGTGTGACCCCAGCGAGATGACACTGCAGCGGGTGTTCTCTGGAATCTACATGTAAAAACAATGACAGGATGTGACGTTTCCTCACATGTTGTTCCAGAAGATACTAACAGTGTTTGTGCAACTTTGGATGAGCGATTAGGGACTCTATATAAGCAAGAGAGTTAATGTGAAAGTCAGTCGTGAGTGAGCCGTTACAGTCGATACAGACGATGTAAGACGTGTGCGGCTCTAGTGGAAGAGAAATGTGTACGACTCAATGCAAGTTAACTAGGGTAGAGTTAACTGGAGTGGACTACTGTCGTTAGAGTCTATACAGCGAACTACAGTGGACTTGAGCCGTTACAGTCGATACAGTCGATGTAAGACGTGTGCGGCTCTGATTCGGTAGACTTGAGTACGACATGGTTCAGCTTTGGGAGACCTGGAGTGACACTGGGAAGTGTGTCGTTGGTCTGTTCTGTGGAATACGGCTCGATGCAAGTTGAGAAGAGATGAATTGCAACGAAGTGAAGAGATGAATTGCAACGAAGTATAGCTAACTGTGAACTGACAGATATTGTACAGTCTTCTACGCTACATGTTACAGTAACAAATTGTTAGAGTTAATAGTCAATAAAGTTATATGAAGCTGAAAGTTGAGTCATCAAGTTCTTTACAGTGTTGTTATTTGTGTGCCTACTAGTGCATTTAGCCAGAAGATTCAGAAATACGTAACAATATCATTCAGTGAATCCTGTTACCAACTTGACGTTGTTCTAACGTTAAAATAGATCCAGATTAAAGTCATTTAAACACTTCTGAATGCTGTATTGGAACTATTCACTAATTCATCAGTCATATATAGGCTGTGCAAAACTTAAATTGTTGTTTCACACATACGACTCAATGACCATCCGTTTTTCCGTTTATCGCTAGAATTTAATTGTTTAAGTTTTAGACCCTACAAGTTTTGGACGTTGATTCAGAAATAAAGGTTATTGAGTGCATGTCTAAGACTACAGGACGCCAGGGAATGGGAGACTTAGAACTATGCACTATCCTGACGAAAGTCCGAAGAAATAACAACAAAACGGAACAAATTATAGGACACATTTTGAGCCTATGTGGTATTTGGTATAACTGTTGAGTGTGAACTGTGTGATATAAAAAGAAAATTACAAAATCTGCTTGTTTTATTCGCTACTTCAATAAGATATAACATAAAATATCACTTGACAAATAGTATGTAACTTGTACATGCGCAAACATTTCACATTTTAGTAGAAAGAGTACCCCGCAATCCCCATCCTCGACAAAAAAAAACTAATGTATTTTTCAATGTCATTTCAGCAAGTCGCTTGTTTACAAAGTTGTAAGGTTCCGGGTGAAACATACACAATCTTTCGTACGAAGAATTATTGTCTCACGATAGGACAAACAAAACATCCATGTCTAGAAGCACGAAACTTGTGTTCAAACTTGGGCGGCGAACTGGCGGATTTTAACGAAAGTCTAACAATTTTAAAGGTATTATTTCTTACATGTATCTTAGAATGTTATTGCAAAGATACATATTTAGTTAGATAACAAGACGACAACCTAACGTCATTACATTGGGGTGAAAAAAAAAACAACACTAGATCTATTGCAGATTTTTATGATAAATTAAACAAGGACGCTAAATTCATCAACAACTTTCCTTTACGCTCCTCATGGAAAAACATGCCACTTTCCATGGTCTCTTGTTAGCTTTTTGTATGGCTTCCCAGCTCTTTCCTGTCATCTCGGCTTCATTTAGTATACTGCGTCGTCACGCTCTTTTTGGTCTTCCTCTACGTCTTGTGCCCTGGGGGTTCCCTCTAAGGCCTGTCTAGCTCTGTTGTTGGTATCTTTTCTAAGGGTGTGACCAATCCATCTCCACTTCCTCTCTAAGATCTGCATCTCTATATTTGTCTGTCCACTTATCTCCCACAGTTTGGTGTTTTCTATTTTATCGTACCAAGGACACTAACTTGGACTAAATTTAACTTACAAACAGAAGAGCTTCCAAAATGTGATTCTGCGGTGCTAAACTGTACACCATAATTATCGTGTCACCACAGACCTATATATCTGTGCATGTCACCTTTTCAAAACAAAGCTCATCAGCACTTCCATTCTAGTGCACACCGGATACACCAATAAGCTGGTTATGTTTAGGTGTTCCGCCATGTATGAACATCAATAACATTTTGGGGGCCGCTGTTTTGTCAGCTATGCAATGCAAATGGAGGTTTGGATCTTTTAGAAACACGAACATGAGGGGAAACTAGATGACAAGAGCACTAAGCTTTGCGTTTTTCTTTGTTTTGTTTTTTTTTATGGACAGATGAATGTTGAGGAACAATCATAAGATATAATTATCTGCTATTCTATTGTTCATGATGTTGTATTAATTGTAAGAAAATTTCATCTAATATATAAAGTAGAAAGTAAGGCGTATGTCCCCGCAAATAAATCAAAACCGTTTCGCCAATCTTGATAAAACATCGCAGAAATGTGCCTTGGGTACTAACTTAGACTGTAGGGTATGTATTGTAGCCCTGAACTAACTTAAGACCCTAAAAAAAAAAAGTTGCCCAACTCTATAAAAGTATTGTATCTTATAAATCTAGGCCATGTTTACATGCTGTAACTAAAAGGAGAGGTCACGCATGCGCAGAGATGAAAATCTGTAGATCTGAATTAGCTCTCATTCAAGATAACATAATTTTGTTATTTTATACATGAACATACAAATAAGTGTCTATTCATTTCATTACGTGATGCACATTAACCTTAAAATTTGAGTTTAAAAAACATTTTTTTCCATAAAATCGTTCGCTCTAAATGCATAGCTCGCGCGCATCATTACTTGGGCCGCGTAGTGATACGAATGAAATTAACGTCAGAGGTCATAATATTTCGCATTATAAAGGCATATTCCTGCCATGAGTAGGTTGACTATGTTTCACTTCCGTACAGCAAGGTGCTCAACACACAGGTCCGGTAGACTAGGGCTTTAGTACTGCTAGTCAGCTGAATGTCGTCCACCTCCGATGTCTAAGGCGGATCTTTAAAATAAGGTGGCAAGATAAGATAACCAATGAGGAAGTGCTACAAAGAGCATGATGCCAGGACATCCACTCTGTTATCAGCAGCAGACGCCTTGGCTGGCATGGCCACGTTCGTAGAATGCCAGTAGGTCGACTTCCACAGGATATCCTGTATGGCGATCTAATAGAAGGCAGGATAGCCGCTGGTCGCCCACTTTTACGTTATACGGATGTATGCAAACGCGACATGAAGCTCTTCAAAATTGACACTGGCAACTGGGAAGAGGTGGCACTGGACAGATCCACATGTAGAGCGAGTATAAAGGAAGGGTCACAGATTGCAGATGCCATACACAACAGAAGCAGAAAGAAGGGTGAAAATGCAACGGCGCCTGGTGATTATATATGCCCAACCTGTGATCGCAGCTGTGTATCAAGGATTGGCCTCTTTGGTCACACAAGACGTTGCAAAGGTAAAAGATCGTCTCTCGAGACGTAAAATGCCACAAAAAAAGGCATATTATAAAAATAATAAACTACTTGCATAATGCAATTTACTTTCCAATGTATTCTTTTAAAAATGATTTAAGCCTACAGTTACCGATTCGGTTTAATTTTAAGTCTTTATTTTCAATTTACTTTTTTCTTTCAGATTTACTTATGCGCATTTAGACCTCTTAGCTACGAAATGATGAATGAAACACGGCTAGTGTATCTAGGTCAACACATTACACCTAGGTGGACACAAGCTCACATCACAGTGTTTATAGTCTTTTACTATTATAGGCTCAAAGTTTTTATGTATTGACTAGACTACTGTGGCATTCAAATTGTTTAGATTCTAAATCTAGAGCTACATAAAATTAAATTAAACTAACAATGTTATATAAACAATTACATTCACGCTTTCGATTTGATTATTGCTTTTGTCACCTACACGCCTGCAGTATTCACCAAGGCAACGCGTATTGAGGTCATGAACTTTCGGCTCTAAATAAAATTTAAAACAGATGTTAGCTTTTGACTATATAATAAATTGAATAAACTCTATTTTGCGTTATATTTAGATCATTGATAGTTCAATATTTTACTCTCTTAAATATACCTTTGACTATATTTTTAATTAAGAATACATACACATTTTAAAAATAGATCTAAAATCTACTTTCATTTTATAAAACGTAAAAAAGACAGCGAGATTTATACTAGATCTATATCTTTACTAATTATAGATCTACACAATTATACATTTTTACTTCCATTGGTAGGTACTATTTGTCTACGTATAGCTTACTTAATGGAAACAAAAAAGAAACAAAAACGTATTTATTTTATAAGTAGATCTAGGTCTAGAATATAGATCTGTACACAATCATTCTCCGCTTGGGTAAACTATCTCTGTCATCAATGTAGCCTTTAGATCAGGCATGTCAAACACACTAAGGTGTATGGGCCACAGCCAAAAATCAGTTATAAATGATCCTACTAGTTTTATGTAAATTAGAAACAATACAATAGAATACAATAATTAATGGCATACCTGTCCCTTAGTTAGCTAATTTTGTAGTACACTTTAGTCATTAAAATTACTATGATTACGCCTTTTTGTCTTTTTACTGATGCTTGACATCTTTTCTGGGATACAACTTAATGCCATGTTGAAGTTTGTTTGCTACTGACAATATCATCACTAATGACAAATTTTGATCAGACAATCTCAAAAGGTGAGCTGATTTGTAGCTTTCATTATAGAAAAGAACTGCTCACAGAGATCAGTGCTTGCAAACAGCTAGAATTCTGGCTGCGAATTTCCGCAATTCAACGTAACGTTCAGGTAACTAACTGTAAAACTTGGGTACAGCCACTTCAATAGACTTCGCTTTCAACAAAGAATCTGACTGCAATTACATCAGCTCTAGTTGCACATTACCAGCAGCATTTTCAGAAGCAATTGAAAATGGAGATAAAAACAACGAAAATAATTCTTGCTCGTATGAAACGAAGTCACGAAAACGGCCAGTGAAAGCATCTACTAACGTTTCCAGGTGTAGGACATATATACCAAATGTCGCAACTGTATTTAATCTTTTTAGTTCCCGCACGTTGAGAAGTGAACAAAGTTTTCTCTTCATATTTTATTTATCCACAATCGTAACTTTGCTTGAAAGCACTTCACATGATCACACGCAGTTGTGACAATTTTGTCTTTACATTGAAGTTTCAAATTCAAGTCTTGCAGGTGACCAGTGGGATCAACTGCTAATGCCATATCCTGAACCCATTCGTCAGTTTGGAAATGCTCAACAGGTTCAGCTTTCATGTTCAGAAACAATACAATACAAAACATCTCTTCAATACTTTATGACATGAGAGCCAGCAAATTTCGTGTTTAATGTCATCTAGAAACATTGAACATTGGCGATGATTTAAACCACGGGCACGAATAAAATTGATATTGACTGAAACCAGTCTTATGACATGTTGGAACTGTAATTGCTTTGTGCGTAATGTTTCTTGGTGAATGAAGCACTGAAAATTAGCAAATTTAAAATTAGCATTAGTCTCTCTTATTTTTGCAAGTAGCTTTGCATCAAAACCATTTCATGATGGTTGGTGCGCCATCCGTTTGCTAGATTAGCTAGCTTTAACAAAGGTAAATTGTACTGAAATATCCTCTCCTGTTATTTCTCAAAAATATCCTCGCTTAAGTACACGCGTTACATCAGTGGACTCATCTAGAGCCAACGAAAAGAATTCAAAATCAACTATTTTGTTCTTTAATTGTTCACGTAACCTAACTGACAAGTCATTTATTCAATCTGCCAGTGTTCCAAGTTAACGCTATTTCTTTGAATGCTTTCACCTTTTCTGGACAAATTTATTCGGCACACTCCTTTATAAAATCCCCTTCACTAAATGATTTGCTATGGCTTGCAATTAAGTTAGACAAAATGTAGCTGGCTTTCACTGCAGACTCAATCTCGGTGTACTAAGTACTATTTTTCAAGTTAAGTAGCTTGTCATCTCTTATTTTCAGCGTAATAGTTTTAAATTATTTTAATAATTTTTTAGGTGGCCAAGTGGGCCACATGCAAAGTGGTCGCGGGCCGAAAGCGGCCCCCGAACGCCGTGTTTGACATGCCTGCTTTAGATGATAGGGCCTACTATTTATCTTACTAGAAATATCTAGATCTAGAGCCAAGAGGGGTCTTGAGGCTAACCCCCCCCCCCTCCCTTTCTTTCCAAAGCTACAGTCAAACTAACTTTCATGAAGGTTGTTCAAGGGTTTAATAGTTACATTTCCATCCAACAAAAAAATTAAAGCAGAAATAATGCTTGGCGCCGGGACTCGCAAACCCGTTAAAAATTTTTATTGGGGGAAGGGCTGCGGATGGGGTTGACAACATTAGCTGACCGCACCAGCTAACATCCAGCCTAGTGACGTCACTGGGGATATGTGAAAAGTATATTCTCTGTTATATTATCAAGCAATCAATATATTCAATTTCAGGAAACCATTTTACAGTTTATTTGATTTTTTTTTTTTGCAAAAAATTGGAAGGGTGTTATATCGTTACCGATAAGGTGACTCACGCTTGCACCCTCCCCGTCCCGTCTCCCCAATGGTTGACTAATTACATCTACCTTGTGAACAACTTCATGTTTTTTAAGTGACATTTAAACATTTAAAATTTGTCTGTATTTACAAACGTAGGATTAAAACGTATTCTATTGATCTATAGATTTAATCTATTTTATATTGTACAATGAACAGAATTCGACAACGTAGACTATTGATCTATAGATTTAATGTATTTTATATTGTTCAATGAACCAAATTCGACAAACGTACACTATTGATCTATAAATTTAATCTATTTTATATTGTTCAATGAACAGAATTCAACAAACGTAGACTATTGATCTATAGATTTAATCTATTTAATATTTTTCAATGAACAGAATTCGACAAACGTAGACTATTGATCTATAGATTTAATCTATTTTATATTTTTCAATGAACAGAATTCGACAAACGTAGACTATTGGATTGCAAATCTTTCTCAAGTTACGGATGCCACGAGAAATAGTAATTTTTTTTTTTATTTAAAATTTTTCTTAGTAGAAGTTGTGCTTCCTGTAGATATATGGGCATGGTAGAAGTTTCCAAACTCAGATTATAATACAAGGTATACATTTTTTTTAACGCAGAGGAAGAAACGAAAATTCTAGAAAACTGCCAAAAAAAATCTACTTCAATTGTTATAAAGAGGAAAAAAAAAAGGGGGGGGGTCGAAATACGAATGACTTACTTCGATACTTCCATAAATACTTAAAATTAATTCCATTAATTTTCGACTAACATGAAGTGAACTAGCTTGTTTAGCGCCTTTTTGGTTAGGGTGAACTTTTGTCACGACACCTTGCCTGTCAGTCTGGTACAAATTTTGTCAAAACACCTTGCCTGTCACTCTGGTACACATTTTGTCAAAACACTTTGCCTGTCAGTCTGGTACACATTTTGTCAAATGACCTTGCCTGTCAGTCTGGTACACATTTTGTCAAAACACTTTGCCTGTCAGTCTGGTACACATTTTGTCAAAACACTTTGCCTGTCAGTCTGGTACACATTTTGTCAAAACACTTTGCCTGTCAGTCTGGTACACATTTTGTCAAAACACTTTGCCTGTCAGTCTGGTACACATTTTGTCAAAACACTTTGCCTGTCAGTTTGGTACACATTTTGTCAAAACACTTTGCCTGTCAGTCTGGTACACATTTTGTCAAAACACCTTGCCTGTCAGTCTGGTACAAATTTTGTCGTCACGTTATTTTTCCCACTCAAACGAGTTGACACTTTGCACAATTATTCATTGTCCATAACAACACAGGAATAACTCGAAACATCGACCAATTATTTTATCAATTAGTCGTTATTAATTAATTTTATTTTATGTAGAGACAGAACTAGCAAGTTAAGGGAAAATTAGAGTTCTGTAAAGAATTAGGTCGTCGCTCTTACGTGACGACCTTCGGATTGTGGTTTCTGGTGCGGCGTTATGCCTACCGTTACCCCGTGGCTCTTAAATATGACGTCACCATGGCACATGCTTGGTAGAGCAAATAGTCGTAGGCACACTATTAACATTGGCCGAGTGCTTAAGCGCTTGGCTTCCAAACCTGGGGTCCTGGGTTCAAATTTCATTGAAGACTAAGATTTTGAATTTCGGGATTTTAGGGCTCCCCTGAGTCCACCCAACTCTAATGGGTACCTGACTTTAGTTGGGAAAAGTAAAGACGGTTGGTCGTTGTGCTGGCCACATGACACACTGCTCGTTAACCGTTGGCCAAAGAAACAGATGACCT
This sequence comes from Biomphalaria glabrata, assembly GCF_947242115.1. Taxonomy (NCBI): domain Eukaryota; kingdom Metazoa; phylum Mollusca; class Gastropoda; family Planorbidae; genus Biomphalaria; species Biomphalaria glabrata. Next base: position 34,674,685 of record NC_074712.1, on the reverse strand, counting down.
TAACATCATCTGCCCTATATATCGCAAGATCTACAAGGGAAATTTTACTCTTTTACACTATTGACAGTTAAACTTGGAACACACATTTTTTAATGTAAAAGAAAATGAATATTTAAAGACGCAATTATTAAGAAATACTAGAACGAATACAATTAAAGACTATATACAAAGATTTAGACGATACGTCACTCGAGTGTCTGATGACTTTATTGTCTTTCGAATGATTTGGGCTTAGCTTAGAGTTTCTGTTGGTCCAGATGTTTGCCCGTTCAGAGCAGTATAGATGCTGGGTGATTCTACTGGGTTGTCAGTCCAGTTCCCTCTGCGTAAATCAGCTAGAGATGTTGTCCTACGAAGGTTTTGTGTTGTCGCCAGGGGCTGGGTCAAGTTGGAGCAGGCAGGCTGGGTGACTTCTGCTAAGTTTGCAGTCAAGCTATGAATAAAAAACAAGGCTGAAAGTACAATGGTTCAAAGCCTGTACATTTCGACCTCAATCATATGTCAGTTGACCTCGTGGGGCACGCAATCGTCAGACGACTCCGCACAGAGTATGAACAAAGAATGGTAAAACATTTGAGGGTTGCAATATCAACGTGAATTTAAGAGGAGGGTGGGGCAGAAAACAATGCTGCAGAAATGGCCTGAGGTAGTCGCGTTGCCGAGGAGACCTGGGGGTGGTCGCGTGACCGAAGAGGTCTGGGGTAGTCGCGTGACCGAAGAGGTCTGGGGTGGTCGCGTTGAATGAAAGAGAAATCATTCTTGAAAATGGACACGGGGAACCAACGTCTACTTGAGTGTCCATGAGACGGGGAACCAACGTCTACTTGAGTGTCCATGAGACAGGGAACCAACGTCTACTTGAGTGTCCATGAGACGGTCTGGGGTAGTCGCGTGGCCGAAGAGGTCTGGGGTAGTCGCGTGACCGAAGAGTTCTGGGGTAGTCGCGTGGCCGAAGAGGTCTGGGGTAGTCGCGTGACCGAAGAGTTCTGGGGTAGTCGCGTGGCCGAAGAGGTCTGGGGTAGTCGCGTGACCGAAGAGTTCTGGGGTAGTCGCGTGGCCGAAGAGGTCTGGGGTAGTCGCGTGGCCGAAGAGTTCTGGGGTAGTCGCGTGGCCGAAGAGGTCTGGGGTAGTCGCGTGGCCGAAGAGGTCTGGGATAGTCGCGTGGCCGAAGAGGTCTGGGGTAGTCGCGTGGCCGAAGTGTTCTGGGGTGGTCGCGTGACCGAAGAGGTCTGGGGTAGTCGCGTGGCCGAAGAGGTCTGGGGTGGTCGCGTGACCGAAGAGGTCTAGGTGGTCGCACGGCCGAAGAGGTCTGGGGTGGTCGCGTGACCGAAGAGTTCTGGGGTGGTCGCGTGGCCGAAGAGGTCTGGGGTAGTCGCGTGGCCGAAGAGGTCTGGGGTGGTCGAGTGGCCGAAGAGGTCTGGGGTAGTCGCGTGGCCGAAGAGGTCTGGGGTGGTCGCGTGGCCGAAGAGGTCTGGGGTGGTCGCGTGGCCGAAGAGGTCTGGGGTGGTCGCGTGACCGAAGAGGTCTGGGGTGGTCGCACGGCAGAAGAGGTCTGGGGTGGTCGCGTTGAATGAAAGAGAAATCATTCTTGAAAATGGACACGGGGAACCAACGTCTACTTGAGTGTCCATGAGACGGGGAACCAACGTCTACTTGAGTGTCCATGAGACGGGGAACCAACGTCTACTTGAGTGTCCATGAGACAGGGAACCAACGTCTACTTGAGTGTCCATGAGACGGTCTGGGGTAGTCGGGTGGCCGAAGAGGTCTGGGGTGGTCGCACGGCCGAAGAGGTCTGTGGTAGTCGCGTGGCCGAAGAGTACTGGGGTGGTCGCGTGACCTAAGAGGTCTGGGGTGGTCGCACGGCCGAAGAGGTCTGGGGTGGTCGCATGGCCGAAGAGGTCTGGGGTGGTCGCGTGACCGAAGAGGTCTGGGGTAGTCGCGTTGAATGAAAGAGAAATCATTCTTGAAAATGGACACGGGGAACCAACGTCTACTTGAGTGTCCATGACACGGGGAGCCAACGTCTAATTGAGTGTCCATGAGACGGGGAACAAACGTCTACTTGAGTGTCCATGAGACGGGGAACCAACGTCTACTTGAGTGTCCATGAGACGGGGAGCCAACGTCTAATTGAGTGTCCATGAGACGGGGAACAAACGTCTACTTGAGTGTCCATGAGACGGGGAACCAACGTCTACTTGAGTGTCCATGAGACGGGGAGCCAACGTCTACTTGAGTGTCCATGAGACGGGGAACCAACGTCTACTTGAGTGTCCATGAGACGGGGAGCCAACGTCTACTTGAGTGTCCATGAGACGGGGAACCAACGTCTACTTGAGTGTTCATGAGACGGGGAACCAACGTCTACTTGAGTGTCCATGAGACGGGGAGCCAACGTCTACTTGAGTGTCCATGAGACGGGGAACCAACGTCTACTTGAGTGTCCATGAGACGGGGAATCAACGTCTACTTGAGTGTCCATGAGACGGGGAACCAACGTCTACTTGAGTGTCCATGAGACGGGGAACCAACGTCTACTTGAGTGTCCATGAGACGGGGAACCAACGTCTACTTGAGTGTCCATGAGACGGGGAGCCAACGTCTACTTGAGGGTCCATGAGACGGGGAGCCAACGTCTACTTGAGTGTCCATGAGACGGGGAGCCAACGTCTACTTGAGTGTCCATGAGACGGGGAGCCAACGTCTACTTGAGTGTCCATGAGACGGGGAGCCAACGTCTACTTGAGTGTCCATGAGACGGGGAGCCAACGTCTACTTGAGTGTCCATGACACGGGGAGGCAACGTCTACTTGAGTGTCCATGAGACCGGGGGGGGGGTGCAAATGCGACAATACACAGAATCGGGGGTGGAGGGGGTGCAACTTATGAAAGAGTAGAGTGCAGATGTTACAATGAAAGTGCATGTGATAGCGCACATTAACACATGATTAAAATACAAATATATTTCGTCTGCATCTATCGGTACGGGACGTTTTGGCGCCGCCGTTTTGGCGACGGGACGTTTTGGCGCGAGCCGTTTTGGCGACGGGACGTTTTGGCGCGAGATATCATTTGACGATAATTTAATAAGCACTAAGCTTTTATAACAATGTTTATTTCACTCTACCATACTATTGTATGTATAGTATGAATTCTAACTCCGTTCAGCGAATTTTTTTTTTTTTTAATAATAAAGGTTTTGCTTATTTCATGAATATAGGCCTATAATAAGTCAGATTCCTGAATGGTAGCCTAATGACATGCTATATGTGAGTTCTGCTAATCGCACTGGATGACATTTTTGGATTTCTTTCCAAAAGATTTTTTTTATTTGACATTAGTGTAATATACGAACTAGCTAAGTGTCACACTTTAATATAAGAAAAACCATGTTAACATCTAAAGCTCTATTACGCTGAATGACGACAATAACTCCACACATAGTAAAGATCAAGACACGGAATGTGGTCAGTACAAACTCTAACGTGAATAGATATATTTTGAGAAATTGGGTAGGGGTGATTTGGGTGACACACCTCGCATTGATGCAGGTAGATTTAAACAAATGAAGACAAGACCAGCACCGAGCACTGGTCGTTGGCGTCATGCGTCTGGCGATCATCTTCTTGGGAATGGTCATTGCATGTGACACCTATCCCGGCCCCTCTCTTCTGCTCAAATTTCACTCCTTGTATATACTCTTTCCTCCACCCCTCCCCTCTCTCACGCGATTTTTGTTTTTAATTTTAAAATAATATCTTAAAAAACTTTTTTGACAATAAAAGTGTGCCTCTTAATAAACACACATATACAAGCCAAAATGTTTATTAAAGAAAATGATGTGAAAAACAAACACACATTTACATTTAGTACGTGAAAAATATGTATTAACACAAACACTCATGTAAAACATAGATATGAATAATTCTTTTAAAACAAATAATACAATAAACGTACATTATGTATTTCGCGCCAAAACGTCCCGTCGCCAAAACGGCTCGCGCCAAAACGACCTTCGCGCCAAAACGTCCTGCTTCGGCATCTATATCTACTTAATTATACATGAATGATATAAGTATTAATGAAATAAATATATACATGAACTTGAGCGTGCATCGTTATAATGCATCGATGCAAGCGAAACAAATCACTTTACATTAGATAACACTGTTAACATATACATAACAACATAATATGCTTGCCAAGTTGTCAAACTCACCACGCTGGAATAAGAATTCTACAAACACAAAATCTCAGAATTACAGGGCAAGATGTTGCTAAAGCAGCGAAGGGATCTCGACTGTCTCTGACCTATCCTCTTTGTATAGGGCTGCTACAGGGTCACCTTCCTCATAGGAAGTTTTACGCGACGCAATAAAAATGATCATCTGAGAAGGGTGTGGCTTGATAAGGAATAAGAAGAGTTAGGAGTTAGTAGGGTTCCGTGGTAGGACCACTCTGTCTGTGTGAATGTTCATCTCCAGCCTGGTTCCATGGTTATGACCACTCTGTATGTGTGAATGTTCATCTCCAGCCTGGTTCCATGGTATGACCACTCTGTCTGTGTGAATGTTCATCGTCAGCCAAATCGTGTAGTCTGGCGATTATGACGAGTGATGGACAGGAAATCAAATGTGTTACACTGTTTTACACAGCAAGAAATAACGAGAGAAATGGGTGGGTGTTTTTTCAGCCATAGTTTTTGTTCAGCGAAGTCACAGTTGCCTAAAAAATTGAAATTAACAAAAGATAACTATAAAACCATCGATTTCATAAGCACATGTCTAGCTCAGTGGCTAGCATGTTGTGAACAATATATGTTGGCCATTTATTTAGAGCTCTCGAGATCAAATTTAAGTCCAGGAATTTTTTTTTAAAATAGCTTTTGAAAAGCCAGCACGGAAACCGTCTCCGTGATACCCTCCCCCCCCCTTCCCAACTGGTTCAGACAAGTGATAGGACCATAACGTCTTGAGCTGGCTAAAAGCATGAAATTGCGCTCAACAAAAATAAATGGTAAAAATATTTTCAATCGCACAAATGTATTAATTTATTATTGATATTCTAGATATATTACAAATTAATTACAGGATTGAGTCAAATAAAAAAGTTTGAGTTTTTTTTTTATCGGTCTACTGGTCACGTGTTAACATTTTAGATACAGAAACGTGTAAGCGTTACATCTGCTCTTGGAAAGAAAAACATATTTCAGTATTAATTTGTTAGTAAAATAGCTGTTTAAATTTTGTAGAGATATAACTTTTTATCTTGATTTATCATGTAAAACTTGTCTTCAAACTGTTTGTTCGTAGGTCTACAGAACAAAACAGACAAACCAAATGACATGTCTCACAGAAGCTCTATGAACTGTACTACAAATAAACGAGAACATTGCGATGTAGGCCTACAATTCGTACCGATCTGCAAATTTGGTAATGTATTACAACAACAAAGAACATCGTAGACCAGGATTGGGCAACCTTTTTCAACCGAGGGCCGCATTAATAAAATTTAGGGACCAGGCGGGCCGCATATACATACATATATATATATAGTTCGTCCATCGTGGTTCGATGATGACCACTTTGTCATCCAGGGGGCTGAGGGCTTTGCACTGGGGTTTTATGCCTCCTCATGTGGCTAGTGAGACCTATGTGAGCCCGGAATGTTCGGCCGCACACTGGGCAGGTTATTCCAGCTGGAGCTAGTGTCGTTTGTCTTGCTTTTCTTTTCTGGCGTTTTTCTTCTGCCAGCGTTGTTCTTTTTTTCTCAGCAACCTGTGCGCCAGTTTTCACAGCGCGACGCCATGATGCTCTGTCATGTGCCTCTGTCTCCCAGGTGCCAGGGTCTATGCTGAACGCCTTCAGAGAAGCTTTGAGGGTGTCCCTGAAGCGCTTTCTTTGCCCACCTTGCGAGCGCTTTCCTTCGCTTAGTTGGCCATACAAGAGTCGTTTAGGGATGCGGTGGTCTTCCATTCTGTAGACATGACCTGCCCATCGCAGCTGGGACTGCATCAGGATTGTGTGGATGCTTTGCAGACACGCTCTTCGAAGGACTTCTGTATCTGGTATTTTGTCTTGCCATTTGACATTTAATATTTTTCTCAGACATGTCATGTGGAAGTGGTTTAGTTTCTTTGCATGTTTACTGTACACTGTCCATGTTTCTGAGGCATAGAGCAATGTAGGGAGGATGACGGCTCTATAGACCCCTAGCTTGGTGTTTGTGGTGATACCAAGACATTTGTAGACAGTCTGCCATAGGATGCACTGGCCTTTGCGATACGGAGGTCGATTTCACTATCGATTTTTCCATTTCTGGAGAGTGTGCTGCCAAGATATGTGAATTTGTCCACTGCGTTTATATCCTGTCCATTTATAGTAATGCTTGGATCCGAGTAGGCTTTCCCAGGAGCAGGTAGATATAAGACTTCAGTCTTGTTTGTATTGATGGTAAGGCCAAAGTCTGAGCATGCTCTTGAGAAATCACTGACAATGCTCTGCAGATCGTTTTCAGAGCAGGCATTTAGGGCACAGTCGTCAGCAAATAGCAAGTCTCTGATTACTGCTGCATTTGTTTTTGATTTTGCTTTAAGCCGCCTCGGGTTGAATAGGCAACCATCAAATCTGTATGATATATTTATCCCGTTGTTTTCTTTATTTGTGAATGCATCTGTCAGCATAGCGGAGAACATGATACTGAACAGTGTAGGTGCTAGGACACAGCCTTGTTTTACCCCGTTTGATACTTCGAAGGGCTCTGATGGTTCTCCACTTTCTTGGACACGAGCCTTCATGCCATCATGAAATAGTCTCACCATGGTTATGAATTTTTGTGGACAGCCATACTTTGACATGATCTTCCAGAGTCCTTCTCTGCTAACAGTGTCGAATGCCTTTGTTAAGTCGACATATATTGAGAACAGGTCAGCATTTTGTTCTTGGCATTTTTCCTGGAGCTGCCTTGCTGCAAAGATCATGTCAATGGTTCCAAGCTCTTTTCTGAAGCCGCACTGGCTTTCTGGTAGTAGACCATATTCTATGTGTTACATGAGCCGATTTAGTAGGATGCGTGCAAGGATTTTGCCAGCAATAGAGAGAAGAGATATTCCTCTGTGGTTGTCGCAGATCTGGCGGTTTTCTTTTCGCTTGTATAAATGAACAATTTTGGCATCTTTAAAGTCTTGTGGTATTGACTCTTTTTCCCACATAATTAAGAAGAGCTTATGAAGTCTTTCAATCAGGGCTAATCCACCTTTTTTGTAGACCTCTGCGGGAATGGAGTCAGCTCCTGTGGCTTTTCCGCTTGCGAGCTGTTGAATGGCAAGATCGGTTTCCTTTAGCGTAGGGGGATCATCCATTTTTTCATTTATTGGTACTTGCTGTAGCCTGTCTATGGCCGCTTCATTTATGATGGAAGGTGTATTGAGAACCTTTTCGAAGTGCTCTGCCCTGCGTTTTAGGATTGTCCCATCAGCATTTAATAGAGGGGATGAGCCTGACTTTGTGGGTCCATAGATTTCGTTTATGGCATGGTAGAAGTTCTTCATATCATGCTTGTCAGCATATATATATATATATATATATATATATATATATATATATATATATATATATATATATATATATATATATGAGGAATTAAGACAAGAGTAAAAAAATTCTTGAACTAACTTTACGAATTTTTTTTATATTTTGCTATTGTTCATTTACATCCATCATTTCAACACGAATGTATAGTAGTACTTAATATGAAGTGTATAACTGTTTACTCTCGTGCATAATGTTCCGGAACCATGGAACTATCTTATTAGTCGTTGCTTTTCTTGCGACTACTGTCAAATTAACTGTTCTAACACTTGAAAATTTTCAAATAAAAAGAAAAGCTTTTTCAAAGATTAATGTGGTTACTTAAAATGTGAAAGTTTAAGTTTCTTAAAGTGTGGATATACAGCTTCTGGCACCCATAAAACTCCCGCGAAGGAACTGACTATAACTTCTCTTTCAGGTCATAATTTGCTTGGAGGTATGTCATCTGGAGCTGAGCCAGCTTCTGCATTAAATGGTGAACTGAGGCTATTGAAAACTGATTTTAAGTTCTTGACGTCATAAAATTTGTTTTGAAATTCCACAATCAAGGAATCCAAATAAGTCTTGTACTTTTCAACCATTTCACTAGAAATAGTTTCACCTTTCAGCTAAGGTAAAATGATAAAGCCTTAATTTCTCTTGCTGGCCTCAAGAAATGGAATAGCTTTGTTTGAAAAGATTTAAGATGCACATACATTTCATGTGCAAACCACAAATTGCAATGCTTCCGATGATAAACATGAAGTCTGTCTTCAACTCTTCATTCGAAATATTAGTAACAAAGTCACAGTCAATGTCCATCAAGGAACCTAACATTTTCTTCATTGAGATTCCATGTTGATCTAATTATTGGCCAGTGAATACTACTGAGTTACCCAATATCAGAATGTTTTAATTCCAAATCTTCACGTACTTTTCGGAACTGCCAGTCGGGTCGGCCTTGGATACTTGGAGGCCCCGAATAAAATATAAAAATACAAAATAAAGGGAAAAAAACTAAAATTATGCAATTTATTAAAGACGTAGTGTACTTCAAACAATAACATTGAATTCAAGTTTCACTGTTTTCCTTCTCTTTTAATCAAAGCGTATTTCCTTTGCGAGGTCCGCAACTATCACGGACCTTAGAAGCTGCATACTTTGACTATGCCTAGGGACGGCCCAGGGGACGGACGGCCCTGTGCACAATATGCTATTACTGACTTCTAATGTCATAATACGTTTCAATTCAGTGTAGATTTTTGTAAACTTTCCAGTTACTAGTTTATCGTTGGGATATTTTCTTTATTTTATTAAAAAGGTTGTTTTTCTCAGTCAAAGCTTCATCAGTTGTTACCCTTGCCATCTTGTACAAGCCAACCCAACTCTTTCGACACAGTTCTTCATAGCATTGAATAAATACTGGCCTGGGCTTATGTCTTTTACTGAATTTATCAAAATATTGCTATTAAATATAATGTTCGTTTACTTTAAACTTTTTAATAGGACGTTTAGAGACAATGTTTCTTTAGCCTCTTCATTATAAGTAAGAATCAAAAGTTTCAATAAATTCTATAGATATTTACAATGATTTATTTTTTATATATTTGCAATTTAATATATGTAATGTGTGGGCACGCTTGATTTATTTAGGTTTTCGCGGGCCGCATAAAACACTTCGGTGGGCCGCGGGCCGTAATTTGCCCACCCCTGTCGTAGACGATCGGTCTATGCCTTATCAATGGGCCTCACAAGAAGTTTGGCCATTATTTACATTCTATATAGCATTTGTTCTCTTCTGTATTTAGAAATAATTTCAAAGCATTTACACCACTTTTGAACGTATGCTGATTTAAACGTCTAAACATGTTAATTCCAATCTAAATGAGTAAAATGAAATAAATATTTTAGCTCATAAAAAGGAACAGTATAAAAATTGGCTCAGATTTTCAATGCTGTTATTTGCTTTTCCTAATCGCTAATTTAAAACACATTCACAGACTTCAAGAGCGATTCTGACGGCACAGGCTCTGGCGTTGATGGCGACTGCACCTATTTATGCAATACACTCAACAATACATCAAAGGCATCTACAACGACATCCTCTGTTCAAGCGAATGATCGGCCTCAAGAGTTTTGTACATGTAATAATAAAATGTGTAAAGTTTAAAATTAAGGTATATGAATAGATCTACAATTTTCTCTCTCTCTCTCATTCAACACACACTTATCTACAGACGTCAAGAGAAGCTCTGGTGCTGAGCTCAACTGTTTCGATGTAGATTTAACTCAATGCGGCATGGTCCACGTCAAAGATTCAACCACAGCCAACACGCTGATGACAGATACAACGTTTCACCCACAACCTACAAGCTTGCCTCAAGAGGTGTGTGACTGTAGAAAGGATACCTTACAGTCAAGTAAGCTTAGAAAATAAACAAACAAATATAAAAACATACTTAAAACAGCAAAGTTTAGGTTCAGTTCAGCGAGAATTCTACAAACTGTGATGATTTCTGTTTCTTTATTGCCTGATATTTCGTCATATAGTAATAATGGCTCAAACTGAACCATCTTGCCGGAGGTGTCTATAAACAACTTGACAACAAACTGAACCATCTTGCCGGAGGTGTCTATAAACAACTTGACAACAAACTGAACCATCTTGCCGGAGATGTCTATAAACAACATGACAACAAACTGAACCATCTTGCCGGAGGTGTCTATAAACAACTTGACAACAAACTGAACCATCTTGCCGGAGATGTCTATAAACAACTTGACAACAAACTGAACCATCTTGCCGGAGATGTCTATAAACAACTTGACAACAAACTGAACCATCTTGCCGGAGATGTCTATAAACAACTGGACAACAAACTGAACCATCTTGCCGGAGATGTCTATAAACAACTTGACAACAAACTGAACCATCTTGCCGGAGATGTCTATAAACAACTTGACAAACAAACTGAACCATCTTGTCGGAGATGTCTATAAACAACTTGACAACAAACTGAACCATCTTGCCGGAGGTGTCTATAAACAACTTGACAACAAACTGAACCATCTTGCCGGAGATGTCTATAAACAACTTGACAACAAACTGAACCATCTTGCCGGAGATGTCTATAAACAACTTGACAACAAACTGAACCATCTTGCCGGAGATGTCTATAAACAACTTGACAAACAAACTGAACCATCTTGCCGGAGATGTCTATAAACAACTTGACAACAAACTGAACCATCTTGCCGGAGATGTCTATAAACAACTTGACAACAAACTGAACCATCTTGCCGGAGGTGTCTATAAACAACTTGACAACAAACTGAACCATCTTGCCGGAGATGTCTATAAACAACTTGACAACAAACTGAACCATCTTGCCGGAGATGTCTATAAACAACTTGACAACAAACTGAACCATCTTGCCGGAGATGTCTATAAACAACTTGACAACAAACTGAACCATCTTGCCGGAGATGTCTATAAACAACTTGACAACAAACTGAACCATCTTGCCGGAGATGTCTATAAACAACTTGACAACAAACTGAACCATCTTGCCGGAGATGTCTATAAACAACTTGACAAACAAACGGAACCATCTTGCCGGAGATGTCTATAAACAACTTGACAAACAAACTGAACCATCTTGCCGGAGATGTCTATAAACAACTTGACAACAAACTGAACCATCTTGCCGGAGATGTCTATAAACAACTTGACAACAAACTGAACCATCTTGCCGGAGATGTCTATAAACAACTTGACAACAAACTGAACCATCTTGCCGGAGATGTCTATAAACAACTTGACAACAAACTGAACCATCTTGCCGGAGATGTCTATAAACAACTTGACAACAAACTGAACCATCTTGCCGGAGATGTCTATAAACAACTTGACAACAAACTAAACCATCTTGCCGGAGATGTCTATAAACAACTTGACAAACAAACTGAACCATCTTGCCGGAGATGTCTATAAACAACTTGACAACAAACTGAACCATCTTGCCGGAGATGTCTATAAACAACTTGACAAACAAACTGAACCATCTTGCCGGAGATGTCTATAAACAACTTGACAACAAACTGAACCATCTTGCCGGAGATGTCTATAAACAACTTGACAACAAACTGAACCATCTTGCCGGAGATGTTTATAAACAACTTGACAAACAAACTGAACCATCTTGCCGGAGGTGTCTATAAACAACTTGACAAACAAACTGAACCATCTTGCCGGAGATGTCTATAAACAACTTGACAAACAAACTGAACCATCTTGCCGGAGGTGTCTATAAACAACTTGACAAACAAACTGAACCATCTTGCCGGAGATGTCTATAAACAACTTGACAAACAAACTGAACCATCTTGCCGGAGATGTCTATAAACAACTTGACAAACAAACTGAACCATCTTGCCGGAGATGTCTATAAACAACTTGACAAACAAACTGAACCATCTTGCCGGAGATGTCTATAAACAACTTGACAAACAAACTGAAGAAACGTATGATTTTGTTTTCTTTCTTCAATGTGAAACTTCTTCAAACTGTTAAACATATACGTAGACTTTCTATTTAATACCAACTTTAATTGAATATATTGATAATATTAAACTATTTACTTATACAACTTCAATTGATGTAACTTATTACCTAAAGAAACTTAATGATACAACTTTAACTAGTGGACCCGCAACTGTTAAAGAATTAAGTACAACACAAGAATCAGTTTCAATGCAAGAATCTTTTACTATTACTTGCTTTCTCCCAATTTATACTTTTTTAAACCGTATTTTCCAGAATCTTAGAAACTTTTAAATATTTTATTTACAATGACCTTCTAGGAACTGACGTATGCAATTTTTTACCCTGACCTCTTTCCCTGATTGGATGATATAATTAACGTGTGTTTGTTTTGCGTCTTCTCTGACCTGACCCCAGCTTTCTAGAAACAGTATCGACTCGTGACACAAAACTTTGAGGTGGTAGTGCAAGACGTCTAGAGGTTGTATCATTGGCTGGCAACTCAAGCCCTATTTCCGTCTTCAAATACAGGACTACAGGAGCTCCGTTGTAAAATGAATCATGGGCGTAGCCAGGATTTTTTTTCGGGAGATGGTTAAGGGGGATTCCCCCCCCCCCCGCTAAAAATAAAGTATATTTCCGGTATTGAAAGCAAACAAAATATATTTTCTGAGGTATCTAAATGCATTATCCAGATATTAAAAAAGTTTATTTCAAAAACCTAAGCCACTGGTAGAAATTTGTAACATCTCTTGGCTACGCTCTTGGAATTAAGTGACTGTAGTTTGCTTTAGATTTGATATTGAAAAGGAAAGTTTTATAGTCAAAATCATCTGTTGAGGGGTTTTAAACTAAAAAATCTCTGGAGTATTTTTTTTGTGCAAATTCAACGCTCCATGTAGCTACGCTCATAGAATTTGGTGAGAGTAGTTTGCTTTAGAATAATATTGAAAAGGGGGTTTTCAACCTCAAAACCCTCTGTAGGTTGATTTTAAACTCAAAACCATCTTGAGGATTTTTAAACTCTAAACTTTAAAAGAAGTCATCTGGACTTTGATACGCCCAAGGAATTTTAGTGTATAATTTAAGAGGTATTTTTTAGCATCAAACCCCGCTGGAGGGGGTTTTAAACTCAAAACCCTCTTTGGCTACGCTAATAGCATTTTGAGTGCGCAATTTGCTTTTTTTATATTGAAGAGGTATTTATTAGCTTCGAACGCCACTAAAAAGGTAGGGGGGGGGGAACTCAAAACCCCTTTGGCTAAACTCATAGAATTTTGAGAGTGTACTTTGCTTTTTTTATGCTGAAGAGGGGGGGAGTATCGTAAATTTCGGAGGGGGGTTAAAATCTAAATCTTCCTTAGCTATGCTCTTGGAATTTGGGGATTGTCGTTTGCATTATTTTTTTTGTTTTATAGAAACGGGGAGTTATAAATGAGGGGGTTTAACTACAAAACCCCCTGGTAGGAGGTTTTCAACTTAAACCCCTATTGGCTGCTCTGGGGCAAGTGATGGTTTAGTATTAAAATCTCACCTAAAATAAACAAAATCAAAGCAAAAAATCAGTCACTTAATTCCTACTCTTTCCCCCCAAGGGGAGGGTTCATTTCGGGGGGGGGGGTTGAATCTCCAACCCCCCCCCCCCTGGCTACGCCCATGAAATGGATGTTGAAGTTCAAGTTTGTCATTATAAAGTTGTGGTGTGTTGTTGAAAGATCGCTTGTTTTTTTGGGGTGTGAAAGTACATGATCTTTGTCTCGGGTTCGACCTTCGCATACTGGTGTTCACAATTTTTGTTTAACACAACTTTCTTTTAAAGTATAGGCATTGCGTTATGGTGCAATAACTTTTGTGAACCAGTGTGGAGGGGGATGAGGGGGTTTTCGTGCTGCCTTTTCAAAAGCTGATGCCGACACGCTACCCACTGCGCTATACAAGTATTTATTTTAAAAAGTAGTAGGCTTTATTTCTTTTGTTAGTTTCAATTTTTTTAGCCAACGATCTAATTCTCTACACAAGGCTTATCTCCCCTTAGCCAGTACTGTCTCTACATAAAACTAAATTAATAAATTATGACTATATGATCAATAATTGGGGAATTTTTCGATTGATCCTTGTGTTGTCAATGATAATAAATAATTATGCAAAGTTTAAACTTGGTCTAAGATTGGGCAGTGGGAGTAATTATCTGTAAAATATTTGTACTAGACATAGTGATATAAGCTTTGTAAAAAAATTAAATAAAAAAATTGTGTGAGGTTTACTTGTTAAGTTATATAAGCTAAAATTTTTCTTCTTTCTTTTTAGCAGACGACAAAGCCTTCCAGGTGGTTGCTATAGTCTTTGGATGTCTGCTCTCAATTTCCTTTGTGGTGAACATCATGTAACTATTTTGTATTATTTTGCATTATTCGTTTGTTCTCTTTAATAGAGTTCAGTGTCCGGTAATAAAATTATCAATAAATAGCTAAAAATTCTTAGCATATTTCGTTTTTAACATTACCTCAATTCTAGTCAGAACTTCGTGGACCTGGATCCAGAAACATGGACAGCTGATCTCAAAAATGGTTCTAACAGTTTTCCTAGAACTTTAACAGTTGATGTATATTGCTGAGAATAGAATTAATTTGACAGTGATAATAATAATAATAATAATATAATGGCCGCCGGAAGCTATGGCGTGTTTTCCTTCTCTCTGACTCAGTGCACTTTTTAGCGAGATCAAGGAAGTATTTGTACTCTAGACTTGACAACTATTGAAGTACTGCTACATGGTTGTAGATCTGCATGTATTTAGGATGTTTAAATGCATTTAGGTATGAAGATTTTCATAGATTTGAGATCACTTCTTATCCTAGACTAGCGACGCCATTTTTGCTGCGTCACTTCCAAGTTTGCTAGATCTAGATCTTCAAAGTTTGTCTACGGAGATAGTAGTTCAAACTAAACAAACTAACGCACGTTCATTTCTGTTGGATCGACTGAATTGTGAGGAGTACGGGCCCATTGCTTCTCCCAGGACAATGATGAATAAGGAATAAAGTACACAGGCGGTAGAGTCTAACTAAATTATTATTCACCAATGAGTCGAGTGTTTACTGAAGGTAATTCACAACCTCATGACCAAACACAAGAGGTCAGTCTACTCCCTGACTCGCACCCCACACAATTGAGAGGTGCTGTTGGTGGTAGAACAAGAGGAGCCAAAAGGATCAAATGGACGAGAGAAATTAATATTGACATTATCAAATCGTTCCTCCGTATAAATAACTGTCATGATAAATCTCTCCCAGGTTACAGGCAAAAACTCTTCCAGGAATTCAACAAAATATATCCTAATCTAAACCTTACAGAGCAGAATGTTGTAGACAGACGGTTTGTAATAATTAAAAAATGCTATTTGACCCCTGCAGAAAGCTAAACGTCAAGAAAGTGACAAACACTTACATTAATGAAATAATACAGTTTTAGTCAAGTATTTTGAAACACCAAAAAAAGTGTTTGAGATACACCTCGCTACATACTGCGCCGCTGTGGCTGTCAGGAAGATCTCTGGACAAAAGACCTTCGAGCTAGGCCCAATCAATCAGACACCAAATCAACAAGTGCCAGCATGGAAAAGGCGCCTTGAAGACAATATTAATCAGATGAGGAGCCAAATGGATAAAATTGGACAATATCTGGGAAACAACCATTCCGCGAAAATTCTTAACAAAATGAAGTCCATATCAAGAACAACTGGGATCAAACTGACGGACTGTGACAGCCACACACAACTCTTATGTTTGAAAGATACGCTGAGACAGAAAGTTAAACTAAAGGGAGCTAGATTAAAGCGCTAGAACGAAACCACTAAAAGGAAAGAGCATAATGCTCTATTTCATCACAAAAGAAAACAGTTCTTCCGTAAACTAGCTGATAAATTTCAAAACATTGATAGCACTAAACACGACGCGTTCATCGACTATTGGGCAGCGCTTTGGTCCGACCCTCTACATTACAACATACAGGCTAACTGGATCGACGAAATCCAAACTAAAAACAACCTAATACCTAAAATGCTTCATGAGGATTTCACAGCCGATGAAGTCTCAGCAGCTATATAAAAAAACTCACAACTGGACTGCTCCTGGGCCGGACAATATACACAACTTTTGGTTGAAAAAACTTACGGCCATACATGTACCACTAGCATCAAGTTTTAACGAGTTAA
Organism: Biomphalaria glabrata; assembly: GCF_947242115.1. Classification (NCBI taxonomy): domain Eukaryota; kingdom Metazoa; phylum Mollusca; class Gastropoda; family Planorbidae; genus Biomphalaria; species Biomphalaria glabrata. Next base: position 34,658,358 of record NC_074712.1, on the reverse strand, counting down.
TATCAGAACCATCTTCAATGCTGTTAGAACTCACTGAAGGGAGAACATCTCTCCTCTCCAAAAAAAAGTGACCCGAATCAACCATCAAACTACCGCCCTATCACTTGTCTGTCAGTTGTGTATTAACTTCACTATTAAAAAGTAAAATGTATAAATTTTGCTCTACCCATGAGTTACTAGTAGAGGAACAACAAGGTTGCACTGAAGAGTCTATGGGCTGTAAATTACAGCTAACTATAGATGGTATTATATTGCACCAAGGTAATAGAAGAAAAAGAAACTTACACTTGTGCTACATCCACTACAAAAACGCATTCGATTCAGTTCCACATGATTGGCTGTTGAAAACCCTGGAACTTTATAGAATCAACCCAAGAATAAAAGAACTAGTAAAAGTCTGTATGGATAATTGGAAGATAAGTCTACATCTTAATCTTGATAAACTAAGGTCTGTGCACATAAGAAGAGGTATATACCAGGGTGACTCTATCTCCGCTCTGGTTCTGGCTAGCTTTTAACCCACTATCTAAATTACTCCATAGCACTACAAAGGGTTTTAGGGTTGACACTAAATGTACAAAGTCTGTGTCTCACCTGTTATACATGGATGATTTAAAGTATATGCAGAGAACGAGCAAAAGTTACATAACTTAATGAAGACCACAAAACGCTTTAGTGACGATATCTGTATGTCTTTTGGCTTGGATAAGTGTGGCATCATAAGCATAAAAAAGGCAAGGCAGCCAACACTAGCATTGCATTTGAAGGCATCGAAGAACTGAACTCTGCCTCCCTTTATAAATATCTTGGAAAAAAAACAGAATGCCACGATAAATCATAAGAAAATAAAAGAGGACTGTCTTGGTAAATACAAGCAGAGAGTAAATAAAATTCTGAACACAAAACTGTCTGGCAGTAACCTCATCACTGCAATGAATATCTGGGCCGTCCCAGTGCTCCTTTACACATTCGGTGTCATCAAATGGACTGACACCGACCTACATGTCATTGACAGACTCGCGAGGAAATTATTAACCAAATTTCGATGTTTGCACCCCAAGTCCTCCACCATAAGGTTATACCTTGCCGAGGAAGGATGGAGGCAGTGGATTGCGGAACATCCTCAAACTGTGTAAGACGCAAGTTTAAAAAATACGATCAAAACTTCACGCCTCCAGCAATGAACTAGTTTCCTTCCTACGGAAATACGACTCCGATGCGACCCCTCTGAACCTGTTGATGTTAATGTCGGTCTGGACGACGTAGGGCATGAGATTCGCCAGTGGGAAGAAAAAAACATTCCATGGAGAATTCCCGGCTTCATTAGATGGGGACAACATTGACAAGGATGCTTCCTTAGCATGGCTCAAAGCAGGTCATCTCTACCCTGAAACGGAAGGTTTTGTTACAGCAATACAGGACAAAGTAATCAGGACAAAAAATTACGAGAAACATATCATAAAACCCAATGTTGTTGACAAATGCCGAAAATGTGGAAAAGTGGGTGAGTCAATTGAACACATAATGGCAGGATGTTCAACCCTATTGGAATCTGCCGACCTAGTTCGCCATAACCAAGTTGCAAAGCTATATATATATGTATATATGTAAATAGCAGGGCTGGACTTACCCATTGTGGGGCCCTATTGAAAACGGATTTCGCGGGGCCAAGTTTGAGTAGGGAAGCGGATAATAAGTGAAATTTAAGAGTTTGTATTAGAAAATAAATTCTTCCATGCATTTTATTCATTCTTTACTACGTACAGAAATACTTTACGAGCCTTGCGTGTAGCGAAGTCATACAGTATATCATAATAATTCTGTTTCCTACATAGATCATCTCAATAGCAGGAATTACCAAATGTTTCAATCTATCTTTGAGAATTGTTGACCTCAAGTAATTCTTCATTGGTTTGAGGCGCGAGAAGCTTCTTTCACCAGATTACACAATTACGTCTGATGCATAATGTCGCGCGTAAGATTGGCGTTTTCCATATTGAATGACACCCAAAATTACAATTTTCGTATATATATTTCCGTATTTTTTAAGCACTTTTTCGTATATTTTGCGCTTTCGGGAGATTTCCAGGAGCTCCTGGTAAATCGCCAGGAGGGCGCGGGAAATCTGTTTTAAGTTATAAAATGGTTTAAGTAATTAATTTATGCACCTTGAATTAGCGCGGGTCCTATGAATGTGCGGGTCCTATGAAAGTGCGAGTCCTATGAAAGTACTCCTGGTAAATCGACAGGAGGGTGCGGGAAATCTCTTTTAAGTTATAAAATGGTTTAATTTAATAATTTCTACACCTTGAATTAGAGCCGGCCCTGTGAATGTGCGGATCTTATGAAAGTGCCTGGCCCACTGCGGTCGCATAGGTTGCAGGCGCCTAAGGCCGGCCCTGCAAAATAGAGGCCTATGCTACGCCGCCTGTCGACTAGTAATCTTTATTATTCAAAAGGATATTTGTTTTACAAATTGTTTATTTATTAACTATGATCTTAAAGGAATATTTTATTATTATTACATGCCGTAGTCAGCGGTATTACCGAACCTATGCCAGAACTGAGTACATTTTAAGTAGCTACAAGTTTATTGGAGTTTATAAGCATTGCTTATATTTTTACGTAGGCCTAAATCTAATATAGATTACATCTAGAGTCTAGATCTAGGTAAAGTAGATGATGATCATCTAGTCTAGATCTTAAGAATTCTAAATCAGATTTTTAGGTCTAGTGTTAGATCTAGTTGACCATATAATGAAGAGACCAATAAACAATTGCATTAATAAGCCTTCCTCGCAAGCCAAATCAGAAAATGTGTATAATGACCTTGTTCGATACTCGCATTGAAACAAAAAAAAATTTTAATTCTTTTTTTTTTATTATTTTATTATATTTAAAGTTTAATATTGGAGGTATTGTCTTTTTTTTAAATATATTTTTAAAATATTTTTTTTGTTTATTTTTAAAAATACATCAATAAAAGTGCAATATTTTAATGCCGGTCACGATTTCACTTAACAGATTGTACCGATATAGAAAGACCTATATATTAAAGTATCAAAAGGAGACATTTCAGACGTCAAGGAACGATAACTCTTCTGTCAACGTGGTAGCAGTGAGTGCAGACGACAATTACGAAGTATGTACATCTGACGAGAGCAGCTCCGGACAAACTCAGAGGCGTGTCATCGACGTGGTAGATTGTGGAAATTATAGTGAAGTAAAGGACGAGGAGTTAGCCTGTCATGATATCGCCAATGGTCACAGAGTGGGTGTAGGTTCTGTAAACCCAGCTGACCAGGCGACCTTGTATACAATATTGGACCACAAAGGTTCTCACCTTGTACTTAAGGACCCCTCACATGTATACGGTCTAAACAGCGGAAGTGCCCCATCCCTAGAGAGGCCACATGACAATTACGAAGTGTGTGCTTCTGATGAAAGCTCTTCCAATAAATTTCAGAGGCATGTCAGTGATATGGTAGATAGTGGAAATTATAGTGAGGCGAAGGAAGTGGGCCTAGTCGAACGTGGCATCAGCAATGGACAAGAAGTGTGTGGGGGTGAAAGTTCTGATAATCTGTCTCAGACGGGCACCTATACAGCACTGAACCACAAAGGTTCTCACCTTGCTCTAAATGACCCCTCACATGTATATGGTCTTAATAGCGGTGGTACCCAATCGTCATTTGATGAATTGTCAAACAATCAATAAAGAAATGATTTATTATGAGAAAACTATGAATGTATACATATTTGTTATGATATAAATCTAACTCAGCAGTTCAAATGTGTCAATGTCTCAGTGTCAGTGTCAGTGTGATAGCGTGTCTCAGTCTCAGTGATAGCGTGTCTCAGTGTCAGTGATAGCGTGTCTCAGTGTCAGTGTCAGTGATAGAGTGTCTAAGTGTCAGTGATAGCGTGTCTCAGTGTCAGTGATAGCGTGTCTCAGTCTCAGTGTCAGTGATAGCGTGTCTCAGTGTCAGTGATAGCGTGTCTCAGTGTCAGTGTCAGTGATAGCGTGTCTCAGTGTCAGTGTCAGTGATAGCGTGTCTTAGTTTTAGTCTTTGTTTAAAAAGACGTTATTTGCTTTTTTTAAAAATCTGTATTCACTTTTTGTTCTGTATCACATTTAGCCAAAAAGAGCCAACAACTTATTCATCCCATACCTGATGTACAAATAGTCAAATAAAACTGAATAGTTTAAAATTATCTGTCACTTCCGAATAGCGGAAACGACAACTGGTTATTGAATATTTTTGTTTAAAAAATGTGTGCAAGAAATGTATGAACGTCGTTAAATGTTACAATTATTGTGTTGTTGTTTATTTTTGGGAACAACCCAAGCTTATCATTACGATGAGCTAATAGACATGGTCTGACACTGCTAGGATCCAAGTTCTATTCAAGAAAACAAAACTCATTGAAGTCTATAGGCAGTTACCAATAAGTATGTTTAATTATATAATGATGTGACATACCGGCCTATGACTTAGTAACATGAATTTTCTTAGGCATAATTAGGGGCCCAAGAGTTCGCAATCGGCAATTGTTTAGTCGATACAAAATAATTCTATTTCTTAACCTCCAAATATAATTGTCTAAGATACTGTAATGCGTTGTTATAATTATTGTTAAAGTCATTACCTGGTAATGATAAAGTCTATATAAATAAAGAAAAATTAAAATAATTGTGTCGATATAACTATCTGTGGTGGTAGTGATAGAAGCAGAAGCATTACTTTGGAACATTCATTCATGTATGTGTTTTGTCTGCAGAAGTTGCACCTTCCATCAAGTAGGGCCCTAATTTTTCAAATCTATCTGGTCCTTTTTAATTAATGCTACTCTCAGAAACTACTCGTTTTTCTGTCCATTTACATTTTTAAACTAATGTTTGATAATGATTATGTAATGTCATCGTTTATAATAATTAATCTTGTTGGTTTTATTGTCATTATGTATCGTTGCTATTACTAACAAATACAATTACATGCCATAACACAATTCTTATTCAATAGCCGCTTTTCTAAAGTGACTTAATTGGAGGTCATTTAAATATTTCAAATTTTGCAATAGGATATCAGACAATGAATGGACGAATCCACTGATTAGTACAAATGACAATAGATATGATCAGACTGAATAACTTTATGCATAGATAACAATAATTAACATATGTTTAATATTATATACATTAAAGATAAGCCCTAAAGTGGAGCTTAATAACGGCAGTAATGCTTCTACTTCATTTGTAATTATTAACTATACTATTGTTGTTGTTTTTTTGTCTTCTAAATTTAAAGAATTATGAGTCTAACAATTCTTTTCTTTTTTTTTTTTCATGTTTTTAGAAAATTGATATCTTTATGTTAATTATTAAATCTTCCTTAATTATTTAATTTAAAATGAGTATTCATTTAAGTTAGAGGAATATGATAATACTTTATTTGTCGATTTGAAAGTAAGAATACAATTTAAAATACCATTCAATATTTTTTTTTAATTACTCATACTTAGCAATGTTAGCGGCCACCGAAAGGGGAATAGCCGATATTAGATTTCTGCGATCTGTCTGTTCGTCCGTCTATCCCATTTAAATCTAAAAAATAAGAAAAGATACTGTAATTCCGATATCATGATATTTTAAATCTTTCAAAGCTCTGATGAAAAAAAAAACAACTAATATTTTCTTTTCTGAAAGTGAAAAGTCTCATTTTTTAAATGAACTGTGCAAGCAGGTTTTTTTTTTTCATTAAATACACCATTTTTACAACTATTCAATATTAATAGTAAAAAAAAAATAGAAAAAAAAAAGCACATGACAATATATTGTAAACACATTTAATTATTTTTTTATAAATAATGTTATAAATAAATGTTTATTTTTAAATTAAATATTTTCTTTAATTCAAGCATTTTTTACAACAAAATGTTTACATGTATTTTCAAAGAGAAAGAATCCATTGGGTAAGTCGACTATAATTGAAAACAACAAATAATAAGCAATGTTTCATAAGTCACGTGCAATGTGTTCGTGCGCGCACACACAAACACACACACTCACATATATATACAGATACCTAAAGACATGGGCGTAGCCAGGGGGGGGGGGTTCTTGGGGTTCAAACCCCCGCCCCCCCCCCGAAATGAAATCCCCCCCCCGCAGGGGGGAGGGGGAACGGAATTAAGTGACTGATTTTTGCTTTCATTTTGTTTATTTTAGGTGAGATTCTAATACTAAATCATCACTTACCACAGCACAGCCGAGGCAGTTTTGAGTTAAAAACCCTCTACCAGGGGGTTTTGAGTTTAAATCCCCCTACCAGGGGGTTTTGAGATTTAAAAAAACCCTATCAGGGGGTTTTGAGATACAAATCCCTCTACCAGGGGGCTTTGAGTTTAAAACCCCCTACCATAGGTTTCTGCAGTTAAATCCCCCTCTGCTATAAAACAAAACAAAAAAAAATGTAAACAATCCCCAAATTCCAACAGCACAGCTGAGGAAGATTTTGATTTTAAAACCCCCTCCAAAATTTACGATAAACCCCCTCTTCAATATAAAAAAGCAAATTAAACACTCAAAATTCTATGAGCGTAGCCAAAGGGATTTTGAGTTTTACCCCCCCCCCCTCCAGTTGGGGTTTGAAGCTAAAAAGTACCTCTTAAATATAAAAAAAAAAGCAAATTACACACTATAAAATCTATGAGCGTAGCCAAAGGGGTTTTGAGTTTAAATCCCCCTCTTCCAGATGGCTTTTTCTTTAAAGTTTAAAACCCCTACAGATGGTTTTGAGTTTAAAATTCCCCTACAGAGCGTTTAGAGTTGAAAACCTCTCTCTTCAATATTATTTTAAAGGAAACTACAGTCACCAAATTCTATGATCGTAGCTAAATGGGGTTTTGAATTAAAAACAAAACAAAAAAACTCCAGAGATTTCTTAGTTTAAAACCCCTCAACAGATGATTTGACGAAAAAACTTTCCTTTTCGATATAAAATCTAAAGCGAATTCCAGGCATGCAATTCCAAGAGCGTAGTCAAGAAAGGTTACAAATTTCTACCAGTGGCTTGGGCTCCATTAATACAGTGTGAATAGTCTTCTGCCGAAATTGAAAAACATTAAATGTGGCTCAACAAAGATGTCTAAGACAGATTTTAGGTGTCAGTCATAGAGATCGGGTCTAAATCAAAGAAATCATATGCCGAACTGGGAGTCGAATCCTTAGTAAGGTTGTGACAGAGCGTCGCATGAGGTTTTGCGGGACATGTTCTACGACAAAATGAATTACGCAAAATAAGAGTTGCGGAAACAGCTTGCCGGAAAATGCGCCGAACGGCGCGAGAGGGTCTAAGTTAGTAAGAATAGCACATTTGGTTTTTGAAATAAAAATTTTTAATAGTAAGATAATATGCACTGTAGATACCTCAGAATATGCATTTTTTAGGCTTTTAATACCAGAAATAGTGCTCGGCGGCGGGGCTTCGCCCCGCGCTTGGGAAGCGTTACGAACTCCCCCAGATCCCCTTGCTAGCAAGGGCGGGGAGTCTGCAATAAACAATAAACGTCTTCCGAAAGGGTCAGAATGTAATAAAGATTAATTATGTACACACACACACACACACGCACGCACGCACGCACGCACACACACACACACACACACACACACATACATACATACAGACATACATACATACATACATACATACATACATACATATATATATATATATATATATATATATATATATATATATATATATATATATATATATATATGTATATATAATATTTTTCCGCCGGGGGGGGGGGGGGTCGGGGGAAATCCCCCCCCCAAAACCCTCCCCGAAAAAAATCCTGGCTACGCCCATGCCTAAAGATGTTAATTAGATGTTTATAGTTGCTAATGTTAGTCAATGAAGAGGAAATGTCAATTCTCGGATCAAATGAAAGACTAAGTATCCGTGTTTTGATGACGGGCGCACTGAAAATGAAGCTAGGTGTGTCGTTTGTGATTCGTAAGTGTCGGTTGCAAAAAATGGGCAGCCCTGATATAGAGCATTATGTTGTGAGCGAAAAATACGGAAATACGATAACAATGTCAGATCTTTAATCTGCTCGTGTGTCTTTTGCGTCATCTCAATAACTCTTCTGGTATTACTAATATGTCTGCTGTGTTAATTAAATGCTTTACTTCACGCCCTATTTGATGTTGCGCATGCTCACTCTAAGTCTACTGAGTACTATTACCATGACGTATGGAATAAGGAATAAACTCCAGTTCAGCAGACAACATATTTATTTACTATAGAATATAATAACAATATGCTGGCAATTACAGCCATCAAGGATTATACATCAGGCTTCATATACATATATCCAAAGAAATATCCTAAGTACACAATTTATAGTGTTACGATCCTCTATCCTAATCAGGCCTTCTGTAAACACTGCTAAACACAACACAACACATCAAGAACTTGACAACAAGGCTCCAAATAAACTGGTACTTTAATAATGAGTGAATAAGTAGCTAACAGACAATACTAGACAATTGGCATCAAACACATCAACAACTAAAATGTCACTCTGTACATCACCGTACAAAACTCTACTGTCTCTCTTTCTGGACTTGTACATCAACACCTGAAGACTCAACCAGAACAGACTTCATGGCCGACTAACAGTCCCGGTCTCGACGCTCTCCGGTCTTGAACTGCCGCTTTCCTACACATTGTGTCACTAGTACACGCAGGCTTTCGATCACATGACCATAACATTGGTCATATTTGCGTGTAATCGTGTAATCGTAGTACTGTCCCTTGTCCATGGCCCCGCACGATTTATGTTTAATCAAATAAATATGTCAAGTATAGTTTGTCTCATGGGCGTAGCCAGGGGAGGGGGTCCGTGGGGTTCAAACCCCCCCCCCCCCCAGAAATGAAATCCCGCAGGGGGGGGGGGATAGGAATTTAGTGACTGATTTTTTGCTTTGATTTTGTTTATTTTAGCTGAGATTTTAATACTAAACTATCACTTGCCCCAGCACAGCAAATGAGGTTTTGAGTTTAAAACCCCCTACCAGGGGTTTTCGAGTTTAAAACCCCTGCCAAGGGTGTTTTGAGTTTAAAACCCCCTACTAGGGGGTTCGAGTTTAAAACTCTCTACCAGGGGGGTTTGAGTTTACAACCCCCCATACCAGGGGTTTTCGCATTTAAATTCCCCTCTTCTATAAAACAAAACAAACAAAAAATGCAAACGACAATCCCCCAAATTTCACGAGCACAAGGAAGATTTTTGATTTTTAAACTCCCTCTAAAATTTATGATGAACCCCCTTTTCAATATGAAAAAAAGAAAATTACTCACTCAAATTCTATGAGCGTAGCCAAAGGGGTTTTGAGTTAATCCCCACCCCCTCTTCAGTAGGGTTTGAAGCTAAAAAATACCTCTACAATACCCGGTATAAAAAAACGCAAATTACGCACTCAAAATGTTATGAGCGTAGCTAAATGGGTTTTGACTCAGTTTTGAATTTAAACCCCCCTTCAGCGGGGTTTGAAGCTAAAAATACTTCTTCAATATGAAAAAAAAAGCAAATTATGCACTCAAAATGTTATGAGCGTAGCTAAATGGGTTTTGACTCAGTTTTGAGTTTAAACCCCCCTTCAGAGGGGTTTGAAGGTAAAAAAATACCTCTTTAATATTAAAAACAAAGCAAATTATACACTCAACATGTTATGAGTGTATTCAAAGGGGTTTTGAGTTTAAATTCCCCTCCAGTGGAGTTTGAAGCTAAAAATTACATCTTCAATATAAAAAAAAGAAAATTAAATACCCAGAAATCTTTGAGCGTTGCCAAAAGGAGTTTTGAGTTTAAACCCCCCTTCAGAGTGATTTGATGCTAAAAAATACCTCTTCAATATAAAAAAAGCAAATTACACACTAAAATTATTTGAGTGTAGTGAAGACTATTTGGGGTTTTGAGTTTAAATCCCTCTTCTACAAATGGCTTTTTTAAAAGTTTGAAACCCCTCCAGATGGTTTTGAGTTTAAAATCCCCCTACAGAACGTTTTGAGGTGGAAAACCACTCTCTTCAATATTATTCTAAAGCGAACTACAGTTACTAAATTCTATGACCGTAGCTAAATAGGGTTTTGAATTTTAAAATAACAATATAAATGCAGAGAATTTTTAGTTTAAAACCCCCAATAAATGATTTTGACGATAAAACTTCCCTTTTCGATATAAAATCTAAAGCAAACTATAGTCACTTAATTCCAAGAGCGTATTCAAGAGAGGTTACATATTTCTACCAGTGGCGGGGCTCAATTAATAAAGTGCATTGAATTGAAAAACACTAAATGTGGCTCAACAAAGATGGCAAAGACAGATTTTAGGAGTCAGATAGAGATCGGGTCTAAATCAAGGAAATCCTATGCCGAACTGGGAGTCGATCCCTTAGTAAGATTGTGACAGAGCGTCGCATGAGGTTTGCGGGACATGTTCTCCGACAAAATGAATTACACATAAGAAAAGTTGCGATGACATCCAAGTACAACTTGGCGCCACACATTCATGGAGGTCCTCGGAGCAGGTGGGAAGAGGCTTCAGACATTACCACTGACAGACTTTTTTTTGAAACAGCTTGACGGCAAATGCGCCGAATGGCGCGTGAGGATATAAATCAGTAAGAATAGCACAATAGGTTTTTGAAATAAAACTTTTTAATAGCATTAAAATGCACTGTAGATACCTCAGAATATGCATTTTGTTGGCTTTCAATATCAGAAATAGTGCTTGGCGGAGGGGGGAGCCCCGCGCTGGGGGAGCTCCTAGCGCTCCCCCAGTCCCCATTGCTGGCAATACTGGGGAGTCTACAATTTTCCCACTAACTCCAGGAAGAACCTATTCTAGGGCACAATAAGCGTCTTCCTAAAGAATGATGGGTCAGAATGTAATAAAGATTATATACACACACACATACATACATATAAATATATTTTTTCGCTGGGGTGGGGGCGGGGGGGGGAAGAAAAAAATCCCCCCCCCCCCCCGAAAAAAATCCTGGCTACGCCCATAGTTTGTTTATTTAGTTCTGTTCAAACACTGGCCATAGTATTGTTGTTGTTGTTTTTTTTCTGTTTAAATGATGCAGAGTTGGCAAATATTTTTACCTTAGTTTGACATAGCAATATATAGGTTTGTGATCATGACTCATTGATACATAGAACTTGCTATAGGATGTTGATCTAGCAAAGATGGCGACTTTTGCGACAGTAGATTTAGTAAAATATTTATGTACCTGCGAGAAAAAATTTCCAATATGTCGACTGTATTTGTGTAAACACTGCCTAAAACTGAGGTGCATTGACTGCGTTCAGCATGAGGTAGGTACTTCGATAAAAATTTCAAAATGATCACAATGCAATGAAACCTATGTAGTTAGATAGAGCTTGAGAAATGATAATCATTGATAATGCTTTCCAATGATACCAATTTTATATTGCTGAGTTAATTGTGAGGGAAGTTATTAAATTTTTAGTGGCCAAAAATTAGCCTTCTTTAGCCTTTGTAAATAAAAAAAAAATCTGTGACCGAAACAACTGACAGGGACTTAAATTAACTGTATTATAAAAAGTCTTAAAGTAGGGATGTTAGAATATCCGGTGACACGCCCCTTTTATTAAGTCAAAAAACTGTTTCGACTTTTTTCTGACATTTTTTTTACATACCTTAAGGGGGTCAACGGGTCAAAAATAATCATTTTTCATTACAAAAATCGATTTTTCAAAAGTTGCATATATATATTATGTTAGAATAATATCTTATAAATGATATAGTTTAGCTAAAATCACTAAAATAAAGGTATTTTAATGTAAAAAATGAGTTAGAAAGGGGTAGGGGTAAGCTAACTTTGCTCTAAATGTTGAAAAAAATCGCCGTTTTACGATGCTGATTACCGCGTAGCCCGCCATAAAAGTGGGTCATGTTTGGTGTCTTTGAAAAGCCTATGGTCAGCTCTACAAGTCCATTTCAATGACTCATTCATCTAAAAATAACCTTAGCCTTGAAACTAGTTCAAACTAGACCACTACATGTGTCTCTATTCAAATCCGATTGGATCATGATGTGTATTTATGAAATAAACGATTTTGATTGGTTCCTTCCGGCCATGTGGTTCCGATGTTTACAGCAACAATGATGGCGTCCGTGAATCGAAAGAAGACCCTTTTGGATATTGTATGCTATCTTTGCCATTATTATTTATGGTAAGTACATGTTTCCTAATATTTTTTATAGATCTAGATATAGCATTATCATAAAAACATAGATCTAGGGGTCGGACAAGCACATATTCAGTGTTTAGGTCGTACTAGATCTAGTTTTAGTTACTACACTTTGACTTGTTGGGCTTGGCCTTGGGGCTAGGCCAGGCTAGTCTAAGGCTAAGGCTATCCTACTAGATCTAGATTCTAGATAGATCTAGATTCATATTCTAGATGCCTTAGTATTTGGATTGATCTAGTTCTATAAAATAGATTTAGAAACTTGATTTCGTTTTAGATCTATATAGGTCTATCTCTATCATCTATCTTGTCTACTTTAGTAAAGTCTAGATCTAGATCTCCATTTCATTATTTTCATGAGCAGTAAGATCGTATCCACTGCAGAAGAGAAGATTAGATTCTAGAATAGATATTAGATCTAGATCTATATATCTAATATAGTCTAGATCTAGTTGTTGCTTTTTCTAATTCTAGATCTAAAATAACTTTGATCTCAAGAATAAATAGTCTGAGTAGTGAATAAATGAATTATGAGTGAGTCCTGCTAGTGTAGATTTATTTACTAGATTTCTAGATCTAAATTTTACTGGGCTACAATGGCATACATACAATAACTTTTTCCTTTTTTTTCCAGTCTCAGGTTCTCCTGACTACCATTAGAAGTAATAATCTACCTAATCTGTTACAAGGATATAGACATTAGATCTACACACATTGGGAATTGTAGGTAAGAAAAAAAAGTTTTGTCCATTCATTTTTTTCTATCATTCTTTTTAGTTCTTGATTATATAGAGTAAATAACACTAATGCTATGTTTATCATTTGAATATTTTCATAATAGGCTATTTAATTTATATTTTCCTTTTCTTTATATCAACAGATCAAAACAACACATGCAGTGTACACTGACCCTTCCTCTTGTTGGAAGAAAACATCACCACATATACTAGTACCTCGTCAACCATCTACCCTGTCTGAAAGCTGCCTATATACTGCAGTATGACATAGAAGTACTTCATAATCAAACACCACATCACATGCTGCTTATCACAAATATAGCAACAATTTACACTTTATAGACCTTGATCTATATCATGCTAACAACCTGGGATTCTTTTCTCGTTGGATGCTGTTGTTGACCACCACCTCCAGCTACAAAGACTCTTACATCATTATAAAGTTCTGCCTATTTCATTACAAGATTCATCATCAAGCACTGCATGGTTCCAGGTGAACCAATTTATCATCAGCTACTGTTTCAACATAAATAAGGACCAGAGTTTTTCTGTCGTTGTAGCTGTACACATGCAATGAGCTTCAGTCTCGCCATGTCACATTATATCAGCATTTCTTACCATCTATAACATTTATACTGCACAGCATACATATGTGTATTATCAGCTAAATGGCTATATATAAAAAGCCATATCATATTACAATGAAGGACTATCTACTATAAAGGCACTGCACCCTACAATTATTCAGCCACCTAAAATATACAAGTTGTATTTATTTTCAAATACTGGTGCCATTCTATTTACTGGATTTATTATTGTGTGTACTCTTATCAAACCTCTAGTATGAGTACAAATAACATTAGGTGCTTATAAAAAAAAATGCAGGCCTGAAACCTGAGAAAGACTAGATTCCAAATTATTTGTACTGGTATAGGTAATTTTTTTTTTAACTTTGAAAAACTTCTTGTGTAAACCACAACCATATTCATATTAATTATATTTTAACTATTTATTTACTTATTATTTGCATGTATTTATAATTAAGGGATACTTTATCTTGATTTTTAGTTGTTTTGGGGCTTACATTAATGTCTGAAAAGTAAAAATTGGACTTATAATGTCTTCGGGTGAATTTTTTTTTTTTGCGCTGGAGGGGGGGGGGTAGTGTGGGGAAGCTATGTAAAGTAAAATTTAACAATATTTTAATAAATTCTGTGTTTGCTTCTATTCCTAGATGTTACATGAGCTAAATAAAACATCTTTTTGAACAATATACATACATATCTTGTTTTTCTCACTAATTGAAACTTTAATTTTGATTTTTCTCAAAATGTCTATTTTACATGGGTATGTGATCTTAAGAATCACTTTTCTCAAAAACTATCAGTTCAATTATAATAATATTTGGTATACATCTTTAAATATGGTCTTAGCACAGGATGACAATAGAAAATGTCATAAAATGTTTACAGGAAAAGAGTAAAGGACATTTTAATTGGTTACAATGGCTGAAAACGCTGTCCGCAGAAGAGGGTAAAATTTAAAAATTTATTTAAAAAAATCTATATACATTTTTCACAATGTCTCATTGTCATCCTGTAAGGAGATAGGGTGTCTATCAATATACCAAATTTCAGACCTGTAGCTTTAATGGTTATTTCAGAAACACATTCTTAGAAATGACATGATTTGACCCCTTGACCCCCCCCTTATGATGAAAAAAAGTTGAATTTCATTAAAAAAAATTTTTTTAAAGGCATATTATGTGTTCCTATGGTCAAATACATCATTTGAATACATTAAAAAGCCTAAAATGTTAAAAACAAAAAAAAAAGTTTTCAAGGTAGATGACCCCCTTAAAGGTGCACTTTTTTAACCTATTAATTGAATACTTCTCTGTAAAAGAGTTATAGTTTTTGATTGACCAATAAAAATGGCTTCCGGGAATGAAATTACGCTTTCCCACGTGGAGTAGAAGGTTTCGTTTTATTAGACTTAAATAAAGGTTCGATTTCCCTTGTGTATAGTTTAAAAAGCTCAACATTCCCACGCCTTTTGACTCTCCAGTATTGTAGAGCATTTTTCTGGCTAAATTTCAGTGCTTTACTTTTCACATAATACTGTGCACTTTGGATGCTATTAATTTTTTAATATTTAGCAGTTGAATCTAATGCTGGAGGCCATTGTTAACCATTGTAATTTTAGCCTTCTTGTTTACATGCCAAGATAACAGTGATTGGTCAGATTGGTCATGTGACATCAAACAATTTTCTGATAGGTTGAATTATTATAGCAGTTTAAAAAAAACTTAGACTGAAATGATGTTAAAATGGCTGACATTGATTTATTTCTGCAGTTACTCATTTTGAAATAGATGTAGAATTAGATCTAATGAGTATATAATATGCAGCTTAGTGTTCAGATATTTTAATAACAATAAACTTTCATTTGAAACATGTTTTTGGACTAGTTGATTAATATATAAGAAATGGCAAGCATATTTATTCAACACATTCAAATCTCCTCACATCGTGCCCATTGGTTGCTATGATAAGGACAAGCACACATAGAAAATTTATTTTCTTTCAACCAGGAATCGTACATACATAATTCATATAAATTTAGAAGGCTCTTTCAAATCTACAACATATCAGACAACAAGATTCTTAAAATAATTTTTCTGAAAAAAATTGTAACATCCCTACTTAAAGATATGGGGTTGAAACTTCACACTCTTTTACATTAACCAGTATTCTGTTAAAATAAATTTAAAAAATAAGACCAAGCAATAAAATCTTTGAAAAAAAGTTAATTAATATATAAAAAAGCCTTCGACAAAAAATAAAAATATATGTGATTTTGTCATCATATGAGCCCAAAAATCACAAATAAAAATAATCAGAGATCTGTATTGTGTTTTATTTTGTTTAATTATAATTCTACTGTATTTAAATAGCTATTTATATGCATCAGATAGATAATTCTTATAAATTATAAATGAAAATAGTACTGCGCAGAAAAATATTTCCTAAATTTAATGACTATAAGTTTCATAAACTTCATAAAAAAACAGTTTTAACCTTTTTGTAGAGCACTGGCAATTAATCATTTTAAAATGCCTTAATTTAAATGCTTTAAAAATTAGATTGTAAATGAAAAATTTCTTGCTTCGGACAATAAAATAAAAAAGAAACCTTGCGATTTTATAGAAGTTATTAAAAGATTTTTTACTTGAATTTTTGTGCAATAATAGCTCATCATTTTAAAAATATAATGTACTCATTTATTAACTATTAATTTACATGTATATTAATAGAAAAAAACAACACACAGAAAAAAAAATTAATTATTAGTTCGCTGAGCTAAAAATATGAAAACAAAATTGTAATAGTTAATTAATATTATTTTTTAAAGTAATTAAACTTTTACTTTAAAACTTGCAGATTACAAAGTCATTATAATAAAGACACGTGTATTCCCTCTCCATAATCTAGCATTCAAACACTATAAAAGTTAATTTAAATGAAAAATTCCTATGTGTGCTTCTAAAAATAGATCGTGATAGACAGAAATTGACCATTTCCAGTAAATCACAGTGTTGGTTGTTACTAAAAATAGATTTTAACCATCAACTTTGAAAATTAATATCTAAAGAGTGCGCCAAGCTACAAAGTTCAAACTTAGCACACAGATATATATTAACATGCTAAATTCAATAGAATTAGTGAGATTGTTGTAACCATAAACACTTTTATTTTATTTAAAAAAGAAAATTTTACCCTTCTTTGTCTTTGTTAATTTTAATATCAAATATCTTTAAAGTGCGCCAAGAGAATTTAATGAAATTTGAAATATACACATTTCATAATATGATAAATTATTGTAGCAAACAGCATTGTTGTAACTTTTATAGGAAAAAATGTCAACTTTCACATAAACTTTTGTTAAGAAAAATTTAACAGATTGGCTTTTAAAAGCAAATAAAAATGATCTCTGATATCTTATGTTTACAAAAAGTAATCATAATTAGTCCTCAACTCAAATACAATATGCTAAAACTTTGATGGAAATGACCACCCCTAAAAAAAGGGTAAAATGTGCTGACACACTTTTCAGCCATTTTTTGGGAGAAAAAAAAATGGATCTAGGTCAGTTTATCGAAGTACCTACATGAGGTAAGCTGCAACGATCTAGATAGTAGATTCTAGATCTATGGTAGATTCTTACAACTGAACACCGACTTTCGGGAACTAGATTGTTACTAGATCTAGGTCAATTTTCTATTTTATCTTTTTATTTGGTGAAGGTTTAACTTACAAAAAAACTGAAAGCAGATTCTTATTCTGCAACTAAAGGACTATAAAAATAGCTGTGTTCCTTTGTATTACCACCCATAGTCAAGATTTTATTTTAAAATAAATTAGGTCACTTCATGCTCCTATCTATTTTGAACGCAGTTTTTGGGCTTTCTCCTTTAGTTATGGTAAATTCTTATAACTGAACACCAACTTTCGGGAACTAGGTCAATTTTTTATTTTTTTATTTGGTGAAGGTTTAACTTACAAAAAAACTGAAAGCAGATTCTTATTCTGCAACTAAAGGACTATAAAAATAGCTGTGTTCCTTTGTATTACCACCCATAGTCAAGATTTTATTTTAAAATAAATTAGGTCACTTCATGCTCCTATTTTGAACGCAGTTTTTGGGCTTTCTCCTTTAGTTGAACAGTGAGCACCGGTGTTGAACACCACTATGTAATTGCTAATAAATTATATCGGTGTTACTTAAAAATTATTTAGATTGTAGTAAAAGTAGATTCAATTTTGCAATATGTATTTATAGTCTATTTCCTCATATACTCTCTCTATTTCTCTCTTTATATATATATATATATATATATATATATATATATATATATATATATATATATATATATATATATATATATATATATATATCGTGTATAGTTTATTTATTTAAATACCTATATAATCTATGTGTAGAAACAGACAGAAATAAATTTATATAGATTATAGAGCTATAAATTAATTATTTTAATTTAATAAACATGATATTTTCTACTAGGCTACTTGTATTTTCTCTCTGTCTTTCTTTTAACTCCCATCCAAGGACCCTCTTCTTGTTTTCATAATTTGGATGTTCGTTTTGTGACACCTTAACATCCCCTCCCTCCCATAGATGCTTATAATTCTTTTCATGACTCTCTCCCCCTTCCCTCCACTGCCTGTTGGATAGTTTGTGACACTACTCGCTGAGTGTATACCTCTCCTTACCGCCAGCTTATCTTGCGTGATCACATGCAGTGGGCATGGTCTCTGGCATCAAATTAGCAGCCCACACTTTTTCTTTCATTCATAAGTTATATATTCTAGATATCTCTATCTAGGTCATGTTTATTCATTGAGAAAATCATAGATTTATTAATCCCAATAATATTTCTTAATACGATTTTGCTGTGTTCAAAAAGGAGAATGAGCTGAATTCATTATTATTTGTTTGGACACCCCCTTTTTAAATTTTATTTAACAGCTAACGGTATAAATGTGATTGGAATGTCTTTCTAAAGATGTTTGGAAGCTTATTTTGATATGCCCATCAGCCTACGATCAAACAGGCTCATGATGTAGCCTTCATCCTTTATATGGGTATGAATTGGGCGGGGGAGGTTAAAACAACAGCTTAACATACATGGTTACCGAGAATCTAAATAACTGCCATCTGCTTTGGAAAAACGGAACAAAATTACCAGAACTTATCTAAAATTGGACATGCGCAGTCCCGAATCGTCGATTTTAGCTCCAAACATAAAAACAAATGAATTACAAACAAAAAAAAAAGCGACCCGTTTAGAAAGGAGAAATCGATGGGGTGTTCAAACTATAAGAGCCTCCTCTAGATTTTCTAGAATCTAGACGTCACATAGATGATAGAATGATAGATCTAGATCTAGATGATGATGATAGTCATAGATCTAGTCATAGATTCTAGTACAAGTACTAGACCTAGACTTTACTAGACTTTACTTTTTCTTTATAAGACTTAATAAGAGTAACAAGTGACTTGAAGTCTCAAGAGTGAAGAGAAGTCAGAACAGTAGAGAGATACTAGAGTACTTTTTAATCTTTTAAGACTCTTTAAGTAATACTTAGTAATATACTAATAGTAAGACTAAGAGTAACTCGGTAAGAGTAAGACTCAGAGTGACTCTTGAGTGATTTTTCTCAGTACTCAGTCGTCGTCGTCTGGCCAGTCGACTCACTCACTTACTCTGACTGTGACTGAGTGACCACTCATGATGAGTCATGACCACTGTCGGCACTGTCACTATCATCACTATGATGACTATGACTAGTATGACTCTCTGTCACTGTGTTTGTGTTTATGCATAATTTGCATAATTTGAAAACATATTTATTTATGATTTCATGTGAGCGGCTATGCCTGCGGATCTTAAAATTTAGTTAATATTAATATATATAGAATTAAAATCTGAGCTTACTGATTGATGCCAAAATATAGATCTAGATCTAGAGACTGTTTGGAATAAATTTTGCTGTTTGGAATCAAATAAAGTGTGAAAACAATTGTTTGGATTAAATAAAGACACATGGCCTCTTTGACCTTAAATATAATAACAAATATCTATTAGGGGTACAAATATAAGTAGTCATCCTTATTCTCCTTTAAACTAAAGAAGATTTTGATACTTCATTTTCTTTTCTATGTCAAACCATTATCAAATAATGCACTGTTTAAGTCAAACTTTGAAATTTTGGCCTATAAGTGTTTGGAATAGCAAATTACTCTAGATTAAAGTATAAATTACTAGAAAATAATAATCTGTGACTCTTAGACTTAGAAGATTGTCTCAGAGACTCTAGATTAGACTATCCATAGTCAAGTGTATACTACTATATTATATAAAATATTTAGTATTCAACTTTATAGAATCCTAAATGCTGCTGGTAAAATCATTGGCAAAAAACAAACCCCATTTGGGCAGTTGTTTGAGACAAACATCTATAAAAAAGCTAACAAGATCCTCAAAATAAAGAATCACCCTTTGTGTCAGGATTTTGTTATTTTACCATCACAAAAGAGATACAAGACACCGAGAGCAAAGACAAACAGACACAAAGACTCTTTTGATCCCCTGGCAATCAAATCATTAAATAAAAACAATTTGATATAAACTTTGTCACATGTAAATTATGAGTGAGTCTGGTGTGAATGTACACTTTGGTTTCTTATAGTTATAATGTTTGTTGTTTGGTGTAATGCACCAATTGTATGACAAATTTCCATACGGACAATAAAGATTATTATTATTAATCTATATATAGAATCTAGATATAGATCTATAAATATAGACTCCGTTAGATGTAGTGCCTGTAAATAGTGTGGGTCACAAGTGTAGTGGACACTTTTGAGTTTGAAAGGAAGCAGTTGCCTTTGGGGATATTGGATGACCTCATCTTTAAAGTCGACCGAGCTCTTAATTTTCTTCATCTAATAGCAGATATATATAGATGAAAAGATTTATAGATCTAATTATATTAGAAGCACTGTTGTTGACAACTTAGGCTTAGCTAAAACAAGGTTTCAAGACCAATAAACTAAAGTAAATAAAGTAATCAAAGAGACAGCCATCTCCCACACAGAACTTCCCCCTCTTCACTCAGCTAAAGCTGGTGTGTCCAAAGGAATGGCAGGTGCCCAATATTGCAGGCTCTGTCATGGTAACCAGCTCCAGATTTTTCCTTGGGGTTGGCTTAGGAATCCCTTTCAATTTAACCAACCAAGCTAACAAGCTCTTCCTTCCTATAACTTACTGGTTCAGGCACCAATTGTTTACCTTTGTCCCATCTGTCAGTAATAACTGTCTTGCGGGACCCAGTATCCAAGACACAAGTGAAGGCCATGAGTTAAACAGATTGAGAAGCATTTATCAGATAGTGGAGTGCAATTATCCATTATCACTTCCAGCTTCTATAACAACCTTTACAGAACCTATCAGAAAGTATTCGCAAATAAATACCTAATACAAACATATCATTTTAAATTCAATAATATACACTTATTTAATAACCCATTCTATTAATGATCTTTGACTCTTGAATCCAGATAAATCTAGATATTCATTTTTGTTTTAAGAAAAAGTTATAGGTCACTCACACTCAAGTCTCATACATTGCTTTATTTTCCATTTAATTATTTTGTATATTTTTTAGGTGGATACACCATACTGTCCCAATTGTTTGGAAATTATGCCAGCACAGGAGGCAAAGCTCAAGAAAAATAGGTGAGTAAATAGAGAACTAGATTCTGGGACATACATAGAGATCTAGGTGGGTTTTTTTTTTTATATTTTTTATGTTTAGTGCAGTACAAGTAAAAACATTGTTTGTTTTTTTTTAATTTTTAAAATACTTTTTTAAAGTGTTTTTTTTTTTAAATATTATTTTTCTTTAATAGGAATAATAACTAATATTATAGCTATATATAGAGAGAGCATTTGACCCAGTATTATGGCAGTGAAGATAGCAAATAAAGTAGGAACATATATTTTTAGGTACCGGCACCTTTTTCAATGTGGGGAAAAACTTATTACTTTTCTTGTATTTTAACGTTTTATTATTAATTAGGAGTTAAAAGTTAGGCAATCCATCACTGAGAACCGGCACCTATTTTGTATATATATATATAAATAAATATATATTTTTTTTTATTATGTTGCTTTTATTTAACCCAGATTTGTTTATATATACTTTTCATTTTGTTTAGATGTAGCAACTGTTTTGACTGTCCAGTGTGTGGTCACACCCTGATGACTCGAGCCAGTGGTCATATATCTCCTAATCCAGAGGATCCTAACAAATCAGTCACTAAGAAGACTTACTATTTGGCTTGTGGCTTTTGTAGGTGGAATACCCGTGATATAAATATGCTTGATCAGACTGTAGGTTAGTTCAGTGTTATGAATACAATTCTTGGTACTTTGATGTTTATGAATAAATACATTTTTGTACTGATCACATAGTTTAAACAATTGCATTGAATCAATTTAGTTAAATGTTACTTGGTCATATTGGATATAGAAATGATATTTCTGTTGAATTTTAAAATAAACCAAATTCTTCTTTATAGCAACTGGAAATTGGCCTATGCTGGAAAACCCACATGTCAAAAGAGTAAGCTATCACTTAACAATTTGTGTACTTGATATTTGAAAAAAACAAAAAATATTCACATTGCCTAAAGCAAAAACTTGTTTTTCTACCAAATGGATTCATTTTAAATTTTGTAAATTTCTTCATTAAATTTTTTTTTCAAAACCTGTGTAATATCCTAGCATAAAATAATGACAGTATCAATTTTTGTAAAGAATTAATAATAAATAAATTGTAGTATATCATTTTATCATATTTGTTTAAAAATATATCCAACAACATTGTATGTTTATGGCATTTCTTATTAATAATTACTATTCCAGCTAAACTTTTGAATGTTTGTTTTAGATTAATAATCTTTTAGAAAACTACAA
Organism: Biomphalaria glabrata; assembly: GCF_947242115.1. Lineage (NCBI taxonomy): Eukaryota > Metazoa > Mollusca > Gastropoda > Planorbidae > Biomphalaria > Biomphalaria glabrata. Next base: position 34,635,763 of record NC_074712.1, on the reverse strand, counting down.
ACTAATGGCTCAGGTGGAAAAGGCTGATCGTGAGAGAAAGAAATATGTAAAGCGTCGAAGTCATCTATACCTTCAAGTAAACTACTTTCAATGTTTTTCTAATGTTCTAGTATGCTTAAACTTTTATCTGTTGTAATGTTGTTATAATATTAGTTATATATATATATATATATATATATATATATATATATATATATATATATATATATATACAAGCAAATACATAAATATACAAGTTATAAACACATTAAGCTTTTTTTTTTTCTCAATTGATTCAATAGGACAAATTCAATCTGTCACCATCAGTGATGAAAAGAAAAGGATTGTCTAGTTTTTCAAGTTTAAGGTACTCTTGATTTGGAAAGAAAGAATTGTTATGTGAGCTTGTCTTAGCATATATAAAACAAGACATTGTTATCAAAAGGCTTATATTTGACAATATTTCTACAAAACTTCTATTAACACACTCCATCAGACTTTCTGGTGCATGTTTTGTACATCTTCTTTCTCCCACTTGCCATTCTATGATTATCATTAAGCTGAAAGTTTGCACAATACAGGAATCAATCAAAACAATTTAGTGGTAATTAATTTTAAAAGGAGCTAAATCTTGCTGTAAATAGAGAATGCTGATTTTGCGGTTCCTCACCTCTGAAAAGCTTTGTTTTTTTTTAAAGTTTTTATGTTTTACTTTTTAACTTTGGTGCCTGAGGATTTTTTTGTTATATTTATAAGTTATTGTTAGTGTTGTATGCATTAGTGCTGTTATTTTTTGTGAAATCTCTGGGGTGTCTCAAAGTTTAAATACTTAACCTATGTTTTTACTTTTGTTAAAAGTGAGTATAGGTTTTTTGATAATACTAACTTTTACTTGTGTTGTTGTTGTTGTTGTTGTAGGATTCCTAGCATAAAATGCAAGTTTTAGCAGTGCTCCAAGGCTAACTAGATTTTTAGTTTTATGCTCTTGATAAGTTTAAAAAAACAAAAATTTGAATTTTTTTTTTATTAACATAAAATTTGATACTTAGATCTATCTGTGTCTGAAGATTTGACTTCAACTTAAATTATTTTCTGTTTCTCTTCTAATTTTTTCAAAAATATTTTTTATTGTATATAATAAGTCTCTGTTCCATGACTAATATGGCTTTTGTGGAAATTAGGAGCAGTAGTTTGCATAAGATTGCTCCGTCAAGGACATCTGAGTTTACACTTATTAGTATTTTATAATAGAACCTTCATGTCTAATGATATATCAGTATTATATTCCTTTAAGAGATTGGTGACATATTGTTCTTTGTGCACAGCTTGAAAGAAGGAGATAAGACAATAGAAGACTTAGAACCAAGTGTTCCTGTTGAAAGCTTTGATCCATTGCCTAATGATTACTATACACAGCCAGCTGCATTAGAGAAAAGTAAGTTGTTATTTTTTTAATTAGTTGTAAGTATCTGGTCAACTATCCTCACCCAAATTTGGTTCAGTTTCAAATTTGAAAAAAAAATATTTTTTTGTTGCTATTATTGTATTGTGTTTTCATTTTTCATACAAATTTTTTTAAAATAGATTCATCATTTTAGTGTCCGTTACATAGCATTTAGTTTGATCTTGTTTTATCCTTGTGGATATTTCGTCTTAGTTGCTATCTTACAGGCACTATTTTGATTTTGATATTTAACTGGTTATAGTAAAATGTAGAACATGGTACATTTTAAAAAAAATGTAGATTAGTTACATGCTTTTGCAGTGTGGCCTCAGAGATGTCATTAAAATGTCAATGTGATAGGTGTAGACTGGTCCTAGCACTGGCCCCCAAAAAAGATTTCTCTAAGAAAAACTTTCTGGAGAACTCAAGAGTTAAAGACATAATTTTAAAGTTGTAGTTTAGAACGAAAAAACATATGTGTATGATTGTATTCACAAAACATTGTCTTGTTGTAGCTACCAAACTGGTCCATAGGCTGAGTGTTCCTGAGTTTCAACCAGAAGATGTCAGCAAACTTCACCCCATTAACAAACATTTGATCATGAAGAAATCGCTGAGATGTCGTGTGAGTCCTATTTTTTTCATAGAAATATTTAGTAAAGGTTTTCACATTTTTTTTTCGTTATTTAAGCAACTCAGAAATTATTGAAAATTATGTTTCAAAATGTGTATACAGTTCTATTTATTCTAGTTGTATCAACTTTCATGTTTGGCTTCATATTTTATTCATGAAGCTGTTATCAGGGTTCATAGCCACCTTGAAAACCTGGAAAACACCTTGAATTTCATATTAAATTCAAGGCCTTGAAAAAGCCTTGAATTTCATAAAAAACGGTGAAAAAAACTTGAATTTTAAAACTGGACCTTGTGTTCTTTCTCTCCCGATCCAGGTGTTTATTTTTTTCCTGGTTACATTGAGCTGACCAGTGACCACGTGTCTACACCGCCTTTCACCCACTTGTGAAGTGCGACCTCATGATTGAAAACGACCTTGGCTCAAGCAAGCATTTCACTTAGCACTATTTTCCTTCCACTGTTACGACTAAAGACGCGCTAGATCTAGTCTGTAGTGACTATTGTCTATAACTAGAGCAATGAGCAGCCTAATGTGAAGGCTACACCCCTCCGGGCCCTCCCTCGCCAAAAATCTTCTTGTTGTAACAGTAAGAGTGACTTCGCGTGGAAAGTCCGTATATCATCTTATCTTTGTGTCTTTCTGAGTATTTTATTAGATTTTGTATTTGGAGATTATGATTCGGTGTGTAAGTATAATTGCTACAGTTACTTTACTTTTGAATCTTCTCACGATCCATTCTTCTCATCTAGCTAGAAATAATATCTAGATGTAGATCTAAGTTAGATCTAGTGAAGATAATTCGGGCTCCTTGAATTTTAGTTAATTTAAGGATCTAGATACAGGTACATCTAATGTCTAGATTGCTCTAGAAATACGCTAGATTCTAGATTTACGCTAAATCACTAGAATCTAATGAAGATAATTCTCTCACAGCCATTAAAAGTCTGCCAATTTAGTGACTTAATTAGATCTAGACTGTAGAAGCAGTGACAGCCGTGAAAAGTCCGCGAATTTAGTGACTTAGATCTAGACTCTAGATTTACGGTAGATTCAGTGAAAATAATTCGCACACAGCCGTGAAAAGTCCGCGAATTTTAGGGACTAGATTTACGGTGATTCAGTGAAGAAAAAAGTCAGCGAATTTAGTGACTTAGACTTAGATCTAGACTTAATTTACGCTAATCCAATAGAATAGAGTGAAGATAATTCTCTCACAGCTGTGAAAAGTCCGCGAATTTATTGACTTAAATTAGAGTCTAGATCTACTGTAGATTTAAGGAAAATATTTCGCACACAGCTGTAGAAAAAAGCCCGTAGAGTTATTTTGGTTGTAATTTACTTAAAACTGATGGAAAGCAAGTCAACTGCTATAGTAAGAATGAAATATTTTTACAAATCTATGTCAATTTAAGAAAATTTCCAACTTCAGATTGCGACAGTTTTAGCTGAATTACATCTTATATTTTAAAAAAGTTATTCTTCTGTAGTGCAAGCTTGTGTGTGTTTTCTAATGTATTAAAAAGTTGCATTTAAATGCTTAGGAAACACTAGAGATGAATTCTTTTTTTTTTTTTTTGAGGTATGATTTCAACTTAACAGCATACATTTTAATGTGGGTTTTTAAATTTAATATTTATATTTTATATTGTTCTTTTTACATATTTATGTCATATGTATGTAAATATATATACATATATATTGCTTGCTATGGTGCGATGCATACCTTGAAAATCTAAAACTCTACCTTGAAAACCTGGAAAATCATTCATGAAATTGGCTATGAACCCTGTGTTATGCTTTGTATATTTAGAATGTATAACTTGATTTGTGATTGTTCTAGAATCTAGAGTTTCACAAGCCAATTTTTATTTCATTTCTATTTCAGGAATGTGAACATAATTTGAGTAAATCAGATTTCAATCCATGCTCTATTAAGTTCAAAATTCAACTGACAGCCTTGTAAGTCAAATCAACTATCTTGTATAGTATCATATCTAATATAACATGCTCCAACTTGAAATAGAAATGATATATATATAGTTTATGTCTACAGACATTTCTAGTGAATGGTTGTGTTGTCAGAATTTATCTCATTACATGGTTGCTCTAAATTAATATTCATCCATGAACTAGCATACAATTGGAAAATAAAAATGTTTCCAACTGAAATGTTGTCTCTGCTTGACAGGCACTGGGTTCCTGAGGTCAGAATTATGACTCCTTCTACCTTTACCTACAACAAGGTAATTGGATAAAATGTTTTGCTTGTTAGTACTTGTATGCTTATTTTATTTGCCAACTTGGTAATTAGTTGAGAGATAGTTTAAGGTTATAGTCTGGTAAAATTAGAAAAATTGTTTCATTGGTTGACAGTTTATAATAAGTGCATTTTTATTCTGTAGGAAACGCTTGTCACCTTGACCATGAGTAATCCCTCAGTGTTCAATACAACAGTGACACTGTCACAGATTGAGAATGAGACTGATGTTGACTATTGTACTGCTAAGGTATGTAGTGAGGATTTGAGAAAATGTAGACATCTCTTGATAACATGCATCACTAAACACTTCTCTTTTAAATATGTTGGCACATTTCTTCTAGCATCATTTATTACAAGTTATATCTATATACAGCTGCTAGTTTTTTTTTTACTTTACTTTGTAAGAGAAGTATGTTCTAATTAGCCCAATGCAGCTTAAGTAACAATGTTTATGCTGTGAAATAATTTGCATTTTTTGCAAAGCTAGATTGCCACAGATTGCTATTGTTTATATTAAAGTAATGCATTTGGTGCTTTGATTTTTCTACAATAACACAATAATTTGGCTCAAAATGGAACATAGTTATTCTTAATCGTAAACTGGTGTGTGCATTTGCTCTTTTAGTTCAGACACAAATGTTTTTCTAAGTTTCATAATTTTTTTTGCTTCAATTACACTGAAGTCTTCTTTCAAATTTGCTCTGAAAATTTTCTCAAGTTCTAATAATAATAATTCATATTAGTGTCTTCCGCCACATCAGTCAGTAAATATGGCATCCTAAAATGTGACAAGTTATTTTGTTTAGCAGTTGGTTGGAAATAGAAGTTGTTGTTTTTTTTTGAACTTATTGAAGTGGCACCAGATTTTTCAATAAATTGAATTTTCAATGTATCATCATTTAATTTTGTCATTTGACAGATAAGATCTATGAACTATGCTGAGAACTATGCCGAAATTAAACATTTCACATCCTCAGACCAGTTATTTTCATGTAAAAAAAAAAAGACTATTTTGCTTTTCAGTTGACAACAAATCCATTTTCTCCCAATTGTATTTGAATCTCCACCTGCCAGAATATTGCATGCTCTTAGTGTTGGTATTTTAAAAAGTCTAAGACCTTCAACACATTCATTAAATATATCTGGCCCATTTGTTGTTTGCTTTAAAGATTGCATGCATGCTAGGGCCAGTAACAGAAACATTTTCCTCAATGCCTCATACAATAATTCCTCTTGTGTATTATCATTCACATCGATCCTTTTGTCCATAAAATTTGAGTAGAAGTTGCTAATCTTCTGTAGCATAAGTTTGTGTCATAAGATTGGATTTCTCATGTATGGTTTTTCAAGATAACCTTAGAGTTTCTACATCTTTTTTCTTATTGGGGCATAAAACTTGGAAAATTCTTATCAAACATTGTTAACAAATTCTCTATCAGATATTCTTTCTTAATTACTTATAATATTTTACTCTACAATATAGGCCTGAGTTGCATGTGACACAGTTTTCTGAGAACCATCAAGTTTTAAACAAAGATTTTGCTTACCTAATAATTATTTTCAGAGATCTTCAGCTTTATGTTTTCTATCATCATTAGTCATAGATGCATAAAGATTATTTTTTAATGTGATATTATATAGAAATATAGTCCTTATAAACAGCTTTAGTTAGTCTTTAAAATGTATGAAAAAAATACTACCCCAATGTTTCAACTTGTATTGAAAACAAAAATTTTTATATTATTAGTGGTGAGCCGGATTTAATCTTTCCGGCCCACAGCCCTTAGTTTGCCCATTACTAGTTTAGAATCATGTAAACAACATAGAATAGTATTTGTTTAACATTTTTGTCAGTACTCTAACTAATACAAGACTTGACTGCGACCATTTTTTTTTGTATTACTACTGTTGCCCATTAAAATCACTTAGGTGGAGTTACCAAAGAAAGAACTTGTTTTGGCCTCAAGGGATGAACCTTCGATGCATGTGTATGAAGACAGTTCACAGGCACATGAATTTAAAGATGATCCAAAGTAAATGTGTTTTAGTATTTATTTCTACATCTTTTAAATCAAATATATTTAAAAAATTAGACACTTCACAAAGTTTCTATAGTTTCAAATACTTCAGAGCATTGATTAAAAATTGCTTCCATTAACAAATTCTTTACTACTTCTACATGTCAATTATTTCTTACAGTATTACAATATGCTTTAAAAAAGGACATTTTCAAAGAAAAAACTTTAATTGTTTTTCAAACTAAATTATTACATTTTTTTCTGTTTTGTTACTTTGGAATATATGTATCAGTCATTATTGGTTTAAATAAATGAAAACTAAAATAATATTTTCATGGGGCTGAATTCCTCTTGATTTTAATGGTGCATTTATTGACAAGCTTTTATTTAACTATATTTTAAGGTTGATCGTGTTTCGTAAAGGCAATAAGATTGGCTTTGTTGTCAAAGTGACTCCAGTGGTACCACAAGGCGATGTAAAGGTTAGTGCACTAACTCTTTGAAGCAAAATAAAGAAACATTTATCTGAGCATTCTTCTAAACATATTGTCCAAAATTATCCTTTGTTAACTTCATCTACAGGATAGCAGCCCGTTTTTAGTTTTTATATTAGTGTGAACTTTCTGAAGAATACTTTTGAAGAAGTCTTTTTTTTTTTTATTTAGCCATGCCTCTGAATACTTGTAGAAGTCTTTTTTTTTATCTAGCCAGGGCTCTGAATACTTGTAGAAGTCTTTTTTATCTAGCCAGGCCTCTGAATACTTGAAGTCTTTTTTTTTTATTTAGCCATGCCTCTGAATACTTGTCTATTGCTTAGCTAGCTCTCTGTGAACTCTGCTGTCAAAAAAAAAGATTTCATTTTTTTTTTTTGCTCGACAGATATGCTTCCTCCTAAAACATGAGTTCCGCAACACCACAGTGGCTGCTCTCCAGAGTGAATCCAAAGAGCCAGAGATCAAATGGCTGGAACATAAAGTGTATCTATGTTTAGGAACTATTTAAATTTGATGCTCGAATTTTTTCCACTTATGCTTGTCAGTTTGATCACTTCTATAGATGTACAGCTTTCAGTGTAAAACAACTGGTTATGGACTATTTAAAACAAATTCTTTAAAATTTTGTACTCTGTAATTATTCTTGTCATATTATTTTCTTTGCATTGTAGTGGGATTTTTGTGCAATATTTTTTTTTTGTGTATATCAAAAAATAATTTGAGATGTGAAAGAATTAATTCATAAAACATTGATTATCACCATTTTTCTTACAAAAAATAAAAAAATTTTAAGACAGAAGTTACAGATATCTGAAAAAACAACACATCTAAATAAAATTTAAAAAAAAAGAATTTTTGCACCATTATTTTTTTCTTTTATTACCGGTATCCACTTCTTCGCCCCCCCACTTTTTTTTTCAAACTGGTCCAGACAGGTGAAAAGATCATAGCGCATCGAGAAAGATAAAAGCATGAAATTGCGGTAAACATAAACAATAGGTAAAAATATTGTAATCACACAGATTTATTATATTTATTATAGTTATTCTAGGTTTATTACAAATTTAGTTACTTGACTGGATTGATAAAACTACTCTTAGTGTAAGCTTTCTGTTGTTTTTTTCTAAGTATTTTTAATGTTTTCCTTCTTTGGTCTTAAGTGTAATTTATTATAAGCGACATGCTGTTTGCAAGTTTTCCCTAAATAGCTAGTGTTGCTTCAGATAGTTGACATAGTAATACTATTTGTCATGTTTTATCAATTGAATTAATCTAAGTGTGAAGCTGAGTTTAAATAATATGTATTGAGAAAGGTTTGCTAATGTGTTTTGCTTGTCTGAAAAGTTTATTGAAAACTTTTTTGAATGCATTTTTAGAAGCGCTAGAGTCATATTGTGTTTATTTGATCATGTCCCCACACTCTAATTGTTTAATGATTGCAGTCAAGTGTCTTCATTAACTTGTACATTAATTTGTTTTTTTTTTTAAATCTTTCTGTTTAAACATTATTCAAAATGATAGCATGTTTTGTTTTTCCCTGTGTCTGTGTGACATGGATCTGTTCTCTGTGTGTGTGTGTGACGTGGATAAGTTTTTCTGTGTGACATGGATCAGTTTTTCTGTGTGACATGGATCAGTTTTTCTGTGTGACATGGATCAGTTTTTCTGTGTGACATGGATCAGTTTTTCTGTGTGTGTGTGTGTGTGACATGGATCAGTTTTTCTCTGTGTGTGTGTGACATGGATCAGTTTTTCTCTGTGTGTGTGTGACATGGATCAGTTTTTCTGTGTGTGTGTGTGTGACATGGATCAGTTTTTCTGTGTGACATGGATCAGTTTTTCTGTGTGTGTGTGTGTGTGACATGGATCAGTTTTTCTGTGTGACACGGATCAGTTTTTCTGTGTGTGTGTGTGACATGGATCAGTTTTTCTCTGTGTGTGTGTGACATGGATCAGTTTTTCTCTATGTGTGTGTGACATGAATCAGTTTTTCTCTGTGTGTGTGTGTGTGACATGGATCAGTTTTTCTGTGTGTGTGTGTGTGTGTGACATGGATCAGTTTTTCTCTGTGTGTGTGTGACATGGATCAGTTTTTCTGTGTGTGTGTGTGTGACATATATCAGTTTTTCTGTGTGACATGGATCAGTTTTTCTGTGTGTGTGTGTGTGTGACATGGATCAGTTTTTCTGTGTGACACGGATCAGTTTTTCTCTGTGTGTGTGTGACATGGATCAGTTTTTCTCTGTGTGTGTGTGACATGAATCAGTTTTTCTCTCTGTGTGTGTGTGTGTGACATGGATCAGTTTTTCTGTGTGTGTGTGTGTGTGTGACATGGATCAGTTTTTCTCTGTGTGTGTGTGACATGGATCAGTTTTTCTGTGTGTGTGTGTGACATGGATCAGTTTTTCTCTGTGTGTGTGTGACATGGATCAGTTTTTCTGTGTGTGTGTGTGTGACATGGATCAGTTTTTCTGTGTGTGTGTGTGTGTGTGTGACATGGTTCAGTTTTTCTGTGTGTGTGTGTGACATGGATCAGTTTTTCTGTGTGTGTGTGTGTGACATGGATCAGTTTTTCTGTGTGTGTGTGTGTGTGTGACATGGATCAGTTTTTCTGTGTGTGTGTGTGTGTGACATGGATAAGTTTTTCTGTGTGACATGGATCAGTTTTTCTGTGTGACATGGATCAGTTTTTCTGTGTGACATGGATCAGTTTTTCTGCGTGTGTGTGTGTGACATGGATCAGTTTTTCTCTGTGTGTGTGTGACATGGATCAGTTTTTCTCTGTGTGTGTGTGACATGGATCAGTTTTTCTGTGTGTGTGTGTGTGTGACATGGATCAGTTTTTCTGTGTGACATGGATCAGTTTTTCTGTGTGTGTGTGTGTGTGTGTGTGTGACATGGATCAGTTTTTCTCTGTGTGTGTGTGTGACATGGATCAGTTTTTCTGTGTGTGTGTGACATGGATCAGTTTTTCTCTGTGTGTGTGTGACATGGATCAGTTTTTCTGTGTGTGTGTGTGACATGGATCAGTTTTTCTGTGTGTGTGTGTGACATGGATCAGTTTTTCTGTGTGACATGGATCAGTTTTTCTGTGTGACATGGATCAGTTTTTCTCTGTGTGTGTGTGTGACATGGATCAGTTTTTCTGTGTGTGTGTGTGTGACATGGATCAGTTTTTCTGTGTGTGTGTGACATGGATCAGTTTTTCTGTGTGTGTGTGACATGGATCAGTTTTTCTGTGTGTGTGTGTGACATGGATCAGTTTTTCTGTGTGTGTGTGTGTCTGACATGGATCAGTTTTTCTGTGTGACATGGATCAGTTTTTCTGTGTGACATGGATCAGTTTTTCTGTGTGTGTGTGTGTGTGACATGGATCAGTTTTTCTGTGTGTGTGTGACATGGATCAGTTTTTCTCTGTGTGTGTGTGACATGGATCAGTTTTTCTGTGTGTGTGTGTGTGTGACATGGATCAGTTTTTCTGTGTGACATGGATCAGTTTTTCTGTGTGTGTGTGTGTGTGTGTGACATGGATCAGTTTTTCTGTGTGACATGGATCAGTTTTTCTGTGTGACATGGATCAGTTTTTCTGTGTGACATGGATCAGTTTTTCTCTGTGTGTGTGTGACATGGATCAGTTTTTCTCTGTGTGTGTGTGACATGGATCAGTTTTTCTCTCTGTGTGTGTGTGACATGGATCAGTTTTTCTCTGTGTGTGTGTGTGACATGGATCAGTTTTTCTCTGTGTGTGTGTGTGTGTGTGACATGGATCAGTTTTTCTGTGTGACATGGATCAGTTTTTCTGTGTGACATGGATCAGTTTTTCTGTGTGACATGGATCAGTTTTTCTCTGTGTGTGTGTGACATGGATCAGTTTTTCTCTGTGTGTGTGTGACATGGATCAGTTTTTCTCTGTGTGTGTGTGACATGGATCAGTTTTTCTGTGTGTGTGTGTGTGACATGGATCAGTTTTTCTGTGTGACATGGATCAGTTTTTCTCTGTGTGTGTGTGTGTGTGTGTGTGTGTGTGTGACATGGATCAGTTTTTCTGTGTGACATGGATCAGTTTTTCTGTGTGACATGGATCAGTTTTTCTGTGTGACATGGATCAGTTTTTCTCTGTGTGTGTGTGACATGGATCAGTTTTTCTCTGTGTGTGTGTGACATGGATCAGTTTTTCTCTGTGTGTGTGTGTGTGACATGGATCAGTTTTTCTGTGTGTGTGTGACATGGACCAGTTTTTCTATGTGTGTGTGTGTGTGACATGGATCAGTTTTTCTGTGTGTGTGTGTGTGTGACATGGATCAGTTTTTCTGTGTGTGTGTGTGACATGGATCAGTTTGTGTGTGTGTGTGTGTGTGTGTGACATGGATCAGTTTTTCTGTGTGTGTGTGTGTGTGACATGGATCAGTTTTTCTCTGTTTGTGTGTGACATGGATCAGTTTTTCTGTGTGTGTGTGTGACATGGATCAGTTTTTCTGTGTGTGTGTGTGTGACATGGATCAGTTTTTCTGTGTATGTGTGACATGGATCAGTTTTTCTGTGTGTGTGTGTGTGACATGGATCAGTTTTTCTGTGTGTATGTGTGTGTGTGTGTGTGTGACATGGATCAGTTTTTCTGTGTGACATGGATCAGTTTTTCTCTGTGTGTGTGTGTGTGTGTGTGACATGGATCAGTTTTTCTGTGTGACATGGATCAGTTTTTCTCTCTGTGTGTGTGTGTGTGTGTGTGACATGGATCAGTTTTTCTGTGTGACATGGATCAGTTTTTCTCTGTGTGTGTGTGACATGGATCAGTTTTTCTCTGTGTGTGTGTGTGACATGGATCAGTTTTTCTGTGTGTGTGTGTGACATGGATCAGTTTTTCTGTGTGTGTGTGACATGGATCAGTTTTTCTGTGTGTGTGTGTGTGACATGGATCAGTTTTTCTGTGTGTGTGTGTGACATGGATCAGTTTTTCTGTGTGTGTGTGACATGGATCAATTTTTTTCTTTGTGTGTGTTTGACAAAAATCAGTTTTTTCTGTGTGTCTACAAATCCAGTTTAATTATGTTTCCTTGTGTCCACATTTTCTTGTTCCTCCATTAAATACTATAACACTCTCAATAATTTATATCCCTTCAGTGTTGCTTTCTATACTTAAGTGTCTTGAGAGAGACACACAGCTTTGTCTCCTATCAACTTCATGAGAAATGCTGCAGTAATTTGTTTCTTTACAGATTTCAAGTTAAGTTTTAATAATATATTATATATATGTTAATATACCCATCTGTAGTTTTTATGTTGAAATTAGCAGGGCAATATGGTGATATTCTTTAGAAATTGTTTTGTTAGCACTTGTGGCTGTGCTGGTGATATGTTATGTGTAGTGTAGGCTTAAAAATAAACACACTAGCAATGTGCTCTGGCTTTTTTTTTTTTATTTCTTGGAATGTATAAATGTGTACACCAATTTCAAATATTTTGTAGTTTAGAAATGGATTTTCTGGATCAGTGGTTTAGTTCTTTCAATCATGGCATCAGGTGAGTTGTCTGTAACACAAACTATGCCAAATCTATAACACACAACATATACTATATCAACATAAACTATAAGGACAACTACAACATACATAGATACACCTACGAAATATCAGAAATAACACGAATCTTTATGACAAAAAACTTAAAACCACAACGCACACCATAACGACAATAACTATAAGCTCACTAAGTATAACACAAACTCACTTGTTGCCTCCGCTTTTAAATTCAAGCACGAAAAATGTGACATCGGATTTTCAAAAACCTGTTTCTTTATCGAGAAAATGATCTTGGCCGGAAGAAAGTCAAAACCAGATATCGAGCCGAGCTATATAGATAGCCAACTTGGCAATATGTATTTATTCATTTTATTGGCCATTTAAATCGAAAGTAAAAATAACACACACACACTTTGATTATCAGGATTCTGTGAATTGGCTCCTCACCCTAAAAGGAAATATCTGATCAGTTTGAAGAACCTAAATGTAAGTCTCATCCTACCGATTCGTGTATCCCAAAGAACGGTAATGTATGAATAATCTTTTTTTATTAGGACTTCGGTGAAATCGTATATTATTATGGCTGACGCTGAACATCGCTTCTACTTGTTAGATCTGAATGTTAGTTGAAATCCTTCCTATGCTCACACGCAGACCCATTGTAGAATGGCGCGAATGAAGGAATACTAAAGATCAAGGAATAACTTATTAATATTTTTTTTACATTTTAAATTAGTTTTTTTTTTAACAATAGTGTTCTGACGCGCAACCCCTCCTTACTTCCCTTGTCAGCTACAATGTTTCTACACGTTTTTTCTCCCGCACCCAATGTCGGATCATGTTGAAATTTTACACAATTATTTCTTTGACATGAAAAAAAAAAAAAGAGTAGATTTTTAAAAATTAACCAAATAGTTTAGTATCGGTAATTAATTATTTTGTTTAGTATCGAACAAGGGAAAGAAATTGTACTTGACAGAGATGGTGGTATAAGTTGAATTAGTCCCCGTTTTACTTTATGTTGAGAATTAGGTCGTCGCTTAAAGGTTTGAAACTAACAATAATAATAAGTCTTGTCTTCGAGTCCGAAGATTAATGAGTAATGCAGTATTTCCCGTGGCTACGCAGCCCCAACTGTGACCTACATATTTAGCCACATCAGCGCAGGCATAACATTTGTCCACCGATTGTCGATTTTGATATTTTTTCGCCGTCAAAGCCGTTTCCGTGGGGCACCTGTATTTCGTTGACCACCTTTCAGCTCACCAAAAAATGACTGATTTTGGCTTACGTTCGTCCCCCATACGGGATACGTGCCATGCCCAGCGTAACTGTCGGACCATATGAAGTCCCTCTATAATGTCCTTACCGGCGTTCGCAAGGACATCGCTGTTTGTAGTGCAGTCTTGCCACCGTATGTCCATGATGGGCGCAAGCATCTTTGGTGAATGCGTTCAAGTAGTCTTTGTTTCTTTCTGTATAATACCCATGTCTCAGATCAATACGAAGGGTTGAGAGAACCACCGCCTGGTAGACGTTGATTTTTGTAGGCAGGCGGAGCGATTTATTTCGCCAAACTCTCGCCTGGAGACGTCCAAAAGCACTACTGGCCCTTGCCAGAAGGTTATCAACTTCCCTTGAAAGTGAGGCGTCATTTGACACTACACTACCTAGATATGTGAAGTGGTCTACCACGTTAAGGGGCTGTCCATTTAAGGCGATCTTTGGGGCTGAGCTGGTTTTGTTGGGTGACTTCTGGAACATGACTTCTGTTTTCCCAAGGTTTGGAGATCATGTTCATTGTGAGCTAACAGTGCGCAATCGTCGGCATAGATAAGCAGCTCTGTTATGATTATTTCTTTTGTTTTTTTGTATGGGACGGTAGACGTCGAAAATTGGAAGATTGAACACATTTCAGTCGAAGTGAAACCTGACGTAGATGCCTTCGTGCAATCTCTAAATCACTAAATTTAGAAAACCTTCAGGAGAGAAAACTCAAAAGTAAAGTAGAAATTGAACTGAACCATAATCTTTAAATACAAAATCTAATAAAATGCTCAGAAAGACACAAAGATAAAGGCACATTCCTCGTTCCATATGCTAGGGCAAATTAGTACAAATACTCCTTCTTCCCAGTGCTATTAGAGCATGGAATGAATTTCCTGAGCTAGCCAGGAAAACCAGTGACTTGGCAGAATTTAATTCATTGGTTAACATTCATAACTACATTCATGATTCTTTTTTCGAAGTAACGTCTATATTCTATATTATATAAGATATATATATGTGTGTGTTTGTGTGTTATCAAAGCTGTCCAATCTATACATATATAGGTCTGTGACAAAAACACTATAGGCCTTGCGGTATTTCCCTTAGAACGCACCTAAAAGTATAGACGTACCTGTGCATTGGTATTTTTAATACAAAATCAAAAAGTGTCGAGGCATAACTACGGCTTACAATTCTTTAACAATTAACATACAATTATCAATATATAAAATTGTCTATATTACTCTGCATTAAAAATATCTTTGGTTTTTATATTATTATGCTGTAGTAAGCAAAAAAAAAAAAGGTGAATCCCCTCTGGAATAACCAAAAAATTAATTCACATACCGGTAATTATTTTATAACTGTTCACTGTTTATTGTTGTTTTATATTATCAATATCTTTAACATATTTTTGTTCAGTGAAAAAAGTTAAAATAAATGTTTTAACTTATTTAATTCATATTGTTTTGAAGAAAAAAAAACATCTAGCACACAGCTCGCTAGGATTCTGAAGCACTATTTATGCAGAGCTTACTATAGACACGTCAGAACTAACTGCAAGAAGGTTGCATTTTCAAAAGTAAGTTTCACTTTGTGTTGGAAGCTTAATTAGGTATGAATAATTACTATGATATGACTCAGGCCAACCTATAAAACATACGTACAGACACAATTTACATGTTTTGTTTTTTCCTCTTTTTTTTTATACAAATTAATGTTTCATTGCATGTATCGCCCCTCCCACCAGGTACAACCCTTTTTCATTTCCTATTTACTAATGATAAAATTTGAGATCAGAGTCTGTGTGTAACATATAAATAATCAGTATACGTCAATATATATTATATAGATATTTAACTAATTTTGTTCACAGACTATGATTTCTCCATAAAAATAGGACCGCTCCCCCTCAGTGGGCTAGAGTGGGGAGGGCGGTAGAAGCAATCGCTCCACCCCCACCTCATCAAATCGGCTAAGATACCAGAAGTGTATCGACATAATATACAAATTATATAGTAATTCAACTAATTTTGTTCACAAACTATGATTTCTAAATAAAAATAGGATCGCACCCCTTCGTGCAATCTCTAAATCACTAAATTTAGAAAACCTTCAGGAGAGAAAACTCAAAAGTAAAGTAGAAATTGAACTGAACCATAATCTTTAAATACAAAATCTAATAAAATGCTCAGAAAGACACAAAGATAAAGGCACATTCCTCGTCCCATATGCTAGGACAAATTTGTACAAATACTCCTTCTTCCCAAGTGCTATTAGAGCATGGAATGGGTTGCCTGAGCTAGCCAGGAAAACCAGTGACTTGGCAGAATTTAAGTCATTGGTTAATATGCATGACTAAATGCATGACGCGTAGGACGTAATCGTCTTCTTTTTAAGTAACGTCTGTATTATATAAGATAAGATAATGTACTTTAACATAAAGCAAGATTTAGTCCTGATTGGCAGTGGTTCATATCTTCTAAAGTAATACTCAACAAAAGTTTTCTTGAAATGCTTACCAAACAGCGGTTCCTTTGGGGGCATCCCTGAGTTTCTGTTTACACAAACTCTTTGTCATTTTTATTTTTTAGTTTAAGTTTGTAGCGATGCCATCGGAAAAAGATAAAGACTAAAGAATATTTGAAAAACCATTAACATACCCAGGATGAAAATAAAACAAGGTTACAAAAGACAGTTTGTGTGGAAACACAAACTTAAAATCGGTCCCCGAAGTGGTCCACCCAGGCAGGCTTCATTATTTTCAGAAAAAAACATCCGAATGAAATTATATCAAAGACAAAGAGAGATAAGAATGGAGAAAGAAGGTTAACATATCTTGTGTAGTGCCCCAACGGTCCCGCAGATCAAAGGATAGGTGAAAGTGAATGTAAAGTTAGATGTGAACCTGGCCTAACTAGTTCCCCTTTCGGACCTTGTGGTCTATAGGGCAGATGATGTAAAGTTCATCTGCTTTTGTGGCCTACGGTTAACGAGGGTGTCATGTAGCCAGCACAACGACCAACCGCCTTTACTTTTCCCCAACTAATGTCAGGTACCCATTAGAGCTGAGTGGACTCAGAGGCGCCCAAAGATTCCAAAGTTGAAAATCCTAGTTTTCACCTGGATTCGAACCCGGGACCCCGCTCAGCCACTGCGCCTCCCCTGGTCTAGCTGATGTCTTCATCTAATTGTTTTGAAAAGGCTCAATGTCTTATTCGAATCCTCAAAAAAAAAAAAAAAAAAAAAAAAAAAAAAAAAAAAAAAAAAATTTTATGTATGTAGATAGTGGTTTAGAAAAATGAAGCTTATAAGATTAGCCTACTATTCGTTTTAAATTAGGTCTAACTTGTAATGCATACTAATTAGCTTTTTCTCTTTAAAAATTGCTTGCATAACTGATTTTAAAAATTAGATTTTTCACTTTCAGAAAAAAAAAAGTAGCCGTTGCATCAGAACTTTGAATGGTCTAAAATATTGTGATGTCGGATTTTCAATATCTTTTCTAGTTTACGAGATCTAAACGGGACGGACGGACAGACGGACAGACATTTCGCACAAAACTAATAGCGTCTTTTCCCCCAAAGAAGGACAACAGTTTTTTTAAATTGCAATAATTAAATGTACTATTTTGATGGTTGCCAAAATAACCTATGCATATTTGTATTTTTTTTTATCTCCAAAAGTAGTGCATGTAATAAGCTAGATTTTGTTTGACCTAGTTAGACTTACAACTTATAAATTCCATACACATTTTCAACTGTTTAATGAAGAAAGAAACAAAAAAAAAATACTTAAAAAAAAAACAACAAAACTTAATCTATGAAGTGTAATTGTACCTGCCAGTTTGGATGAGGTATGTTCATACATTTGTAATAAATTAAATTTAGACTAACCAAGTAACAATAATAAATCTTTGCGATTAGAAATATATTTATGAATTGTTTTTGTTTAGCGCTATTTCATACTTTTAGCGTTATCAATACTCTATGATCTTGGGCCAGCTGGGAATGGTTAGGAAAAGGGGGCAGTGCAGAAAGAAGGGGGGAGTATCTTTGAAGGTTACCGTGATCGCTTTATAAGAGTTTTATACATAATAATTCGAACTCGAGGATAGAAGGTTCTCTATTGTTAGTTTCTCTTCTTTAAGCCACGACCTACTTCTCTACAAAAAAGTATAAAGGGGATTAATTAGACCTATACCACAACATCTGTCAAGGATATTATATAAATGTCTAGAACTGCTGATTTGGAAATCAGAAGGTTTAATTCTTAGAGTCTAATTCTAGATCTAGAATTTATGCTAGTTGTAGATTTTGGCCTACTTAAAATTATAAGCAAAGTATAGATAGATTAACTTAAAGCAACTAATTAAATGTAATAAACCACTCAGTTATCCACACACTACAGACAACTGTACGCCTTCTTGCAACTCAAATGTATAGCCAAATGTAAATGTATTTCTTTTTTTTTTTTTACTTTGAAAATTTTAACGGTTACACTAGCGTTTTTCCCCGTGTGGCCAACTAGCTTGTAATTCTTTTGCCAGCGATATACATCAGCTGTTAAATTTCTAGGAAAATTGTAAAAGCTGTTTTGAGATCATCGTCCAGGTTCCACCTTCCGCCTACCCCACCTACATAAATCTCCAACTGCAATGGCGGTATTGTTTCAAGAAGGTCCTACAAACAACACAGAAGGCAGTAAACTTTCAAAATTAAGTTCATGGTTGATGAACTCTATCAGTAAGGCGACATCCTAGGCTGTACAATTTACATTTCACTCTATCAGAAGCAGCGACATTTTCCGTGAAATTCATTAGAAGAAGTGTAAAGAAGTTGAAAAAGAAGTGTGCAACTCCATGCATGTGAAAAAAAATGATTTTCACCAAGTCAATGGCTAATCTCTTTCTTTTGCCTTCTTGTTTTATACCCAAAAATTGAAAAGAAAAAAAATCTCAGACTTTGGGGTTTGGGGGAGCTCGCAGCGCTCTCCCAGCGCGGGACGAAGCCCCGCCGCCGAGCACTATTTCTGGTATTGAAAGCCAACAAAATGCGTATTCTGAGGTATCTACAGTGCATTATCTTGCTATTAAAAAGTTTTATTTCAAAAACCTAATGTGCTATTCTTACTGACTTAGACCGTCTCGGGCCGTTCGGCGCATTTTCCGGCAAGCTGTTTCCGCAACTCTTCTTATGCGTAATTCTTTTTGTCGGAGAACATGTCCCGCAAAACCTCATGCGACGCTCTGTCACAACCTTACTAAGGGTTCGAATCCCAGTTCGGCATATGATTTCTTTGATTTAGACCCCATCTCTATAACTGACTCCTAAAACCTGTCTTAGCCTTCTTTGTTGAGCCACATTTAGTGTTTTTCAATTTCGGCAGAAGACTATTCACACTTTATTAATGGAGCCCAAGCCACTGGTAGAAATTTGTAACCTTTCTTGACTACGCTCTTGGAATTATATGCCTGTATTTCGCTTTAGCTTTTATATCGAAAAGGAAAGTTTTTTCGTCAAATCATCTGTTGAGGGGTTTTAAACTAAAAAATCTATGGAGTTTTTTTATTTTTTTTTTAAATTCAAAACCCCATTTAGCTACGATCATAGAATGTGGTGACTGTAGTTTGCTTTAAATCAATATTAAAGAGAGAGAGAGGTTTTCAACTCTAAACGCTCTGTAGGGGAATTTTAAATTCAAAACCATCTGGAGGGATTTTAATCTTTATAGAAAAAGCCATCTGGAGGAGGGGGATTTAAACTCAAAACCCCTTTGGCTACGCTCATAGAATTTATAGTGTGTAATTAGCTTTTTTTTTTATATTGAAGATGTACTTTTTAGCTTCAAACCCCAACTGGAGGGGGGGGGTAAACTCAAAACCCCATTGGCTACGCTCATAGAATTTTTAGTGTGTAATTTGCTTTTTTTTATATTGAAGAGGGGGTTTATCGTAAAGTTTGGAGGGGGTTTTAAAGTCAAAATCATGCTTAACTGTGCTGTTGGAATTTGGGGATTGTTGTTTGCATTTTTTTGTTTTGTTTTAAAGAAGAGGGGGATTTAACTGCAAAAACCTCTGGTAGGGGGTTTAAAACTCAAAACCCCCTGTAGGGGTTTTTAAACTCAAAGCCCCTGGTAGTGGGTTTTAAACTCAAAACCCCCTGGTAGAGAAGTTTGTATCTCAAAACCCCCGATAGGTTTTTTTTAAATCTCAAAACCACCTGGTAGGGGGTTTTAAACTCAAAACCCCCTGGTAGAGGGTTTTTAACTCAAAACCCCCTCGGCTGTGCTGTGGTAAGTGATGATTTAGTATTAAAATCTCACCTAAAATAAACAAAATGAAAGCAAAAATCAGTCACTTAATTCCGTCCCCCCCCTCCCCTGCGGGAGGGATTTCATTTCGGGGGGGGGGGAGGGGGTTGAACGCCCATGGTTGATATGCCTATGCATATTTCGGTATATATCTAGAGATTTATTTATTTTTTTATTTTCTAGTTTTTGACAATATTCTTTTTTTTTTCCTTTCGGGTGTCACCCGGTGCGGACCGCACCCCCTTGTGACGCCACTGTTTACAGCGCTCCCCCTTGCAGGATGGAGGGAAAACCTGCTGCACCTCCTTCTTCTTCTTCGTTCTCATTGTTATGTTGGAGCGTTCAGATGACTAGACCAATACATGAGATGAACTTACTGGCGGATCCAGGGGGGGGGGAGGCGGTAGGGGCGATCGCCCCCCCCCCACTCGGCTGACCCCCCCCCCCCGAAGGGGGGAGGCGGACGAATTTTAGATTAGAATTCACACAATTTGTATACGAATTTATACTTATGTTAATAATATATACTAATTATTTATATTTTGAACATATTTTTTAGATTTTTTCGCCCCCCCCCTCTAGTATGTTGGCCGATTTAGTGGGGTCGGGAGGGGGCGATGACATCAATCCGCCCCCCCCCCAACCATAAACTTTTGAGTGGGGGGGGCGGTCCAATTTATTTGTAGAAATCACAGCTTGCTAACAGAATCAATTAAATATCTATATGATTAAAACTTGTTATTGATATTTTAAACGATCTTTATATTATGTCGTTCCCCTGTTGACCGATTGGGGGGGGGGGGCGAATACCTCTACTGCCCTTCCCACCTAAACCCTTTGAAGGGGGGGGGGGCGGTCCTACTTTTATGGACAAATCATAGTTTGTGAACAAAATTAGTTGAATTAATAGATACATTTTATATTATATCGCTCCCCTTCTGGTATTTTGGCCGATTCGGTGGGGTAGGGAGGTATGCGATTGCCTGTACTGCCCTCCCCACTCTAGCCCTCTTAGTGGGGGGGGTGTTCTATTTTTATGGAGAAGTCATAGTTTGTGAACACAATTAGTTGAATATCTATATAATATAAACTATGTATTGATATGTGAATCCATTGTATATTATGTCGCAACACACTCTAATCTCAAATTTTATTATTATTAAATATAAAATGAAAAAGGGTTGTACCAGGTGGGAGGTGCGATACATGCAATCGCCTTCCCTCCCATCGACAAACAAATACTTTTTCTTTTTGTATTATAGTTAAGATATTACAAAATTAAAAAAATCTGTCACTAATATAATTTATATATGCTATAAGTTAAATTCTTATATCGAGTCGCCCCACCCTATTCTTTAATGCCAAATGCAATCATTAGCAGAAATTATAAAAAGGAGCGAGGATTAATCGTTTTCACTCTATCCCCCCTCCCCTTTCCAGACAGAGTTTATGTAATTTCACAGGAATTTATGATAATTATTTTAAGAAAGACTTTGCTTTGGAAAAATTAGAATTCAAACGAAATTTTTCAGTACAAGAGTAACGACTGAGATGAGTTCTAAACCAAAATAATAATTTCCTAGTCGCCTTTTCCAACCTTTGCTCAATCTGATATCTTCTAGTTACATAAATTTGGGACTATAACTCACAATTTACGCTTGAATTATATTGAATAGTAATTATCGAATAATTTTTTCTTCGGCGGCGACCCTCAAAGCTTTAATCTAAATATGTGGGGTATCTTATCTTTTTAAGGAACAAATCGGTTTTATTTGCAATGTATTAAGGGCCTATAAATTCATATTAGAAATGTTTACAACACTATTCAAAAGGTCATTTTTAATAGGGAGCTTTAGGTCAGGAGAATGCGTTTCTTCAGTGAAGAATGCAAGAAAACACTTATGTCGTCGGGGCTTCGCCCCGTACTCCACTGATGAGTAATGAGATGTAGATGTCAGGAGAATACGTTTCTGCAGTGAAGATTGCAAGAAAACGCTTTTGGCGTCGGGTCTTCGACCCGAACTCCATTGATAAATAATGTGCTGTAGATGTCAGGAGAATACTTTTCTTCAGTGAAGAATGCACGAAAATGATTTTGGCGGCGGGGCTTCGCCCCGAACCTCACTGGAGAAGCATAGAGCGTTTCCCCAGACCGCCAAGCTTGCAAGAGAAAGGCCTCAACATGACTGGGTTTTTTTTTTCGCCGAAGGTTGAGAAACACTGCTTTTTAAAAAAATGCTTATATATATATATATATATATATATATATATATATATATATATATATATATATATATATATATATATATATATATGCTGTATGCACGTTTATGCATAGGATTAGGGTTTACTGTGCGCTAGGGTTAAGGTTTGAAAAAAAAATCGCCCCCCCCCTCCAAAGCTCTGGATCCGCTAGGGGATGAACTGTGCAGTGGTTTCCAAATCAAGGAGCTCTCCATATAGTTTTCTTTCTATTGGGGGGGGGGGGGGTTTGGGGCCAGTGTCTTGTACGGGCCTCCTGGTAAAGAGAGCAGTTTTGGAGGACATGGTCAGTATTTTCTGGTGACACTCCACATGGGCAGATTTCACTTGTTCCAATTCTATCTCCAGGGAAAACTTCTTTCTAGTTACACAGAATACTTCAAAGTGATGTACGTAATACTATTTTAGAAAACAAAAATAACGGACTAGCTTTAGTCAAAGTTAAATGGGATTGATTTTAATTCTAAACACAGTGTTAATATATCATAGGAGGAAAAAAATGTGTTCTAATTATATGTCCATACTTTCTTTTCTTTTTTATTCCATTCTTAAAACCATCCCGGACTCGGCCTTATACAGTGCTACCCCAGCTGCTAATGGGCGAGCGAAATAATTTTTTTTTTCTTTTATGGGGGCGCCACTGAGAAACACTGGCATACTCCTTTTGCCGGATTCTAGTAAACCATGACTCACGCTAAGCAACATTGCATTGGACACGATTTTAGTTTACAGTTCGTGAACAATCTTACATCAAAATACTAACAATCGAATCTTTTTCTTAAAATTACTTTTATTTTTAGCTACTTTTAGCTCTTTTAAAAAAAAAGCCCTCGTCAATCCTAAGCTCTGGGTCCGCCCTGGTATGATAAGTATTAAGCCTCAGACCTATATATATTTTACCTTGTTGTCTATTTATAGCATAAGACACGAATCGGTATTTCCCTTTTTGTAGTTCTATTTTTTTCAATTTAGCCTTTAAATATCAGACATTGGAAGGCCTCTAAACAGTTACAAGCTCATTATGTGTTATGTCAAGTTATGTGTTATTAATTTCATAAGACAATCATTTCATTCAAGGAATAGATCAATTGCATTCTAATAGAATATGAAGTGCGTAGCCTACTATCAAAATTTTTAAGCATAGTTTTAGACCGACGGCAATTTCATTTGTTAATTTAGCTATTAGATAGATCTAGACATCTTTTTAATACTATATAGATCTACATCTAGATGTCTCGTGAAAGCATTGTTGCATTATATATTGAATTTAATGCTATGGGCATATACGGTTTAAAAGGCACTGAAACCTTGTCAATGCGAAAACATTTAATGAATCATTCTTGTCAAATGGGAAAACATTTTTCAGGATAGATATCGATATATCTAGCGAATCACGTAAACTCAATGAAGTTACAGACTTGAGCTGAAGACCTATGTGCACATTATAAGTGTCCCTCTTAAAAAATCTTTAAGATCTAGTACAGACTCCTCGTATGCTTACACTCTTCTATAATGGAAACAACAAATTCAAAATTTTGAAAGTCCACTTAACCTTTCCATTTTTTTGCCAATGAAAAAGTCGGAAACGAAAGAGATCTCTGTGGAAGTGAACAATGACACGATCTGAATGAGTCACAGAGTAGAAAGATATTTCTGTGCATTTATTAGACACGTACGATCCTGCACAATAAAGTGTGTTGAGTACCATGCGAACTGTGACTGTTTTGTACAGCACTGCAAAGACTGGTTATAATATAATGTCTATTGTATTTTATACTGCAGTGCAAAGGGTGGTTATAATATGATGTCTATTGTATTTTATATTGCAGTGTAAAGAGTGGTTATAATATAATGTCTATTGTATTTTATATTGCAGTGTAAAGAGTGGTTATAATATGATGTCTATTGTATTTTATATTGCAGTGTAAAGAGTGGTTATAATATAATGTCTATTGTATTTTATATTGCAGTGTAAAGAGTGGTTATAATATAATGTCTATTGTATTTTATACTGCAATGCAAAGAGTGGTTATAATATGATGTCTATTGTATTTTATATTGCAGTGTAAAGAGTGGTTATAATATGATGTCTATTGTATTTTATACTGCAGTGCAAAGAGTGGTTATAATGTGATGACTATAAAAAACATGATATGATTATTTTACTTTTTAATTTTAATAAATTAGAAGTTGTTTGTTTTTTTCAGAGCACAATTACATTTCCAGCATCATTGTTGATGTTTTACAAAAATGGAAACAAATATAATGAAATAAAACTTTGTAATCGACAGTCTAATTATATAAAATGGGCCAGATACACTGCCTATGGTCAGGGCCGGTCTTAGGCCACTGCAACCTAACCTAGGCCCCGCGCGAATTATATATGTAAAGTATTAAATTAAACCATTTTGACTTATTATTGAAGGGTTTCTGTCATTCTCCTGAAATTGTAAAATATACGAAAAAGTCATGAAAATCTCCTGAAATTATAAAAAATCTTTTGAAAACTGAAGCAAATCTCCTTAAAAACAGACAAATTGTCATTTCTAGGTGTCAATCAATATGGAAAACGCCTATCCTACTAGCAATTTAAAAAAAAAACAGCATTGTAAGCTTTCATTTAATAAAATATAATAATAAGGCGAATTTTAACCAAAACAGGAAGTTCAAATTCTTAATTTAATTTAATAGTCGTTGGCATACAAATATAGATCTCGACCTCTAATAAAAATCTTAATTTTCACATATTATCCTTATCACAACCAAAAATAGGCCCCGCGCTATCCGTTTCGCATAGGACCCCGCAATCTGTAGGTCCGGCCCTGTCCATGACAGTCGCCTTCGAGGAATATATTTCAAAAAAGCTTCTTATACTCTTTTCCCATCTTCTTTCAAGCACTTCAGTTGTGTTTGTTTTTCTAAACATTTTTAAAGTTCATTGAAATGTGTACAATTGTGGGGGGGAAACAACAACAGTCAAGTTACGTGGGAAGGGAAAATACAAGAAAATATTTATCTCGATAGCGCCATGGAACTGTTTTATTTTTACTTCTTTTCTTTTCCTCAGCATTAAGACAAAAAGCTACAAGCCACTGAACAACTTAGCAAAAAATAAAAAGCTGTTTGTTACAATAGTTAGAATGATTAATTTTTATCCTCAAATAATGCAAATTATATATATTGTCCCACTGGCGGATCCAGGGGGGGAGCGGTAGGGGCGATCGCCCCCCCCCCACTCGGCCGACCCCCCCCCCCCCGGGGGGCGGACGAATTTTAGTATAGAATTCACACAATTTGTATACGAATTTATTACTTATGTTAATAATATATACTAATTATTTATATTTCAACCTATTTTTAGATTATTTCGCCCCCCCCCTTTCTAGTATGTTGGCGATTTGGTAGGGTCGGGAGGGGGCGGTGGCATCAATCCGCCCCCCCACCCCGCCACCACCATAAACTTTTGAGTGGGGGGGGGCGGTCCTATTTACTTGTAGATATCACAGCTTGCTAACAGAATCAATTAAATATCTATATGATTAAAACTTGTTATTGGTATTTTAACCGGTCTTTATATTATGTCGTTCACCTGTTGGCCGATTGGAAGGGGAGGAGCGAATACCTCTACTACCTTTCACATCTAAACCCTTTGAGTGGGGGGGGGGGCGGTCCTACTTTTATTGAAAAATCATAGTATGTGAACAAAATTAGTCGAATATCTATATAATATAAACAGGTGGAAGGACGATACATGCAATCACCTTCCCCCCATCGGACAAACCGATACTTTTTCTTTTTGTATTATAGTAAGAAATTGCAAAATTAAAAAAAAAATCTGTCACTAATATAGTTTATATAAAGTAAATTCTTATATCGAGTCGCCCAACCCCTATTCTTTAATGCAAAATGCAATCATTAGCAGAAATTATAAAAAGGAGCGAGGATTAATCCTTTTCATTTTACCGCCCTTCCCCTTTACAGACAGAGTTTGTGTAATTTCACATGAATTTATCATAACTATTTTAAGAAAGACTTTGCTTTAGAAAAGTTATAATTCAAACGAAATTTTTCAATATAACAGTCACGGTTGAGATGAGTTCAAAAGCCAGATGATCTTTTCCTAGTCGACCTTTTCCAACCTTTACTCTATCTCATATTTTTCTAGTTAAATTTAGGACTATAATTTTATTGAATATTATTAATCGTTTTTTTTTTCGGCGACGATCCTCAAAGCCTTAATCTAAATATGTGGGGTATCTTATCTTTTCAAAGAACAAATCAGTTTTATTTGAAATGTATCAAGGGACTATAAATTCATATTAGAATATTTTCCCACATTTTTCAAAAGGTCCTTTATAATAGAATGAATAATGAGCTGTAGGTCAGGAGAATGCGTTACTGCAGTAAAGAATGCCAGAAAACGCTTTTACCATCGAGGCTTCGCCCCGTACCTCACTGATGAATAATAAGCTGTAGATGTCAGGAGAATGCGTTTCTGCAGTGAAGAATGCAAGAAAACGCCTTTGGCGTTGGGGGCGAACTGATAAATAATGAGCTGTAGATGTCAGTAGAATGCGTTTCAGTCGTGAAAAATGCAAGAAATTGCTTTAGGCGTCGGGGCTTCGCCCCGAACCCCATTGATAAATAATGAGCTGTAGATATCAGGAGAATGCGTTTCAGCCGTGAAAAATGCAAGAAATTGCTTTTGGCGTCGGGGCTTCGCCCGGAACCCCACTGATTAATAATGAGCTGTAGATGTCAGGAAAATGCGTTTATGCAGTGAAAAATGCAAGAAAACTCTTTTGGCGTCGGGGCTTCGCTCCGAATCCCACTAATAATTAATGACCTATAGATGTCAAGAAAATGCGTTTCAGCCGTGAAAAATGCAAGAAATTGCTTTAGGCGTCGGGGCTCCGCCCCGAACCCCACTGAGGAAACTTAAAGCGCTCTCCTAGACCCCCAAGCTTGCAAGAGAAAGGCCTCAGTATGACTGTTTTTTTTTCTGTTTTTTTTTTCGCCGAAGATTGAGAAACAGTCTTTTTTTATTCTCATATATATATATATATATATGCGTAAGCACGTTTATGTATAGGGTTAGGGTTTACTGGGCGTTAGGGTTAGGATTTGGAAAAAAATCGCCCCCCCCCCCACTCCAAAGTTCTGGATCCGCCAGTGTATTGTCCCCGCTAGTGCAGATGTGCGCACTGTCATAGAATAGACTGGAAAGGATGTTAACATTAGGAAGAGAAGAGAAAGAGAAAAGACTGTGTTTAAGTGCCCTAAGAAAGATGTTGTTTTGTGTACCTGTAATGTCGTGTAAATAAACATATATGTGCCTCGTTGAGTTGCCTCACTTAAGGTATTACAATTTATATAACATATATATATATATATATATATATATATATACATAAATACATATATACATACATACATAGGCCTACATATATTGTATATGTATACATACATATATATATATATATATTTATATATATACATATATATGTGTGTATGTAAAAGCTCATACTATACATACAAAACATTGTTTATAAGTTTGATAAATTGCTTAAAGCTGCATGGTTCTCCTCAGCCAAAGGTAGTAGCTAAATATTATAAGCCTGGCCAATTGAATTTAACTTTTTATGATTCGCTAAGATTAGAACTAATAACGGTAATACGCTGATAAAAATGTTCCCTAAAAACAATGTTCTAGGATATATATATATATATATAGTGCTACTTTCAAGTGAAAAAATAAAACAGAACAAATGAACGGAAATTCTTGCACTGAACCTAAAGAGATTTATGTGATCGCTTATTGCCTGCGTTGTTGTTTTTTTTAAACCTGATAATACAAAATTATGATCTTAGTAACACACACGTGTTACACATGTGTGCTTCAAACAACTTCGCATTAGTCCTTCAATTGCGAAGCAAAGAAACAGAAATTCACAAGACGTTAAAAATAGAAACATGACTAAATCTAACAATTAAAGATCATTCTTTACAAAGTAGTCTACTAGATTAGAAATAATACCATGTATATTCAGGCGACTTAAAGAAAAGCGAATGTATCTGAGAGAGATGCAATAACTAAAATGAAAAGAAATCGACCTCTTCCATCGTAGATATAAATCTAGATCTAAGAGATTCCGTCAGCACACGTGCTTGGGGAAACCCCTTTGACGGGATTTTACGGCGGAAGTGAAACACTTCCTTTGGGGCTTAAGCTTAAGTTAAATAGTACCATTGTATGTAAAAAAAAACAAAGTATTATTTCGTTGGAATAATAACATTTTTTTTCGTTTGTGATAACTAGATTTAGACCTTTAAATTTAAACTTAGCATTGCTAAAATTAACTAAATAACAGACAAGAAAGAGTCCTAACTATTTAAAATAAGTTTCCAAAAACAGCTCTATATTGCCTACGCTACAGGCACAGGTCTGTCTGCATTCGATTTTAAATCTTATCATTTTGAATTGTTTAATTAAGAGATTTCTTTTCAAATGAAGTTGAACACAAACTATTTACTACCCAAGGACTAAATGGACATAGGAAGTTTCAGGAGTAAGTAATTCATCTGTGTAGAATCTTTATTTAAGACCTACGCTAGATGACCTACGCTCGCTGTCTTAAGTTATAATCGGTCTTTGTTATAGGCTAAGAGGAGGGAGAGAACTGTGCATCAATAATCTTTATTTGGTATTGTACGCCCTAAAACATGTCACAAAAGTAGATTCTAAATTCTGATTGTAGACTTCGAGGGGCCCAGAGCAAGTGTCATATGCTGGGCCGACAGGATACTTAAAAGTAAACAATATATTCTATGCTAAAACACTGATTTGGGCTTGCCCGCCTCTGATTCTGGACCCGTAGGACTTGATAGTATTATAAAACGTCTTAAGGTACCATTGGTCACTTGATTACGTTTCAGTTATTTTTGTTCTCATGATAATTTTAAAGACCTTTAAACTTATAATTAAAAAAAAATATTTTAGGGAAAATCATCGTCGAATTTCGAAGAAATGTCAACACTGAGACTGGGAGTCTACTAGGGATTATTGCGGTATTTGTCCCCGCATATTTCTATAGGCTGACGGAGACAACAGAATTTCCCTATCGTTGGCTTCGACGCAGGTCTTGGGGCTTTCGCCCCCCCCCCTCCCATCCCAAAAGCCTCCTCTGTGGCTTTTTCTGAAAAATAGTCTTGTCGATGACTCAATACACAGTCATACTTATTACGGGTTGCATACCAAAGGGAAAAAGGAGGTAACCTATTTATTTTACATTCTATCTACAAACAACCAGACTCACACACAGGAATTGTATTCCTTGATTTCTCATTGACTTTCAATACTAATTCATATAGTTATTAAAAAGAAAGAAAACAATACACATTAGCTCATACATAATTTTATGGCTAATGATTTTTCGGCACAGAGAGGGGGAGTGGGGGTTAGGGTAAAAAGCGCAACAACTATCCTGCGTATAATTAACACAGGAGCGCCCCAAAGGGCCGTGACACCGCAATTTTATTTTCGATCGAAGAGTTCTTTTGTTCATGAAAAAAGTTCGCAGAGTGTCTCTTAGTGGTCTCAGGCATACAAGTCTCTTAGTGAGTGGTCTCAGGCATACAAGTCTACTTGATTATTTCAAAGAATATATTTTAACATATACAAAATACTTTATGATAATTTCATATTTGTATGTATGTATGCATTCAAACCATAAATAAAAAAATATACTACTTTTCAACTATTCTGAAATGTTTTTTTTTTTTTTTCAAATTGTTGAAAGAATTAAATATTGCGTTTGACATTATATTTAGAATATCGAAAGAAAAAAATAAAAGTTTTTTTTTGCCCGAAAAAAAAAATCTTCAGAATATTTAGTCTTAAATATTGGATTAGCATCCTATCTACCAACATTTATACATTTCAGAACTCCAATCTTGAAGTCCTTATATAAGCTGAATAATTGGTGGAAAAATACCAAAGATTACAATTTCAAGCCAAGGTGAGTAAAAATGTAGAACTCAAAGACAGATTTCACGCTATAGTCTGTTAAGACTATTCAGCTACTGGAGAACTGGCACTCTGATCTAGAATCAATGTAGCCCGTGAAGAAGTGACTCATCGAACCCTTCCGCACTCTCTACATCCGTAAATATTTTTCGGTGGGCTATCTTTGACGAAGGTGTGGTACATCCTACAAACATAAGAGGAACTTACTTTGTGCTCGGCCTTCAGCCTCGTCTCGTTAGGGAAAACTGAGGGACTTTTTAGTTGTCAAGGAATTAGGCCTCGCCACTTTAAATGAAATAGAAATCGTCACACTTGTCAAGCGTATGACGTACTCAAGTTTGTAGATTCTCTCTAGACAATATAAATATTCTGATAATCCTTTTTCAAAGCATATTCCGGGATAGAGAGATTCATTGCGCAAACAATAGACGGATTTGTATCTATGCTATAAACAAATTAAGTTAGTTTTTGTTTATGGTATGTAAGTATGTTACAGTTGTTAGGTTCTAAGTGATGAACTAGAAAGAAATCAACAAGAACAACAGTTCAAGACATGACATATTTTTTACTCACATATAGGCCTATTAATTAAAGGCGCTAGAAAAGGCAAAGAGCGTTGGATGGGGCATATTAACTCTTTCTCTCCGTATTATTTTCCTCGTTCCGATAGAATTATTCATTTTGCTCATTTGTATTTCACTATCCTGTTAGGATTAAATTTCAATAACTTGTGTGTTTGATATTAGAAAATTTTATATTTGGTATCCAATTATAGGGAAATGCACAACACAAATTCAAGTTTATAAATCCAAAAATCAATTTAGTTTAATGGGGTTAATTCAAATTTGGCATCGTCAATTAGGAGAGAAAGAGTTAATAGAAGTTTAAAAAAAGAAACAGTTAATAACATAAAATTACAATAGGCAGTTTAAATAAGTATAAAACATTTGACTTCGGTGACTGTAGGCCTAATCTAATTTGTTGTATATGGTTGTACATAATATCTAGGCCTATAGTGTAATTGAAGTGACGCGTGTCGGTCTAGCCATATGTGTGATCCGGCTGACACAGGTCAGTGTACTTGGAGCGAACTGATGTAAACACTCCCCGTGTAGAGCATCGGTGAAATGGTCAAGGGGCGATCTAAAAAAAGGACCTGTGTTTTCAAGAAAAGGCCTTGGCTTAAGTTAGTCCGGGACAGTTTGAGGTCCAGCAGATATTACAGTAGCCTACAAGCTGAGTACAGCGATTAAATAGCTGACGTTTTTAAAGTATTTGATTGTTTATTTATTGTTCCATTTAAGTGTCTCGTTATGTGGAGTCCGAGTTGTCAGGTAGGCCTACATCAATGTATTCAGTGTTTTTTTTTAAAGAGAATCGTTACAATACTTATACTATTATAAATTATTATTAAAATTACAGATTACACAATTTAAACCATCGTAATCAATCAATACAGATAGTCTAGTGGGTGAGTATGTTAAGTCAAAATCTTGCTTAATTTGACTCTCTATTTATTGAAAAAGAATACAAAGTGAGTTTTGTGTTATCACAAACTCAGAGGCGCCCCCCCCCCACCAGTTTGAAACTCTCATTAGTCAGGTAGAGCTGAGCCATAGGCTCTTGAAACACAAGGCTAGCAAAAGTGAAAGAGACCGCCCTCTTACCGGCCTGATTTATCAGTCTTCTGTCTGGAAAAGGGCCTTAGTAGTGTCTATTGCTGTCATTTTCAGTTACTCGAACACTACGGACTAGAGATCGACGCGGCCGAAGGCCAAGCACAGCGGGTGCCTCTGCCATTTTCTTCTCTATTCCGCGCTAACCCTGCGGGGCTCGCCCACGGGAGTCTTGTTTCGCTACTCGTTTAGCCTAATTCTTTCCTCCTGGGATCGTTTCCACCCGGGCGTTGTAGGCAGGGTAGCATGCCTCCACATCTGCCAATGGAGGAATACTCAAGCCATGGACTTGTTTTTATTGTATAAAGTATTAGCTTTTCAAATAACCATTTGGCATTGTTTTTACTTGAAAAACAAACAGAACAACCTTTTATTATAATGAAATTTCTGACTTGTACTTATTTATTTTTTTACCCAAAAGGAGAAAAAAGCTTTTCAATAACTTTTTTTTCGACTTCAATGTGACAGACAGACGACGCGGCTTTTCATCTTAAGGGTTCCCCTAACAAAAATAAATTCAGATTGAGACTTTTGGGGGACTAACATATAGCCCACCGGAATGCAAGTCACTGCATGAACCATCCTGTAATTGATTTTGGACCTTAAAAAATAAATTTCTACTGGTTGTAGTCCTACAATAATAAATTTGGTGCGCTCGGAATTTATTTTTTTCTCAATTGCTTTTGCACATCGCAACATTCGTGCTTATAAACAAATTTAATAATGCTCCAATTTTGTGTAGGCCAGTGGGGGAAGGGTGTATATGGGAGAAGGTTTTCGTGACGTAATTTTTAAACATTCTCTCGGTATTCGAATTCTAGACGAGACGGACGGACGGACAAACATACTAACTCGTATATCGGAAATTTAAACGCACAGGGTCTCTTTATATATCTCCCCGAGTATGTTCACACCGCGACTGCTGTTTTTTTTTTTTTTATTTATTAGTTTGTATAGAGCAGTGATGTTCAACCTAATTCGACCTGCAAAAAAGATCCGTTCACTTTTCCTGGTAGATTCTACATTCATATTCCCATTTCATAAACTCTTCAACGCGCAATAGTTCAAGGTCAGAGAAAAAGTGAGGGGGAGTGTTTTTCTACCCTTGTGCCGACGTTTTGGTGGACCGGATGGAACCACGTCGAGCGCCGGGTCTGTCTTGCGGGCCGTATTTTATGCATCACTGGTATAGAGTATTGAAACTCTCCAGAAGGACCGTATAGACGAATTATTTGTTACGTAAAATGTGACTAGTATTATTCAGTCAAGTCAGATCTTTCATAAAAGGTAAGGCGAGCGCCAACCGTGTTAACATACATTCAAAGTGGCCCATTGGGTGGTCATATCCGGCCCATTTAGGTACCGGCCCACAGGAAATTTGCCCGACTGCTTATATAGCCAGTCCGCCTCTGGCTTTATCCGAGATTGGGTTTGGTATAAATAACGTGTACAAACTTTTTACCGGACAGACAGAGTGAGTTGATATAAGATGAAGGGAAAGACGGAGTAAAAAGAGATGATGGACTGAAAGGACGCATTTTTAATGGTACCGGTATATACTTGCTTCATTTCAGCATAAAGTGTTAAATGCAAAGTGACAATTGTTAGCAAGTCCCTTAATGAGCTACATATTTTGTCAGATCTGATGCGTCCTTTGTGTGTGCTGCTGAAATAAGTGCCAGTAGAATGAATCTAGATAAAACAATACTATTTAATCAAGCAATTTTCTTTTTTTTTTTTTAAATTAAGGATTAATTAATTAAATGCCAGGATTACATTTCAATCATTCATTGTGCCACCTTATTGAAAATCAAAAGAGGTTCGTACAAAATTAACATGATTTGCGCGTTTTTAAACCACAGTTCGGTAATTTCCTTTGTAAATATAGATTTTAAATATATAATTACGATCGATCCATGTCAGACCCCATGGCACATGGTGAAGTCGGCAAGCAAACGGTTATTTGAACCATCAAATGTGTACATTTACAGCTACGCGGTTCTTCCTCAGTTCACTAGGCGTATACAAGAAATCACACTTTCATCGATGCAAAGCATGTTTTACTTTCCTTTACTTCGAAATTTGATCAAACCAACGATTTGCTGTTTCTGTTTTAAATGTATCATGTGACTGATGTCATTGAAATACAAAAAAAAAATGTAGGTTACAAAAAGAGCATTGTCGTACTCGTAACAACCGTGGCACACGTCCCTGTGGAGTGCTTTGGGTTCCCACATTGGGTCGGGGGAGGTAAGAATGTTAGGACTGTAATTTTAAAAAAAGCGAAAAAAAAAAAACAAAACAAAAATAAAATGATAAGTATAAGGTATAAGCCAAAGGTCCTTTTAGTTGTTTTTTTTAATTGTTTTTTTTTTTTTTTTGTTGTTTTTTGTCGACAGTTTGTGTGGAAACACAAACTTAAAATCGGCCCCCGAAGTGGTCCACCCAGGCAGGCTTCAATATTTTCAGAAAGAACATCCAAAATGAAATTTATATCAAAGATAAATGAGAGATAAGAATGGAGAAAGAAGGTTGACAGATCTTGTGTAGTGCCCCAATGGTGCAGCAGATCAAAGGATAGGTGCAAGTGAATGCAAAGTTAGATGTGAGCCTGGCCTAACTAGTTCCCCTTTCAGACCTTGTGGTCTATAGGGCAGATGATGTAAAGTTCATCTGTTTTTGTGGCCTACAGTGTCATGTAGACAGCACAACGACCAACCGCCTTTACTTTTTCCCCAACTAATGTCAGGTACCCATTAGAGCTGGGTAGACTCAGAGGCGCCCAAGGATTCCGAAGTTGAAAATCCCAGTCTTCACCAGGATTCGAACCCGGAACCCTCGGTTCGGAAGCTAGGCGCTTTACCGAGCCTCTCCTGCTCTTTACATAATGTAATTGTTTTGAAGAGACTGTATCTTTTATTTGAATCCTTACTATCAATCGAAAAAAAAATTTGAAGGAATCGAAGTTTATAAGATTACTATTCGTTTTAAATTAGGTCTAACTTATAATGCATACTAATTAGCCTTTTCTCATTAAAAAAAACTGCTTGCGTAACTGATTTTATAAATTAGAGTTTTCGCTTTCAGGAAAAAAAAGGTAGCCGTTGCATCAGAACTTTGAATGGTCTAAAATATTGTGATGTCGGATTTTCAATATCCTTGCTAGTTTACGAGATCTCCCAGTCTTCACCAGGATTCGAACCCGGGACCCTCGGTTCGGTAGCTGGGCGCTTTACCGAGCCTCTCCTGGTCTTTACATAATGTAATTGTTTTGAAAAGGCTTAATCTTCTATATGAACTCTACACCCCCATGTGTAAAAGTAATATTATAGAAAATGAAGTTTATAAGATTACTATTCGTTTTAAATTAGGTCTAACTTATAATGCATACTAATTAGTTTTTTTCCCTTTAAAAAACTGCTTGCATAACTGATTTTAAAAATTAGATTTTTCGCTTTCAGGAAAAAAAAAAGTAGCCGTTGCATCAGAACTTTGAATGGTCTAAAACAGGGGTGGGCAACATTTTAGTATCGAGGGCCGCATTAAAGAAAGTTTGGGAATGGCGGGCCGCATAAATATATATATATATATATATATATATATATATATATATATATATATATATATATATATATATATATATATATATATATATATATATATATAAAGATAGGCTTGCTGTGTAGAATGTCTTTTAATTTTAATACACTGTATTACCATTTTATTTAAAATTGCTTTTGTCTTTTTATATCACAATATCCCCACAAACATACAATTGTACTTAATGTGCAGTATTTTACTTCTTATACTCGTGCATAATGTTTTTTAACTGTGAAACTATCTTACTAGTTGTTAACCCTGTGTGTGACTGCTGTCAAATTACAGTCAGTCAACATTGACCAGTGATTATACTTGTTTTGTTTCCACAAAAATACTTGCTCACTGAATGAGACAATTTATGTTTCGGAAGTTAAATGTCGGGGGGGGGGGGGGGGAGCGAAGCCTGCCCTTGTGGAGCATCACCAGAGAATGCTGACCATGTCCTTTAATGGTGCATACTAAATCAAGGGACCCGAACAAGACTCTCCAAAAGACTATTTGGAGAACTGCCTGATCTGGAAACCACTACGCGGTTCATCTCAGATATAGGATTGCTGATCTGAACCCTTCAACGTGTAAAATGAGAACGAAGAAGAAGAACTGATGTATGTGTGCCCAAATAGTGTGAACAGCAGCAAAGTTTTTTTAAGTGTGGAAATACAGCTTCTGGCACCCATGAAACTCCCGTGGTAGTGCTGACTGGAACTTCTCTTTGCTTTGAGTTGTCCTCTGGAGCTGAGTCGGCTTTTCTTAATAAGTGTTGTACTTTTAGTCATTTCACTAAAGATAGTTTCACCTTTCAGCAAAGGAAAATGACAAAAACTATTTTTGTTTGCTTGCCTGTACAAATGGGAAAGCGTAGTTTGAAAAGATTTAACAGGCATTTGCATTTCATATGTAAGCAATCAATTGCTATAGCAATTATAAAGAAAATGAAATTTTGCCTTCCAATCTTCATTAGAAATATTGGTAACAAAGTCACAGTCAGTGTCCTTCAAGTAACATAACTGTTTCATCGTTGAGATTTTATATTCTTCTCCTTTGCATTGCCCATGCTAAGCTAGCGGATACATTGGATTATTTATTCACAAATCTAAACTATTTATGTTTCATTCCCCTAACTAATGTTTAAATTATATGCAGCTTTGTGCAAACTTTGCTGTTTCAAGTTTATGGTTCTCAGTCATAGATCGCGCTCCATCAGTTGTTACACTTGTCATCTTGTTCCAAGCCTACCCAACACTCAAGACATTGTGTCTTGAATTGAGTGTATTGATGTATAGCCAATAAGCATAATATTCGTTTACTTAAAACTTTTTATAATGAGACAGTTTCAATAATAAATATAGATTTTTTAAAAATATTTGCATTTTTATATCTATATACTGTGGGCACACCTAATTTCTGTAGGTGTCGGCGGGCCGCGTAAAACACCTCGGCGGACCGCATGTGGCCCGCGGGCGTAATTTGACCACCCCTGGTCTAAAATATTGTGATGTCGGATTTTCAATATCTTTTCTAGTTTACGAGATCTAAACGGGACGGACGGACAGACGGACAGACATTTCGCACAAAACTAATAGCGTCTTTTCCCCTTTCGGGGCCCGCTAAAAAAGGAAATCGAGGGATATTCGTGGTATAGCGCACGTAGGCCTACGTCTGTAACAGGATCGTCGTAAGGCCATCGTAGTGTTAAGCAAGACTTCTTGCCGCGGAACTTTTATATTTTATCGCACAAAAGTCAACATAAAGATGCTCGGGAAATGTCTAGAACGCCTCAACTTTCTTGGGTCAACCATTCTGACCCAGGAACAAAAATAATTTGTTGTAGACACATTAGCTGGCTTGGACATGTTGACAGAATTTTACGATGATGTTTTGTTTTTGTCTTGAGGCTTTGAATAAGAGATTGACCCTTTACAAAACAATTACACCAATTATATAATCATTATAAGAAATCAGTTAGGCCAGGTTCACATCTAACTTCACATTCACTTTCACCTACCCCTTGGTCTGCACAAGATCCTCAACTTTCTTTCTCCATTCTTCTCTGTCATTTGCCTTAGACAGAATTTCATTCTGATATTCTTTTTGAAAATATGGATACCTGCCTTTTTACCTGCCTGTTTGGACCACTTCGGGGGCTGATTTTTGAGTAAGTGTTTCCACACAGTCTTTGTAACATTGTTTTTTTCTGGATGTCAAACTTGGAAAGTTATCATTAACTTCATCAAATTTAATGTCTGTAACGATCTCATTTTTAATAAAATTCCCCTTTGTGAAAGTTTCGTTTGTTTCTTTATCTCAAAAAGTTCATATTTTTAATTTTAGAAATCCTTTTTCACATGACGCCATAGATAAGCAGATGGTAAGAAACGGTGGAAGGCATTGCTCAATTTTTTTAAGGTCTTATAGTGGCATATGGATCATGCACCGTCAACTTTTATTTTCTTCAAGAATAACTTTTGTTGCCATTAGATCCCTTCTCAGTCTTGGTATTTTTGCTTGAATGTCGCCTTTTTGGAAAATATTTTGAAACTGACATCTGCAATACTTCATTGTTTGTTGAACTAAAGAATGTTTCGGTTGGTGCTAATAGTCATTCTGACTCTAATATCTTTTATCTCGTTTGCTAAAATAATTTATAAACTTTTTAACATTACAGATATACTTTCAGTTATGGGTTATCGAAGAAGAAGAAGAAATAGCCTTAAAATGAGAGAGAACGAAGAAGAAGAAGAGTTATGGGTTTTATCTACATAATGTTTCCATCATCTGATGGAAGTTCTTTATTCAATAAAAACTCGTTGTTAATAGTCACAAACTATAAACTAGTCTAGGTAGTTTTATAGAAACAGTCCGTTGTTTTTCTTCTTTACATCAATCATAGCAACGACTTCCATGTCAATAGTATTTGTAGATTCAGATGAATTCTTCATACGTCTTTTAATATTCCAATATTGGACTTAATTTCAACCACAATCTAAATTAAGTAACAAATTTCTATTTCCTTTCAATACAATTAGTTGAAACTAGTCGACAACAAGAGAATACAGTTTTTGTTTTTTGCTATTAAGTGACTGAATCGTCTCACTAGGAAGCAACACAACCACTCTGGGCACTAGCCAAGAAGAAAAATCTCCTACAATATTCAAGTATATCATTCGGCTGACACATATTAACAATTCCCTCATCTTGGCTACAGCTTTTTATACAGAAAAATGAAAAAAAGAACATCATAATATCATCTTCAGAAATCTCAATGACTTCTTATTTACTTTCCAATTCTACAAATTTACATTAATTACACGTGAGATTTTAATAATAGTTTATGTTGTCATCTGTTAAACATTGACTATTGGTTGGCATCCTGATATTAAGGTGCTAGCTACAAATTCTGTAGATTCGATTTAAACCTTTATTTGAATCAAAGCAGTGCTCATATACATAGGGGCCTACAAGCAGTTGGTAAACATCTGAAAGTAAGGTTTCACGTTTTCCTTGATATATTAAGTATGCTATAGCATTTTAAACCTTTTGATAGAATTTCATAAAAAAAATGAAAATATGTTTAGTCGAAATGAAAAACAAAATAGTAGATGCATCGATTTTTTAAATTGTGAATAACGTTTCAATATTTAGCCACTGTCGTTTATTTGTTTTTTAAATTGTCAACTATTCACAAAGTGCATTTTTTTACTTGGCTGTCACCCCCCTAACGGGTGTCACCCGGTGCGGATCGCACCCCCCACCCCAGTGACCTCACTGGCCCTATGCAAACTCGACATGAAGATCTTCAAAATGGACACCAACAGTTGGGAAAATCAGGCACTGGATAGATCCAGACGAAGGGCAAGTCTAAAAGAAGGGTCCGAGGTTGCATATGGCGTACACACAAGAAAGAAAAGCCATTATTGAAGACAATCGCAGAAGGCGGACTGAAAACTTAAAACAGACCGCCATCGGACTAACTGCTTTATATGCTCGAAATGCGGGAAAATATGCAGGTCGCAATTGGGTTTGCGTAGCCATGTGAAACACTGCGCACATCCTTAATCTTCGGAACCGATGCCATTAGCATTATTAGACCTACACACCAGAAGTAACCAAGAAGGATGAAAGTGCTTCAGCGTCTGGTGATTGCAGATGTCCTGCAACCTGTGACCGCAATTGTGTATCAAGGATTTGCCACTTATTTTACACGAGAAGTTGCAAAGGGGGTAGTATATACCTAGAGACTCTAGGTGTAAAATGCCATAGTGCCCCTTTCTTATTTGAGAGGGTATTGGTGCGGGGGTGGGGCACCCACAAAGTTTTAGAAACGCTGATTTACGTACACTGAAACTTAGTTATTGCGCTTGTACAAATTTCAAATCAGCAGACGCAACCAACAGCTGCGCAAGTTTCAGGCTAGCTGAAGCGGCGCCTTCGACATACGGAGGTCACGGCTGAAGCAACGAATCGTTGTCTAAACATTAAAATTCGCAATATTACTCATGTTTCAACTCATAATAAAACTTTTTTTTTTTTTTATATTTGGAGTGAAATTCTTATAGAAATAGATCATTAGTGATTGACCTTTCTGGTGGTCGGAGTTGGTCTACCCTTCAGAACCCAAAATATCTAGATCTAGAAATTTATAAGTACCGAAACAAAATATTGATTCAACCTGAACTGACGCTGACACCGAAAGTTGGGAAATTTCCGATGTTACTTTTAGCTATAGCCTAAATGTAGTGGCTAGACTAGTAGTACTATAACTATAACTCAATATCTACACTCTACACTATCAGTGTCACTATATTACTATTTTCCTATATATAGATTCTAGATCTATACCCTAAATTAGACTAATGTCACCAGAATTAGAGGTCTAGATAAATTTTGATTATTTATTATTACATTTACGTACTTACTTTTTACTTACTAAAAGTAGATTCGAGATCTAGAATCTCATAAATAACATCTAGGCCTAGCTCTATATAACATTTAAAGTATATAACATTTAAAATGTATTAATTTAATACATTCATTTATATTTTTTGTTTACTTGTCTTGGCCTAGGCCAAGATATATTCTATATTTCCTAAGCCTAAAGGCACTAAAGCATTTTAGTTTTAGTATGAAGTAACTATAGTAAGGACAAGGACATATTTAACATATTATTATTATTATTATGTTTATCTAAGACGTCTAAGTGGTTTATAATGAATCTGATACTAGATCTACATATTCTGTGTTTTAGCATTTTTAACATGTGATGCTGATAAATGATTTCAGTCTGTAGTTTCAAAGTTTCATGGATCAGATTTAGATCTATCTCCTTTTTTAAATAGGGAAGTGACATTAGCTTCTTTCTAGTCCCTTGGACTTGGACTCGGTTACTCATGCTTACTTTACTTAGTGATGCCTGAAAAACTATTGTGAACATGCTCATGCATATTATAGTTCTTTGAGTAATCTAGCTGATGCTTTATTTGGTGTAATGTTAGCTGTATATAGTTTTCAATTCCTTTTTCTTGTATATAGGGCATTAGGGCATATCTATGTTTCTGACTTGGTTTAAATTAAGCAATATATGTCTTTGTCTTCTGGGGCTGAAAATGCTGATGTCAAGTTTTTAGAATCTATTTAGAATGTTATTATTTGTTAGCCTTAGTTTTATAATGCTTAATTAATATTAAATATAGGGCTATTAACAATTGAATAATTATTATTAGCTTTCATTGAAAATACATTTTCTTTTTTTTTTATTTATATCAGAATCTAATA
This sequence comes from Biomphalaria glabrata, assembly GCF_947242115.1. NCBI lineage: Eukaryota > Metazoa > Mollusca > Gastropoda > Planorbidae > Biomphalaria > Biomphalaria glabrata. The sequence goes on along the minus strand of NC_074712.1, from coordinate 34,594,495 downwards.
ATGTTCACAACAGTGTTGTCTGACCAAGTAATACAGAGTGAGCTCAAACATAATGACAATGTCTTTCAACGCAGAACACACCACAAATAACTTGGACAGTTTGGATATTGAAAGTCCATTTTCTTCTTTGGATTCAGAATTGAATACTTCACTTGAACTAAGTCGCAAGCTCTCAGAAGAAAAAGAAAAAAATAGAAAACTTCAAGAAAAATTAGCTGGTTACAAGACTGTAGGTATGTAATACAAAAACAACTCTGTCTTATAGCTGCTTGTCTTGCTCAACTGCACATTTGGTTCAGAAAGTAGGTTGTTATGGGCGAATCTAATCTGACTTCGACTATGTATCAATTATTACTTAACATTAGCCACAGATCATCATTAATTTAATATACTTGATAACAACATTCAGTTCTATAAAATGAGACTTTATTAATCACTGGGAAATCCGTCCAGTCTTCCTAAAACGTCGCTATTTCTAACTTCTATTTAAAACACAGCCTACTTCTAACATAACGCCATGTTGGTCTCTTGTTCGCCTAAGTCTACTACGTCATTAGTCTGTCTTTCTACATCATTACTCATTACTTTTACCTTCGCTAAAACAATACACAATATATTTGTCTAACAAAACTAACCTACTCTCTAATCTAGTACATAACAAGGTTAACAAAGTAGGATGACCAACAAATCATCAAATTGAAACCTTGACTAGTTTTTTTTTGTAAATCAATGGGTGAATAAATCCAAAGAGCTACCATGAAGGGTATATTCAAAAGAAAGGGTGCAAAGTTTATGTGGCTTTAAGAAAAGGTCGTATATTACAATAATAAAAAAAGAAAGATAAAAGAGATTGTTTTTGGTCAGTTGGTATCGTCAGTTGGTTGAACTCCATTATTTTCATTGTACTAATATTTCTACAGTTTGTATTGTTTCACTTTATTCTTTTGATTGGCATTCTTACTCCATGGGTTGAGTTTTAAAGCATTAACCTTCAATCTAGTTAAAAGCTGTGTTACTGTGAGCTGTTGTATTCAGAGATAATAACACTTGTGTATTTGTAAATATACACAAGAAAATGGCTGCTAATGAATTATGTGGACATAAAGCTAGAAAAACTTACAATATAAAGGCTCAAATTAGGCTTTGGATGGAAATAGTATAGACCTGAGCTTTCATTAATGAAAACATATTGGTCATTGACAAAGGCTAAGATTCTAATCTCAATGCAGTTGTTTAAAGTGAGTACTTAAACTCAACTACTGTGTGTACTCAAAACATATTTTCTACTTCATTTGGGTCTTGTTAGATATTGCTAGCATTGCTTTTGGTCCACCTACTTGGGAGGGAGGTTATTTCTGGTCAAAACTTAAATTGTATGTTTCTTATCAAAGAAATGTTTATTTATTTTCTATTTTTAAATGCCTAGTTCAACAGGTGCCTAAATATCAGAGTCAATTAAAAGATCTACAGTTGAAGTATGAAGAAACAATCAAACAATTAAAGCCACAACAGAAACAAGAAAACCAAATTCAACCATCTTCTGAGGTATATAATGTAAACAGCATTCAGATATTTTAGATTTTATAAATCACTGTTTACAATTGACATATTCTAGAGTATTTAGAATATTGTTTTTTTTTTTTTTATTTATTAAACACTGACAATTATTTCCCTGATATCATAATGTTACATAGTATTCACAATATAAAGGACAAGGTTAAATTAGTACGCTAATCTTGTGCCTGTGGATGTTTTAGTTTTCATTAAAGTTCTTTTTTCCATTTTGTATGCCTTAAAGTATGTTAATTTTTAAAATATTTTTAGCAAACTGAAACACAAGGTCTAACAGAGCTTGCCAATCCAATTTCTACACATTCACCTGTGAATACTAGAAGCCCTTCATTTGTTGTTCTGTATCCACCTGGAGAAGGTGGACATGACAATGGTAGACCAGTGAAAGAAAAGCATACATCCCCAGTCACAGTGTCAACATCATTATTCAAGTCCGTAACTGGTAGCCAGGAGACTGAACTGCCTAAAGGTTTTCAGAACAAGCTGGATATCTCACAACTGAATCCATTGAAGGACCAGAATAAACAAAGTAAACCAGAAGAGGCATATGTGAAATCTTCACGAGGTAGTGTAGAACCATATTTTGTGATCAGTGGTACACATACTATTTATACACCTGTGGATGTACTGAGGCCCCATAGCACTCCTACAATCTACAGACCTGTGCCCATCTCTACGTTTGAAATGAGCAATATTTCATCTCCCTCTGTAAAAGACTTTACTGGGCTAGTAAACTTCCCTGCCCAAGCCACAGGCCCTCCGGTTCATTCATTTGGAATTGGGGCAAAGCCTAAAGAGTGGGCTCCATTGAATTTTTCCAATCAGAAAAGGTACCAGTTTGAACAAGAACAGATGGCTGCACTTGAGAACCTGACTGCTGCCACTAGAAACATTTCTGTTAAGCTTCAACCTGTACCTAATATTAGCCCACCAGGGACATCTTCTGAGTTGAGTCCGTTAGGAGTTAATCTTAATCCACCGGTCATACCTAGTGAATTGAGTCATACTGTGTTTAGTCAAAAGAGTCAAGATCTGTCTCAAAACAATACTAAGTTGACTGGTACATCTGATCAAAATATTTTGGTAAGCCACATTTTTTAAATTATAGTATGTTTGTATTATTAATACAGTTAATTTAAAAAGATTTTAAAGAAAAATACAATTGTTGATCAAAAATGTTTACCAAAGCTGTACAGTGCATAACACTTTTAAACCAAACAAAGTCTAGGATATTGGAAGCCTTTTTTTTAAAACTAGGCCTGTTTGTTTTCTCTAAAGGATATGGCTAGTGATCTCATGAAGTTTAGTACTGTTGGGCTACCTCCTCATGAGCAAAGTGAATTAAATCCTTTAGCATTCAGTGACAAGGCCAAAGGTGTAACAGTAAGAAAAGTTATAACTATTTTGATATTTCATTGCTTGATACAAAATTTACATATCTATCTCATTTTAATGCATGCTTTAATTTTTCTAAATTTTCAAAGTGATATTAAAGTTTTATATTAAAAACTAACATCTTAGATAAAATGTGCAATATTTTTCAAAAGTTATCATTGGCATTTTTTTTATGTCATTAAGAAATCTACAAACTAGTCATCTGTTAAAAATGCACCTTTCTAGAATTGATGCAACATTTTTAGAAGTGTCTCTTTTTATAGACTTTAAGTATAACTCAATTAACTTAAAATATTGTAGCTGTTTATTAAAAATTAAGAGAAAAAAAACAACAAATGCATGTATCTATTTATTTATATTATTATCTGCATCAGTTTTATTTAAAGCCCTTTTTTGTTGTTTTAGCCAGTGCTCAATCAATCCTATCACTTTTATAGACACATGAAACCTATTTCTACAATTCCTCTTATTAGCTAGCAAACTCTTCATGGGTGGAACCTAAAACTTGCTTGGGTGGACACACATTTTGAAAACAGCTCTAACAATTTTCCTAAAAATATGACAGTTTATGCATATCTATGTGGGGAAAAATGACTAGCTAATTTGCCACACAGGAAAAACTCTGGTTTGACCATCATAATTTTTCAAAATATTATCATCTTAAAATTATATTTGGTCTGGAGATAATATCTTGAGCACATGCTAGAGGAAATTTCCTCATATTCAGTAAAGAGTTAAATTTTTAAAAAGGCATTTAGGAACATTTTGCCCACTTTCTTATGTAGAAATTATTACTGGACTGCTAGAATTAATTTGTGACAATATACCTATGTCTATAATAGTTAAACCAATATACAATGTCAATACAATATAAAAAAACAAAAAACTAGAATCTTCTATACCATATCTCTATTCAGTCTTCTAGTCTAGACTACTGTCTTGTTATGTTTGAAGTCTGGATCTATATTAGCAAAATAAAATCTTCTTTACCATGTCTCTAACTAGATTCAGTCCCGTGTTCTAGTCTAGACTATTGTCTTTTAGTGTTTCCAAGTCGTGATCTGTATTATCAAACTATAATCTTCTATACTATATCTCTTGCTAGTTGTCTAGATTACTGGTACTGTCTTTTAATGTTTGAAAGTCTGGATCTATATCACTAAACTTGAATTTTATACACTCTGAGTAGATTTATACATGTCGGCAACCAGAATTAGGGGGGAGGGGGGAGCTGGGTGAAGAAATAAATTTTAAAACATATCTCTCATTCAAAAGTCATTTAGAGCAAAGTCTTACACAAAGTTATTTAGAGTAAAGTCATACACAAAGTTATTTATAGTAAAGTCATACACATAGTCATTTAGAGCAAAGTCTTACACAAAGTTATTTAGAGCAAAGTCTTACACCAATTTATTTATAGTAAAGTCATACACAAAGTTATTTATAGTAAAGTCATACACATAGTCATTTAGAGCAAAGTGTTACACAAAGTTATTTAGAGCAAAGTCATACACTTAGTTATTTAGAGCAAAGTCTTACACAAAGTTATTTATAGTAAAGTCATACACATAGTTGTTATTTATTGCAAAATCATACACAAAGTCATTTAGAGCAAAGTCATACACATAGTTATTTAGAGCAAAGTCATACACTTAGTTATTTAGAGCAAAGTCTTACACCAAGTTATTTATAGTAAAGTCATACACATAGTTATTTATAGTAAAGTGTTACACAAAGTTATTTAGAGCAAAGTGTTACACAAAGTTATTTAGAGCAAAGTGTTACACAAAGTTATTTAGAGCAAAGTCTTACACAAAGTTATTTAGAGCAAAGTGTTACACAAAGTTATTTAGAGCAAAGTGTTACACAAAGTTATTTAGAGCAAAGTGTTACACAAAGTTATTTAGAGCAAAGTGTTACACAAAGTTATTTAGAGCAAAGTCATACACTTAGTTATTTAGAGCAAAGTGTTACACAAAGTTATTTAGAGCAAAGTCATACACAAAGTTATTTAGAGCAAAGTGTTACACAAAGTTATTTAGAGCAAAGTCTTACACAAAGTTATTTAGAGCAAAGTCTTACACTTAGTTATTTAGAGCAAAGTGTTACACAAAGTTATTTAGAGCAAAGTCTTACACAAAGTTATTTAGAGCAAAGTCATACACTTAGTTATTTAGAGCAAAGTGTTACACAAAGTTATTTAGAGCAAAGTCTTACACTTAGTTATATAGAGCAAAGTGTTACACAAAGTTATTTAGAGCAAAGTGTTACACAAAGTTATTTAGAGCAAAGTCATACACTTAGTTATTTAGAGCAAAGTCATACACTTAGTTATTTAGAGCAAAGTCATACACTTAGTTATTTAGAGCAAAGTCTTACACAGAGTTATTTAGAGCAAAGTGTTACACAAAGTTATTTAGAGCAAAGTCTTACACAAAGTTATTTAGAGCAAAGTCATACACTTAGTTATTTAGAGCAAAGTCTTACACAAAGTTATTTAGAGCAAAGTGTTACACAAAGTTATTTAGAGCAAAGTCTTACACAAAGTTATTTAGAGCAAAGTCATACACTTAGTTATTTAGAGCAAAGTCTTACACAAAGTTATTTAGAGCAAAGTCTTACACTTAGTTATTTAGAGCAAAGTCATACACTTAGTTATTTAGAGCAAAGTGTTACACAAAGTTATTTAGAGCAAAGTCATACACTTAGTTATTTAGAGCAAAGTCTTACACAAAGTTATTTAGAGCAAAGTGTTACACAAAGTTATTTAGAGCAAAGTCTTACACAAAGTTATTTAGAGCAAAGTCTTACACTTAGTTATTTAGAGCAAAGTGTTACACAAAGTTATTTAGAGCAAAGTCATACACTTAGTTATTTAGAGCAAAGTCTTACACTTAGTTATTTAGAGCAAAGTGTTACACAAAGTTATTTAGAGCAAAGTCTTACACAAAGTTATTTAGAGCAAAGTCTTACACAAAGTTATTTAGAGCAAAGTCATACACTTAGTTATTTAGAGCAAAGTCTTACACAAAGTTATTTAGAGCAAAGTCATACACTTAGTTATTTAGAGCAAAGTCTTACACAAAGTTATTTAGAGCAAAGTCATACACTTAGTTATTTAGAGCAAAGTGTTACACAAAGTTATTTAGAGCAAAGTCTTACACAAAGTTATTTAGAGCAAAGTCTTACACAAAGTTATTTAGAGCAAAGTCATACACTTAGTTATTTAGAGCAAAGTCTTACACAAAGTTATTTAGAGCAAAGTCATACACTTAGTTATTTAGAGCAAAGTCTTACACAAAGTTATTTAGAGCAAAGTCATACACTTAGTTATTTAGAGCAAAGTGTTACACAAAGTTATTTAGAGCAAAGTGTTACACAAAGTTATTTAGAGCAAAGTCTTACACTTAGTTATTTAGAGCAAAGTGTTACACAAAGTTATTTAGAGCAAAGTCTTACACAAAGTTATTTAGAGCAAAGTCTTACACTTAGTTATTTAGAGCAAAGTGTTACACAAAGTTATTTAGAGCAAAGTGTTACACAAAGTTATTTAGAGCAAAGTGTTACACAAAGTTATTTAGAGCAAAGTCATACACTTAGTTATTTAGAGCAAAGTCTTACACAAAGTTATTTAGAGCAAAGTGTTACACTTAGTTATTTAGAGCAAAGTGTTACACAAAGTTATTTAGAGCAAAGTCTTACACAAAGTTATTTAGAGCAAAGTCTTACACAAAGTTATTTAGAGCAAAGTCATACACTTAGTTATTTAGAGCAAAGTCTTACACTTAGTTATTTAGAGCAAAGTCTTACACTTAGTTATTTAGACCAAAGTGTTACACTTAGTTATTTAGAGCAAAGTCTTACACAAAGTTATTTAGAGCAAAGTCTTACACTTAGTTATTTAGAGCAAAGTGTTACACAAAGTTATTTAGAGCAAAGTCTTACACTTAGTTATTTAGAGCAAAGTCTTACACTTAGTTATTTAGAGCAAAGTGTTACACAAAGTTATTTAGAGCAAAGTGTTACACAAAGTTATTTAGAGCAAAGTGTTACACAAAGTTATTTAGAGCAAAGTCTTACACAGAGTTATTTAGAGCAAAGTCTTACACAAAGTTATTTAGAGCAAAGTCTTACACATAGTTATTTAGAGCAAAGTCATACACAAAGTTATTTAGAGCAAAGTGTTACACAAAGTTATTTAGAGCAAAGTCATACACTTAGTTATTTAGAGCAAAGTCTTACACAAAGTTATTTAGAGCAAAGTGTTACACAAAGTTATTTATAGTAAAGTCATACACATAGTTGTTATTTATTGCAAAATCATACACAAAGTCATTTAGAGCAAAGTCATACACATAGTTATTTAGAGCAAAGTCATACACTTAGTTATTTAGAGCAAAGTCTTACACCAAGCTATTTATAGTAAAGTCATACACATAGTTATTTATAGTAAAGTGTTACACAAAGTTATTTAGAGCAAAGTGTTACACAAAGTTATTTAGAGCAAAGTCTTACACAAAGTTATTTAGAGCAAAGTGTTACACAAAGTTATTTAGAGCAAAGTGTTACACAAAGTTATTTAGAGCAAAGTTTTACACTTAGTTATTTAGAGCAAAGTGTTACACAAAGTTATTTAGAGCAAAGTCATACACTTAGTTATTTAGAGCAAAGTCTTACACAAAGTTATTTAGAGCAAAGTCTTACACTTAGTTATTTAGAGCAAAGTCTTACACTTAGTTATTTAGAGCAAAGTGTTACACAAAGTTATTTAGAGCAAAGTGTTACACAAAGTTATTTAGAGCAAAGTCTTACACTTAGTTATTTAGAGCAAAGTGTTACACAAAGTTATTTAGAGCAAAGTCTTACACAAAGTTATTTAGAGCAAAGTCTTACACTTAGTTATTTAGAGCAAAGTGTTACACAAAGTTATTTAGAGCAAAGTCTTACACTTAGTTATTTAGAGCAAAGTCTTACACAAAGTTATTTAGAGCAAAGTCTTACACTTAGTTATTTAGAGCAAAGTGTTACACAAAGTTATTTAGAGCAAAGTCTTACACAAAGTTATTTAGAGCAAAGTCTTACACTTAGTTATTTAGAGCAAAGTGTTACACAAAGTTATTTAGAGCAAAGTGTTACACAAAGTTATTTAGAGCAAAGTCATACACTTAGTTATTTAGAGCAAAGTGTTACACAAAGTTATTTAGAGCAAAGTCTTACACTTAGTTATTTAGAGCAAAGTGTTACACAAAGTTATTTAGAGCAGAGTGTTACACAAAGTTATTTAGAGCAAAGTGTTACACTTAGTTATTTAGAGCAAAGTGTTACACAAAGTTATTTAGAGCAAAGTCTTACACAGAGTTATTTAGAGCAAAGTCTTACACAAAGTTATTTAGAGCAAAGTCTTACACAAAGTTATTTAGAGCAAAGTCTTACACATAGTTATTTAGAGCAAAGTCATACACAAAGCTATTTAGAGCAAAGTGTTACACAAAGTTTTATAAAGGAGAAATTGTCTTTTTCAAAACTTTTTTCTTTCAATGTTACTTGTTTCCAAATCTTTTTACTTTGCTTAATTTACCTTCCAGTAATGAGTTTGCAGTGTTAAAGGGGTTTACCATCCTTTTACCTTTCTTAAGGGAAAATGATTTATCTTATAACTTTCCCATGGAAAAATGTTTCTACCAGGAACAAAATAGTTTACTTTAAAACCCCTTCCCTCCTCTGAACTCACCCACATTTGACCATGAGTTCTGGTAGGTTGGAGGTTTAGCATGTCATTCAGAGACCCACATTTGACCATGAGTTCTGGTAGGTTGGAGGTTTAGCATGTCATTCAGAGACCCACATTTGACCATGAGTTCTGGTAGGTTGGAGGTTTATCATGTCATTCAGAGACCCACATTTGACCATGAGTTCTGGTAGGTTGGAGGTTTAGCATGCAGTTCTGAATGACTGAAATTTTTTCCTAGTTTCCAAGTGATGACCATCATCAACTTTCCAGTCAAGCTGAAAGCATGGCGGCCATCTTGAAATCTTCTCACCCCCCTTCTGGGATTAGTGAAATGCTGTTAGAGTTTTCTAAAGAAGTTGGCAAGTTAGAAGCTCAGCTGCAAGAAAAAGAGGTAGGTTGTCTTTGGAACAATGTCTTGCTTATTTGTTTTCAGAAGTCTAGTTAGGATGTTTTGTTTTGAATGACTTTTTAATAAAAAGTTGTCTGATTTGTAGGCTCAGATACAAAGATTACAAGTCCACCTACAGAGCAGTGCAAAGAATGGTAGCGATAGAGAGTTAAGTCATCTCAGGTAGTCATTTATGTCTTTATATATATACCATGTCTCCAATCAGGAAGTTTTGAGATTGGCCAATATGAACAGCATGTATGCTCTCCTGACACAAAGGAGATTACGCTGGCTCGGACATGTCACCCGCATGCCAGATGGTAGAATCCCGAAAGATATCTTATATGCTGAGCTTGTGGAAGGAGTCAGACCCAAGGGCCGCCCAAGACTAACATATAGAGATGTCTGCAAGCGAGACATGAGAGCCTCAGGCATCAGTGAAAGTATGTGGGAAAACATAGCCAAAGACCGGAGTGCATGGAGACAGACTGTGCGTGCTGGGACAACCCTTGCTGAGAACAAAAGAATTGAAGCGGCTTTAATCAAGAGGGAAAAAAAGAAAGCTGCCCTGTCTGCTAGCCCTAAATCAGAGGCATACAAATGTACGAATTGTGGCAAAGTCTGCCGTTCTAGAATTGGCTTGATTAGCCACACCAGATTCTGCCCCGTCTCAAGATTAAGCCAAAACCATTGACTCACTTGGGCGCATCCATTGCCTTTCGAGACAAAAGGAGCCATATATATATATATATATATATATATATATATATATATATATATATATATATATATATATATATATATATATATATATATCAGAATTTTACTCATAAACATTCTAGATTGAGTCTGCTTTTTTTTTTGGTTTGTTTCTGTCAATTATTTAGCTTTTTCTTTATTTGTATTCTTATTTAGAATTCAGGCACTTCAGTCGAGATAAGAAATCACCAGAATTTTAAATGTTTTGTAGTTGGTAAAGAGTTACTGAATAGATTCATATTCATATTGTTTCACTGTCACTGAATTAATTCACATAGGTATAATTATTTCACCATTGCATAATCCTTTATTCTTACCAGGGAGGAAAACAAAAGTCTGAGAGAAGAAAATGAAAACTTGTTTGCTATGATAAAGACACATTCAGATACACACAATCAGTCTGTTCCACAAAATGAGTTTCGATGGTTGACTGTCACCAGCCAGACTGTAAGTGCAACCAGAGTTAGATTATTTTTTTTTTTAAGGTGTTCCTTTTCTTTATTTTGTTTATAAGTACTAAAGAAACAAAAATATTTTAAATATCAACTTATATTATGAATATCTTATCAATAAATTCTTGTCACAAATATTTTTTTTGTTTTTCACATTTTTCTGTTATTTCATATTTTTAAAAATTGTTCTTCCTAGTCAGGTGATTCAAATAAATCTACTCAGCCTGAATCCCCACTGATGAGAAAAATTGATACTCTTGAACAAATCAATACAAAGGTGACTTTTTCTTTTAGTTTTTCAATGGCTAGATTTAGAATCTATTTAGGATCTATTTACTTTAATACTATTTAAATAAAATGCTCACTGCTATACACAAATAGAGTTTGATCTCAAAGCATTGTATGTCTCACAATTTCAAGGAAGTGTAAAATGTAGATAAAGTACTGCACATATTTTCTATTTTGTTTTGTCATTCTATTTCTATTATCACACAAGAAGTTGCAAAGGAAAAAGATCGTCTCTCGAGATGTAAATTGTCACAGATATTCTATTTCTTTGGGTCTTGCTTAAATTTTCTAATTACAGAAGTGAAGGTTGCTTAATATAATATTTTCTAATGCTCATTGGCAATATTTATTTCCTTTTAGTTATTTTTGGCCAATAAAGATTGGTACAACAAGTGGGAGATTTTAAGGCAATCTAACAATGAGAAGATAGAAGAAATGGAATCCAAGTTGGAGAGTTTAAAGAAAGAAAATGAAAGGTTAGCAGAAGTCAATGGAGACCTAAAGAACAAGCTGGCAGTAGAAAAAGTGAGAAACTTTTTGGTTCATTTTCTTCAATGACAGCAGAAATGAAAATATTTAATTTGAGCTACACCATAAGTGTAATCACTGGCACAAACCCTCATGGGGGATTAAAAAAAATTTCATTTGAGATTTAACACATGTAGGCCAATATTAATTACTTTACGGCTGAGTGGTCAAGTGCTTGGATTCCAAACCAAGGGGGCAAAAGTTAAATTCCAGGTGAATACGGGGATGCTGTGGGACTTGATTTTTAGGATACCACTGTGTCCATCCAACTATAATGGGTACTTGACATGCGTTTAATGAAGTATGGGTGTTTGGTCGTTGTGCAGGCCACTTGACACCCTTGTTAGCCATCAGCCATAGAAACATGAGCTTAACAACATTTGCTCTCATAGTTCACTAAAAGAGGTACATTACTTTCTTCCTCTAGCCAGCTTTTTGATGCTGAGCTGTGAGCTCTTGCAATACATTACTTTACTTTTTACTAATGAGTTCATATTTTTGTAAGTACTGAGAGCATAGTTTTAAGGAAAGTGAAGCAATTTATTTTTGTAACTTTACTGACATCATCAGACATTATTATTTTTGTAAACATGGTATTGTTATAATTCTCACAGATAACGCAAGACCAAATGCAAAAGTCAATGATTGTTCTTGAAGGTGAAAAAAGTAATCTCCAAAAATTCGTGGCCTCACTTAAGCAAGATGTTGACATGTTGACCCAAGAAAAAAGAAAACTGGCAGCAGAAGTGACAATGTTAACGGTATATAGATGTACACTCTTTAATTTCTCTTTAAAATAGCGATCATACCTTATTCTTACAAGTCAGGTTGGAAAATTAATCATTGTAAATATAGATGTACACTCTTTAATTTCTCTTTAAAATAGCGATCATACCTTATTCTTACAAATCAGGTTGGAAAATTAATCATTGTAAATAAGTTCCATAGTGTATTTTTATTATTATTATCTTGACTGGTTTATTTCATTTGGCCTTACTGAAATCTGTTTGTCAGAATGCATCAAAACAGAAAAGTAAGGAAGAGGCAGGAAACAAAGCAATGGAAGTAGAAATGACTTTGTTAAAGCAACAGGTAAATATTACATGTAAATCTCTCTCAGTAAAACACAATCTACTTTGGTGCTCTATAAACAGAGCTTAAATATCAGCACAATGAATGTTAAAAACAAATATTTTCCTAACTATACTTTCACTAATGGCCCTCTTTAAATTAATTTTTTTTTTTTTTTTTGCAAAGAATTTTTGTTTCTGTTTCAGCTGACAGTCTATTCTGAAGACTTTGAGAAGGAGCGTCAAGACAGAGCAGCAGCTGAGAGCAAAGCAGACAAAATGAGGAAAGAGAGAGACAGAATCAAGGCTACTTCTGATGCCAAAATAAAACAACTGAATAGTCAGGTGATTTTTTATACTGATTCTCATTGACTTTGACAAATTTTGTTATTTATAAGAGCTAATATTCAGCAAATGTTACATTAAATGTCTTGTTTGTTTGATGCTTTAAAATAATGTTAATATTAAATTAAGGATTATAAATATTAATCTAAATACATTCAAAAAATGAGAAAATATCCAGGAAATACACAATAAATATATTCTTGTGTAATTTAATTGACTTCATCAGACATATATATGTATATATATATATATATACACACACACACAATATAATTTCTATCTATAGCACATTTATTCTTAAGATTTTAATATTTGAGTTAATTGACAATTTTCTTCTCGTCTTCAACACTAGTTCAAAAATCTTGAAGACACATTGAGAACCAAAAACAGACAAGTAGCAGATCTTCAAGTTCAAATTGAGGATTTGAAGTTACAGGTACCTGGTAGATATATGTTGACTTAAATAGGATGTGGTTTTGTTTTTCATCACAAAAAATAATATACAATATTTCATTTGAAGGCACTGCTGCTACTTTCTGTGAACAAAAGACACTGTGCTGTTCTCTAGCTTTGTGAACTAAAGACACTGTCTTGTTCTCTAGCTTTGCGAACTAAATACACTGTCTTGTTCTCTAGCTTTGCGAACTAAATACACTGTCTTGTTCTCTAGCTTTGTGAACTAAATACACTGTCTTGTTCTCTAGCTTTGCGAACTAAATACACTGTCTTGTTCTCTAGCTTTGTGAACTAAAGACATTGTCTTGTTCTCTAGCTTTGTGAACTAAAGACACTGTCTTGTTCTCTAGCTTTGCGAACTAAATACACTGTCTTGTTCTCTAGCTTTGTGAACTGAAGACATTGTCTTGTTCTCTAGCTTTGTGAACTAAAGACACTGTCTTGTTCTCTAGCTTTGTGAACTTAAGACACTGTCTTGTTCTCTAGCTTTGTGAACTAACTCACTGTCTTGTTCTCTAGCTTTGTGAACTGAAGACATTGTTTTGTTCTCTAGCTTTGCGAACTAAATACACTGTCTTGTTCTCTAGCCTTATGAACTAAAGACACTGTACTGTTCTCTAGCTTTGTGAATTAGATAAATTTCATGTACCCAATTTATTGTGACTAAATATGTTCTGTAGCTTTACATGCTAAAGACACTCAAGTTCTTAGTTTTGTGAACTTAAGACACTGTTGTATTCTCTTGCTTTCTGAACTAAAGACATTGTCATGTTCTCTAGCTTCACAGTTCCCAGCGGAAAGCCACTCTTGCTCCTCAACATTCCTACAATTATCCAATACCTGCATCCTATGGTCCAACCACTCACCTGTTTCCCAGTTCAGGAGTTGAGTCCTCCGTACCTGTTGCAGGTATGTAGACCTTTGTGTTGCAAATTTGTCTACATTTATTAATAGATGTTACACTTCCTCCTCTACATGTTATGTTTAACTTTTATAGGTCATCTTTCTAAATGTAGTTGTTTGTTTTTTTTTTATATATAGATTTTTTTTTTTAAATTTTAGAGGAGAAAAGAACTAAATTATTTTACAATAATGCAATAAAACTTATTAATACAAATATTTATATAAACAATTTAATTTCAAGCAATTTTTTTTTAAAGTATAAACAAAAGTTTACTCAACAATTGTTTCACAAGCTACACCATTATTTGAATTATGCCTGTTAATAGTAGTATAATGTAATAGAAAATATAAGTAACCAGAAAGTTTATGACCTTAAGTGCTGAGAAAGAGTTTAGTATCAATCAGCTTATTACTTTTGATGTAGGAGAAACATTATTTCATTCATAGGCACCTGCATAATATTTTTTTTTGAATATCTTCTTTTTACATCTTTTATAAACAAGGCTTATGATACAAATTTACGTACGCTGAGAACAATTTTAAACATTAAAGACATTACAATACAATGTGAAAAGTGAACGACATACTGCAATCCTCTCAACTGAATGAATGAGCAACTATTTTAGAAAGATCAACATAATCGTTGTCTTTTGTCCATAACTTACTGTCAAAAGTTTTTAAACTAAAATACTTTTTTTGTCTTATTATAAAAAATATATATATTTATATAAAAGACATGACTTACAAAACAACCTTAAAACTAACTTTGAAAAATCAATTAGATAAAAAAAAATTATTTTTTTAAAAATTAACAACGTGTAAAATAGTTTGTATTGTTTTTTGTTTTTTTAAATAGCGTTGCCTATAGCTTCAGGTACATTCCCAAAACAAGTAAATAGACCATTGAGAACAGGGCCAGGTCCACCGGGAGCAGGACCAGAGTATCTGGCTGGAGCGTGGACTTGTAAAGAGTGCACGTACATAAACTACCCAAGCCGTAGTGTTTGTGATATCTGTGGTTACAGAAACATAGCAGGTGGGGGAAATGTTTTAGACCAGTGTTAAGACTGATATTATTTAATCTAGTGACTTTTAACCTAAATAGCTTTGCTTAATTCACCCTACTTATTTGTTAATTTAGATACTGAAAGTCTGGCGTATGAAACTGGTGGCCAGGTAAGATATTTATATTCATTTGTATTGGTATCTACTTTCTTTTTTCTTCGTTTAAATAGTGTTTGTTGTGTATATGTTTGTAAACTAGAAATGTTGAGTTTATGTAGGTAGGCATGGTTATATTTTCTTATTATTTTCTATGTATTCTGTTTACATTGGTTTGAATTTAAATTTTCTCTGCAGGAACTTCAGTCCCGAGGTGACAATGTAATGTTGGGTTTTCGTGACATAGAGACAGATACACAGCCTAAATGGCAAAGGTACTTTGGAAAAGAGTTAAAAATAAAATAATTGCTATATCTTTTTTTTTTTTTAAATGGCAAGACATGATCTATATATTTCAGATTTCTTTCCAATTGAAGATGGTTACTTTTTTTTTTTTCAGTGAATCAAGAAACATTTGATGACAACTAGAAGTGTCACAGGAGACAACATTTTTGTACTGGCTACTTCCCCAGTAGCTAGAGTTTCAGAAGTGCAGGTGAATCAGGCCCATTCATTTTATCACACAGATTAAGTTGTCACTGAAGTTCTGGTCTTCAAAATCCTTTCTTAAATATATTTTTTCTCTGAACTAGTAACAACATTTTTGTATTTGCAATGTAATATTGAACTTATAATGGATCTCAAACAAAATTATCTCATAACTAGTTCAGCTTAAATTAATTATAAAATTTCTTCATCAGCCTTTTGAATAAAACTTATTTACTTGTAGTGATTGACTATAATTTTTTGAGCGTCTTATTATTTGAGTTTACACTAGTAATTTAATAAAGTGCACATTTGTTAGCAGTGGCCACAAGCCTAGAAGCCAATAAATGAGTCACCAAACCTTGAATCTTGTTTACATAATTTCCAAAATTGCAACTAGAATGTGACTTCATTCACTAGTACTTTCTGCCAATACTTAGAAGAAAAAAAAAAAGTGATCTAATTGCAGTGTTCACAGTGTTTAGAAATATTGAGGATACATCAGGAGATGGGACCGTACAGTTGAGGTCTCTTCTATTCAGCTTGCTAATCTACTAGTTTGGCTTAACTAATCTACTTCTTATGAATTTGACGTAGAA
Organism: Biomphalaria glabrata; assembly: GCF_947242115.1. Lineage (NCBI taxonomy): Eukaryota > Metazoa > Mollusca > Gastropoda > Planorbidae > Biomphalaria > Biomphalaria glabrata. The sequence goes on along the minus strand of NC_074712.1, from coordinate 34,578,362 downwards.
TTGGATTAATGAACTAGTCTGAACTTTCTAGTTGTGGATTATTTCTGGATCATTTCATAATTGTGTTATGTTGAGTGTTTGGTAAAGAACCTGTAGAACTGGAGATGTACACACTCAGACAAAATGCAACACTATGGCACCTCCTACAACAGTAGTATTTCTGTTTACTAATTTTGTTTTAAATTTGGCTGTAGTAATGCCATTTTTAATAGTACTGTTTTTTTTAGACTTAGATGATTGATTCAGCAGTGTTTCTATTGTATATCTAGTATTAGATATTGTCAATCATATTAAACAGAATTGTGAACTGGCCTGTCACTGAAGACTTTCAATGTGTTCTTGAAGAAATACGCTTTTACTTTGTCATTGGATTATGTGCCACTATGTTGTGCTGTTATTCTTGATGAAAGAAACATTCAGCAGCTCCTGTATGCTCTGATTGAACACAATGTTGAAATGATTAAAGTAGAGAAATACTCCTGGAGTAAAAATTCTCAAACACTTTAATGAAAAAATTCAACAAGAATAATTGTTTTAATCATAATGTAGAATTCAGATGAAGTAGATTATGCCACAATAGTACCGGGTAGTTGTAATTTAATTAACAGACTGACTTGAACAAAGCTCGACAGTATGCTTCCAAAGTACAAGTACAAGAGTATCTTTGCTATTTCTAGACACAGGAAGTGATGGAATGAGCTTTTGTATTCTTCTCATCACTGTCAGACAATGCTATTGAAATGACATCATGATATTCAAGTTGCTATTTTATTTTTGTGAACAAGGTCCAAAGACAAAAAAAAAATTATCTTATGATGTAACTTATCACTTTCTATTTAGCAGTATATGTGATTTACAAGTGTAAATTCACCTGAACCATTATCCTTGTAGTATTGTATCTGTATTTGATTTTTAAAGTAAGTTGATAAGTCCATGCAGGAGAAGATAACTGCAGTTTTATATATTATTGCATCTGTTCAGTAGTAAAAAAAAAATAATAAGTTAAAGGCCGTATCACTTTCTTCATTAAATCTAATTATATTAACTTGTTGCCATCTTGAATATACCTGATAGAAGACCTGGCCATAAAGCTTGACAAAATTTGATCTCTAAAGTAAACATTAAACGCTTGGGTCAAAGGTTTATCAGTGGGATATATTAAAAATGAGTGGGAAATTAAATGATTGACCACTTCACCAGCCACTCAATGTGTGCAGCGACCTACATCAATGTGGTCATCTTTGTATTTGTGATCGTTTTGTTCTGTTTCAACAAATTTTATGTTTTAATTTGGCTGGGTTTATCTGATCAGAAATACAAAGAAAATAATGTATTTTTTTAAAATAATTTACTTGCACCAGCAATGTTAGTACAATGTTTGTACTGTTTTGTCTTTTTATTCAACTATTATTGTTAGTGCATTGATAAATATTATTTTTGTCAACAAATGTCTGATGATTGGCCTACAGAACAATAGGGAAGTTATGAAAATCCAAATATTAAATAAGAAATGTCAACATTACATTAATAAAAAGTTGAAATGTGAAATTAATTCAGCCTTAAAACATGATTTTATCTTTTTCTATGCCATGAACAAGTTGTAAGGGATACAATTTATAGCATTTAAGGTGGGTGGGTGGGGGCTAATTTTTAAAATGAAAAACATATTTTCCATGCAATTGACTATGACATTAGCTGAGAATCATTGACTTTAATATTTATTATGAAAGTTTTTATTAAGTCATTAGCTAACAAAATTGATGATGGTTTCATTTAAGAAACTGAATAATACCATCAAGAATTGAATAAAGAATTGATGCAGCCATCAATAAATCTGTATATTTTAATTGGTGATGTCATCCATGGAAAGAACTGATTAACCATCCAGTTCAATATTAACTCTGTGGTATTTAACAAATCTGATGATGCCATCAATATAAAAATCTATATAACAATTATTCTTAAAGATTGATGATACATTTATGTAATGAATTTTTAAGACTTTTAAAAAAAAAGTTTTTTTTTGCAAATTTACAAAATGTAAACAGAATACTTTTTTAAAACAATTATCAAAAATTTGGAAATGTAAAATTGTTATTGATGTTTGGAAATTTAAAAATATTGTCTAAGTTTGGCAATGTAAAAATGTTGTCTAAGTTTGGAAATGTTAAGATAATCTAAGTTTGGAAATGTAAAATGTATAAGTTTGGAATTGTAAAAATTTTGTCGTGGAAATGTAAAAATGTTGTCTAAGTTTCAAAAGGTAGACATGTCTCTTGACTAAGATCTAAGGCTAAGCAGAAAGAAATGTTTTCTTTTTGTGTGAAGGTTTCACTTTGACATTGAAGACATTGTTGAGGACTAGAATGTCAGAACAATGTACTGTAGTGATCTAGTTTAGTTTAGAGACAATATTAGTTTGTATAGAAATATTGAGCTTTGTAGTGACCTAGCCACACAGACTAATGACATTGTAGATTAGGAGTACACTAAATAAAAATATGGTTTGAGCTTGAAACAAGATGCATCAAAATGAACTGCAAGAATTGACGGATTTAGAGACATGGAACAATGCTCCCATTATGTAAAAAAAGACAACATCATTGAAGTCTTCACAAGTCTTATTAAGTGTATCGTTCTTATATTATTCTTGTATCCCTTGAATATGTCAAACTTTTAGTTAGTATTGAGTAAAAATCACACCAAGTCATTTCAGTCATCTTGTGAGATGAAGTCAAATCAAGAGCTGTGAACAGACACAAACACATTCAAGTACCTTGGACATTTTGGTGACCCCGGAGATGGACATCATTGATTGAAGTCGGCTACTTGAATGTGTTTGTTCACTGCTCTTGACTTACTTCATCTCACAAGATTACTGACTTCGATGACTTGGTGATTTTTACTTAATACTTGCGAGTTCGACACATTCAAGGGACACAAGAATAATAAAACAATAATACACTTAATAACAACGATACAATAGTCCTGTGAAAACTTAAAAAAATTATTTTTTTATTTTACATAATGGGTGCATTGTCCCATGTCTCTAAATCCGTCAGTATTTCCTTGCAGTTCATCTTCTTGCATCTTGTTTCAAGCTCAAACCATATTGTTATTTAGTGTACTCCTAATCTACAATGTCATTAGTCTGTGTGGCTAGGTCACTACTTTTTTACTGTCACTAAATACAATTCTTAATATTTATAAACAAACTAATATAGTCTCTACGCTAAACTGAACCACTACCTTTCCTCTCCCCTTTACATAAATCCCCCCTTTACACAAATATAAGAAGATTTAGTTTTCATTCTAAAGAGAGCAACGTGTAATGTCTACCAGTGTAAACATTTCTAAGCTGTCTGCTTTCTTGCTTGCTTCCAGCCTTTAGTACTAGAATGAAGTATCTTACATTACCCAAGCGAACATGTATCTTTTTTTTATTTACAACCATTTCTTTACATTAGATTCTAAGTCTATCCAGATCTCATGACACTTCATGTCTATGAAAACATGTGTAGCTGTAGTTCAGCCAGAAATTGTGTTGCTGTAAGGCTGATCACGTTTAGAACAATACACTAGACATACATATATTGGAAACTCTGCTAGACTAAAGTAAAAAACAAAATGTTTGGGCCGCGAGGCCTTCATCAGCTTCAAAACAAACAAAAAGGACAATTTACAAAAAAATAGGCATTTTGTTAATTCATCTGTCCGATAACTTAAAAATTAATACAATTTTATTTTAATTCTTTTTCGTTTATCAAGGCCGAAAAGAAATGAGCGTTACGCTCTGGTAAAAGCGCTGGAAGAGGCGGTCGGACTACATTGAGTGTGACAAAAGGGAAGGGGAGTAGAATGTTTAGCTCCGTCTCACTGTAGAGAAATTTTGGTTGTTGATCCCGTTTGGAAAGATGATAATTGACATACAAGTTTGTTCTCTCTAGACTGCTGTACTGTCACTCACTGTTGTGTAGCAGTGAGGAGATCAGTGGTCTCCCTTTTGTTGTATACTTTATACATAGAAACAGACTTAGTTTCAGGATTTTGAATGTTCTAAGGTATTCATAGAGTTCTGGTTTTAAAGGCATACTTGTGTTACCAATACATATCATACTTTATCTAATTTAATGGTCCTTTCGCACTGACCAGTTGAAGTGACCATGTCAAAGGCGCCATATGATTTTTAAAAATTGGAAACAATAGGCCTATTCAATTGAATAGTACCCAACACAAGGCCCACATTGATCTCTACTGCTATACAACACTGCTGTGAGTGACAAACATCCATCCAAGGAGAGAGAACAAACTCATATAAACATCTTTCCACACGGGAACAGCCAATTTCTGTTCCATGAGACTGAGATAAACATCCTGACACTTCCCAAATGTTATTGGTCACACCTAATCTTCTTAGTCCCACCGCATCTTCACAATTTACAGCACTTTTACAACAACATAAGTTCATTTCTGTTCGTCCTCGATAGCCTGAAATAACATCGAGAAGTTAAGTTATTAATATATCTAGTTTGTATGAACAGATAAGCTATTAATATACCTAGTTTGTGTTTATTGTTGGTTTGAAGATACTTAAGGCCTTGTTGCCCAAACGTCGTGTGTTCCTTCTCTAATCCAGTCCAGCAGGTTTTCTACAAGTATGTGTATTGCATTTTTCTATACAGTTGAAACTCACCTATCACATAGTTATGGATTTTTTTGTTTTGCTATATTTTACATTAATGGCCTACTTTTGAAACAGTCCTATATATATACTGTACTATCATGATGTAAACATTTGACACCTACTTAACTACAGTTTGTACAAATCATTACCATCAGTCTGTTTTGAATGAAGAAATTCAGAGGCTCAAAATTCTTGAAAGCCCAGGTTGCAGTGTTCTCGACTCATTGCACTGTCAGAAACTTAGTTCAGGACAGCTATGTTATTTGCACTACTGTTTTGTTTACAGTTGTCGGTTTCTTTCAATTATTTTGTGTACCACTGTCTTGGGTTTCTTTCAATTATTTTGTGTACCACTGTCTTGGGTTTCTTTCAATTATTTTGTGTACCACTGTCTTGGGTTTCTTTCAATTATTTTGTGTACCATGGTCCTTAACCTGGGTTTCTTTCAATTATTTTGTGTACCACTGTCTTGGGTTTCTTTCAATTATTTTGTGTACCACTGTCTTGGGTTTCTTTCAATTATTTTGTGTACCATGGTCCTTAACCTGGGTTTCTTTCAATTATTTTGTGTACCATGGTCCTTAACCTGGGTTTCTTTCAATTATTTTGTGTACCACTGTCTTGGGTTTCTTTCAATTATTTTGTGTACCACTGTCTTGGGTTTCTTTCATTTATTTTGTGTAACACTGTCTTGGATTTCTTTCAATTATTTTGTGTACCACTGTCTTGGGTTTCTTTCAATTATTTTGTGTACCACTGTCTTGGGTTTCTTTCAATTATTTTGTGTACCATGGTCCTTTAACCTGGGTTTCTTTCAATTTCTTCTTTGACTCTATTTTCTCTTGATGTTTGTTACATTTAGAACCAAAAGAAAAAAGCTAAATAAAATATGTATACATACATATATACTAAAAATTATTATTTGTTGTCTTTATATTTATTATTTTGTTTTTATTTTTCAAACTTTTTTTTTCCATTCCTCACAAAAATGTCAATATTTAATCATTGTAATTCTTAGAATTTTTTTCCTTCTGTAATTGTTTGATCAAGTTGACATGTATAACAGTGTATCTCCCAGGCTTGGGCTAAGGCTCCAGCAGCAGTGGGATAGTACAGTGTCTTGTCCAAACATTGGATCTAGTGAAACTTTGACCAAAGTACCACTCTGACTGAAATATGTTGAAGATGTTAACACATATTTTACTGTTATCTACACCATCACTTTGTTCTATATGTTGAATATGGGGTGAATCAGATTCAAATTCAGAAGATAGACCCATTCAATATATGCTATGAACAATGATATTTACTCAGGGAAGCTTGAAAACTGCTGGAACTCTGTCATGAAATAGTCTCAAAACACAGCAGTTGCTTGTTGATCTGCTGACTTCACACCCATATAAGCCTGAGCTCTATTGTGAACATATGTGAACACTCCCTGTTGTAAAGGCACTGTGGTCTTGAAGGGTTTTAGTGTGACACTTTTTTCTGTAAAACTATGCAACTTTAAACTTATTTTAAACGTTATTACTATTATTATTCTAGCAGCACTAAGGGAGAGAAAAAATACAACATAGATTAGTTCAGACGAGCCGAGGCCAATTGTTATAACTTAAAGATCTAGTTCTAGACTAGACCAGTCTTTCCCAAACTTTAACACTTCGTACCATTGGAGAATTTAGCGGAACACTTTCCCTTTTTTTTTAAGGCTGGATAATTTCCTGTTTGTTTAAATAAAACAATAATAATTTAACCCTATTCTTAATTTAGCTTGATGATTTCAAATCTATAACTAGGCCTATAATAAAATGCATACAAAAAATATATAAAAAAAAAAATGGTGTTGATTAGGGTTCCGCGAAACACAGTTTGGGAAACACTGTAGGCAGGCCTACTAGACTGTAAGGATCGGTCTCGCACTAGCCCCCCTAGTGCTGCTATTCAATGTTACATTTCATATATATTCCTATTTTGCTTCAGCGCTTCATCCTCCACTCGTGTATCATATTTGATTGTTTCCTTGAACACCCTACCATTGACAACTGTTGTTTAGTTACGTATCGTAGGAGAGATCAGCACTCAATACTTTTGTAGACGTGTGACTGAGCATGCGCAACAGAAGACATGACAGGAAGTGATAGAAACACCTCTGTAGTATGAAGAGTTCACAACACTGCGGCATGCTCTAACATAACACTTGAAAATAAAACATCAGCCTTTATTGCCCTTTAAAACGTTTCCGTCGTATTTACAAAGCTGACATCTTAAAAGACAGTATTTTAAGCATATATTTAGAAATATTGACCTTAGGCCACATCTTGTTTATGTTCTACCTAAATGGTATAATGATGAAATGTACATTGTAAAAACTCCAGGATCGCCCTATTTTATATTTTGTTTACTATTTCTTCAAGTCTTGAAAATACATCTTAGTTCGTTTTTTAAAATCTGTATTGGCTTCATTTTGTATGGGTTTTGATTCCAGAAATGTTGATCATAGTAACTCATTTTCAATAGTACAAAATATTTTTCAGAGAGATTTTTGTGTGTGCCTATTTTTCTCTTTTCGGGTTATTTGTGTTATAATTATGTTATAATTTTAAGGTACTTTCTTTTATTTTGTGTTATATGTATTCCTGAACACTTTTATTAGTCTGTCATATAAAACAAGACGGTTTCATTTGATATCAAGACTGTGTGTTTTTGTTACCCCTCTATTTTGTTTTGTTTTCGGAACACAGCAAGTCAGCTGTCCAAAGATTGAAAGTCTTTCTGGTCAGAGGCGTTAGGTTTCTAATCCCTTGATTGACCTATTGGTTCAATTTAATATTAGGTTGGTCTTTTGGATGTCCACAAAGTGAATTGACCACCTAACAACTGGTTCACTAGACAATTCGTTCACCTAACAACTAGTTCACCGCTCCGTTGGTTTAGCAACAATCGGTTCACAAAAATGGTGATCACAAATGTGTGTTCCAGGACGTATTGTTAATGTATACATTATTTGTGCGAGTCTAGCAGGATATGACCAATATGTTACTGTCACCTTTAACGAAGAGATCCAGACTAAAAACAAATTAATTAGCACTCTTTTGAATTGTCAGTGAAACAATATTTATGAAAGTCATTTTTGTGTGAACCAGTTGTTACGAACGAATTGACTTTGACCCCAAGTTGTAAATTTTTTGTATTGATGGGAGGGAGGGGGGCGGTGTGACCATTAACCCAGACTTTAAAAGTGCTGGACAGTGGGATGTGACCATTAACCCAGACTTTAAAAGTGCTGGACAGTGGAATGTGACCATTAACCCAGACTTTAAAAGTGCTTGACAGTGGGATGTAACTAAAACTAAGAATACAATTCACTTTATACTTAAGACCACGATAGTTTCAAATGTTTTGTTATGGTCAGACTGAGATCTAATTACAACTAAAGTAATGACATTTAACCTTTGAAAGTTTGTCTTAGTTTCTATAAATAGTGCATCCTTTGTATTTGTTGCTATATTTATTATACTTTTGAAAATTAACGACATTATAATTGTCCAATATATTGCAATATGACGAGTATTGTAATACGCTAAAGGAACGTATCTTAAATTGATGAAAACATTACAGTTCAATAAAAGCTTTAAAGTTTGTCTTTTCTTATTGTGTGAACTAGATGTACATGTTACTTCCATATTAGTCCCATTTGCCTTCTCTCTTGTAGTCTGCTCTGTTGTGTTTATTACTACTCAATCGTCTCCCTTGGGCGTCCGTGTATATAATTACTCTGTTGTCTCCCTTAGTCTCTTGTGTATATAACTACTCAATCGTCTCCCTTGGTATTTAGTGTACACAATTACTCTGGTGTCTCCCTCCAGTCTGTATATTAGTGTTAATGAGTCTAGCAAAGAAGGCGAGTCCTGCTCCCGTGACCTCATCAGGTGGAAACATCGATGAGCGAAACTGGCCTCCCAGTTTGTTGCTTCAGTGCATAGCTTAAAACCCGCTAACCTAGTCCGAAAATGAACACAAACCTTTCTAGGAAGGTAGCTGCCTCGTTGAGTGAATGGGAGATGATAGTGGGAAGTCAGTACTAACATAACAGAGATAGAAAGGCATTTCCTGAGGTTCAATTCAATTCGCTTTCTGCAACAGGAGCGACCAAGGTGCGTAATCTTGAAATAGTATCCCCTACAATGATATCGACCTTTAAGGAACCTGCAGACAATAGCGGGGTCGAACAGTTTTTTCTTCAATCGTAACCGCTGGAAAAAAAATCCTTCCCAGTGGCCGAAGGGTTTTAAGTGAATAGGCATTGACTCCAGATTTTAAAAGACTTAATATCGGATGTAGAGAATAATCCAAAGCGTGTGTCAATCTAAAAGGTTGAGCCTCTGAAATGAAGCAAACACGTTTCTCCAGGTGACTTTTATGTGTTTCTTAAAGTTTGAAGTCCTATCTTTATGTTAAAGCCAACACTGCGAATGACAGACATCGATGTGACCTTATAAGTGTTTGGCTCACCCAGCTTTTTACACGTAGTGGCTCACTCTGCCATAGTAGAACTATCAACAATGAGTCCAAATATCAAAGAAGCTTTCACAATAGCGGCGTTACAGAGTTGTTCTCGGAAGCGATATAAAAATCTACTCAGGCGCCATTTTGCCCTCACTGGCATAGAGGAAATAAGATGGCAGCAGTTGACCGCTGAATGAGATAGAGAGCTCTCGCGGAAGTCCCGGTACACTCAAAAGAAAATCCCTTGCTAGCGTATTTTGTTTTTCGATTTTCTTATGTTACAATGCTTGAAATTCTCATGATTTTTATACTTTTTGTTATGTTGACAAAAAAAAAGGTCCACTGCAAGAAGTCTTACTTATCACTAATATGATCTTATCACGCCCATCGCAAACAAGAGTAGCCCCAGATAGAACCTCTTCTAGTATATACAAGACTTAGAAATGATCTACACTCCATTTCCAATGCAAAAGGACTAAATGGGAAATGTTTTAATGTAGATTTAACACTTAAATTTTGATTAAAAACATATTGTAAATATTTATGCAAAAATATTACAGAAAAATTGTGTTTTAATTATGTCATTAAGTGCAGCATTCCATAAGGTCCCCCAGCTAGCTAAAATGGGCGAGAACTATCTTTTCTGTTTATGTGGCGTCTTCTGCAAAAGTTGAACACTAGTCTGTCCATATGAGTCTACCATGAAGAATTGTAAGCTGTAAATCCTGAGAATGAACTGACTGACGCAACAATTAAAACATTACATTAAAAAAAAACAACACATTTTGAACCAAATTAGGCCTTTAGTTGTTTAGTTCAATGTGTTTGTGTGCCTTATTTAATTTAATTTTTATTATTTATTTATTATTGCTTAGCAATATCCTGTCAGTCATTCATTGTGTGAAGTTTTGACACTTTATTGTTGGCCTGTAGAGATGGTTCTAGGCTCTGGCAATAAAACTGTCTGCTTAGCCTATACTTCTCAGAAAGGGTAGTAACAAAAAAATACACAACAGAAATGTCAAAGAGTCAAAGCCAAAATAAGATTGGATGTAGAGATTGGCTTCTTGACATGATCTACAAAGAAAAAAACTGAGAAAGAATAAAGATGGATGCAGGGCCGGCTTTAGATATTTGGATGCCCTAGGTGAAGTAAATTTGGTGGCCCAAAATGAAATAGAAAAATAAACAAGTAAACAAACAAAAAATTAAATTACATTATTTAATTAAAACCTAGTGTACTTGTCACAGTCTCAGTTGACATACTTGATCTAAAGTTCACGTCATGTTAAGAGTTTAAAAGACACGTGGAATTCCTGATGTAGAAAACAGGAAGTAGAATGAATAAAGTTGACTTGGAGTTCAGTCAAGTCAAGTTAGTGAGGTCTTGTTCCCGGTCCAGGAAGGTTGGACGTTGCTTCCTGGACTGGTGTATATACATGTATATAGCATGAAAGTCGATGGACTAATGATTGTTGATTAATTATATTTGAGAGTTGATTTCATTATGTGCTTATTGAATATTAAAGTATTATTCGTATTTCAATGGATATCTATAGTTGGAGCTCCAGTGTCACTAGTAGTAATTGTTCTTATTGTTACCCGCTGAGATGCGGACGTGATTTGTAACTAACATATATTGGATACATTTGATACCGCTGTTATGCGGATAGGATTGTTTATTACTTCTTGACTTGTACATACATATATTAAACATAAATGAATGACAGCACCAGGGACCAAGTTTTTAAGAGAGAAAGTAGTGAATTAAAATGCTACGAAAATAAGGGCATGTGCCGACCGAGGCTCGAACCTGTGACACTGGATTCGACACCACCGCCTAGCGATAATGCACCAAGCGAAACTAGCCTCTAGACCATCGGAATGTCCAAATAAACATTCTTCTGATCCAGAGTCATTTCGCCCGTATGCAAATTACCACCCCAGTGGTCAAAGGTCACAAGCTCCAGCTAGCCCCTCCCCCACCCTCGCAGCATCCGTTCACTAACAACTTCGATAGAGCCGACACAGACAGCCGTTAGGCATGTATTAGACAAACGATGGCTCTATCTAATTGTTTATCTCTCACAAAGACAAGTGGACAACATAAACACATTACATATAGAAGCTTCAGTGGGTACGAGCAATAATGCTGTAAACGTAAATGTAAACATAGAGTTGAAGCTAGGTGCTGAAACAAATGATACATACATATATTAAACATAAATGAATGACAGCACCAGGGACCAAGTTTTTAAGAGAGAAAGTAGTGAATTAAAATGCTACGAAAATAAGGGCATGTGCCGACCGAGGCTCGAACCTGTGACACTGGATTCGACACCACCGCCTAGCGATAATGCACCAAGCGAAACTAGCCTCTAGACCATCGGAATGTCCAAATAAACATTCTTCTGATCCAGAGTCATTTCGCCCGTATGCAAATTACCACCCCAGTGGTCAAAGGACATTCCGATGGTCTAGAGGCTAGTTTCGCTTGGTGCATTATCGCTAGGCGGTGGTGTCGAATCCAGTGTCACAGGTTCGAGCCTCGGTCGGCACATGCCCTTATTTTCGTAGCATTTTAATTCACTACTTTCTCTCTTAAAAACTTGGTCCCTGGTGCTGTCATTCATTTATGTTTAATATATGTATGTATCATTTGTTTCAGCACCTAGCTTCAACTCTATGTTTACATTTACGTTTACAGCATTATTGCTCGTACCCACTGAAGCTTCTATATGTAATGTGTTTATGTTGTCCACTTGTCTTTGTGAGAGATAAACAATTAGATAGAGCCATCGTTTGTCTAATACATGCCTAACGGCTGTCTGTGTCGGCTCTATCGAAGTTGTTAGTGAACGGATGCTGCGAGGGTGGGGGAGGGGCTAGCTGGAGCTTGTGACCTTTGACCACTGGGGTGGTAATTTGCATACGGGCGAAATGACTCTGGATCAGAAGAATGTTTATTTGGACATTCCGATGGTCTAGAGGCTAGTTTCGCTTGGTGCATTATCGCTAGGCGGTGGTGTCGAATCCAGTGTCACAGGTTCGAGCCTCGGTCGGCACATGCCCTTATTTTCGTAGCATTTTAATTCACTACTTTCTCTCTTAAAAACTTGGTCCCTGGTGCTGTCATTCATTTATGTTTAATATATGTATGTATCATTTGTTTCAGCACCTAGCTTCAACTCTATGTTTCTTGACTTGTAGCACTAACAAGGAGTGCAGTATTATTATTATTGTGTTGTAAAATAAACTTCATATTTGTCTGATGAAACGGACTTAGGTCAGTTTATAGTATTTGTCTTGTCACGTGTCAAGAGTACTTTAGGAAGCAAGAACCCAGCATTACACGACATTCGCATTCTGCAACGTTACGCCATTCAACATTCATTTACAGTACTCCCTAAATAACACTGGGCACAAGTTTTGCTATTTCTTCTAAAATAAAAAGTTGTGAGTCCTGTGTTAGGCCCCCACCAATCGGAAGCCCTGGGCGGCTGTCTAGTTTGCCAATGCCTAAGGCCGGCTTGATGGGTGACTGAAGTAATGGACAAATCTTCATAGACTCATTGAAAATAGTACACAGTCAAGTTATATGAGGCAAAGGTTTTAGAGTCAGTAGTGGTGCCCCAAAGACATCAGCACAAGAGATACAAAGTATTTAATAGTCACTTTGAAAGGTATCAAGTGTATCCATTTTATTGTATAAATAGCATTCAATCAGCGAAACATTATAGTGAAATAACATACTCATCCTAAGTCACACAATGACATCAAAAAATATATATTTAATGTACAGCACAGAATTATAAATAGGAATCAACGTACTCTGATCTTATACTTAATGAACTCAACGACAATTTAGAACTAAGGAGAGCTGTGGTGTTCATAACTCTCGGGTAGCTATTCAACAGCCCCTATCAAAAATTGAAGAATATTATATTTCTAGCTTACTGGTGTTATAACAACCCAACCTACAGCGGTAAAATGTGACACATAATACTACTTACAACAGGTGGGAGTGTACAGGAATGTAGAGTTAAATGATTGGTAGCTGTTTTGTGAGGGACCAACAAAATGTGTGTACACAATCGGATTTTCCTTTTTTTTTTTTTTTTTTTTTTTTTTTTTTTTTTTTTTTTTTTTTGCTATTCATGTAATTTTTTTTCTTTCCTAAACCTTTGCTTCCATTATTACGGGTTGGTCCGGGTCTAAATCTGATAAATGCTTTTTGACATACTTGGGTCATGCTGAAGCGAAGGAATCTATTTCGGGATTATACTTTGTCTCAAAGTAAAAGTTAGTAAAATATAGTACCCATTTCAGACCTTACGATCTATAGAGCAGATGATATAAAGGTCATCTGTTTCTATGACCAACGGTTAACGAGGGTGTCATGTTGTGGTCATTTGCTAATGAAATAAACATACAATAAAGTTGGTGTTTGTGTACAGGACACAAAGTTTGATTTCTACAGTTTGAGACTCATTCATTGCAATGATTATTATAATAATATTGTAAACAATAACTACTTGGGTTCAACTCAGAACAGGCTTGCAAGTGTATACTAATAAGTTTATACACACACACATAAATGCGTTTTGGCAGTAGGATATATTAGTGGTACCAGTTGCACTCAGCACTCTATTGGGCCCCTACATATGTATAATAGAAATCTTGGAATGGCAGGCCTTGGATTGTGCAAAGTTTTGTAGATTATAGGTGCTTCACATGACGACTCAGACAAAAGTCTGCCAATGTATTTGAACAAGACAAAAATCTACCAATGTATTTGAACAAGACAAAAGTCTGCCAATGTATTTGAACAAGACAAAAGTCTGCCAATGTATTTGAACAAGACAAAAGTCTGCCAATGTATTTGAACAAGACAAAAATCTACCAATGTATTTGAACAAGACAAAAGTCTGCCAATGTATTTGAACAAGACAAAAGTCTGCCAATGTATTTGAACAAGACAAAAGTCTGCCAATGTATTTGAACAAGACAAAAGTCTGCCAATGTATTTGAACAAGACAAAAGTCTGCCAATGTATTTGAACAAGACAAAAGTCTGCCAATGTATTTGAACAAGACAAAAGTCTGCCAATGTATTTGAATAAGACAAAAGTCTGCCAATGTATTTGAACAAGACAAAAATCTACCAATGTATTTGAACAAGACAAAAGTCTGCCAATGTATTTGAACAAGACAAAAGTCTGCCAATGTATTTGAACAAGACAAAAGTCTGCCATTGTATTTGAACAAGACAAAAGTCTGCCAATGTATTTGAATAAGACAAAAGTCTGCCAATGTATTTGAACAAGACAAAAATCTACCAATGTATTTGAACAAGACAAAAGTCTGCCAATGTATTTGAACAAGACAAAAGTCTGCCAATGTATTTGAACAAGACAAAAGTCTGCCAATGTATTGAACACATTGTGCTGAGAAAGCAAGAAAAGATCATTGATCGATGATATGAACGGAACGCTTTAGGCAAGTTGACCTCAAGTTACCTGTTACGTAACCTGAATTAGTTAAGACAATTAGGTGTCATGACCCACAGCAGTAAACACGTGACTTTGCTGTCTCTTCCTTCTTGACACAATGAAGAACAACAAAATACTGAACTTAAATCTTGATTCATGATTTCTGACTGATACAAAAAAATATATAAAATTTCAGACTCAGTGACATACATTATTCAATGTCACATTCAAAATGGATATAATATATAAATATACAATTAGGACGTGAGAACTTATTTTACACAATTAACAACAAGTACCGTACAAACACTGTAAAACATGGTCCTGCTTTGTTTTTCTGGACCAGGCTTTGGGCGTGGCTTCGCTGGACGTATAAACAATGGACGGAGCGAAATGAAACATTGTCTAGGAAGAACTGCTTTGGAGACTTCAATCAATACAATGAAACTCTCGATTTGTTCTTGTAGAAAATGAGAAACACTGCAAGTTTTGTTATTTAAAAAAAACAACTATAAAATATTTTCTTAATATGCACAATTAAGTTACCATAATTTAGGAGTTTCCAAGGGCCTTAATATCAGAATTTGTGTACGCCGCTGCAGCATACTATATGATGTGGACTGAAATAAAACGTCGGAGAAAGAAGTTCTTGGGATTCTTTATTTCCTAAGAGCTTAATATCTTCTGGTGCGGTCCAAAGTTTACATGGCCCAAGAATGGACATCAACTATTAATGTGTATTTCTGACCGGTTGGGTCCCTTGGATCTGATCACCTGCAGCCACACTCCGTAGCAATCATGTCCTCATGGTGTCTAACCACCAGTTCGTTAAACTCATAGTACATCATACTCAGCGGATTTAACCTGGTGGGAACACAGCAAGGCGCTGGCGCTACGTTAGGTCTTTTCAGACGCATCAACGTCTGTAGCATGGCATGATTGGTTGGCTTATATTTCGAGTCCACAGGCGACGGGCAAACCCCGAAGCAGAATTGTGCATTGTACTTTTTGGGGTGAATGATCCACTGACCCCAGCCAATCGTATTGAAATCCACTTCAAAATTGTGCAGCTGACAGTTCACTTTCTTGCCAGCGCGATTCCATTTTTTCAAATTTCTGTCGCGCTTGTTGCGAATTGTAGAGCTGAGATTTCCGCCAAGGATGCTTGAAGAGCTTCTTTTTCTCCTGGATAATCTCCGCGCTGTATCCGCCGAATCAGTGAAACTGGAGTACATGTTGGCCAGAAACTCACCGTCTTGTAAATATAAAACAATTAAAGACTGAGCCAAATTGTCCCAAGAGTTTTTAGTTTGGCTCACTTGCCCACCAGTTATTCTAATCGCCAAACTAAAGTTTCCATGGAAACTGTTAATCCACGGGCTGACAAAGTTTGTGACGTCAATGACGTCATGTTCTTTCTGCGTCTGAGGGCGCTCTCGAATGACGATTTTCTTCAGCGCCTTGCTGCCCTTTTTAATGTTAATTCGAATCTTTATCTGCTGTAACTTTGGCTTGGCCTTGGGCTCACGGAGAAACCGGATTTCAGCCATCTTCAACCTCTCGTGTGGAGGCAGGTAGGGAATATGAAATTCTGTGATAGTTCTGGACGTTTTCTTAGACTGAGAACCTGAAATACAAACACACAAATTGTAGTAGTGTTTTATCCAAATACAAAATAAATATTTACTTTGAGAAAATTGGTAAAGAGACTAGCGCCCTCTGGAAAGGTACAATTGTAAGGGAGGTAACAAAATATATAGAAATACAGCAACACGAAATTTTAATTTTTTAAAAAGGAAGAAAACGTAACTAAATGTAATTATAAATAAATAATATAACATTTCAAAAATGGATTTTTATAAATTTTTAGCATGTATACATTGTGTAGGCCTACATCTAAATGTTTGGACAAAAGAATATATTTGTAACATCCTATATGATTTCGAATCATTTTGTATTAAAAAAAATATATATGTATATTGTATATCTAGATATATACACGGCGGGTGGGGGGGGGGCATGAATTAAAAATTGTGGTTGTTTTCGACGTGGACAATTAATTGAAAATTCCTTTTAGTGACGTGTGAACTTGGTACAGACTGTATTCAGTATTAGTGACGTGTGAACTTGGTACAGACTGTATTCAGTATTAGTGACGTGTGAACTTGGTACAGACTGTATTCAGTATTAGTGACGTGTGAACTTGGTACAGACTGTATTCAGTATTAGTGACGTGTGAACTTGGTACAGACTGTATTCAGTATTAGTGACGTGTGAACTTGGTACAGACTGTATTCAGTATTAGTGACGTGTGAACTTGGTACAGACTGTATTCAGTATTAGTGACGTGTGAACTTGGTACAGACTGTATTCAGTATTAGTGACGTGTGAACTTGGTACAGACTGTATTCAGTATTAGTGACGTGTGAACTTGGCACAGACTGTATTCAGTATTAGTGACGTGTGAACTTGGCACAGACTGTATTCAGTATTAGTGACGTGTGAACTTGGCACAGACTGTATTCAGTATTAGTGACGTGTGAACTTGGCACAGACTGTATTCAGTATTAGTGACGTGTGAACTTGGCACAGACTGTATTCAGTATTAGTGACGTGTGAACTTGGCACAGACTGTATTCAGTATTAGTGACGTGTGAACTTGGTACAGACTGTATTCAGTATTAGTGACGTGTGAACTTGGTACAGACTGTATTCAGTATTAGTGACGTGTGAACTTGGTACAGACTGTATTCAGTATTAGTGACGTGTGAACTTGGTACAGACTGTATTCAGTATTAGTGACGTGTGAACTTGGTACAGACTGTATTCAGTATTAGTGACGTGTGAACTTGGTACAGACTGTATTCAGTATTAGTGACGTGTGAACTTGGTACAGACTGTATTCAGTATTAGTGACGTGTGAACTTGGTACAGACTGTATTCAGTATTAGTGACGTGTGAACTTGGTACAGACTGTATTCAGTATTAGTGACGTGTGAACTTGGTACAGACTGTATTCAGTATTAGTGACGTGTGAACTTGGTACAGACTGTATTCAGTATTAGTGACGTGTGAACTTGGTACAGACTGTATTCAGTATTAGTGACGTGTGAACTTGGTACAGACTGTATTCAGTATTAGTGACGTGTGAACTTGGTACAGACTGTATTCAGTATTAGTGACGTGTGAACTTGGTACAGACTGTATTCAGTATTAGTGACGTGTGAACTTGGTACAGACTGTATTCAGTATTAGTGACGTGTGAACT
Organism: Biomphalaria glabrata; assembly: GCF_947242115.1. Taxonomy (NCBI): domain Eukaryota; kingdom Metazoa; phylum Mollusca; class Gastropoda; family Planorbidae; genus Biomphalaria; species Biomphalaria glabrata. Next base: position 34,560,413 of record NC_074712.1, on the reverse strand, counting down.
TGGTACAGACTGTATTCAGTATTAGTGACGTGTGAACTTGGTACAGACTGTATTCAGTATTAGTGACGTGTGAACTTGGTACAGACTGTATTCAGTATTAGTGACGTGTGAACTTGGTACAGACTGTATTCAGTATTAGTGACGTGTGAACTTGGTACAGACTGTATTCAGTATTAGTGACGTGTGAACTTGGTACAGACTGTATTCAGTATTAGTGACGTGTGAACTTGGTACAGACTGTATTCAGTATTAGTGACGTGTGAACTTGGTACAGACTGTATTCAGTATTAGTGACGTGTGAACTTGGTACAGACTGTATTCAGTATTAGTGACGTGTGAACTTGGTACAGACTGTATTCAGTATTAGTGACGTGTGAACTTGGTACAGACTGTATTCAGTATTAGTGACGTGTGAACTTGGTACAGACTGTATTCAGTATTAGTGACGTGTGAACTTGGTACAGACTGTATTCAGTATTAGTGACGTGTGAACTTGGTACAGACTGTATTCAGTATTAGTGACGTGTGAACTTGGTACAGACTGTATTCAGTATTAGTGACGTGTGAACTTGGTACAGACTGTATTCAGTATTAGTGACGTGTGAACTTGGTACAGACTGTATTCAGTATTAGTGACGTGTGAACTTGGTACAGACTGTATTCAGTATTAGTGACGTGTGAACTTGGTACAGACTGTATTCAGTATTAGTGACGTGTGAACTTGGTACAGACTGTATTCAGTATTAGTGACGTGTGAACTTGGTACAGACTGTATTCAGTATTAGTGACGTGTGAACTTGGTACAGACTGTATTCAGTATTAGTGACGTGTGAACTTGGTACAGACTGTATTCAGTATTAGTGACGTGTGAACTTGGTACAGACTGTATTCAGTATTAGTGACGTGTGAACTTGGTACAGACTGTATTCAGTATTAGTGACGTGTGAACTTGGTACAGACTGTATTCAGTATTAGTGACGTGTGAACTTGGTACAGACTGTATTCAGTATTAGTGACGTGTGAACTTGGTACAGACTGTATTCAGTATTAGTGACGTGTGAACTTGGTACAGACTGTATTCAGTATTAGTGACGTGTGAACTTGGTACAGACTGTATTCAGTATTAGTGACGTGTGAACTTGGTACAGACTGTATTCAGTATTAGTGACGTGTGAACTTGGTACAGACTGTATTCAGTATTAGTGACGTGTGAACTTGGTACAGACTGTATTCAGTATTAGTGACGTGTGAACTTGGTACAGACTGTATTCAGTATTAGTGACGTGTGAACTTGGTACAGACTGTATTCAGTATTAGTGACGTGTGAACTTGGTACAGACTGTATTCAGTATTAGTGACGTGTGAACTTGGTACAGACTGTATTCAGTATTAGTGACGTGTGAACTTGGTACAGACTGTATTCAGTATTAGTGACGTGTGAACTTGGTACAGACTGTATTCAGTATTAGTGACGTGTGAACTTGGTACAGACTGTATTCAGTATTAGTGACGTGTGAACTTGGTACAGACTGTATTCAGTATTAGTGACGTGTGAACTTGGTACAGACTGTATTCAGTATTAGTGACGTGTGAACTTGGTACAGACTGTATTCAGTATTAGTGACGTGTGAACTTGGTACAGACTGTATTCAGTATTAGTGACGTGTGAACTTGGTACAGACTGTATTCAGTATTAGTGACGTGTGAACTTGGTACAGACTGTATTCAGTATTAGTGACGTGTGAACTTGGTACAGACTGTATTCAGTATTAGTGACGTGTGAACTTGGTACAGACTGTATTCAGTATTAGTGACGTGTGAACTTGGTACAGACTGTATTCAGTATTAGTGACGTGTGAACTTGGTACAGACTGTATTCAGTATTAGTGACGTGTGAACTTGGTACAGACTGTATTCAGTATTAGTGACGTGTGAACTTGGTACAGACTGTATTCAGTATTAGTGACGTGTGAACTTGGTACAGACTGTATTCAGTATTAGTGACGTGTGAACTTGGTACAGACTGTATTCAGTATTAGTGACGTGTGAACTTGGTACAGACTGTATTCAGTATTAGTGACGTGTGAACTTGGTACAGACTGTATTCAGTATTAGTGACGTGTGAACTTGGTACAGACTGTATTCAGTATTAGTGACGTGTGAACTTGGTACAGACTGTATTCAGTATTAGTGACGTGTGAACTTGGTACAGACTGTATTCAGTATTAGTGACGTGTGAACTTGGTACAGACTGTATTCAGTATTAGTGACGTGTGAACTTGGTACAGACTGTATTCAGTATTAGTGACGTGTGAACTTGGTACAGACTGTATTCAGTATTAGTGACGTGTGAACTTGGTACAGACTGTATTCAGTATTAGTGACGTGTGAACTTGGTACAGACTGTATTCAGTATTAGTGACGTGTGAACTTGGTACAGACTGTATTCAGTATTAGTGACGTGTGAACTTGGTACAGACTGTATTCAGTATTAGTGACGTGTGAACTTGGTACAGACTGTATTCAGTATTAGTGACGTGTGAACTTGGTACAGACTGTATTCAGTATTAGTGACGTGTGAACTTGGTACAGACTGTATTCAGTATTAGTGACGTGTGAACTTGGTACAGACTGTATTCAGTATTAGTGACGTGTGAACTTGGTACAGACTGTATTCAGTATTAGTGACGTGTGAACTTGGTACAGACTGTATTCAGTATTAGTGACGTGTGAACTTGGTACAGACTGTATTCAGTATTAGTGACGTGTGAACTTGGTACAGACTGTATTCAGTATTAGTGACGTGTGAACTTGGTACAGACTGTATTCAGTATTAGTGACGTGTGAACTTGGTACAGACTGTATTCAGTATTAGTGACGTGTGAACTTGGTACAGACTGTATTCAGTATTAGTGACGTGTGAACTTGGTACAGACTGTATTCAGTATTAGTGACGTGTGAACTTGGTACAGACTGTATTCAGTATTAGTGACGTGTGAACTTGGTACAGACTGTATTCAGTATTAGTGACGTGTGAACTTGGTACAGACTGTATTCAGTATTAGTGACGTGTGAACTTGGTACAGACTGTATTCAGTATTAGTGACGTGTGAACTTGGTACAGACTGTATTCAGTATTAGTGACGTGTGAACTTGGTACAGACTGTATTCAGTATTAGTGACGTGTGAACTTGGTACAGACTGTATTCAGTATTAGTGACGTGTGAACTTGGTACAGACTGTATTCAGTATTAGTGACGTGTGAACTTGGTACAGACTGTATTCAGTATTAGTGACGTGTGAACTTGGTACAGACTGTATTCAGTATTAGTGACGTGTGAACTTGGTACAGACTGTATTCAGTATTAGTGACGTGTGAACTTGGTACAGACTGTATTCAGTATTAGTGACGTGTGAACTTGGTACAGACTGTATTCAGTATTAGTGACGTGTGAACTTGGTACAGACTGTATTCAGTATTAGTGACGTGTGAACTTGGTACAGACTGTATTCAGTATTAGTGACGTGTGAACTTGGTACAGACTGTATTCAGTATTAGTGACGTGTGAACTTGGTACAGACTGTATTCAGTATTAGTGACGTGTGAACTTGGTACAGACTGTATTCAGTATTAGTGACGTGTGAACTTGGTACAGACTGTATTCAGTATTAGTGACGTGTGAACTTGGCACAGACTGTATTCAGTATTAGTGACGTGTGAACTTGGCACAGACTGTATTCAGTATTAGTGACGTGTGAACTTGGCACAGACTGTATTCAGTATTAGTGACGTGTGAACTTGGCACAGACTGTATTCAGTATTAGTGACGTGTGAACTTGGCACAGACTGTATTCAGTATTAGTGACGTGTGAACTTGGCACAGACTGTATTCAGTATTAGTGACGTGTGAACTTGGCACAGACTGTATTCAGTATTAGTGACGTGTGAACTTGGCACAGACTGTATTCAGTATTAGTGACGTGTGAACTTGGCACAGACTGTATTCAGTATTAGTGACGTGTGAACTTGGCACAGACTGTATTCAGTATTAGTGACGTGTGAACTTGGCACAGACTGTATTCAGTATTAGTGACGTGTGAACTTGGCACAGACTGTATTCAGTATTAGTGACGTGTGAACTTGGCACAGACTGTATTCAGTATTAGTGACGTGTGAACTTGGCACAGACTGTATTCAGTATTAGTGACGTGTGAACTTGGCACAGACTGTATTCAGTATTAGTGACGTGTGAACTTGGCACAGACTGTATTCAGTATTAGTGACGTGTGAACTTGGCACAGACTGTATTCAGTATTAGTGACGTGTGAACTTGGCACAGACTGTATTCAGTATTAGTGACGTGTGAACTTGGCACAGACTGTATTCAGTATTAGTGACGTGTGAACTTGGCACAGACTGTATTCAGTATTAGTGACGTGTGAACTTGGCACAGACTGTATTCAGTATTAGTGACGTGTGAACTTGGCACAGACTGTATTCAGTATTAGTGACGTGTGAACTTGGCACAGACTGTATTCAGTATTAGTGACGTGTGAACTTGGCACAGACTGTATTCAGTATTAGTGACGTGTGAACTTGGCACAGACTGTATTCAGTATTAGTGACGTGTGAACTTGGCACAGACTGTATTCAGTATTAGTGACGTGTGAACTTGGCACAGACTGTATTCAGTATTAGTGACGTGTGAACTTGGCACAGACTGTATTCAGTATTAGTGACGTGTGAACTTGGCACAGACTGTATTCAGTATTAGTGACGTGTGAACTTGGCACAGACTGTATTCAGTATTAGTGACGTGTGAACTTGGCACAGACTGTATTCAGTATTAGTGACGTGTGAACTTGGCACAGACTGTATTCAGTATTAGTGACGTGTGAACTTGGCACAGACTGTATTCAGTATTAGTGACGTGTGAACTTGGCACAGACTGTATTCAGTATTAGTGACGTGTGAACTTGGCACAGACTGTATTCAGTATTAGTGACGTGTGAACTTGGCACAGACTGTATTCAGTATTAGTGACGTGTGAACTTGGCACAGACTGTATTCAGTATTAGTGACGTGTGAACTTGGCACAGACTGTATTCAGTATTAGTGACGTGTGAACTTGGCACAGACTGTATTCAGTATTAGTGACGTGTGAACTTGGCACAGACTGTATTCAGTATTAGTGACGTGTGAACTTGGTACAGACTGTATTCAGTATTAGTGACGTGTGAACTTGGTACAGACTGTATTCAGTATTAGTGACGTGTGAACTTGGTACAGACTGTATTCAGTATTAGTGACGTGTGAACTTGGTACAGACTGTATTCAGTATTAGTGACGTGTGAACTTGGTACAGACTGTATTCAGTATTAGTGACGTGTGAACTTGGTACAGACTGTATTCAGTATTAGTGACGTGTGAACTTGGTACAGACTGTATTCAGTATTAGTGACGTGTGAACTTGGTACAGACTGTATTCAGTATTAGTGACGTGTGAACTTGGTACAGACTGTATTCAGTATTAGTGACGTGTGAACTTGGTACAGACTGTATTCAGTATTAGTGACGTGTGAACTTGGTACAGACTGTATTCAGTATTAGTGACGTGTGAACTTGGTACAGACTGTATTCAGTATTAGTGACGTGTGAACTTGGTACAGACTGTATTCAGTATTAGTGACGTGTGAACTTGGTACAGACTGTATTCAGTATTAGTGACGTGTGAACTTGGTACAGACTGTATTCAGTATTAGTGACGTGTGAACTTGGTACAGACTGTATTCAGTATTAGTGACGTGTGAACTTGGTACAGACTGTATTCAGTATTAGTGACGTGTGAACTTGGTACAGACTGTATTCAGTATTAGTGACGTGTGAACTTGGTACAGACTGTATTCAGTATTAGTGACGTGTGAACTTGGTACAGACTGTATTCAGTATTAGTGACGTGTGAACTTGGTACAGACTGTATTCAGTATTAGTGACGTGTGAACTTGGTACAGACTGTATTCAGTATTAGTGACGTGTGAACTTGGTACAGACTGTATTCAGTATTAGTGACGTGTGAACTTGGTACAGACTGTATTCAGTATTAGTGACGTGTGAACTTGGTACAGACTGTATTCAGTATTAGTGACGTGTGAACTTGGTACAGACTGTATTCAGTATTAGTGACGTGTGAACTTGGTACAGACTGTATTCAGTATTAGTGACGTGTGAACTTGGTACAGACTGTATTCAGTATTAGTGACGTGTGAACTTGGTACAGACTGTATTCAGTATTAGTGACGTGTGAACTTGGTACAGACTGTATTCAGTATTAGTGACGTGTGAACTTGGTACAGACTGTATTCAGTATTAGTGACGTGTGAACTTGGTACAGACTGTATTCAGTATTAGTGACGTGTGAACTTGGTACAGACTGTATTCAGTATTAGTGACGTGTGAACTTGGTACAGACTGTATTCAGTATTAGTGACGTGTGAACTTGGTACAGACTGTATTCAGTATTAGTGACGTGTGAACTTGGTACAGACTGTATTCAGTATTAGTGACGTGTGAACTTGGTACAGACTGTATTCAGTATTAGTGACGTGTGAACTTGGTACAGACTGTATTCAGTATTAGTGACGTGTGAACTTGGTACAGACTGTATTCAGTATTAGTGACGTGTGAACTTGGTACAGACTGTATTCAGTATTAGTGACGTGTGAACTTGGTACAGACTGTATTCAGTATTAGTGACGTGTGAACTTGGTACAGACTGTATTCAGTATTAGTGACGTGTGAACTTGGTACAGACTGTATTCAGTATTAGTGACGTGTGAACTTGGTACAGACTGTATTCAGTATTAGTGACGTGTGAACTTGGTACAGACTGTATTCAGTATTAGTGACGTGTGAACTTGGTACAGACTGTATTCAGTATTAGTGACGTGTGAACTTGGTACAGACTGTATTCAGTATTAGTGACGTGTGAACTTGGTACAGACTGTATTCAGTATTAGTGACGTGTGAACTTGGTACAGACTGTATTCAGTATTAGTGACGTGTGAACTTGGTACAGACTGTATTCAGTATTAGTGACGTGTGAACTTGGTACAGACTGTATTCAGTATTAGTGACGTGTGAACTTGGTACAGACTGTATTCAGTATTAGTGACGTGTGAACTTGGTACAGACTGTATTCAGTATTAGTGACGTGTGAACTTGGTACAGACTGTATTCAGTATTAGTGACGTGTGAACTTGGTACAGACTGTATTCAGTATTAGTGACGTGTGAACTTGGTACAGACTGTATTCAGTATTAGTGACGTGTGAACTTGGTACAGACTGTATTCAGTATTAGTGACGTGTGAACTTGGTACAGACTGTATTCAGTATTAGTGACGTGTGAACTTGGTACAGACTGTATTCAGTATTAGTGACGTGTGAACTTGGTACAGACTGTATTCAGTATTAGTGACGTGTGAACTTGGTACAGACTGTATTCAGTATTAGTGACGTGTGAACTTGGTACAGACTGTATTCAGTATTAGTGACGTGTGAACTTGGTACAGACTGTATTCAGTATTAGTGACGTGTGAACTTGGTACAGACTGTATTCAGTATTAGTGACGTGTGAACTTGGTACAGACTGTATTCAGTATTAGTGACGTGTGAACTTGGTACAGACTGTATTCAGTATTAGTGACGTGTGAACTTGGTACAGACTGTATTCAGTATTAGTGACGTGTGAACTTGGTACAGACTGTATTCAGTATTAGTGACGTGTGAACTTGGTACAGACTGTATTCAGTATTAGTGACGTGTGAACTTGGTACAGACTGTATTCAGTATTAGTGACGTGTGAACTTGGTACAGACTGTATTCAGTATTAGTGACGTGTGAACTTGGTACAGACTGTATTCAGTATGAGAGTTGAACTATGTCTAGCTTTATAAAACTACTTTTGAAACGCTCTCCGTCTGCGATCTCATTTTATTGGAAATGTATCCAGGCAGTAACTTGCATCAACGTACAAATGTTTCAAATGTTTTTAGCTCTCGAAAAACAAAAAAGCTACACCAAACAAAAAAGCTACACCAAACAAAAAAGCTACACCAAACAAAAAAAAAAAAGATGCAGTACTAGCTGTTATAGGTCTGGTAGGAACATGTGCGTGTTTCTCGCCGTTAAAGCTTTAACCACAGCGCATCGATCTCTTGGCATGGGGTTTAGTATTCCCATTATGTACTCGCCTTCCCCAGTCAAAGATAAACGAGTGGCACAAAACTATGAGAAATCAATTTAAAAATAAAAACATGCCGGCCTGTGAATGTTTGCTTACAAAAAAATAGAATATATTCATTATGTAAGTAAGAATGACATGAAGGGATGTCAAGTGTTTGATCTCCCATCGAGCGACTCCCCGGGTGGTGGATAGGGGAATGCCCTCTAGATATAGCGGGTACCGGGGAAATAAGATAGCCGTGGGTGGACTAATATCAAACCTGCTGCCATGCAGGAAGTGGGGAGGGGATCCATAAAGGCTAGGGCACATTACCCAAAAATAAAGGCAGCTATCTAGAGAGCTGAAAGTGGCAGCCCCCAAATGGTTATGTACAGGGCTAACAACCCAGTCATCCGAAAGTGGCAGCCCCCAGATGGTTATGTGCAGGGCTAACAACCCAGTCATCTGAAAGTGGCAGCCCCCAGATGGTTATGTGCAGGGCTAACAACCCAGTCATCTGAAAGTGGCAGCCCCCAGATGGTTATGTGCAGGGCTAACAACCCAGTCATCTGAAAGTGGCAGCCCCCAGAAGGTTATGTGCAGGGCTAACAACCCAGTCATCTGAAAGTGGCAGCCCCCAGATGGTTATGTGCAGGGCTAACAACCCAGTCATCTGAAAGTGGCAGCCCCCAGATGGTTATATGCAGGGCTAACAACCCAGTCATCTGAAAGTGGCAGCCGCCAGATTGTTATGTGCAGGGCTAACAACCCAGTCATCTGAAAGTGGCAGCCCCCAGATGGTTATGTGCAGGGCTAACAACCCAGTCATCTGAAAGTGGCAGCCCCCAGATGGTTATGTGCAGGGCTAACAACCCAGTCATCTGAAAGTGGCAGCCCCCAGATGGTTATGTACAGGGCTAACAACCCAGTCATCTGAAAGTGACAGCCCCCAGATGGTTATGTGCAGGGCTAACAACCCAGTCATCTGAAAGTGGCAGCCCCCAGATGGTTATGTGCAGGGCTAACAACCCAGTCATCTGAAAGTGGCAGCCCCCAGATGGTTATGTGCAGGGCTAACAACCCAGTCATCTGAAAGTGGCAGCCCCCAGATGGTTATGTACAGGGCTAACAACCCAGTCATCTGAAAGTGACAGCCCCCAGATGGTTATGTGCAGGGCTAACAACCCAGTCATCTATAAACAAAAATAGTTACGAAAGCATTAAACACTGTGTTGGAGGTTGTACTAGACAGAATTCGAGAAATTTAAGATCACGAAAAAATAAAACCATTTTAAAAAATACATTAAAAAAAAAAGATAATACCTCCATTATAGGCTAACTTCAAATAAAATAAAATATTAAAAAAAATTTTTTTTTAGCTCAAACCGGGTATTGAACTCGTGATGTAGCCACCGTCAGCTCCTGGTGCCAGCGAGCAATGTATAAGTGAAACATTATTTATTGGTACTTTCATTATCGGCCTATAGACATCTAGAACTAGATCTAGACTTATGATTTAGAACTCTTAAGATCTAGTCTATATCTACTTCTGGATCTAGAATCTAGATGTAGCCTAATCTAAATTAATTTTTTCTAAAAATAGATGCAAAGCTTAGATAATTTAGCCTATCTATAGGCCTAAACTTAAGGCAACTTAAATTAAAAAACAACGACTCACTTATCGGTACACTACGGCATGAATACGCTGTTACTATGTTGTTGTTGTTTCTTTACTCAAATTTATAACCAAATTTGAATTTATTTGTTTTTTTATTTCACTGAGAAATTATAACGGTAAAACTGAAGTCATCACCCATGTGGCCAACGAGCTAATAGGCTAATTCTTTTCTCAACGATATACAGCAACTGTTAATTTTTCTTTTGGAAAATTGTAGAGCCGTTTCTGAGATCAGCGTCCCCCACCCTCCATGAAGTTCTGACTTGAAAAGAAGTATTGTAATAATATTTCCATGTAAAGTTAAACCTACGATGAATTATTACAAGGGAAAAGAAAGAAAAGATTCGTAAAGAAAGAGACAAAGAGAGAATGTGTGGATGAAAGAAAAACTTTGGAGAAAATGAAACAAAGGGTGAGACAGAAAGTTAGAAACAGATAGTGAGGCAGATAGTGAGGCAGATAGTGAGACAGATAGTGAGACAGAAAGTTAGAAACAGATAGTGAGACAGATAGTGAGACAGATAGTGAGGCAGATAGTGAGGCAGATAGTGAGGCAGATAGTGAGACAGATAGTGAGACAGATAGTGAGGCAGATAGTGAGACAGATAGTGAGACAGATAGTGAGGCAGATAGTGAGACAGATAGGGAGGCAGATAGTGAGACAGATAGTGAGACAGATAGTGAGGCAGATAGTGAGACAGATAGGGAGGCAGATAGTGAGACAGATAGGGAGGCAGATAGTGAGACAGATACTGAGACAGATAGTGAGGCAGATAGTGAGACAAATAGTGAGACAGATAGTGAGACAGATAGTGAGACAGATAGTGAGGCAGATAGTGAGGCAGATAGTGAGACAGATAGTGAGACAGATAGTGAGACAGATAGTGAGGCAGATAGTGAGACAGATAGTGAGGCATAGTGAGGCAGATAGTGAGGCAGATAGTGAGGCAGATAGTGAGACAGATAGTGAGACAGTGAGAGAACAAGAGACTGTATGACAGAAAGAAAGTTGGACATGGAGAGAGACAGATAGATAATTGGTTAAGACAGAAAATGAGACAAGAGAGGGAGACAGAGAGTGAAACAGAGAGTGAGACAGAGAAAGAGGACATGAGAGTGTGAAACAGAGAGTGAGACAGAGAGTGAGACAGAGAGTGAGACAGAGAAAGAGGACACGAGAGTGTGAAACAGTGAATGACAGAGACACCAAACTAGACAAATTACTCTAAAACATAGGTCTGTCTTTCTTAATTGTTTCCCATTGATTTTTTTTGCTTTATAATTATTCAATTTCAATGTTTACATATAGGACTAAAAGTACACACTTCTAAGTCGTGGCTACGTTAAAGTCTCTAAAAATCAACGCAACACAAAATGGACGTGCTGCCTTCAACTGACTGACTCTATCCTAACCCAACTGACTGACTCTATCCTAACCCAACTGACTGACTCTATCCTAACCCAACTACATTCCTATCTCCATCGACCATTCGTACTTCTAAATCCCCCTGTTGACTGTGTTTCAAATCTTCTCGGCTCTTGGGCTCCGTCCTCAAGTCAGTTTATAAATCATAAAAAGAAAAAAAAATCTGCGAAAAAGGGGTGAACTAAGGTTAGGAGAACCTGACCGTGGTCACAGAGCCAAAAAGGGGGGGGGGGGGTATCAGCTGTAGTGTCTCTCACTCCGCAGGGACGGGTATAGACCTTTTCTCTTAGGATCAGTGGCTAATCCTTTTGATAAAGGGAGCTCACTAAGTGATGGCTGATCGTAGTTTAACAGCCACGACGCTTCCTTGACGACTGGTGGAGAAAAGGGGAGGGGGGGGGCATTAAAAAAAATCACATTGTATAAATCGTGTTTCTTAAAGCCACATAGTTAATTGAATCCCAACACCAGTGCTAGGGTTAGAGGCGGGTAGGGCGCCAAAGGTCGTGTTTACACACTAAATGTGTAGAGTACCTACAGGAAATGCCCAACTATTTCGGCCCCCCCCCATTACCCATTCAAAATGATTTTTTTCCCTTGTGGATTTTTTTTTTTAAATGTCATATCATTATATATACATTTACTTATTTTTCAAAACAAAAATGTATTAAATTTTTGACTGTGTTAAGCTTGATTTAGTAGGAAAAACTCTAACAAAAATATTTGATAAAATCTCGCTTATATTATTCTAGCACTCAGCTGATGTTACAAACGCCATATTAAAATCTTAAATTTTCCATTGGTAAAGGTCCTATATAAATAACACTTTTAATGTTTGCCTTTATATGATAGCCCCTATATAAATTTGTACTCCTATTTGTAAAGTATACAATTTAGTTATTATTTAGGGAAAAAATGAAAAAAAAAATTAATTCATTCGACTCATTGGATTAACCATTTGGTGATATGTTTTTATTGATTCATTTGTTTGTTGATTCATTGACTCATGTGTTCATGAGTTTTTTAATTCATTGATTCATGTGTTTGTTGATTCATTGATTCATTTGTTTGTTGATTCATTGATTCATGCGTTTGTTGATTCGTTGATTCATGTGTTTGTTTTTATTGATTCATGTGTTTTTTGATTCATTGGTTCATGTGTTTGTTGATTCATTGATTCATGTCTTCATCAAACAATAATCCGAGAAATGATATGTAAAACATTTGACCAGACAGACAGACAAACTGACAGACAGACTGAGTTGATATAAGCGAGTTTAAATTCGAACTCGTGCCCCAATTATGAAATGCCAACATTTTTTTACCACTAAGCAATTCAAGTACTTACAAAAATTCAAGGTTTTATTATTCCATTGTTAGTTTGGACTTTTTATAGAACGACATAATTCTCTACCCAATTGTTTTTAATTAATTAATCATGACTAACTGATTAACTAATTGGTTATTTGTTTATAATTTTTTTGCTCATTAAAATGTATAAAGTGTGATGCCAAAAGATAAAGAAAGAAATATAAAAGTATCGCAAAATTGTGTATCTTTTTAAACATTATCAACTATTATTGAACCATTATGAGTGCATGAAGTTTTCTGTAAGATTGTGTTTATGTTTAGATATGTTTAGGGTTTTGTGTGTGTGTTCAAAGCAGATACTGAACCTGCTTTATGAGACAGGTTATATTCGACATAGATACATACATACATAGGTCCTACATACATACATACAGATAGATAGATAGATAGATAGATAGATAGATAGATAGATAGATAGATAGATAGATAGATAGATAGATAGATTATAAATACATAGATCTATACTCACTTGTCCCAGAAAAACTCCTGACCACATCGGTCATGTTTGCTGCACTCGTCCTGGTTCGAATATTGCCCACTCTTTGAAGCTCATTAAACAGACTGACCATGAATTTAGTAGAAGGTTTACGGTAATCTTTTCTACTTCGACCATTGCGATAGAAATGAAACATCACCTGAAGGGTAGAAAACAAATAGTGTTACGCTCTTTTTTTTTTTTATGACATTACAGATTCCAAAACGAGGCAGGCTCGTGCACAAACAAATGGATGCAGACGAGAGTACATAGGCTGCTTTCTTTCATCATTCAATTTTGTGACCGAAGCTTTCTGTTCAGAGAGTAGAGCGTTCTCCTGCTGGATGGAAGGCAAACACTCCAAACAGATCCATTTTTTTTTTGGGGGGGGGGGGGAAATCATTAACTCCTTTGGTAACTATTAAATAATAGTTGTCAAAAAAAAAGTGTGATCATGCTAGAATTTTTTGGGGTGATGGAGTTTCTTAGAAATTGAAACAAAAGAGATAAAGCAAGAAAAACAAACAAACTGGTGTGTTCTAAATAATGGATGTACTCTGTGTTACGACTTATTTTCAGCCTTAGTTGCAGACATTTGTTTGAAACAGACTGGGATCTTTAATTACGGGGTATACTATAAAATATGATTAAAAATAAAAATATGATTACAAAAATAACGCAGATGTTTTAGGGCATATTTGTTAAATTTGGGAAACAAAGCAAATGCATATTTTATGATATAGAAAATTCACTGTGTAGGTCTATGCGAAATTTTACTTCATTCTATTGACATTCATATTTACAGTAACAATGTTTTGCAGCCGTAGCAAAAATGGCGAAGTTTTTTTTTTTCAATAAAAGGCGAATGAACTGCTGGAAATCCTAGCCTTGACAACTTTAGAGCCGCACCCGTGACCATTTTTTTAAAATGTTACTAGATCTAGAATTCTAAATCAAAATCTAGAAAAAAAAATTCTAGATTTTGATTTCTAATATAAGTTAGGTTCATTTCTTGCTTCAATGTGAAAAAATCTTTATTAAGTAACATGCTATTAGCATTAGTTACTCATTATTAAATACATATTAGTTACTTGAAGATCTAGATGTAAGCCCTTCCAGGAAGTTAGAAATTTCTACATAAAAAGCACATCGCTACACAAACGTCTTAGAAAAAAATATATGATTTTCATGAAATATTTCTTGAGATGAAGCTTCTAGAAGTTTCTAGAACATCGATGAACGACCATGTGAACACAGAGATGACAGTGGACATGACTACAATGTGTCCCATTATTTATATCTTCAAATACAATGTGTCCCATTATTTATATCTTCAAATACAATGTGTCTCATTATTTTTATCTTCAAATACAATGTGTCTCATTATTTATATCTTCAAATACAATGTGTCTCATTATTTTTATCTTCAAATACAATGTGTCCCATTATTTATATCTTCAAATACAATGTGTCTCATTATTTATATCTTCAAATACAATGTGTCTCATTATTTTTATCTTCAAATACAATGTGTCCCATTATTTATATCTTCAAATACAATGTGTCCCATTATTTATATCTTCAAATACAATGTGTCCCATTATTTATATCTTCAAATACAATGTGTCTCATTATTTATATCTTCAAATACAATGTGTCTCATTATTTATATCTTCAAATACAATGTGTCTCATTATTTTTATCTTCAAATACAATGTGTCCCATTATTTATATCTTCAAATACAATGTGTCTCATTATTTTTATCTTCAAATACAATGTGTCCCATTATTTTTATCTTCAAATACAATGTGTCCCATTATTTATATCTTCAAATACAATGTGTCCCATTATTTATATCTTCAAATACAATGTGTCCCATTATTTATATCTTTAAAAACAATGTGTCCCATTATTTATATCTTCAAATACAATGTGTCCCATTATTTTTATCTTCAAATACAATGTGTCCCATTATTTATATCTTCAAATACAATGTGTCTCATTATTTTTATCTTCAAATACAATGTGTCCCATTATTTATATCTTCAAATACAATGTGTCCCATTATTTATATCTTCAAATACAATGTGTCCCATTATTTATATCTTCAAATACAATGTGTCCCATTATTTATATCTTCAAATACAATGTGTCTCATTATTTATATCTTCAAATACAATGTGTCTCATTATTTATATCTTCAAATACAATGTGTCTCATTATTTTTATCTTCAAATACAATGTGTCCCATTATTTATATCTTCAAATACAATGTGTCTCATTATTTTTATCTTCAAATACAATGTGTCCCATTATTTTTATCTTCAAATACAATGTGTCCCATTATTTATATCTTCAAATACAATGTGTCCCATTATTTATATCTTCAAATACAATGTGTCCCATTATTTATATCTTTAAAAACAATGTGTCCCATTATTTATATCTTCAAATACAATGTGTCCCATTATTTTTATCTTCAAATACAATGTGTCCCATTATTTATATCTTCAAATACAATGTGTCTCATTATTTTTATCTTCAAATACAATGTGTCCCATTATTTATATCTTCAAATACAATGTGTCCCATTATTTATATCTTCAAATACAATGTGTCCCATTATTTATATCTTCAAATACAATGTGTCCCATTATTTATATCTTCAAATACAATGTGTCCCATTATTTATATCTTCAAATACAATGTGTCTCATTATTTATATCTTCAAATACAATGTGTCTCATTATTTTTATCTTCAAATACAATGTGTCCCATTATTTATATCTTCAAATACAATGTGTCCCATTATTTATATCTTCAAATACAATGTGTCCCATTATTTATATCTTCAAATACAATGTGTCCCATTATTTATATCTTCAAATACAATGTGTCCCATTATTTATATCTTTAAAAACAATGTGTCCCATTATTTATATCTTCAAATACAATGTGTCTCATTATTTATATCTTCAAATACAATGTGTCTCATTATTTATATCTTCAAATACAATGTGTCCCATTATTCATATCTTTAAATACAATGTGTCTCATTATTTATATCTTCAAATACAATGTGGGGCATGTACCAAGAGAGTTAGGAGCTGGGGGCAGTAAGAACTGGTAACAGTAAACTATGCAATACCCACAAGAAGGGTAACGACACAAACAGATCTATCTGGCATTGGCGTAGCTAATGGATTCGGGGGCCCGGTGGGTTTAAACCTTTTTAGGGGCCCCTGCATTTTGACATTCGACATCATGACAAGAGATAATGTACTTAATAAATATATCTTAATTCCAATCGTTACAGTATATAATTATAATTAACAAAAAATAACCATTAAGACTTTTTTTAATGAATAATATCGTTGTTTATTGGCGAAATAATGCACGAGTGACAAATCTCAATTCTTATCGCCTCACGTCATGCTTTCTGTGCAGCAAAGACATCTATAACATCATCTATAACATCATCTATAGCATCATCTATAGCATCATCTACAGCAATGCTGTCTAGTATCTTTACCTCCACGTAAATAGCAAGAGTACATGGCAGTAACGTAATATTTAATATAAAAAAATCGAATTTGGACCCCCCATCCCCACCCTAGTCACGCCACTGCTATCATGTACTGTTTTCATACCCATTACACAATAAGTTCTGGCGCATGGGGCGACTGTTCTACCCGCCCTCCCCTCGGTACACCGAGCCTGCACGAAAACCTGATGTACACTATAGAGTCTATTTATTTTGAACTTTTACTTTATTATTTTAAAGAAAGGTCAACAATAGGACTAGAAGACAAAACAGAATTGATAGTGATCTATGACATACAATACACATAGGTTTAGTTATGTCACTGAGCAGGTGCAGGTGTTTGGTCCAACCTCCTGCGTCCAATAGTACATTACTTTCATACACTTTCTGTACACGCATAAAACATGTTGACGCTCAATTCTCTCTTTAGAGGCCCACGTCAAACAAAGTTGTAATTGTTTTTAAGCTGTTTGTCTGTCAGGTCTTGATTAAAAAAAAAACAAATAACTTTAAGCGCTGATGAAAATTCGATTTCCTTATGCACTAGTTGCAATAGACTCATTTCGTTTAATGGAAAAGTATTGTTTTTTTAAATGAATATTGTATACACATATAAGCCTACATAAACACATTTTTTAAAAAAGTTTCGCATTTTTTTAACCTCGTCCACAAATTCGTCCACACTAGGCCTACTATTCAAAGTGTCCTCTTAAAAAAAAATACATTTGCATACTTTATGTCAATCTCAATAGATTTCATTTCGTTGTGTTTCAAATCTATTGAACATTTAAACCTGCACTTTTGTGTTGTACACCTTGTAATTCATAGTCAGATACATGCTGATAGATTTATGTTTGTAAAATAATAGTTAAAAGCGATACTTGTTATTTACTAGTAACATGGAATCTCGTGGCCACATTGCATACAATGAGATCTCGTTGTGCATTAAAAGATTAAAAACAAAAACTGCTGCTCAAAGAAATACTGGAATAAACAATTGACTTCAACGATTTTCTCGAGAAAGATAGAAAATAATACAATTCAATCGAAGCTAACCAGTGAGCAATGGGTTAAAAAACTTTATTGTTTGTCGCTAAATGTGTCTACAACAGAGCTGCTTCATTCTGGACTTGAAAAAAAAAAGAAGGTTCTAACTAGAAAGTCAAACGTCTTACCGCCTGGCAAAACGAAACATTAACATTTTTATCTCTCTATAGATAGATAGATAGATAGATAGATAGATAGGATAGATAGATAGATAGACAGACAGACAGACAGACAGACAGATAGACAGATAGATAGATAGATAGATAGATAGATAGATAGATAGATATAGCCACAAAGATTAATTTAAAAAAAATAGACCCACAATTCTTAACGTTTCAATGACAACAGTATTAATTTTAAAAAAGGTGATGTGACTAGATCTACTTACTTGATCCTCCTTGACCTCCAAAGTTTGTGCTCTACTGAACATGCTCCCGGAAGATGTCTGCGATGACATTGCTCTAGAGGACAACACTAAACTAGGGTGAAATGTCTGTGCCCAGATCTGATACACGTATATAAAGCTCCAGATAGTCAGCAACCACAAAACATTTTGAGCTGTCAGGCTAGCGCGCATCTTTTTTTAGTGCTGGTTCTAGTCGAACTCTTTGCCGTCGCGTAACTCTCTTTTTTCTCCACACAAACATGCAAGAAAACCTTACGCGCGCACATATACACTTTATCTAAGAAAAATCACTTTTTACTAGACCTACAAGATCCTGGAATTCAAGTTTTTGTTTTGTTTTTTTTTTTTTGACAATTATCCGATCCAGTTATCTGAGAAGTTGTCTCTCAAATAGAACCAGTGTCTCCTCACAGACACAAACCTCTAACCAGTGTCTCCTCACAGACACACCTCTAACCAGTGTCTCCTCACAGACACACCTCTAACCAGTGTCTCCTCACAGACACACCTCTAACCAGTGTCTCCTCACAGACACACCTCTAACCAGTGTCTCCTAACAGACACAAACCTCTAACTCCATACAGTTCAAGTTTTCGTCTTAGATAACAGATTTTAAGAAAACTCGAGAAAATAAAGTCACAGTCTTAGGCGGGGAGCTTATCTCAAAGAGCGGATTTGGTCTAAGGCGTTAGACAGACGAACAAGATTAAATAATGTCCGCCACTAAAACCCAGACTCTTTCTAATAGACTACGCAGTGTGATGACAAGATCATCAGTCATGACGTTTTCACACTCAATTAAGAGGCGCTTGCATTACGATGTGATCTTTCGAATGGCATAGTACGAGCAAATTGAAGTTATTTTTAGCGCATACGAAATTTCCGCTTTCCAAAGAAATGCACCAAAGCAGAATTTTGTTGTGCTAAAAGCGTAGCTAGGAATTAACCTTAGCATATGTCTAACACACGCAGGAACTGTCCCGCTATACTTGTGCAACTGCGTTTCAATTGTGTGTCTGTTATCCGAAATGAAAAGAAACACATTTCACTCCAGGATATGACTTCTTTTAAAAAAAAAGAGATTTCTTTTCTTTGCTACCTTTCCTGAACGAAAAACAAAATAATGGATTTGAAACTTGATAACCGATAGATGTATTAGCAAGTCAAATCTTAGGTTGACAAACGCTGGATAGTTGACTGTCACCCCGCTGCGTTGTTTCGGGGTCGAGGCGATCCTACACTTCCACTACACAGTCAAACACGACGTCAACTCAATTCTGCTCGAGCCACTGGCAGGTCTAAATTCTAATGTGCTTACAAATTAACATGAAAAGTTTTGAGAGGTACTTTTCAAGTGGTCGAAGTCAGGCATCAGACAGTGGGGGAAGATGGCTTCGTACTAGATGGACATTGAAGAGGAGGAGCCCATCTTGTCTATGTCTAGAGTTGATCCGGACCTCCCCCTCTCCTCGACCTCTTTCTCCTGTTTGGCCATTGACGACTCTAACAATAGCCTCGCTGGCCAGGCTGGCCCGTCCTACCCCAGTAAACCCAACATAGGGACTAACAAAAACATTTGACCGCTGAATTCGACGTGGTGCCGCCTACTGTTGAAATCAATGGCCTGGTGGGTTCGATTTATACATGGAGAGATGTCATGTACAAATGGAGTAGAGACCAATTTAGTTGAGTCCCTTGCATGGAGTTCACAAACTACGTTTGGGTTTACAAACAATTCATATTCAAACTAAAATGTTTTCTCTTTTTTTTATTATTTCAGTTTGTTTTTGTTTTTTTACAACTTTGTCTTACAAAGTTGTTTTTTTAAGCTCCACCCCTTTTTATTTAAAATAATTTTTTTTTAGGTGAATCGGTCACCGCGAACTCCTCCCCCCCCCCCCCAAGCCTTAGGTGTCCTCAGAAGACAAGAAATGTGGCGTGCCCCTGATAGCAGGTTTCTGTCTCACCCTCTCACACCCTCTTTCTCTCTCTCTCCCTCTCCCCTGACTATGCCTCTAGGGTTCATCTGAGATTAGGGAACTCATCAACACAACAGTTGGGAGTAGAGAGCCGAGCTAATACACTAGCCCCCCACACTTGTCTAACACTCTGTGTGTAGAGAATAGTTGTGTGAGCGTATTGTGTATTTGTGTATGAGATGCAATGAAATCAATGTAGGCCTACTAGACTTGAGTCCTACTATCAAATGGTATTTTGAACAAAATGTAACTCACTACAAAAACACGTTTTTTCAGTCTAGCAATCTGGAGTCGTCTGCTATACTTAAGACAGCTGACGATAATGCCACTTATCTTGCATCATTCACAATCACTATAGAAACGGATATGTACTCCTAAACAGAGTCTTCTAATAGCTATAATCCAAACAGAGTTTAAAACATTCGAGGTTTGAGCAATGTGCATTATAGACATAAAGATAGTGAAGAAACAAAATGTTGACTTCTCCACCACTGCCGTCTCTGTCCATGCTTAGGCCTCACTATCGAAAGCCAGTTTTAAAAACAATGCAGTTTGTGTGTGTGTTTTGTTTTGTCTGGACCACTGCTAGAACAATTTACACCGTCATATTTTCCCCTCATGTAACCCACTTTTTAAAACAAAAAAAAAAACGTAACTAGAACCAGGCGAGACGTAGACAATAGTTTTCGTGAGAAAATGTCGAATTTCGTTTCACTTCTTCCTTGTTTTTTTTTTTAGAAAAATCTTTTCTTTCTGTTCTTATGTTTACATGTTTTTAAAGAATGTAAGAAAAACACGTGACTTTAAGATTTAATATGAAATCGTTTCGTCACGCTTAAGATTTCCAAGGAAGTTTGTGAAATGAGACTTGAGACTATGGCTTTTTAGTCAATTTCGTTTGCATGTACCTGAAACAAAGTGTGTGAACGGTCGGTGAGTTTTAATTATCCACAAAAAATAATTCAAATTATTAATGTACTGAATATAAATTAATATATCTCGTAGTTAGGGATATGGATATTTAACTTAACAGCTTTCAAATATTTAATCGCAAAGATGATTAATTAGGTCCCTCCAGAAAAGGGTTTTTCAAAGAGCGTCTCTCTCATTTCTGGCCTCTTTTGCACGTATCCCCATGTAGCATATACCTCATTAATATGCAAGTAGAACCATACCAATAATTAACACAAACCACTGTCTTTAAAATCTCTTTATTGGTTTATTTTTTTAAATTCGGAGGCATAAAGATGACAAACATGCATTATTAGTTATTATTTTTTTGATAACAAAAATAAAATTTTCTTTTAATTATGAGTACACCATGCATAAAACATTATTTTGAAAATCGACAAAAAAACATAAATTTAAATGTTTAAAAGATCATTTCCCTTCGTTAATAACTACACCTATTTATAAGTATTGTTTAAAAATGGTTTAATTTTCATGAAAAAAAAAAAAAAAAACTTGCATAATTATTTTTTAAACAACCTAGATCTAGTTCTTTTTCAAAAGACTAAAAGTAGCAGTTGAATCTAAATTTTGCAAACCCAAGATATCATGATTTTTCATAGCTTTTCTATTTTTAAAGATTTTTAACGACCTATACGTGACGGAAGGACGGACGGACGGAAAGACGAATCACACAAACAAATAGGATTTACCTCTTTCTTGGGCCGCTAAAAACACAGTCAAAAGAAAACGAATGTTTTAAATAATATTAATAATCCACAACAAGATAATCGAATTGGTCCAAACAAACAGGCAATTCAGTTTGACTGTCCGACTCAGCATTAGCCTACTACTATAGTTCCCTTTCAGACCTTGCGATCTATGGGGCTGATAATATTAAGGTCATCTGTTTCTGTGGCCAACAGTTAATGAGCAGGGTCTTATGTGGCCAGCACAACGACCAACCTCCTTTACTTTACCCAACGTTAGTCATGTAGGCGCCCTAAAAATCTCGAAATTCAAAATCTCAGTCTTCACCTAGTCGACCTAGATAGAAACCCAAGATCCCAGGTTCGAAAGCTAAGCGTTTAACAACTTGGCCACTCGCCCATTACTACTATAACAATAACAATATTGATGCAAATACAAACAACAGTAGTCACTTAGTAAAGGCAATAATATTCCATCTTGGAATCTCCTTGTTCATTGAATTATAATTATAGTTCGTTTCAACGAAATTCTCAACCAAAAACCAGATTAAATTATAGAATTATTTTTTCTGGGGGAAATATTGTATCTTTAAGAACGTAACAATTCTAAGGAATGCCACCAAACTCTACACCAAGAACAACAAAAGATACAAACCTATTTCTTTCTTCACAGCCAAACAAATCTCTGGGGCTACGGGCTCTCTAACCGTAGCAAACTTTCACACCATCCAACCTAAAGACCGTGATGAAACATTGTAGGGTTACTCAGATCTTTCCGCTGCAATAAATTAATGAAAAATCAATTGTTTGCTTTGCTCCGGAAGAATCTTTCAAAATAAGTTTTTGTCTCGAGACGTGAGATCCAATTTCTGACTCGTTTCTCGCACCTCTATATCTCCTCATCTGAAGAGGTCAGCCGAAAGTTTTGATCTCTCATTGAAATGACCTGTCCACTCAGGTGGGCGTTGTCTATTGAATTCGGCGTAAACATTGCGCCTCGGTAACAAAACCAGATAGAGGACGAGCCCATCTCTACAAATAGTGACAGTGATGGACACCACTGTACCACTGGTCAGTAAGCTTAGAATAACATGACGGACTGTCCCGTGTGAAAAAGTCCGCAGAGTTTCTCTTCTGTTCTATTCTTAAAAGTCGGAGCAACTGAACTTATTGTTGTGACCTATACAAAATATTGTCTTAAGGCTACTAATTGTAGGCCTACAACTTTTTAATTTATTTTGTATACTACATTAAAAAAAATATTTTTAAAAAATTAAACCGAAAATATAATAGTTGCGTAAAAAAAGAGTTGTATTTTCTCTACGTTTAAAATCTTAATGTAATAAATACCAGAATAAAATTATAGAGATTTACTATATAGAATATTATAGATCTAGATCTAGGCCTATCACTGGATGAGAACTTGCCTGCTGAAAAATAAAGCGGTTCAGTCCTTAAGCTTCGCAGATTGACTGAAAACGTTTTAAGATTTTTTTTGTTAAAAAAACAATTATAATTTTGAAGTCAATTTCAAGTCTATGGTTGACTTTTTTTTACAAAGCTTATATCAACTCTGTCTGACTGTCTGTCTGGCAAAAAGCTTGTACACGTTATTTCTCCCACATCCATTCACGGATTAAATTGAAACTTCGTACAATTACCTGTCAGTACCTAACAAAACAAGAATTAATTTTTTAAAAATAGTTAATTAATTATTGGTAAATAATTAATTTGTTTGGTATTGAAAAACGGAAAGAAATCGTAATTGACAGATGTGATGGTATAAGATGAGGCTTGGGCCCCAAATTCGAATTAAAGTCAACTTTTAAAAAATTTGTAATCACGGTAACATTCCTTCCTTCCGCCCCACCCCCTGCGCTAGACGAAAACAATTGGTAAAAATATTTCTAATCGCACACATTTATTTTTGTTAATCTAGATTTATTACAAATTTAATTACATTAGATGATGACTGATCCAAACTAATTGATACAACCACACCCAATATAAGCTTTTTTTTTTTTACATGTTTACTGTGTTTGTAAACCTGGCCTCCCCAATCAGTTTAAAATGTATTATGTGTTGTCAATTCAACACTTTTGCAATGACGTCAAGCGTCTTAGTTTTGAAATGTAGTCTCAGTGATCAAGAGTTAAAGTTGAACACAAAAAAAAAAAAAAAACTCTCAAGATAGACTCGAAATAAATGAAAGAAAAACAAAGTATGGCACGTGAAGAGACAGACCAGGCGTCAGCTCAGTATTGATTTATTGTATCAAGATTTCGGGCTTAACCTGCAGGTCAAAGCCCTAAAGAGAAATCCCTCTGATTTGAACCTAGAACTAATAGGGTTACATCTTACTTTAAAGTACAGAGCACACCTCCCTGTCCTAGTTTCTCTTGTTCTTTCATTAAACTATGCAAAACTAAGTCTAAAAAAACAAAAAAATAAAACATACATTTTCAGAGGCGTAGCAACAATGTGCTGGTGGTGTGGATACAATTGTTGAGCAGCATCCAACTTTCCCCCTATACGTTTCTCTGTGTGTACTTACATGAACACAAACTGCTGTATTGATAATATACATTAAAATGTATTCATTTTGTTGACCTCCCTATATTCTTTGTTCCATTAAATGTTAACTTGGAGATTAACATTCCATTCAATAGTTGAGAAGGCTGCACAAATTTATATTTATCTGCCATCTGGTGATTACTTCTTGAACAATCCGATCCAAAGAAAAATGTCTATACAAAGCTCCTTCTTGAATGTCATATAAAATCTTCATCCTTTTCGCCTGGCAAATTGTGGTTCTTCAATAATGTCCAAATCTGAGCGACATGTTTTTGACAAAGTTAATACTGACGTCATCGATGTCCTCTCGACTAGTCGTTACAAATGTCTTTCACTACATTTCAAGGCTTTCAGTTCAAATGTCTCGAACTGACAATCTTTTTTTAAAGGTGTACTTGCTAGTTATTTCCTTGAGTACATGCAATCAAAACACAAGATAGTTCAGACAATTATAATTCTGCCAGCAACTAACAATTTGCCTACTTCAGATCAAGTAGAAGAATTATGTCTGTACTTATCAATGTCTACGAAAG
Organism: Biomphalaria glabrata; assembly: GCF_947242115.1. Lineage (NCBI taxonomy): Eukaryota > Metazoa > Mollusca > Gastropoda > Planorbidae > Biomphalaria > Biomphalaria glabrata. The sequence continues at coordinate 34,535,498 of NC_074712.1, read as the reverse complement.
TTCTATAACTTTTGCAACTGTTGAATGTACTTGGATAGTAGTTTCACTAACTCCAAGAAATTGCCTGGATTTTGTCACTACAATTCTTATTCAACTCGTTTGAAATGCCAGCAGTAGGACAGATTTTCCTTTGAAAGACAACGAATGATGTCCAAGATTCTCTTCTAGAGTCTCACCACTTTTTACCCTCTTGTTTAATTCAAGCTTAAGCCTTGCAGTCAATACTGTTTCCTATATTATATATTGGCCTCCTTCAGTCGTAGAATGACTTTGGTTTATCTCGAAAACTTGTTCCTATGGCTGTGGAGCCCGAGACACTTTCGTCTACATATATTGCAGGTCAAAGTGTCTTTCTCTTTGATGGTAGAGGAGCCGGTCATTTACCTTGTGGCACGCTTTCTTCAAAAGCTGAAGCCCTTGTTTTCTCGCTGTCCATAGCTTTCTTGTTCATTGTCTCTCTCCATCTAGTGTGGTCTAAGACTATGTCTTCCCATTGGTCAGTATCAATGTTCACTGATTTTAAAATCCCGTTTTATCACATCCACGCAACGGAGGTGGGGGCGAGTAGTTTTTCTTGAGCCAGACGCAACTGTTACATTTCTTTGAGTGATAAGGTGTTTACGAACATAATAAATAATGTCTAGCTACGCCTCTGCAATGAACACATATTATTTTGAAAACAACAATAACTCCATTTTGCTGTTTTATTTTGGCATCACATGACCTAGCTACGCCACTGTTCATACGTTCAGATTAAAAAGTGACGAGAATATAAGCAGTCTCCCCACCTCCTTTCTTTGCACTGCTTTGAATGAAGTTTTGCCTTCTCTTGGTAGCGATGAAATCTCCAGCTGAAATAGTTTCTTCCTCAGTTTCTCCTATCGCATAGCAATTAGTTTGCGTAAACTGTGAAAGCTACTATTAGTGAACTGTTCGTCTGCCCATACTTTTATCTCAAAAGACTAACATCTTCAATGAAAATCCTATTTCACAGAAACCATGTTAAAATAAAAGCAAAACTTTAAGTCTACCTACGATATCATTTTACTGTACTATGTTGCTGTGCAATATGTATTCGAAATAGATGCAACAGCTACTTATGAACAGGCGTTCACTTTATTTACAAAGACACAAAAATTCATTATTCAATTTTGTACTTTAATTATGAAAACAAGATCAGGGCCAGCCTTAGATAATTGGAGGCCCTAGGCAAAGTAAATTTGGTGTCCCCAAATAAAATAGAAAAATAAAAAAATAAACTGCGAAAATTAAAATTACGCAATCTATTAAAAACCCAGTCAGGCTAGTGTACTTCAACCATAACACTGGGCACAAGTTTAGCTATTTCTTCTCTAAAAAAAAATATTTTGAGTCCTAAGCATGGCCTCCACCAATCAGAGGCCGTAGGCGGCAGTTTGCTTTTGCCTAAACCGGACCTGACAAAATTAATTATTATTATCCTCGTAGAGTTACTGGCCACTGTATTGCCGAGATGAGCGTGTTCAAAGCACTATTAGCGGCATCGTCTTCCTATGTACACAATCTAGTGAAATAATGCCGTTTTGTTTTTCGATTCTAAGTTTCAATATTGCAGGCGGTTCCTGATATTAAATATTGGAATGGAATCTAAATTATCCGCATCTATTTTTAGCCATAAAGGTGTAAGATTGTGTGCCAGTTCAAGTGTGAGTAGGCTATGTCTGACCGGCAGAGTTTAATTATCTTTTTTTTTTTTTTTTTCATTTTTTTAAAACAAAAGTTTGTTTTTCTTTTATTTAACTTTTTACTTTCTATCTGCAATAGTTTTTCAAAATTGGAAACATTGTTTCGTTATTTCCATTGAATGTTTAAAAATTTAGTTAGTTTTTTTGTTTGTTAAAACAATACGCCGCTATTCTGTTTCAGTTTTGAATGTCAACTCCAGGTGACCAGGTATAAACCTCTCTCTGCTCAGGTATTCTCAGACACGAACTTATTAAATCCTTCGCCGTCAATGCCCTCGGGCTAGCGACGTTACGATTGCCCTGCTCGATCTATCCAACCGTCTGGCCCATTGTTCGGACTATCAACGATTTAGTCAAGTTATGACGCTTCGAACACCGATAGTGTGTCTGATCACCAGATTTCATCTCCTCTCTCTGCTACGACAAGGTGTTGGGATAATGCGCGCCCATCGTGTTTGCGTCTTCCTCTGCTTCGCGCCTTTCTGTTAGATTCGAGAACCTAACGGGAGTTATTTACACTTCGGATACAGGCGACCCGTGGACCAGAGTCAGCTGTCACGGACTGGGAGGAAGAGACCTGATTCGTCCAGTAGCTGACAGCCTTCTATCTTTTGTCGGGTCAACACAATATTAAGATAGAATGTCCACTGGACCATATAGATTGGGACAAATCATCTTTTGAAATTAAAGTTAATTAATGTTAGGATGCACACAAGAGATAAAAGCGCCCTCTTTTGAGCTCTTCCTATTGTGTATTGATATTCCAGTCTAAGCTAGATGAGTTAAATAGTTAACAATTACAAAGTTCGGTCTTCGATTACCACGATTTTTTTGATGTAACGTCTGTATTTCATAAGATAAAATAAGATTAAGGATGAGTGAGCAGTTCATATGACCACGCAAATCCAGTTGCCGCCTGAATATTTTGTCACATCTATGCAGTTAAAGCCGTAGTCCACTGAGGTCTATGTAAGTCAATACCTGACCTCAACCAGGCCTCTTCTTTGGTTCTAAGTATTAAAAATAATGACACGCATTAAAGCAAATGAAAGATAAATGGAGTTGAAAGGTTTTAGTACTGAAACAAATGATGTGGGTTTGACCGGGGCTTGTCTATATGTCGCCATATTGTCTTCACCTTCTCTCAATACAATTTGTACCTTAGTGCTGCTAGAGTTCTACGTGACATGTCGTGTATGAACACAAACACACGTTAACACTTCCTTACTGCGTTGATTGCATATTGATTGCATATTGACAAAGAGGATAAAAAATATAAACAATTTACATCAATGGCTGTTACAGGCAGGGCCGGATTTAAGTATGTGGAAGCCCCGGGGCAGGATTTTTGTTCAGGCCCCTATATATATGGAAAAACAAAACGTGGGACTTAATCCCTCGCACTCTACTCTATTTTATTTGTTCTAGTTTCCAAAGTCATTTCTTATGTACAATTATCGATTATATTTTCAAAAGATAGTGGAATAATTATAATTTATTTAAAATATTTAAGTAATGTTTTATATTTAATTAAATTTTTTAAAAAGTCACCTTGGAATAACGATTTGGCCGCCCCCTAAAGTCGGCCGCCTGCGTGCAATGCACACATTGAGCACTAGGTAGCGGCGGCCCTGCTCTGATTATTAGATGCAGTAGTGCGAAGTAGACACCAGGAAAATGTATTTCTGACTCCCAAAATGCAGGTAAATGTTTGGCGTCGGGGCTCCTCCCTGTACTTTGGGGGTGAGGTGGGATTCCAGTGCCGCCCTACCGAAAAGCTGACTAACGGGTTTCACAAACTGTTGGATGTCACTAATAGCAGTTTGAGTCAACACTGGTTTATAAGCACCTACATTTGCAACCTATAAATATTAACATTTTATAAGTGCCAGATCAATACCATTATTTAGCTACTATTGAAAACATTTGGTAATTGGCGGTCATCCCAGGGTATTTTAATAATGTATAAAACATCTTCAAGTATGGATATTGATATTGGTTTTTGGTTTGAATAAATGACATCAAACGTTCTTCCTACTTGAAATGCTGTCAGCTTTTTTATTTCATAGATTTATTTCCAAAATTTAACTGAAATTTAACTTCGTAGTCTTGGTTATAATTTATAAACCAACTCAAAATCAAGTGCACAGTATAATCTTTTAGAGTCATTCTACAGTGAAGTTCAATTTACTGCGGACACGTTTTCACATGAGATGAAATGAGTCGATATCAGTCAATGACATTGTTACCAAACTTTATTTCGTTCAAACCAAGTTTATGAGCAGACAGGTGTGACATGTAGTTTAGAATGCCGATGAAATCTCTACAGAAACACCTTTCAGAATGCGCGGTCCACCCCATTCCCATCCTAGACCATCTCTTTAAGAAGTAGCTAGCAGAGAGGGAACACATGAAATAAACGATGTGCCCGAGAAGTCACTGTCAGACTTAATCCAATGGCTCAACTGGGGATACAAAGGCCGGGATTTGGTGGGCTTCTAGCACAAAGTGAACTACCCACATGAGCCCCAGTACTGGTGCGTCTCTCACTTCCGCTCTTTGAACACGACTGACCATTAACTCCGGGCTCTGTTCTGCTACTATCAAATATATGAACCGAAGTGTTCTTTTGAATGAGACATGTGAGCTGTGAGAGAGGGAGGGCTCTACTTACTGTATATGTGATCAGGGGCCCAGAGGAAGCGCCCTTTGAAAATCATCTACAGAATTCCGAGGGAATGTAGCCGGGATTTACCAAGACCAGTGGGGGGGGGGGGGGGGGGGAGTAAGAACATCTGTGTTCAATTCAACATCTATGATCCTATATTGTTAGAACCAGGACAACGGAAAACTGAATTTAAAAAAATCGCTTTGCTGTGATTTGATCTCTCAGATATGCTTTTCAACAGTGATATACGTGAGAATAGGGAGTGGTCTTTTGGAAGTGACTAGTTTCTAATTGATAGTTCCGCTCTAACTATTTTACAAAGGATATTTCATTTTATAGTCAATTCCATTCAATTTATATTATATTATATTATATTATATTATATTATATTATATTATATTATATTATATTATATTATATTATATTATAAGCATAGCGAGGATTTTTTTCAGTCCCTCCCCCCCCCCATTTGTACATATATTTTCGGAGGTTTTTATCGCCCTTTTCTTTGTGGAGTTAGTGGAATGACTTTAGATACCACTCGTGCCAGCTAGGGGGGCTGTGGGAGCGTTTTTTTTTCCCGTTGCATTTTTAGCTCCGAAAATGCATCTTCTGAGGTGCAATATCCTGCTATTCATCTAACAAAATATTAAAGGACAAATATCAAATCAGCAATTTAATTTAAACCCATCCATCGCTCGGCTACGCCCATGTATTTTATGATATGACATGATATAATATATCACGAATTTCTGTGCACCTGATTTAAACAATTATTGATAGTCCAGTCTCTCTACCACTACGTGATGCGGCGACATTTGATTTCCTTACTATGTAGATCTTCTTTAATTCTGAGAAGGATAATACCGAATGTTTCACCTAGATAACATATTCTGTTTCGGCCAATTCTCGGATGGCGTTAAGTTTGTTTGATTTTAAACTAGAATCTATCGTTTTAATTTATTTTAAAAAACATACAACATGGTTGTGGAATTCAATTTGTTTTTTCAGCCAGTAGAGACCACTTCAGCCAGTAGAGACCACTTCATCGGCCATGCGCTCCTCTCAAACCCTGTGAGGCAATAATGCCAGGACAAACATGAACAACTTAGATCTATATAGCGTTGTTCCCAAATCAAATGCGAGGCCTCAGGATGTTTCTCATATTCCTTTCCTCTATCCGGGGACTACCCTGTAACCAGAATTAACTTTAGATAGCCTATATATTTTTTTTTACAAAGCTTATATCAATTCACTTTGTCTGGTACAATTTTTGTACACGCAATTTTCCCCACACCCGATATCGGATCAAGTTGAAATTTTTAACAATTATTTCTTGTACCTGACAAAACAAGGAGCAATAAGCAAAATTAACCATTAATTTAATTAATTATTATTTAATTATTTTGTTTGGTATCGAACAAGGTAAAGAAATTGTACTATACAGATATTGCGGTATAAATTGAATTAGTCCCCTTTGTACTTTGTTTAGAGAATTAGGTCGTTGCTGAAAAGTTTGAAACTAACACTAGATAGCTATGTAGCCTTCTATTTTTAAAAGCACTTTGCTGGTACAGTGGTTAGTGTATTGGCTTGAGGAGGCTTGAGCCCTCGAGTTCGAATTCAAGTCGTTCACCTTTTTTTTTTTATACAATGCATTTAAAACACTATCGTGATAATCTTCAGCCAGATATCGCTTTCTCCCCCCCCCCTTTTTCCGTTCTGAACCGGTCCAGAGAAGTGACAGGATCATAGCGCAATGAGAAAGTGACAGGATCATAGCGCAATGAGAAAGCTAAAAGCATATAAATTGCACTAAACGAAAACAATTGGTAAAAATATTTCAAATGGCACAGATTTATTATTTATAGTCTAGATCTATTACAAATGTAATTACATGGCTGATCCAAATTAATTGATACAATTACATTTAATATAGGCTATATATAGGCTTTGTTTTTTTAAAGTATTTTTTAAACATATTTTTCTTGTGCTAACAACAGTACACATCGACAGTCAGCAGTACACATCGACAGTCAGCAGTACACATCGACAGTCAACAGTACACATCGACAGTCAGCAGTACACATCGACAGTCAGCAGTACACATCGACAGTCAACAGTACACATCGACAGTCAGCAGTACACATCGACAGTCAGCAGTACACATCGACAGTCAACAGTACACATCGACAGTCAGCAGTACACTGGCTTCCTCCTTGTACACGTAAAAGTAATCAGAGTGTACAGGAATTCGCTGCTGTACTTTTGACAGGATCACCTTGATGGCATAACCTTTAGATGTGAATGTGAGAAAGTGCAACACTAAAACTCCATTCATGCAGGAGGGGGAGGGGGAGGGAGTCTAGACATAAAAACATCTTTCAGGAAATACAATTCCTGTGACGCAAGAGGACATTCTCTCCCTTGAGGCAGGCTCGTGTTTCCTTGTGGCAAGGCCAGGCGTGGTACAGATTGGGATCAAACAGGAAATAAGCAGAACCTCCCTTCTTGATTGAGGAAGAAGGATCTAGAAACATTGGATAGAACGACAAGCTCTTACAACTATCATTGAGACAATAGTCACGTGACAAAACATACTTGTGTACACATTCTTTCACAACTTGTGGTGAAACAGTTTCTTACTGTCTTTAAATAGAAAATCTAGAATTACATGTTGCTACCCTTTTGAGAAATGTATTTATAGGTCAGACTACGGGAGACAACTTAATAGTCGTACCAATGGCGTCACTAGGGTGGGTGTCATCCGGTGCTGTCAGCTCAGGGTGTCACCCCGCCCCCCCCCCTTAAAAATCCTTTTTTTTTTTCGTTTGGCTGTTGCGCTGTAATACAGATAATATCTAGCCCTACGTTATTTGATGGTTTAAAAAAGTTTTAAATTCATTAGTTTATTACAATTTATGTACAGTTCACTGGGTTTGTGTTGTCATCATATTTAATACAAGTTGAAACTAGTCGACAACAATACAACCCAGTGTATTCTGCTAGGAAGTGACTAAATCGTCCCCATTAGGAAGTATCAGAACCATTCTTGGCAATAGCCAAAATGAAAATTCCTTTACAATATCAAAGCATATCATAATATCATTCGACTGAGACATTGTAATAATTCCTTTATCTTGGCTAGAGCTTCTTTTACAGAAAAATGAAATAACATCATCATCTTCAGAAATCTCAATGGCCACTTATTTACTTTCCAATTATATAATATTTATATTAATTACACGTGAGATTTCGAGAATGTCGTCCTTTGTTAAACAGTGACTATTGATTGGCATCCTGATAGTACGGTGCTAGTTACAAATTCATTATATTCGATTAAAACATTTATTTTTTAAAATCAAAACAGTGTTCCTATACATGCATTTAGCTGGTATACATTTGAAAGTAACATTTCACGTTTTTCTTGTGATATAACATTTTAAACCTTTTGATAGAATTTCATTAAAAAGTTTAAATATATTCAGTTGAAATGAAAAAAAAGTAGATATATCTATTTATTAATAGTGAATATCATGTTCCAATATTTAGCCACTGTCGTTTAATTTTTTTAATTGTCAGTTATTCCGAAAGTCCATTTTTTTTACTTGGGTGTCACCCCCCTAACGGGTGTCACCCAGTGCGGACCGCACTGACGCCACTGAGTCGTACTCCTCGATTGGTTGGTAGCTATGCACAGTGAATGATGCAAGAAAAGCGGCAATATCGTAGTGTGTTTTGGATACGCCAGACGAGTCCAGAATTTTAGAGTGAACAAACTTTTTTTTTTCTAGTGAGTTGATTTTATTTAAAATACCATTTAATCTTATGACTACTACATTTATTTCATCTCAAGTTGTAATATAGGTTGCATGTTACAACAGAGAATCTTTAGAGTTATTTAAAGTTTTATAAGTTTAGATATAATACGCCTACAACGGTTTAGTTGTCTGTCAGCAGTTTGGCGCCATAAGTTAACAACAATAAGTATCATACAATTTTACAAGACAATGTTCAGTATCTTTGCTGCAGATATCCGAATAGAAATGGAGTCAGTGGGAGCTGTGATGAAGGGGAAGCACTCTTAACACCTTACACCCTCCCCCCAACGTTACATGATTAAATTCTTTAATTAAACTACCCAAGAAAGCGGAAGATTATCAGGAAGCACAATCTAAATTTTGGTGCAAAGTAAATCTATAAACAGGGTTACAAAGGAAGTTTGTGTGGAAACTAACTCAAAATCGGCCCCCAAAGTGGTCCACTACGGCAAATAAAAATAGGCAGGGTGTTATGAACATAAAGATAAGAGAGTCAAAAACCATGTCTGTATAGTATGGCTTTAATACACTGAATGACTACACAACACACATTTCGTGAACACATTCTCACGGACGAATTACAAGCACATGTAAACATAAGAACGACAACCGATACAGAATATATTTTTCATAACATTCACCCCCGGTTCAAATAATACTAACTAGTATTATAAACAATGAAAGAATTAAGTAAATGTAGAATAATAATAGAGATTGAAGTAAACAAACAATGTAGAATAGCATGACATAATGTAACATGTTGATATAAGTAAGTGCAGAATAATAAGAGATTCAAGTAAACAAACAATGTAGAATAGCATGACATAATGTAACATGTTGATATAAGTAAGTGTAGAATTATAATAGAGATTCAAGTAAACAAACAATGTAGAATAGCATGACATAATGTAACATGTTGATATAACATGGTAAATCAAATAGCTTATTAAAATATATCATGATAGATCAAATATCACATTAAAGTCAAGTCAACAAAACAAAATGAAAGTAGTAAAATAAACAAATGTCATTTTGGAGACAAAACTGAATGTCAAAGTAAGAGCTCTAGTAAGCTGATGAGCTTTTACACTTTGTAGTTGGGCCTAGTTCTCCTTACTCTAAGATTGTAGGTATGTGTAGTTTCATCTGCTTGAGTTTCGGACGGTCTGGCTATGTCTTCGGTGGTGCTGGTGGTTTCTTCAGGCATGATAGAATCAGTCGGTTGATTCCTGGGAGGTGAGCTTTGGACGGGGCAGCCAATATCAAGCTCTGTTCTACTCTGATTCTCATTTTCTATAACTTTTTGATCCTCCCTAGGGGCTACCATTCGTAATGAGACAGTTTCCTCTCGGCCGTTTGGTGTTCGGATAACAGCGTACTGAGGGTTGCATGTTACCAAATCAACTTCCTCTGTTATGGGATCATATTTAGATGATCTAACGTTCTTCTTCAGCAGGACAGGACCTGGACTGGTCAACCATGTTGGCAAGGATGTCCCGGAACCACTTCTTCGGTTGAACCAAACAAGTCGTTCATGTGGTGTCCTGTTAGTTGCAGTGCATAGTAATGACCGGATGGACTGCAGAGCATCATTTAGTACTAGTTCCCATTTAGCTATGTCCAATTCCTTAGAATGTAGAGCCAAGGTGATGGCTTTCCATAAAGTCCCGTTAAGTTTCTCTATTTGTCCGTTTCCTCTCGGACTGTAAGGGGTCGTTCTACTGGTTGCAATTCCTCTCTCGTGGAGGAAATGCTGCACCTCTGTAGACATAAACGAAGTTCCCCTGTCAGTGTGGACGTACGCTGGAAATCCGAATAGGGCGAATAGTTCATTGAGACATTTAACGACCGTAGAGGAAGACATATCGGGACATGCAAATGCAAATGGGAATCTAGAGAATTCATCTATAATGGTAAGTAGATATCTATTTCTTGAAACAGTAGGGAGAGGTCCCTTGAAATCCATACTAATTCTCTCAAAAGGTTGAGTTGCTTTAATCAGTTCTCCGGTCGGCTGTCGAAAAAAACGGGGCTTTAGTTCTGCACAAGCTTGACATTGTTGTATTACAGTTCTGACGTCATCACAGGAAAATGGAAGATTTTTAGTCCTTACGTAGTGCAATAGTCGAGTAACGCCCGGATGGCAAAGACTAGTGTGCAGCAATTTAAGATCATTGCGAGTGACGGCAGATAGATAGTTTCTGGTAAATGTATCAGCAAAAGTGTTCTGCTTGCCAGGGCGATAGATGGCGTCATAGTGGAAACACGAGAGTTCTAGTTTCCACCTCTGGTATTTTTCATTTTTAATTTTTCCTTTGTTTGACCTGTTATACGTGAAAGAGACAGATCGCTGATCCGTAACAAGTGTTAACGCTTTATCAACTAAGAAATGTTTCCATTTCCTCAGCGACTCAACAATGGCATATGAAGAATGTTTTCTTTCACTTTTTGTTAATGAGCGAGAGAAGAAAGCAACGGGCCGGCCATCTTGGTTGAGGGTAGCCGCAATGGCTATATCAGAAGCATCCGTCTCAACGGTTAAAGGGCGATTTGGATCTATAGTATATACGGCGGCTTTTTCAAGCTCATTTTTTCAAACTTTCAAATTTTCTTTTGACTTCTTCGGAGACAGGAAATTGTTGATTTCTTGTTAACAGGCTTATTTTTGTTGAGAAGTTAGGTATCCACTGTGAGTAGTAAGCCAGAAGACCCACTACTCGTTTCTGTTCACGCATGTTCACTGGTACGGGTAATTCCCTTAGAGCGCGAAATCTCTCAGGATCCGGCTTAAGTTGTCCTTTGGAAATCTTGTATCCTAACAGTCTCACTTTAGCAGTGCTAATTTCACTTTTTGTTTCATTAAGAGTGATTCCATACTTTTGAGCACTATCTAGAAATCGCTGTAGGTTTCGGTCGTGTGATTCAGAGTCCATACCGCAGATGGTCACATTGTCCACATAAGCAAAAGTGTCAGTGAGTCGTTCGTCTTCGATGATTTTGTCAATCGTACGCTGAAAACAGGCGACTCCATTCGTAACGCCAAACGGAATCCGACGGAATTGATACAGTTTCCCACATGCTTCGAAGGCTGTGAACGGTCTTTCCTCTTCTTTTATAGGAATCTGATGGTATGCACTTTTCAGGTCTAAAGTGCTATATACAGAGTACTGGGAAATCTTCTCTGCCAGTTCGTCAATTCTGGGCATAGGGTAGGCGTCTAGTAGAGTGAACCGGTTTATGGTTTGGCTGTAGTCCACAACCATTCTTTTCTTATGTCTGTCATTTGTTGTGACTAGGACTTGTGCACGCCAGGGAGATTTAGATGGTTCAAAAATTTCATCCTTTATTAGTTGTTGAATTTCCTTCTCTATAAACTTTCTATCTGGAACTGAGTATCTGCGAGACCTTGTAGCCACTGGGGTACAGTTTGGTGACAGATTACTAAATAGGCTAGGAGCCTCTACCTTCGCTGGCTGGAGAGTACTCAGGCACAACGATGGTTTCTGACCATCGAAAGGAATAAACAAGTTTTGGTGCAAACTTATAAAGTCAAGTCCAAGAATTACGTCAGAGCATAAATTGTCTAGTAGAGAAAGTCTAACTCCCTCGTATCGTTCATTTTTGAGACGTATGTTAGCGTAGATATGTCCTTGAGTGATTCGAGATAGATGGGTGGAAGCCATAAATATTCTGTTGCCTAAGGAACATGTCTGCCATTTGTGCTTCTTAGCGATGTGCGTCGAAATATAGCTTTCACAGCTCCCAGTGTCTACTAGGGCTTTCAATGGCACGTTGTTGATGCAAATTGGTATTGTAGATTTGTTTAAATTCAAAGGCTGCACAGTAGCGATAGCCGAAACTGTTGAAGATCTAGATTTGCAAACTCTTTGAAAGTGACCTTTTTTGAAGCACTGATTGCATGTCACTTCCCTTGCAGGGCATTGAGAGCGGGGATGCTTAACCCTGCCGCAAAAGTAACACTTGCTAGCTAATGCATTTATTTCATGTGTGTGTGAATTGCTTGCACTTTGAGGAATCGTTACATTTGGCAAGGGTGAGGCCGAAGAATTGGTGAGAGTAGTTGCCGCGCAATTAGTTTCCGGCTGTGATGATTCATATTGTATTGAGTGCTGATAAGCATGTTCTAGTAAGCTAGCCTCCTCGAAGGCGTCCTTTAAACTCAAAACAGTCTTTTCAAGTAGACGTTTTCGAATGCTGTTGGACACTAGTCCATTGATAAACGAATCTCTAATCTTCTCGGTGTTGTTCAGCAGTCACCGCTTTGAAGTTGCAATCTTTGGATAGAATTCTTAATTTCTGCATGTAGGCGTCTATCGTTTGACCTTGCTCTTGTTTGCAAGTAGCTAACCTGTGCCTAGCAAACACCTCATTCTTTGGTTGAATGTAGATGCCATTTAGAGTCTGGATAGCTTCATCAAATGTCTCTTTATCAAGTATCATTTGATATACAGCAGGAGAGATATAGTTTATCAGTAGTTTCGTAGTATCAAGATTATCTACTGATACTACTGATATAAAATTTTTTAAAGTTTCATACCAGTGCTGCCAATGCTCTGCTGCTTGAGGTGCTGTGGGCTTGATGTCAAACTTCTCTGGGCGAAATATCCTATCCATTTCGAAATTCTTACAACTTCACTGTTTTGGATTCAGTGTATTAAATTGTTATGAACTTAAAGATAAGAGAGTCAAAAACCATGTCTATATAGGCCTAGTATGGCTTTAATACACTGAATGACTACACAACACACATTTCGTGAACACATTCTCACGGACGAGTTACAAGCACATGGAAACATAAGAACGACAACCGATACAGAATATAATTTTCATAACACAGGGTTCAATATTTTCAGAAAGAATAACATGAACTACAAACTATCACCAACTACAATCCTACCTCCCTCGATACAAAAAGAAGAGACATGCTTGTGTCGAAACTTTTGCCGATAATGTTGTAATGTTAGTTCGACTAACGACCTGATACAGTTTTAGGTGTCACTTACAAAGACAGCATCACGAATGAAGAGATTAGAAACAGGATTAATACAGCAATAGGAGCCCACGATGACCTTCTAAGCACTGTAAAAAAAATAAAACCAACGTAAGCTCAAACTCTTTGGCCACATCACAAGGTCCTCAGGAAGAAAGAATGGATAGACCTGTCAGTGAATAAGATTCTATCAAAGGTAAAGGACAGGGAAGAATGGAGAAAGACGGTTAACAGATCTTGTGTGGTGCCCCAACGGTCCAAAAGACTACGGGATAGGCGAACCTGGGCTAACTGATGTTCTTGACTAACTATCTAATGGATTGGATCTAATTGCTTTCAATCTCTCATTCAATGTCTCTCTATGTATAGTTGTATTCCCTTGGAAAACAAACAACACTTTTCCCTTTCATTTGTCTAAGTGCTACAGAGGTCACTGCAGCGCACGTGTATAAGTGCTACAGAGGTCACTGCATCGCACGTGTATAAGTGCTACAGAGGTCACTGCAGCGCACGTGTATAAGTGCTACAGAGGTCACTGCAGCGCACGTGTATAAGTGCTACAGAGGTCACTGCAGCGCACGTGTATAAGTGCTACAGAGGTCACTGCAGCGCACGTGTATAATATGAGACACGACTTAGTAATTGTTGTTTTAAATTGTATTACTTTTATATACGCACTAAATTTCTCTTTAAAAAATTTTTGTGTGTGTGTAAATGTGGGTGGTTAGTATGACAGAAATACTTAATCTAAAACCGATGGCATAAATGAGCTGAAAATATGTTGGAAAGTAATTTCCCTTACTAAATAGTCGCCCGTGTATTTTACTATTAATAGTGAATAGTAAAACTGCTTGCATAGTTCATTATAAAAATTACATTTGTCGCTTTCAGAAAAGAAAAACGTAGCCGCTGCATCTGAACTTTGAAAGGTCTAAAATATCACTATGTCGGATTTTCACTATCTCTTCTACTTTACGGGATAAAAACAAACAAACAAACAACAAACAATTGCAAATCTCATTAGTCAACGTAATGTTTTATTAAGTTCATGAGAAGATAACTTTATTACATATCATGGAAACCATTCTTACATTTATAAAATAAATCAGAAATGATAAAATGTAACAAGATAAAAGTCTGTTTTACGTACAGAAACTTCAATCTCGTGGTTAAAACAAAACAAGTATCAACATATTAGCATGGAATTAAAAATTAAATAATACAGAAAAAACAACAACAGTAGCCCTAGGAAGCTTCAAGTACAGCTAAACTAATTTCAGTCTTTAAGAGCCATCATTTCCCATCGCATGAACACTTTCACATCTATCGCAATGTAAAATGACACGAGGAGCAAGACATGAGGAGCTGTTTGTATGCACTTGGTCGAGATGTCTGAAAAAGTTTTAGATAAACCCCTTTTAGGAACCTTTGATCTGGGTAAGGAATTTGTTTCGTGGCCTGAATGAAGGATTGACTCTTTCACTGTTCTGTCTGAAGGCTCCCATCAACTAGATGACCATTTCATGACATTCGTTTGTTCATGGGTCACGGTCCATTGAGCCACGGTCCATTGAGCCACGGTCCAATGTGAGGCTGGAGGCCGAGCCAACAAGGGGACAAATTCCTTATGCCTATACAGTACACCACTGGAGATCATTTCATACATCAGACACAAGCATGGTATGATGTTTAAAACATTTCCTGTGCAAAGTGGAGGCCCCCTTATAATAAATTGAGCAGGCTACAGAAATGCATAATTCAGCCCGGAGATTAGTAACAATAAAAAAATGAATGTATCGAGTTTTATCTTGTATTTTTTGTATTTATCATAACTTAATTGAATTACCCATATTGCAAGTACAGGCCTTCTAAGACCGATGCCTAGAGAATGTTAGGAAGATTTCAGTTTTAATATGTATTATTTGACAACTAAGGCAAATTATTCACATCAGCATTGTCTCTCCCTACTTACAAAAAAAAGAGGTCTATGCTACACTTGATACATTTCACAAAGAGAGATAACTACCTTACATTTCACAAAGAGAGATACTACCTTACATTTCACAAAGAGAGATACTAGCTTACATTTTGACCAACGGATGTGATGGTAACTATCCTATTTAAAAAAACAAATCCTATTTAACCTGTGGCACCAACAAGCAAAGTTTGTTAGGAATGCTGGCAGGCTGACAGCTCATGCAATTATTGGACAAGTCAGCCTCATTCACTGCTAAGCTGTACAACATAGATATACCAAATTATAGGCTGCGGGCAACATCTCGCACATGATTTGTAATGCCCTTCGAAATGTACACCCACAATGCACAATAAAATTGTAAGGGCTTCAACTGTTTTTGTGATGATGAGACCCTAGAACTTTGTCAGAAATATATTTGACATGAAAAAGTTGGGCATCAGGTGCTGTAGAGAAAGATGACAGTGAAGAGCTCCAAAGCTCAATACAACATTTTACAATTGCCAGAAAAAGCAATGAATTCTATTGACACTTATTTAGTTCAAAGACTTGGTCTGTCAACACTATGTACAGGAAGGTTCTCAGCACAAGAGGCAGGCCAGTTTTAGTCATGGACTATATTTTACCAGACATTGAAGTCTTGAAATCTTGAAAGAAAAAGTTTTCTATAATCCAATATAATAGTCCTAAGAAAATAAAACTGAAAACACAGCATCTTGTAGGTCTCACGATACTGTCAGTAATATCAAAGTAAACCAAACTAATATCAATGTTTATTACTTCTGTTGTAACTTAGATAAAACAACAGATTTCATGCAATGCTGAAGCACATTACTTCTGAAAGAGTTATCTTTCTTTTGTCAATAGCACTGCAGCTTGTACTGAAAGTCACAAACCCATGCCCACCATTACAAATACAATCACACCTAATCCAGCAATGGTAAATACATTCATTCACACACACACACTACATGTATACATTTGATCACAAGGTTATTTCAAACTTCCAAATAAATACTCTGTATCCTACAGACACAGTGATCTATTTATAACATTTGACCAGCCTGACAGCAGCTATGCACAGATGAACTAATAACCTCCAGATTATAACCAGTTACCAGTTAGAGAAAGAGTGAAGCAAGATATTGATAAATACAATATTAAATGATATATATATATATATTTCTTGTTAACATCATACAAATGCCTGATTTGGTAAGTGACGTTTACTATAGTATGAGTACTCTTGTTGTGGTCAGATGCCCAAATCAGCATTGTTAGTTTTGGAATGGACTGTATTTAATTGGTGACTTGACTAATGCTGACTAATCCCAAGTAAAACCCACAGGATGGAAGTGAGAGCTTGATGATTCCTAGATCCAACTAAAAGTCAAGTAAATAACATTCAACATTAACTATCATTACACTCAAAGTAGTTCTTCTAGACAAGAGACTTAATGAGCCAGGACATGTTACTCTCCCTTTATGATTAATTCCAGCATTGTAAATTAACCCATTCAGTACCAGCCCCTCTAAAGTTTGGACCTCCCAAGTCCTAGTCAAAGGGATAAAGTTCCGCAAGAAAACTTAGCGGGTTTGCAAAAACATCAATAAAAAATCTATTTCCAAAGATAATATAATAAATACAACTGCAATATAATCAGCATCAATTACTCTTTATGTCTAAAGACTTCATGTTTTTATATAGAAATCTTTAATCTTGTAGATCTATGACAAAGTGCTAGATCTACAAGTTTTTAAATTAGCTTGGTCTTGGACCTAGTGTTGAAAGACGAGTTTAGAATATTGCACAATCATGCCTAGAACTAGTCTAAATCACTGCTTTCATTTTCATCATTTACAGTACCTAAACATCTCACTTTGAATCGTTTCAACTCCTGAAATAATTCATTATCATTATCTAAACATGACAACCTAATGCCGTGATTTACAGATATTGATGAGTGTTGAAAGCCGATTTGATATTATTTTTTTTTTTCTTTATATTCAGCCAACGTTTTTCAAAAATAAATTTATAGCATCTTGGTATCTGCTAGTAACATATCTAGCGATAGTTTTATTTCATTGGTTATTAATACGCTGCCGTATAGCAGCTGGTAGATCAAATGCTAAGTGGACGTTTTTGGCTGCTGTGGGGTTGAATCGGTAGAGGCCATTTTTGGCCACCATGGTACTAAATGGGTTAAACATGGAAAAATATAAACAGAAACTTTGTAATCTCCCTTTGCTTGCATTAATTTGAAATCTTTGTGAAATATATATGTCGGCTAGTTTTGATAGGCTTGTAGTTCTGTAGGCAGGAAACAAAGGAAAGATCCAAACAAGTCAGTGGATTAATTTGAGTTTCATTAGGAAATAAAAATGATAAGAAAATCAAATTTCTTACTGTTTCCTTTTTTTTTTTTACAAAATATGTAGTAGTAAAAAAACAGACATTTAACACAGGAGATAACTCAGGAAATAGATGAGCTCCAAAATGGACCCAGAGTTATCTGATGATAAAATATTGATAAAAAGGAGTAACAAAGCAAAGAAACAAGAGCCACTGGTTGAAAGAAGTCCTGAACTCACTGAACACAACAAGCCAGTTGAGATGGACATGAGCTTACACCTTGACTTGGCCAACAAAGAAAAAAATTGCTCAATTCTTCAATGTCCAGCATTGTCTTTACATTCCTAGGATGAGGCTGAGTAACGGTGCAAAAGCTGTGTGTTACAATTGTCACAGACTCTGACGGGTTTAGATGAAGAGGGGAGGGGCATTTTGTTGTCTGAGCATTCTGAGCAAAAGATATCTCCACAATAACGGCAGTGATGCTGTGGAAAATGAAAATAATTTTTAAAAACATTAAGTGATATAGCATTTATTCTATGAATAAACATGACATAATATCTAATAATAGCAGTACTAAGGTTCAAAGGTTATTGAGAGAAGAAGGGGAAGAAAATATGAGGAGGACTCGAAACACCAACCCCGACCTGGAGCCATCACCTGGAAGCGATGTCTATTCATAATTTTTGTTGAAGCTCTAATAGCTTACAACTTCATTTATGTTTCATGAGTTAAATTACTAAAACTATGAAGCTATCTAGAGGTAATGTATTCATATTGTCTTGTAGTCTTACAGAGAGATAGATGCAATTTTAATTAGCTTTTTTCTTTTGGAAGACCTCGGACTCCAATATGGGGACTATTATGTAGAGAAATGTGGTCAAGCTCTGAAAGGAAGGGGGGGGGGGATAAGGGATAACAAAACTTGCTTAAAAGCTCTTTTTTTTTAGTGAGACAGATAGCGAAAGTGGATGTAAGACTGGTGCCTGGTCGATGCAAGGCGATGGTGTTGGGTCAGGGTAGGAGGTTCG
The DNA here is from genome assembly GCF_947242115.1 of Biomphalaria glabrata. Classification (NCBI taxonomy): domain Eukaryota; kingdom Metazoa; phylum Mollusca; class Gastropoda; family Planorbidae; genus Biomphalaria; species Biomphalaria glabrata. Next base: position 34,516,915 of record NC_074712.1, on the reverse strand, counting down.
AACCCTCTTCGGGATGTGGATATTTTGCCATATTTTCTTCATCTTCACTTCTCAATGACCTTGGTATCTTTGTGTTGCTATTATTACATGTTACATGTCATGTTTGGTCATCATTTATTTCAGTATTAAAAGCTACAAATTACATTTATGTAGCATTTATTCTAGAAATAATTTCTTTTAAATGTTTTGCAAAAGTAAACAAATTTTTTTCTAACTCAAAGTTTTTCGATGTCTATTACTTATTGCTAGGCTGCTAATCCAAAACAATCTTAAATTGATTTTGAAAAAATCTTGTCTAAGGAATAACAAATAAACTGTCAAATAAACTATTAGTAACATGAATCAACACTTGTTTGTTTAAGCTCATATTTTGCAAGAAACTCTAAGAGTTTGTTTTAAAATACCATTCTTTGTCTTCCCAAAGCAGACTAGACTATACAGTACAGTAATTCAATTTTTAATTGACTTGCACTATCTTAAAGATAGCTGTAAGCACTTCTTGTTGACAATTCTATTTTAAAAATTCATTTTTGATCACATTAGAAATAAATTTATAGGCCATTGAAGAGAAATTATTTAGAAGTAATAAATCTTGGGGAATACATTTAAAAAATTAACGAAATAACTAAATTTGCAATTGATCAATTTACCAGTAAGTATGTTTTTTTTTGGTTGCCATTTATGTATCAAGTCTTTTCAACTCTGACCTAGTAGCATCCCCAATCAGCCAACTCTTAAGATGCCTGAAACATTTGTGAGCTACTTCCAAGACTTACTTTTCTTCTAGCTAATGAGAACTCTTTAGTGCACTGTTTACAGTTAGTGACTGTGTCATCACTGGCCCAGTGAGCTTCTCTCTGCATTGCAGTGGCTTCCCTTAAATCTTCAACTTTCAACTTGGACCTGTCCAAATATAACAATTACAAAGATCTATGTTCTATTTTGTTTGTAGTTCAGAACTGTAAGAGTACATGTACACAGTCACTGAAAAGTGTCTCATTGTGTTTAAAACTTTGTGTTAAATTTACTTTGTAAGCCTGATGCCCATAAACAAGTAGCTTCAAGAAGAAAATTCATAATAAACTTTATTTGAGTCAGAAATAGAAAAAAACTCTTAATTCTTCTTTGAAAGAACAGACCCCCCCCCCCCCCCCAATGTGTTCTACCTGTGAGGATGTCATCATGAAGAGCTTCAAGTAAAGGGGGCAAAGAAAACAGGGTTATCCATCCTTTTGAACTAACAAAGAACTATTATCAAGACAAAACATTCAACCCATTAGTTCAATGGCAAGGCCTGAAAGGGAAAGTAGCAGGGAAGGTAACTACATCTCTTGCCATTGACACAACAAAATGTGATTGGCTTCCAGGAGGAAACAGAATTTGTTTTCCGTTTCTCAGAGCTTGAGGTATCAATTGATGTTGGATGTTCAAGTTATTGTAAACCTGTTTGTTTGGTAGAGAAGATATTTCCCCTAGTCAGTTATGATTGTCTCTATTATCAAATAATAAATAAAACTCCCATCTATGGAAAGCTCTCTATTCATTGCTTGCAACCATTAAAGCTCCGACTTTCCCATCACAATGTAGATAACATCGATACCATTTTCTCATACACCAACAACAAACGTAACAAGTTAGAGTGGAATAGATAGTGCTTCAAAGAACTGTCCTAGTAATGTTCCTTGGTTCAAACGCTAACTGCTGCCATCCCAAGGTTTCCTATAAGAGGTTTGGGCCAGGATGTAATAATCAATTCTGATGGAACCTCCAAAACATATAAAACAAACAAACAAGAAAACTTTTCAAGGACAAAATGCTATAAAAGTAGGTCACAGCTTTATTAGTCAGAGTTTCATTGTATAGAGGAGAATTAATTTAGTAAACAATAAAAGTAGTGAAGTAGTCGATAACATCAAACATATAATGTTTCAGTGGATAGTGTTTTGTGAAATTTAATATGGCGTTATTTGATTGTTGTAACCTTAGACTAGCCTACAATACATTTTAAATTCTATTAAAATATTTATCTTTGAGATTTTTTTATATTGCAAGAATGATATTAGAATAATAATTGACATAGTGGGTGGTCTTTGTTTAAATATAGTTATTTGTAATTTAAGTCACAAGATATTTTATTTTGAAAAAAAAAAAGGGTTGAGAAAGTGAATTTGATGTGAAAGTGAATAAAATGGGAAAGAAGAATCCTGTGACCTACTCTCTGAGATGGGAGCCAAGCTCAGCCAAAGCACTCTCCTGTTCCATACACTTGCTCTGAAGCTGTTCATGTTGGCTCATTAGTTGAGCATAGTCCTGGAAGAACAACAAGACCACAGTGTAACCCCACGACAACAGTTACTTCAGATCAGATATAATATCTCCTGCTCAATGGTATACATCTATAACACACTGAACTAATCATGAGGCTTCAAACTTAGCGAATCAATCATGAGGCTTCAAATTTAACTAATCAATCATGAGGCTTCAAATTTAACTAATCAATCATGAGGCTTCAAATTTAACTAATCAATCATGAGGCTTCAAATTTAGCCTGAACTAAAAAATGAAATTTCTTTTTTTCCAACAGATATAATAATGTTTTTACTAGTACAGTTAACATTTAAAAAACTTCATTGAATACAATCACCAAAAGTGGAAGTAAAAGCTGGCTTTGTATTTTACTTAAAATCTTTTAAAAAAAAGTTTCAAATGCAGAACTTTGGCACTGATCAAATATAATATGGGTCCCTTTTATTTAAAAGAAGATTTTCAATCACAGCATACGCTTATTGAAGTTGGATGCAGAAGCAGGGAAGTTACAGGTAGCCTTCCAAGACTAAAACAGTGTTTGACCTGAACTTAACATAAGGTGAAGGTAAGTAAGGTTTTAACCTTACCTTGACATTGAAGGTCATCAGTGTGAAGATTACAAGAGCTGACCTAACCTGACCTTGAAATAGAAGGTCATCAATGTCAAGATAACAAAGAGTTGACCGTATCTGAGATAGAAGGTCATTAGTGTGAAGATAAATGTTCAGCCCAACACGACCAAGAATGTCATTGGCATGCTGATCAACCAAGGGCTGTCCTGACCTTAAGAAGACAACTAGGCTGCTGGTATGTAAAGCTAGAGGTCTCACAGAGTACATTCAGATACACCTGCTCCTACCTTGATGAGTGAGTTCATCTGAGCCAGTTCCATGTGAGCCTGGGCCACCTTCTCCTTCTCCTGCTCATAGTTGTTTTGTAAGCTGGTCCTCCATTCTTTCTCTATCTGCAGACTTGTCTCTAAGGCAGACCTGTGCAACAACAACAAGGGGATTGATTGACTTGACATGATTAAGTCTATGTGTGTCATGTGTGGGTCTTTAAGATATACGATTACATAAATGTTTGAAACAAATTTAAGATTTTTAATCATGACTGATGCTTAGAACCTTATTAGCAAAAGTTAAACAACAAAAGGGGACTTATTCAACTTATACCGCCATGATAGCCAAGTACAATTTCTTTCCCTTGTTTGATACCAAACAAAATAATTAATTAGCAATAGTAGATAACTGATTGGTTAATTTTAAAAAAAAATTGATTCTTGTTTTTTTTTTTCAGGTTCATGAAATAATTGTGCAAAATTTCAACTTGATAGAAGATTGGGTGTGAGAGAAATAACGTGTACAAACTTTTTACCAGACAGACAGAGTGAGTTGATGTAAGCTTTGTAAAAAAAAAAAAGGTTCTGAAGGTGAATGAACTGTGGCTAGGTCATGTTTGTAGATCTTTTCTGGATTGCCTGGTTGCCCCAGGCGACTTCAAAATTATCATCTTGAACTTAAAAAGTTACTGGTTCATCCTCATTACACATACAACAGAAAGTTGCATCTTGGGTAGTCCAATTCCATGTTATTTTTATCTATAACTAATCTGACTGGCTAATCACGATAAGTACAATTCCATGACAGTTTGTTTGGTGTAAAGTTATTTCATAATGAGTAGGGGAAAATAGTCCAATCAATATTAAAGTCAAGTCAAGAAATCAAGACAAAAGGAAGTGATCCCAGGACGTATATAGAAGTCAAACTATGGCAAGGCGGCGACAGATGTTGGAACAAAATGATCAACAACTCCTCACCTGATCATTGCGCAAATGTGAAGCACACAAAAAGTCTAGTACAGAGACATCAACAAATCTAAGTCTATTAACAGACTATCTAACAAATATATAACACCCAAACTAAATCTTGACCAATACCTTGTACGTGCCATACTCTAGATAAGGAAAAGTACACCAACATCTATATATTCCAGGAGACACACAGACACAGATGTGCCATTACTGATTCTAATAGCTAAACTCAATAGCGGAGAAACTTTATTTTCCCAGACCATAACTTCATTCCGAATGTCTGGCTATGGAGAGACTAGCGTTAACCTGTTGACTAAACCAATGCACCATGTGGTAACACGAGAGCTCCCAGCATGGTAGGGCCCAAAGGTTTCAGCCCATGGGCATTGCTCGAGGATCATCTCATTAGCAGCGGCGCATCTTCGGGTTGGGACCCGTTGCCTCTCAGCAGGCGACACATATTCACAAAACCTTGTATTTCAATAAAGCAGATAAGAGAACTTCCATGACTGAAATGGCAATGTGTGGCCTGGACAAAGACAAATCTATTCCCACTTCCAACATCGATCTGTTCATTCAAGAAAGTCTATAAGGCGGTACACGTTTACTCGTGGTGCTAGTCAATACATTAGATACTAGAACAAGTGTCTTGAAGTAGCGTCCAGTTTCTGCCAAGCGCGTTCTTATGTGGCGGATAGAAGAAGGACTTTTAAATACAAGGGATAGCTGTGAATAGCAAATAAACAGCCACTGACCAACTGGTTTGCAGTCATGGAGGGTGAGGTGGGGTATTTCAGTGGTTAGGATTTCTCAAACGTGCAAATAGCGAGTGTGGGAAGCTTTAGTGTAAACCCGGGTAAACTAAAGTAAACTAATCTAAGCCCGGGTAAACTAAACTAAACTAATCTAAACCCGGGTAAACCAAACTAAACTAATCTAAACCCGGGTAAACTAAACTAAACTAATCTAAACCCGGGTAAACCAAACTAAACTAATCTAAACCCGGGTAAACCAAACTAAACTAATCTAAACCCGGGTAAACTAAACTAAACTAATCTAAACCCGGGTAAACCAAACTAAACTAATCTAAACCCGGGTAAACCAAACTAAACTAATCTAAACCCGGGTAAACTAAACTAAACTAATCTAAACCCGGGTAAACCAAACTAAACTAATCTAAACCCGGGAAAACCAAACTAAACTAATCTAAACCCGGGTAAACCAAACTAAACTAATCTAAACCCGGGTAAACCAAACTAAACTAATCTAAACCAGGGTAAACTAAACTAAACTAATCTAAACCCGGGTAAACTAAACTAAACTAATCTAAGCCCGGGTAAACTAAACTAAACTAATCTAAACCCGGGTAAACTAAACTAAACTAATCTATGCCCGGGTAAACTAAACTAAACTAATCTAAGCCCGGGTAAACTAAACTAAACTAATCTAAGCCCGGGTAAACCAAACTAAACTAATCTAAACCCGGGTAAACTAAACTAAACTAATCTAAACCCGGGTAAACTAAACTAATCTAAACCCGGGTAACTTAAGCTCATTAGCTATAGCAGTTCATCTAGAAGAGGCAATCGAAAAGTAAAACGATTGAAACTGTTGGTGACTCGCATGGTCCCTAGGACAGATGGTGGGCGACTGGAATACATGTGTCTTGAATCAGCAGAAATGCGCCAGTTTTAGAAGCCCAACTTACGATCGTTAAGCGTTCATCTGAATGTCTCAACAGCTAACGAAGTATTCGGTTGTCTCGGCTAATACTTGACTATTATCGATACGATCGAGGCACGGGCAATAGTAACCTTGACCTCACCTGCTCGAGCTAGTACACATTCCTAGTAAGCCAGAAATCTGTAGGAGAGTTTCTAACTGACATCAACACCCACAATATTGTCCCCGCTCACACTGGGCTTCAGACATGGGTAGAAGCTCCCGAGGGATGTTATCTAAACTTGCTCCACCAACGATTTCATCATTCACAGGTCAATTCAGTCATTTTGGAATTTATAATGTCTTTTGGTGGCGAAATACGTTGACTGAATGTACTGAATTAACCAATGGAAAATCAAAGCTTCCCACGGCTACCATATTTCATTACAAATACCGTGAACTTGACTTTTAGGCCCCCCCCCCCCCCCCCAATAACTCTTACTAGGTCACCCACATATACTTGAACTCTCCCCAGACAATAAATACACGCACACTGAGAAAGCGATACGTTTTCAACGAATAACTTAATTAAGAATTCTGAATCCTTTTTATCTTCAAATTTACATCACACGAAGTTGGCGGCTCGCGCACCCATTCTATTCACTTCGCCACTGCATCGGTCAAGACACTGTTGGCGGCCAAGGATGCAGCTGAATGTAGTGAGTTCATCTCCCGCTACACCGAACACGGTTTAGTTAGTCTGACGGACACGTTCCAAAGCCCTCCTCGTGAAACAACAGCAACCAATGATTGACTCTGGTTTCCCTGAATTTTAATAGAATTCGGCCAAAGGGCTGGCGTGGTTGCTACATCTGAACAAAGCGTGACACTATGGATTATCCACCTCGACAGAGCTGACAACATTCCAGACTACATCTCACAGGCTAGTCTGTCTCCTTACAAGGTGTAAGCTCGCCACTGTGGCATCATCTTTGACACTTTCCAAGAGAGTGAAGCGTGCTCCCAGTGGACAGCTACCTCTCACGAGACTACAGCGTGCTCCCAGTGGACAGCTACCTCTCACGAGACTACAGCGTGCTCCCAGTGTACAGCTACCTCTCACGAGACTACAGCGTGCTCCCAGTGGACAGCTACCTCTCACGAGACTACAGCGTGCTTCCAGTGGACAGCTACCTCTCACGAGACTACAGCGTGCTCCCAGTGTACAGCTACCTCTCACGAGACTACAGCGTGCTCCCAGTGTACAGCTACCTCTCACGAGACTACAGCGTGCTCCCAGTGTACAGCTACCTCTCACGAGACTACAGCGTGCTCCCAGTGGACAGCTACCTCTCACGAGACTACAGCGTGCTCCCAGTGGACAGCTACCTCTCACGAGACTACAGCGTGCTCCCAGTGTACAGCTACCTCTCACGAGACTACAGCGTGCTCCCAGTGTACAGCTACCTCTCACGAGACTACAGCGTGCTCCCAGTGTACAGCTACCTCTCACGAGACTACAGCGTGCTCCCAGTGGACAGCTACCTCTCATGAGACTACAGCGTGCTTCCAGTGGACAGCTACCTCTCACGAGACTACAGCGTGCTTCCAGTGGACAGCTACCTCTCACGAGACTACAGCGTGCTTCCAGTGGACAGCTACCTCTCACGAGACTACAGCGTGCTCCCAGTGGACAGCTACCTCTCATGAGACTACAGCGTGCTTCCAGTGGACAGCTACCTCTCACGAGACTACAGCGTGCTCCCAGTGGACAGCTACCTCTCACGAGACTACAGCGAGCTTCTTTACTCCACCTCGAGAGCAGACCTGGACAGAACGTCGTGCTAGACCACCAGAACCATGGTGAAGCCCAGTAGAACAAAACAAACGACCTATCTGTATCTGAGCTCATTCTCTAAGATGAATATCTACTCTTTCATTTCACCAGAGCCACCTTTATGCACCTTTTCCACTTGTCTACGTGTTGTGTTATAAGGTTGAGTTCGATTCTGATGTAAAATCCTTGTTCAATTGATCATTCCCATTCTTTGTTCTTGCTACATGCCCGTCCATGTGCCCTAATATTATACTTATCTCTCCCTAACAAGTCCAAGGTCAGCCATCTTCTACAACGAAAGGAAACAATTGGCAGGATAAACCTCTCACACCCATCAAAAAAAAAAAAAAAAGGTTTGTATATATGTTGCAATTGTTTCCATGCCAACATTTTTTAAGATGGCGTGCCACAAAGTTTTAACAGTTCGGTGACTCAAACTGTTCTACTTTCCTTTACCTAAAAAAAAACCCACCCCGGACAAAGAAAATGAAGGGGTCTCATAGATTTACTAGTACAATAACGAAATACAAAACTGTTCATATAATTAATTGAACAGATCGAGTGTGTTTCTAGCCAAACAAGTCTATAAGTTCTGATATAGCAGTATATCTTTGGGTATAAGATTACACAAAATGAAGAATTCATTTTCATCCTAGATGATGTACCACATAATCAAATTAAAAGAAATAGTTCCAGGGAAACATAATAATCCGATATGCAACTCTTGTGTCCAGACAAACTCTGCCCACAGTCGAATAAGAACTACTGGAAACAACATATCAAGTTTTTAAATTAGGGAGTGATAGAGGTTCTAAGTCTGAAGTACGCAGCTTTATCTTCTTACTAATCTCTTTGGATCTCCGGGAGTGATAGAGGTTCTAAGTCTGAAGTAGGCAGCTTTATCTTCTTACTGATCTCTTTGGATCTCCGGGAGTGATAGAGGCTGTAAGTCTGAAGTACGCAGCTTTATCTTCTTACTAATCTATTTGGATCTCAGGGAGTGATAGAGGTTCTAAGTCTGAAGTACGCTGCCACTTTATCTTCTTACTAATCTCTTTGGATCTCAGGGAGTGATAGAGGTTGTAAGTCTGAAGTACGCTGCCACTTTATCTTCTTACTAATCTCTTTGGATCTCCGGGAGTGATAGAGGTTGTAAGTCTGAAGTACGCTGCCACTTTATCTTCTTACTAATCTCTTTGGATCTCCGGGAGTGATAGAGGTTCTAAGTCTGAAGTACGCCACTTTATCTTCTTACTAATCTATTTGGATCTCAGGGAGTGATAGAGGTTGTAAGTCTGAAGTACGCTGCCACTTTATCTGCTTACTAATCTCTTTGGATCTCAGGGAGTGATAGAGGTTGTAAGTCTGAAGTACGCTGCCACTTTATCTTCTTACTAATCTTTTTGGATCTCAGGGAGTGATAGAGGTTGTAAGTCTGAAGTACGCTGCCACTTTATCTTCTTACTAATCTATTTGGATCTCAGGGAGTGATAGAGGTTGTAAGTCTGAAGTACGCTGCCACTTTATCTTCTTACTAATCTATTTGGATCTCAGGGAGTGATAGAGGTTCTAAGTCTGAAGTACGCTGCCACTTTATCTTCTTACTAATCTCTTTGGATCTCCGGGAGTGATAGAGGTTCTAAGTCTGAAGTACGCCACTTTATCTTCTTACTAATCTCTTTGGATCTCCGGGAGTGATAGAGGTTGTAAGTCTGAAGTACGCCACTTTATCTTCTTACTAATCTCTTTGGATCTCCGGGAGTGATAGAGGTTCTAAGTCTGAAGTACGCTGCCACTTTATCTTCTTACTAATCTATTTGGATCTCCAGGAGTGATAGAGGTTCTAAGTCTGCAGTACGCCGCCACTTTATCTTCTTACTAATCTATTTGGATCTCCGGGAGTGATAGAGGTTCTAAGTCTGCAGTACGCCACCACTTTATCTTCTTACTAATCTCTTTGGATCTCCGGGAGTGATAGAGGTTCTAAGTCTGCAGTACGCCGCCACTTTATCTTCTTACTAATCTCTTTGGATCTCCGGGAGTGATAGAGGTTCTAAGTCTGAAGTACGCTGCCACTTTATCTTCTTACTAATCTATTTGGATCTCAGCGAGAGAGAGAGGTTCTAAGTCTGCAGTACACCGCCACTTTATCTTCTTACTAATCTTTTTGGATCTCATGACCCTCCCCACACCCTTTGAATGTTTCAAAGGTCAAAGTTTCCATTGTGCGTGCAGCTGCAAAACTTGGACTCCGGAACTTGTAGTCTTGAGACATAAAGTGAGTCCAAACTCTGCCATAATAAAATATATTCCTAAAACAACAATAATTAATACAATGCGATTTTCGGTTTTTAGTTATTACTGCCTGCCCCCCCCCCCCCCCAACAACAACAACAACAACAAAAAATAAAAAATTAACAACACCACGTGACCCACACAAATTCTAAAGAAAGGGACTAGACAGTGCCCGAGGCATCAGAAAGTCCACGCATTCACATATAATGCAGTTTCTTGTTTAAAACATGATCTCATTCTTTCCTGGTTTTTAATAAGCCCGACAACACGAACCTATGTTAATTATTCATCTCTTGTAAAAACGCGGTAAAAACGCTACTAGCAGATCGAACATTGTTCAATTCTTTCAAAGTTTTGTGTTGAAGACGAAATGTCCACTTTCTATTCAGCGAATGCACGCACACATCCAAGAATGGTGTCAAATGTCGTGTGCACTCCTATGTACTTCAATGTGCACTCCTATGTACTTCAATGTGCACTCCTATGTACTTCAACAACCAAAGTAGATCCAATTGGACTGTCTCTTTGACGCAGCTCTGTTCATTGTTAGAGCAGGCCCTGACGTGGTCACTATTATATCAACTACCGCTTGGAGGCTATTGAGCTAGAAACATAGTGAAATAAAACACACGAGTTATCTATCCCTGGCTACTTATTCAACATTCAATCTGATGGACGCTGCAATGTCAAAACTTAGTGAAATAAACCCAACATTGTGAGAACGGAGAGCTAAGTCAAAAGTAGAAGATGAGAGTGAGAGGCGGGGGATAGAGCTGTAGTGAGTGAGAAAGAGAGAGTGAGGTATAACGCTGTACAGTGAGATAGAGAGAGTAAGAAAGAGAGGGATAAGCTTTACAATGAGAGAGAGAAGAAGATAGAGCTGTAAAGTCAATGAGAGAGAGAGAGAGAGATAGATAAGATAGAGCTGTAAAGTCAGTGAGAGAGAGAGAGAGAGAGAGAGAGAAAGAAAGAGAGGGGGGAAGAGGATAGAGCAGTAAATTGAGTGAGAGCGTGAGAGAGGTAGAGAAAGAGAGAGAGAGGGAATATAGCTATAGAGTGAGAGAGAGAGAGAGAGAGAGAGGATGGTAGAGCTGTAGATTGAGTGAGAGAGAGAGATAGAGAGAGAGAAGATACACATAGAGTGATTGTCAGAGGAGAGAAAGATAGGTAGGGAAATAAGAAGAGAGGGAGGGAGTGAGAGGATATAGTTACACAAATTGAGAGAGAGAGAGAGAGAGAGAGAGAGAGAGAGAGAGTTGTAGAAAAAGATGGGACATAGAGGATAAAGCTGCAGAGTGAGTGTGTGTAAGAGAGAGAGAGAGACAGAGCAGATACAGCTACATAGGGAATGTCAGAGAAGATAGCTAGCTAACAAACACAGAAAGAAAACGCTAACCGTGTAATGAAGGTTAATTTCGTATGCCCCTATAATCACCAGTAAATCTCCCACTCTGACGAGACACTCAATTCAATAAGTCCGTCTACAAGACAATATTTTGAAAGTAGCAAGATCTAGAAGGGATCACCCTCACATCGTCTCAACAAAAACAGATGGAAGTGATCAACAAACACAGAACTAGATTTAGCCAAGTTAGTTGAATAGAGATGTACCATAGGCCGGAAAGAACTATTGATAAAGGACATTCATTCTTTGTATTCGAATTCTTTTAATAATCTGTCGTTCATAGCGGTCTCCTGCGAGTATGTTTTACTTGAGGAGCCGCCTTCATTTGTTAATCTCTCTCGCGCCCCGCCTAGTTGTTCCTATTTATTATTAATATTAAAAACTGAACAACTTTGTGCCGCGTGAAATCTGCAGAGCACTGGTTGAGCTTCATTAATATTTCACAGTGAGTCCCTGGTGTCGTTGTCTTTCTGTCCCAAGGTGCCAGAGGAAGCTGTCAACAAGACGAGATTTAGATCAGAGAGGAAACAAGACACACACCACATCAGTCGAGATTCTACATTCTACTGTTATTTATACTTTTAATTTCAAACTCGTGTCATAACAAAAGAAAGTTTTCTTGTTTAGGTGTATTTTTATTTTAAATGTCATTTCTTTAAATACCAGGAATGGTGAGCGTCAGATGAAGCAAAAAGGTCACTGTGATCAAATTTTGTTTCTGTTTCTAGCTGGAGTGAAATGTTGGTTTGAACCAGAAGTCAATGGAACTCTAAACTAGAAGCAATTCAATGTTAGAACCAGAAGTCAATGGAACTCTAAACTAGAAGCAATTCAATGTTAGAACCAGAAGTCAATGGAACTCTAAACTAGAAGCAATCCTATGTTAGAACCAGAAGTCAATGGAACTCTAAACTAGAAGCAATCCTATGTTAGAACCAGAAGTCAATGGAACTCTAAACTAGAAGCAATTCAATGTTAGAACCCGAAGTCAATGGAACTCTAAACTAGAAGCAATTCAATGTTAGAACCAGAAGTCAATGGAACTCTAAACTAGAAGCAATCCTATGTTAGAACCAGAAGTCAATGGAACTCTAAACTAGAAGCAATCCAATGTTAGAACCAGAAGTCAATGGAACTCTAAACTAGAAGCAATTCAATGTTAGAACCAGAAGTCAATGGAACTCTAAACTAGAAGCAATCCAATGTTAGAACCAGAAGTCAATGGAACTCTAAACTAGAAGCAATCCTATGTTAGAACCAGAAGTCAATGGAACTCTAAACTAGAAGCAATTCAATGTTAGAACCAAAAGTCAATGGAACTCTAAACTAGAAGCAATCCAATGTTAGAACCAGAAGTCAATGGAACTCTAAACTAGAAGCAATCCTATGTTAGAACCAGAAGTCAATGGAACTCTAAACTAGAAGCAATCCAATGTTAGAACCAGAAGTCAATGGAACTCTAAACTAGAAGCAATCCAATGTTAGAACCAGAAGTCAATGGAACTCTAAACTAGAAGCAATTCAATGTTAGAACCAGAAGTCAATGGAACTCTAAACTAGAAGCAATCCAATGTTAGAACCAGAAGTCAATGGAACTCTAAACTAGAAGCAATCCAATGTTAGAACCAGAAGTCAATGGAACTCTAAACTAGAAGCAATCCAATGTTAGAACCAGAAGTCAATGGAACTCTAAACTAGAAGCAATTCAATGTTAGAACCAGAAGTCTTAGTCCTCATGAAAAAAATGTTTCCGTTTGTAGAGTCCACCGTGTTACACGTGACGCGATAATATGAAAAACTACTTATTTATTTTTGTTTTCAATTATGTCCAACTTATATGCATACTAAATAGATTTTTTCTCTTGAAAAAAATAGTTAACATTTTTTGTGTGTAAATATAGTAGTTAATATAATAAAACTTACATAACCTAACAATACAAATGTAAAAATAATATTTTTTTGACAAAAAAACTACAGCCGTTTGCATAAATGTGCTAAAAATATGGTAAATTGTTGTTATCTCCACTAATAAAGAGCCTCCAGTGTTTGTTACTATTAATAGTGAATAGTTGTAAAAGTGGTGTATTTTTATAAAAAAAACTGCGTGCATAAGTGATTTAAAAAAATAGATTTTTCGCTTTCAGAAAAGAAAAAAGTAACCGTTGCATCATAACTTTGAATGGTCTAAAATAGTGTGATGCGGGATTTTCACTATCTTTTCTAGTTTACGAGATCTAAACGGGAAGGACGAACGAACGGACGGACAGACAGGCCACACAAAACTAATGGCGTCTTTTACCCTTTCAACTTCTATTAAGTGTAATTGTAGCAACTAGTTTGGATCAGTCTGTTCGTATGCTTGACCTAGACATAATAAATCTGTGCAATTAGAAACATTTTTACTAATTGTTTTTGTTTAGCTTTTAGCTTTCTCAATGCGCTTTAATCCTATCACTTGCCTGGACCACTTGTGAAAGGGGGAGGGAATGAGGGAGTATCTTGGTGAATGTTGACAGGATCGTTTTTTTAAAATGCATTAAAACAGTATTCACTAGGGGCTCGAGTCTTCAAGGGGACTAATTCAACTCATACCATGACAACTTTCAAGAACGATTTCTTTCCCTTGTTCAAGATACCAAACAAAATAATTAATTACCATTAGTTAATTAAATAATTGTTTAATTTTTTTTAATTGATTGTTGCGTAGTCTTGTAAAAGAAATAATTGTGCGAAATTTCAGCTCAATCCGATATTGGGTATGGGAGAAATAACTTGTACATTCTTTTTACCATACAGACAGACAGAGCGAGTTGATATAAGCTTTGTAAAAAATTGTACTGAAAGAATTGACCAGTGAATCTGGTGTTTTCTACTCATTGCTTCTACACTTTATGTATGCTAGCAAAGGTCTAGATATATAGTTTCAATATTCTTTCAAAATCTCAACTTTAGATACTTCTACTTTAGTTTAGTTTAGAGTTTAGATCATCCCCGCTCTTTCACTGATTTGCTTCGCGGAATCTATGCCATCATTTGAAACAGAAGGTACCAAGTACTGTTGTACAACTTAACGACGTTACTTGGTAGATTGACTATCTAACTGTAAGACTTGACTACAGACTGGGCAACATACATTTTAAATTCCATCATATTTTTTTTAAACGACTACATTGACACTACAGAAAACAATAAAGTTTCATGAAATGCATTGAATACGACGCCAGTCAACTTACTTTTTCTGGTCCTTGTCAGCAATGATTTGTCCCAGCTTTCTGGCCGTCTCCTCCGCGGCGTTCCGGTGTATCTCGGACTGTTTGAGTCTGTGACAGAAAGAGTATGGCCTTAAGTTTTGTAAGCTCACGATAACCTAAATAAATGACATCACAACTTTAAAACTAAGTGACTAGACGAGACTTCCAGAGTGAAAACCTACACAACGCGTCTATTTTGGTAAGTAACGTATCGTGATACGCGTATCTTGTGATAAAATAAGAGATGGTTCATGAATTAAAAGTTCTAAGCGCGTTCCAGTTAAGTTATTGTTTATTAATTTGACAGTTCTCCCTAAGTAAACTAAATTTTCTATTGGTATTTTCACTATTTAATTAAATGGCTTTCACTTACACTGCCTGAGACGCATAATGTGCATCTCCTGAAGGGATCATGTCTCCAACCAGGACGATTTTAAACGGGTCTATTTGCACAGCATCTATCCTCTCCTGAGAAGACTACGCTGGCTCAGACACGTCACTGGCATGCCAGATAGAAAAATCCCTAAAGACATACTTGCGGAGGGAGTCAGACCCAAGGGCCGCCCAAGACTGACCTACAGAGAGGTCTGCAAGTGAGACACGAGAACCATAACATCAGCCAAAGTATGTGGGAGGAGATAGCCCAAGACTGACCTACAGAGAGGTCTGCAAGTGAGACACGAGAACCATAACATCAGCCAAAGTATGTGGGAGGAGATAGCCCAAGACTGACCTACAGAGAGGTCTGCAAGTGAGACACGAGAACCATAGCATCAGCCAAAGTATGTGGGAGGAGATAGCCCAAGACTGACCTACAGAGAGGTCTGCAAGCGAGACACGAGAACCATAGCATCAGCCAAAGTATGTGGGAGGAGATAGCCCAAGACTGACCTACAGAGAGGTCTGCAAGTGAGACACGAGAACCATAGCATCAGCCAAAGTATGTGGGAGGAGATAGCCCAAGACTAACCTACAGAGAAGTCTGCAAGCGAGACACGAGAACCATAGCATCAGCCAAAGTATGTGGGAGGAGATAGCCCAAGACTAACCTACAGAGAGGTCTGCAAGCGAGACACGAGAACCATAGCATCAGCCAGAGTATGTGGGAGGAGATAGCCCAAGACTAACCTACAGAGAAGTCTGCAAGCGAGACACGAGAACCATAGCATCAGCCAAAGTATGTGGGAGGAGATAGCCCAAGACTGACCTACAGAGAGGTCTGCAAGTGAGACACGAGAACCATAACATCAGCCAAAGTATGTGGGAGGAGATAGCCCAAGACTGACCTACAGAGAGGTCTGCAAGTGAGACACGAGAACCATAACATCAGCCAAAGTATGTGGGAGGAGATAGCCCAAGACTGACCTACAGAGAGGTCTGCAAGTGAGACACGAGAACCATAGCATCAGCCAAAGTATGTGGGAGGAGATAGCCCAAGACTGACCTACAGAGAGGTCTGCAAGCGAGACACGAGAACCATAGCATCAGCCAAAGTATGTGGGAGGAGATAGCCCAAGACTGACCTACAGAGAGGTCTGCAAGTGAGACACGAGAACCATAGCATCAGCCAAAGTATGTGGGAGGAGATAGCCCAAGACTAACCTACAGAGAAGTCTGCAAGCGAGACACGAGAACCATAGCATCAGCCAAAGTATGTGGGAGGAGATAGCCCAAGACTAACCTACAGAGAGGTCTGCAAGCGAGACACGAGAACCATAGCATCAGCCAGAGTATGTGGGAGGAGATAGCCCAAGACTAACCTACAGAGAAGTCTGCAAGCGAGACACGAGAACCATAGCATCAGCCAAAGTATGTGGGAGGAGATAGCCCAAGACTAACCTACAGAGAGGTCTGCAAGCGAGACACGAGAACCATAGCATCAGCCAAAGTATGTGGGAGGAGATAGCCCAAGACTAACCTACAGAGAAGTCTGCAAGCGAGACACGAGAACCATAGCATCAGCCAAAGTATGTGGGAGGAGATAGCCCAAGACTAACCTACAGAGAAATCTGCAAGCGAGACACGAGAACCATAGCATCAGCCAAAGTATGTGGGAGGAGATAGCCCAAGACTAACCTACAGAGATGTCTGCAAGCGAGACACGAGAACCACAAGCATCAGCCAAAGTATGTGGGAGGAGATAGCCCAAGACCGGACAGGATGGAGACAGACTGCACGTGCTGGTACGAAATTCGCCGAAAGCAAAAACAAAAACAAGATTACAAAGACAGTTTGTGTGGAAACACAAACTCAAAATCGGCCGCCGAAGTGGTCCACCCAGGCAGGCTTCAATATTTTCAGAAAGAACATCCAAATGAAATTATATCAAAGACAAATGAGAGATAAGAATGGAGAAAGAAGGTTGACAGATCTTGTATAGTGCCCCAACGGTACAGCAGATCAAAGGATAGGTGCAAGTGAATGCAAAGTTAGATGTGAACCTAGCCTAACTAGTTCCCCTTTCAGACCTTGTGGTCTATAGGGCAGATGATGTAAAGTTCATCTGTTTTTGTGGTCTACGGTTAACGAGGGTGTCATGTAGCCAGCACAACGACCAACCGCCTTTACTTTTCCCCAACTAATATCAGGTACCCATTGGAGCTGGGTGGACTCAGAGGCGCCTAAGGATTCCGAAGTTGAAAATCCCAGTCTTCACCAGGATTCGAACCCGGGGCCCCCGGTTCGGAAGCCAAGCGCTTTACCGCTCAGCTACCGCGCCTCTCCTGGCCTAAATGAAGTCTTATAATTGATGTAATTGTTTTGAAAAGAATCAATCTCTTATTCGAATGCTCAAAAAAAAAAAAAAAGACAGCATTTCCGCAATAAAAAATTGTTCACGAAAATGACGTTTACAAGATTACTATTCGTTTTAACTTAGGTCTAACTTATAATGCATACTAATTAGCTTTTTCACTTTAAAAAACTGCTTGCATAACTGATTTTAAAAATTAGATTTTTTCGCTTTCAGAAAAAAAAAAGTAGCCGTTGCATCAGAACTTTGAATGGTCTAAAATATTGTGATGTCGGATTTTCAATATCTTTTCTAGTTTACGAGATCTAAACGGGACGGACGGACAGACATTTCGCACAAAACTAATAGCGTCTTTTCCCCTTTCGGGGGCCGCTAAAAAAACGAAGCTACACCAGTCAAGAGAAAGAAAACGAAAGCTGCCCTGTCAGCTAGCCCTAGGACAGATACATACACATGCATGATGTCACAACATTCGGATGGTATGATGTCACGATGTGTTGTGATGCCGGGGATTTTACTTGAATTCAATAGTTAACAAAAAATGAAGATCTAGAATCACAATTGACAATTCTTTGATAAAACAAAACTCTGGAACTTTATTTAAACATAACGTAAGTACAGTTTATGTACAAATTACAAATCAATGAGCATGAAACATATTACAAAGGCTTTTCAAACAGAGCTCTTAGAAACCTGACTGACTACAAGAACCTTATTTTTATCGACTGGCTTTTCTTTCTTACTACCGCCAATTCTCTGGCGCTAACTCTTTTCAAAAATGTCTTTGTTTAAATTCAAAATCAACCAATAGATTTTAAACATACTAATTACGTCCCTTGGGTAAATCCTGACTTGAATGTCAAGTGTCTAAATTTGAGGATTAAATCCCGAGACTCATGTCGAGGGCTTATATTTCTTTCAAAAGTGAAATGTACAAACAATTCTATAATGTAATCTGTGACACATGAACTATGGCAAAATCTGCCGCTCCAGAATTGGCTTGATCAGTCACTCCAAATTCTGCCCCGTCTCAAGACGAAACCAAAGCCCGTGACTTATCTAGGCACATCCATTGTCTTCCGAGACAGAAGGAGCCATATATATATATTCACTACGAATCATATGTCAAGGACGCTAAACTGAACTCCAATGTTGCCAACTATATACAAAGAAATGAACTACAAACTGGAGACCTTAGAAAATGTGATACTGCAGGGCTAAAAAGAGCACACAAATGATACCTTTCATAGACATCCATTTCTTGATTCTGTACTGCGGATACACCAAAGAAAAACGAAAAAAACTATTTTTAGTTTTTTTACCGCCATTAATTACAAAATCTGTAATATACATATATTAAAATAATTATTTTTCTTTACAGCGTTTACAAGGTATTTATGCAGGTTCAATGTGCTGTGGCCTCAACGTTAGAGTAGACTAAAAGGCCAATAAAGAAACGAAAAAGAACTTCCGCTGGGGTGCCAACATGAATTGAGATCATTGCACTGGCGGGGATGAAAAAAAAAAGCCTCAGCAGCCTGTTACAACACACACACCGTTCCTCAAGAAGACGTTTTTTTCCCCCCCAACAAGAACAGTCGCATGGCATAAGATAGAAAATAAGATAATTGTATTGGTCCAAACACATGGGGATGCAGTTTGACTACAACTGACCACCTTATCATTACTACTATTACAATAACAATTGAGATGTTAACACGAACAACATATACACACAACCGAGAATAATATACACACACACACAAATCTAGCGCTTAATGAATAGAGCTGCCGTATGCTTCTAGGTGACGGCCATAAGCCTTCAAACACCTGGCTGAAAGTGGAATGTAGACGCTTCAGCCTGAATGGAGAGAAGCTGACCACTTTGTCCAGACCTGATGTACTGTGATGTACTATAATGTACTGTGATGTACTTTGATGTACTGTGATCTAATGGATACCAAGTGTCTTTAAGGATTTTATATGTTTTGGAAACTCATTTTCCATGAACTTCCAGAACTGTGTGATGTAATGAAAGTATCAGGTCTTTATCGGCATTTAGAGTCCATACAACTAGAGTTGTAGTCTTGCAGACTTGAGATATATCTGGAACACATGGTATTGTTGTGAACCAAGACAAACCAATTCTCTTCCTACAGAGTATAAACAAATCTGACTCCAGCACGTTTCTAAGATAAACCTCGGAGGAACACGAGGAACAAGATACACCTATGGACAGCTCATTACATATGTCACCGACCTGGCTATAAATAGAGAAAGCAAAGGACACGGTGAACTTATATGAGCCTTGCCACGAAGCATGTCAATGACACAGAAATGGGCAGTCAATGGACCATAAAACTGGACCTCCCAACATTTTACTGTGCAGTAAAAACTCAAAGAGGATCCAGAACCAATATCTGCAATACGAGCCCTCGCCTTAAGGATGAGGGCAAAGCACGCGAGAAAGCAAAACAAAGCGAAGCCTCAAAACAAAAAGTTCTATTCTGGACGATCGATACCTTTTGTAAGCGTAAGAATATATACATGTAGGTTATGAACTCTTTTCGGCAAGGTATTACTACAGAGAATTAAGCTAAAAAGATTTGTGATATAAAAATCTCATTTCTACTTAGTTACTAGTACAGATTGCATGAAAAACTTGAAAGACAATGGAACTATGATCTGCTTCTTCTATCACATTGCTCCACAGATGCGTGCAGATTATTTACCTTCATGTTTTATAACATTGTTTCTTAATAGACATTTCTACGCATGAATGATTCAGGATATAATGAAATATATCCAATGTTTTGTTCAAGACGTGATTACAGATTGTTATTCAGTAATAGAATGTATGGCTCTTAATACAAGAAATATTTCGGGATAGAATTTTTGAAGAAAATAAAGTTCCGATGATTTAAAAAAAAAGATATAATTATGAATATAATTTGAAAGAAGATATGGTTCTGGAGAGAATTTCAATGAATACGATACGAGTTAACACCCCTTGTGCGATACTAAAATACCCTCATCTTAAAATAACGTCTGCTTCAATTCCCCCATGAAATTTCATCGACGGACTTCCCCCCCCCCCCAGCAGACGTTTTCATTTAAGGAGAAGTCCATGTAACTACAACACCATCAAGAGTCTACCATTGAATATGTCAAAGAGAGAAACATCACACCTACAAACAGTGATTCAAAAGTAACTCAACTCTTCTGGTGTAGGTAGAGACGAAGACACGAATCATACATCGACTAATTTGTGTGGGCAGTGTCTACATTACAACACTCGATCAAACAACAGAATCCATTACATCAGTAATTCAAACTCCTCACTAGACTAATCATCGGGATCTTTCACACAGCATTAGTCCCGACGAAAACAACAAAGCAATGGATCTAAACTAGACCAATTGATACAGAAGGCCTGAACACCGACTTGCAACGTCACAACATGTGGGCAGGTTAGACCAATAGCTCGTTGCCACGCCGTACAGACCCGTGACGTGGCAACGAGTTATTGGTCTAAACAGCCCACAGGTTGTGACGTTGCAGGTCAGTGTTGAGGCATTCTATAACGAATAGTCTCAATCTAAATAATAAGAAAAAGGGAGAGGCCGTTTAGGGCGTTGCTATTAGGCTTCAGGTAAGAGCAACGCCACGCTTACCTGTGTTCCATTTCTTTCATTGCGTTGACCAGCTGATTAGTCTTCTCTTCCAGCTTGCTCACCATCTCAGTCTTGTGTTTGACAGTACTCTCACACGCCTACACAAAGGAGGAACACACAAGAGTTACATTGGCACGAAGGATGTTATTTACTCAAGTATAATACTAACTTTAGGAGATCTTAGGTATTACATACAAAGACCACATCCTCAAACGAAGAGTTTAGAAACAAGATTAATACACCGATTGAGCCTCACGAAGACCTGCTAAATACTGTCAAAAACTCAAACTCTATGGCCATATCACAAGGTCCTCAGGGATCGCAAATACCTTCCTTCAGGGAACAGTACCAGAAAAGTAGGAGACGTAGACAAAGAGATGGGAAGACAACATTAAAAAATGGTCGGGTCTGATATTAAAAGAGATGCTAGCCAAGACAGAGAGGAGAAAGACGGTGAACAGATCTTGTGTGGTGCCCAACGGTTCAAGAGACTTAGGGATAGATGAAGGTGAACCAATGCTACCGAGAGAAATGTCAGACTCAGACACGTCGTTTCAGGGGGAGGGGGGTAAGGAGAGATGACCGAACAGATGACCGAACATGTGCACTGCCAACTATAAACCTATACCTACATCAGTGAAGCAGCACTGCCAACTATAAACCTATACCTACATCAGTGAAGCAGCACTGCCAACTATAAACCTATACCTACATCAGTGAAGCAGCACTCACAGTGTATATCATTAAGCAAGGGAAGCAGCTCCAATAGTTAATGTTATTACATAAACAGTTCCCTCAACAACAGCACAAGAGCGTTCTACCGTTCTAGTAGTAAGTACGATACAGCTTTGAACTCTCGTCTATAAAGTCTGGAGGGCAGTCCGAAGTACAGTACTAGTAGTAAGTACGATACAGCTTTGAACTCTCGTCTATAAAGTCTGGAGGGCAGTCCGAAGTACAGTACTAGTAGTAAGTACGATACAGCTTTGAACTCTCGTCTATAAAGTCTGGAGGGCAGTCCGAAGTACAGTACTAATAGTAAGTACGATACAGCTTTGAACTCTCGTCTATAAAGTCTGGAGGGCAGTCCGAAGTACAGTACTAGTAGTAAGTACGATACAGCTTTGAACTCTCGTCTATAAAGTCTGGAGGGCAGTCCGAAGTACAGTACTAATAGTAAGTACGATACAGCTTTGAACTCTCGTCTATAAAGTCTGGAGGGCAGTCCGAAGTACAGTACTAGTAGTAAGTACGATACAGCTTTGAACTCTCGTCTATAAAGTCTGGAGGGCAGTCCGAAGTACAGTACTAATAGTAAGTACGATACAGCTTTGAACTCTCGTCTATAAAGTCTGGAGGGCAGTCCGAAGTACAGTACTAGTAGTAAGTACGATACAGCTTTGAACTCTCGTCTATAAAGTCTGGAGGGCAGTCCGAAGTACAGTACTAGTAGTAAGTACGATACAGCTTTGAACTCTCGTCTATAAAGTCTGGAGGGCAGTCCGAAGTACAGTACTAGTAGTAAGTACGATACAACTTTGAACTCTCGTCTATAAAGTCTGGAGGGCAGTCCGAAGTACAGTACTAATAGTAAGTACGATACAGCTTTGAACTCTCGTCTATAAAGTCTGGAGGGCAGTCCGAAGTACAGTACTAGTAGTAAGTACGATACAGCTTTGAACTCTCGTCTATAAAGTCTGGAGGGCAGTCCGAAGTACAGTACTAGTAGTAAGTACGATACAGCTTTGAACTCTCGTCTATAAAGTCTGGAGGGCAGTCCGAAGTACAGTACTAGTAGTAAGTACGATACAGCTTTGAACTCTCGTCTATAAAGTCTGGAGGGCAGTCCGAAGTACAGTACTAGTAGTAAGTACGATACAGCTTTGAACTCTCGTCTATAAAGTCTGGAGGGCAGTCCGAAGTACAGTACTAGTAGTAAGTACGATACAGCTTTGAACTCTCGTCTATAAAGTCTGGAGGGCAGTCCGAAGTACAGTACTAGTAGTAAGTACGATACAGCTTTGAACTCTCGTCTATAAAGTCTGGAGGGCAGTCCGAAGTACAGTACTAGTAGTAAGTACGATACAGCTTTGAACTCTCGTCTATAAAGTCTGGAGGGCAGTCCGAAGTACAGTACTAGTAGTAAGTACGATACAGCTTTGAACTCTCGTCTATAAAGTCTGGAGGGCAGTCCGAAGTACAGTACTAGTAGTAAGTAAGATACAGCTTTGAACTCTCGTCTATAAAGTCTGGAGGGCAGTCCGAAGTACAGTACTAGTAGTAAGTACGATACAGCTTTGAACTCTCGTCTATAAAGTCTGGAGGGCAGTCCGAAGTACAGTACTAGTAGTAAGTACGATACAGCTTTGAACTCTCGTCTATAAAGTCTGGAGGGCAGTCCGAAGTACAGTACTAGTAGTAAGTACGATACAGCTTTGAACTCTCGTCTATAAAGTCTGGAGGGCAGTCCGAAGTACAGTACTAGTAGTAAGTACGATACAGCTTTGAACTCTCGTCTATAAAGTCTGGAGGGCAGTCCGAAGTACAGTACTAGTAGTAAGTACGATACAGCTTTGAACTCTCGTCTATAAAGTCTGGAGGGCAGTCCGAAGTACAGTACTAGTAGTAAGTACGATACAGCTTTGAACTCTCGTCTATAAAGTCTGGAGGGCAGTCCGAAGTACAGTACTAGTAGTAAGTACGATACAGCTTTGAACTCTCGTCTATAAAGTCTGGAGGGCAGTCCGAAGTACAGTACTAGTAGTAAGTACGATACAGCTTTGAACTCTCGTCTATAAAGTCTGGAGGGCAGTCCGAAGTACAGTACTAGTAGTAAGTACGATACAGCTTTGAACTCTCGTCTATAAAGTCTGGAGGGCAGTCCGAAGTACAGTACTAGTAGTAAGTACGATACAGCTTTGAACTCTCGTCTATAAAGTCTGGAGGGCAGTCCGAAGTACAGTACTAGTAGTAAGTACGATACAGCTTTGAACTCTCGTCTATAAAGTCTGGAGGGCAGTCCGAAGTACAGTACTAGTAGTAAGTACGATACAGCTTTGAACTCTCGTCTATAAAGTCTGGAGGGCAGTCCGAAGTACAGTACTAGTAGTAAGTACGATACAGCTTTGAACTCTCGTCTATAAAGTCTGGAGGGCAGTCCGAAGTACAGTACTAGTAGTAAGTACGATACAGCTTTGAACTCTCGTCTATAAAGTCTGGAGGGCAGTCCGAAGTACAGTACTAGTAGTAAGTACGATACAGCTTTGAACTCTCGTCTATAAAGTCTGGAGGGCAGTCCGAAGTACAGTACTAGTAGTAAGTACGATACAGCTTTGAACTCTCGTCTATAAAGTCTGGAGGGCAGTCCGAAGTACAGTACTAGTAGTAAGTACGATACAGCTTTGAACTCTCGTCTATAAAGTCTGGAGGGCAGTCCGAAGTACAGTACTAGTAGTAAGTACGATACAGCTTTGAACTCTCGTCTATAAAGTCTGGAGGGCAGTCCGAAGTACAGTACTAGTAGTAAGTACGATACAGCTTTGAACTCTCGTCTATAAAGTCTGGAGGGCAGTCCGAAGTACAGTACTAGTAGTAAGTAAGATACAGCTTTGAACTCTCGTCTATAAAGTCTGGAGGGCAGTCCGAAGTACAGTACTAGTAGTAAGTACGATACAGCTTTGAACTCTCGTCTATAAAGTCTGGAGGGCAGTCCGAAGTACAGTACTAGTAGTAAGTACGATACAGCTTTGAACTCTCGTCTATAAAGTCTGGAGGGCAGTCCGAAGTACAGTACTAGTAGTAAGTACGATACAGCTTTGAACTCTCGTCTATAAAGTCTGGAGGGCAGTCCGAAGTACAGTACTAGTAGTAAGTACGATACAGCTTTGAACTCTCGTCTATAAAGTCTGGAGGGCAGTCCGAAGTACAGTACTAGTAGTAAGTACGATACAGCTTTGAACTCTCGTCTATAAAGTCTGGAGGGCAGTCCGAAGTACAGTACTAGTAGTAAGTACGATACAGCTTTGAACTCTCGTCTATAAAGTCTGGAGGGCAGTCCGAAGTACAGTACTAGTAGTAAGTACGATACAGCTTTGAACTCTCGTCTATAAAGTCTGGAGGGCAGTCCGAAGTACAGTACTAGTAGTAAGTACGATACAGCTTTGAACTCTCGTCTATAAAGTCTGGAGGGCAGTCCGAAGTACAGTACTAGTAGTAAGTACGATACAGCTTTGAACTCTCGTCTATAAAGTCTGGAGGGCAGTCCGAAGTACAGTACTAGTAGTAAGTACGATACAGCTTTGAACTCTCGTCTATAAAGTCTGGAGGGCAGTCCGAAGTACAGTACTAGTAGTAAGTACGATACAGCTTTGAACTCTCGTCTATAAAGTCTGGAGGGCAGTCCGAAGTACAGTACTAGTAGTAAGTACGATACAGCTTTGAACTCTCGTCTATAAAGTCTGGAGGGCAGTCCGAAGTACAGTACTAGTAGTAAGTACGATACAGCTTTGAACTCTCGTCTATAAAGTCTGGAGGGCAGTCCGAAGTACAGTACTAGTAGTAAGTACGATACAGCTTTGAACTCTCGTCTATAAAGTCTGGAGGGCAGTCCGAAGTACAGTACTAGTAGTAAGTACGATACAGCTTTGAACTCTCGTCTATAAAGTCTGGAGGGCAGTCCGAAGTACAGTACTAGTAGTAAGTACGATACAGCTTTGAACTCTCGTCTATAAAGTCTGGAGGGCAGTCCGAAGTACAGTACTAGTAGTAAGTACGATACAGCTTTGAACTCTCGTCTATAAAGTCTGGAGGGCAGTCCGAAGTACAGTACTAGTAGTAAGTACGATACAGCTTTGAACTCTCGTCTATAAAGTCTGGAGGGCAGTCCGAAGTACAGTACTAGTAGTAAGTACGATACAGCTTTGAACTCTCGTCTATAAAGTCTGGAGGGCAGTCCGAAGTACAGTACTAGTAGTAAGTACGATACAGCTTTGAACTCTCGTCTATAAAGTCTGGAGGGCAGTCCGAAGTACAGTACTAGTAGTAAGTACGATACAACTTTGAACTCTCGTCTATAAAGTCTGGAGGGCAGTCCGAAGTACAGTACTAATAGTAAGTACGATACAGCTTTGAACTCTCGTCTATAAAGTCTGGAGGGCAGTCCGAAGTACAGTACTAGTAGTAAGTACGATACAGCTTTGAACTCTCGTCTATAAAGTCTGGAGGGCAGTCCGAAGTACAGTACTAGTAGTAAGTACGATACAGCTTTGAACTCTCGTCTATAAAGTCTGGAGGGCAGTCCGAAGTACAGTACTAGTAGTAAGTACGATACAGCTTTGAACTCTCGTCTATAAAGTCTGGAGGGCAGTCCGAAGTACAGTACTAGTAGTAAGTACGATACAGCTTTGAACTCTCGTCTATAAAGTCTGGAGGGCAGTCCGAAGTACAGTACTAGTAGTAAGTACGATACAGCTTTGAACTCTCGTCTATAAAGTCTGGAGGGCAGTCCGAAGTACAGTACTAGTAGTAAGTACGATACAGCTTTGAACTCTCGTCTATAAAGTCTGGAGGGCAGTCCGAAGTACAGTACTAGTAGTAAGTACGATACAGCTTTGAACTCTCGTCTATAAAGTCTGGAGGGCAGTCCGAAGTACAGTACTAGTAGTAAGTACGATACAGCTTTGAACTCTCGTCTATAAAGTCTGGAGGGCAGTCCGAAGTACAGTACTAGTAGTAAGTAAGATACAGCTTTGAACTCTCGTCTATAAAGTCTGGAGGGCAGTCCGAAGTACAGTACTAGTAGTAAGTACGATACAGCTTTGAACTCTCGTCTATAAAGTCTGGAGGGCAGTCCGAAGTACAGTACTAGTAGTAAGTACGATACAGCTTTGAACTCTCGTCTATAAAGTCTGGAGGGCAGTCCGAAGTACAGTACTAGTAGTAAGTACGATACAGCTTTGAACTCTCGTCTATAAAGTCTGGAGGGCAGTCCGAAGTACAGTACTAGTAGTAAGTACGATACAGCTTTGAACTCTCGTCTATAAAGTCTGGAGGGCAGTCCGAAGTACAGTACTAGTAGTAAGTACGATACAGCTTTGAACTCTCGTCTATAAAGTCTGGAGGGCAGTCCGAAGTACAGTACTAGTAGTAAGTACGATACAGCTTTGAACTCTCGTCTATAAAGTCTGGAGGGCAGTCCGAAGTACAGTACTAGTAGTAAGTACGATACAGCTTTGAACTCTCGTCTATAAAGTCTGGAGGGCAGTCCGAAGTACAGTACTAGTAGTAAGTACGATACAGCTTTGAACTCTCGTCTATAAAGTCTGGAGGGCAGTCCGAAGTACAGTACTAGTAGTAAGTACGATACAGCTTTGAACTCTCGTCTATAAAGTCTGGAGGGCAGTCCGAAGTACAGTACTAGTAGTAAGTACGATACAGCTTTGAACTCTCGTCTATAAAGTCTGGAGGGCAGTCCGAAGTACAGTACTAGTAGTAAGTACGATACAGCTTTGAACTCTCGTCTATAAAGTCTGGAGGGCAGTCCGAAGTACAGTACTAGTAGTAAGTACGATACAGCTTTGAACTCTCGTCTATAAAGTCTGGAGGGCAGTCCGAAGTACAGTACTAGTAGTAAGTACGATACAGCTTTGAACTCTCGTCTATAAAGTCTGGAGGGCAGTCCGAAGTACAGTACTAGTAGTAAGTACGATACAGCTTTGAACTCTCGTCTATAAAGTCTGGAGGGCAGTCCGAAGTACAGTACTAGTAGTAAGTACGATACAGCTTTGAACTCTCGTCTATAAAGTCTGGAGGGCAGTCCGAAGTACAGTACTAGTAGTAAGTACGATACAGCTTTGAACTCTCGTCTATAAAGTCTGGAGGGCAGTCCGAAGTACAGTACTAGTAGTAAGTACGATACAGCTTTGAACTCTCGTCTATAAAGTCTGGAGGGCAGTCCGAAGTACAGTACTAGTAGTAAGTACGATACAGCTTTGAACTCTCGTCTATAAAGTCTGGAGGGCAGTCCGAAGTACAGTACTAGTAGTAAGTACGATACAGCTTTGAACTCTCGTCTATAAAGTCTAGAGGGCTTGGATGCATTACAAGTACCAATATGATAAAACTAAACACGGAACAAAAAAGAGACATGGAGTACACTTAGATATTAACAGAACTTAAAGACATCTGCTGCATGGTAGGGTTAGGGTTAGGCGAAATGAGTTTCTAACAGAATTATAACACTCAACATTTGTATACTATAAGAAATGTGAAAGGAGATTCTAAAACACAAACACCGTACAGTTGAGATGTTTAGAAAATCAATTAACGGACAATTTGTAATATGTGTAAGAAATCTATTCCAGTTAGTGAAGTGCATTTTTCTAGAATATCGCTACTAGTACAAAGGTTCCCTAGACCAAGTTGCCAAGTATCCCATACAACCAGGAGTATTTCAATCTTAATGTCTGAAACAGATAAATCAGAAAAAGGTTACCTACTCGTTCACCACCCCCTCAATTTTATTAAAAATTATATTGAAAAAAGCTGGTCTTCAAAGTGTTTTCATTAGCCGATCATCCACCGGTCATCGGCCGAACATCAGCCTGTCACTAGAAATTTTAATCGTTTGAACAAAAGAGGAAACTGGTGTGAACTGGCATCTAGACTCTGGTGAACACGTGACGAATGCAATGTATAGTTTGATGTATTTCAAATATAGATAGAATTTGTATTGATTAGAAAACTTCCGGTGAATCTGTTTCAATGTTAGAGATAACAACACTGATGACATTTGTATGTTTTATAAATAAAGTGACATCAACCATTCCCAAATCGATCACGCCCCGGTACTGGATTACAAGTAAGTTTACATGCCAAGTCACAAATAGATACTATAAACATACATTCAGAACACCAATAACATATTCTAATCTTATTTAAGGCTACTAGTAGGTGTTATTGGAAATTAATCAGCAATACATTTATCTCCTTGAAATCAATAACTTTCTATAGGACTGTGGATCAATTGAACTTTAAACAACTTTAAAATCAACAGGGAGAAACAACCAAATTATGGGCTCAACAAACGTCTGACACCTGCCTTTAACAGTCGAACATTAGCGTACGTTGTGTGTTCTCATCTAACACTAGTCGGATATGACCAGCGGGCCTTAGTGTATCACTCATCTAGTGCAATGGATTGAAATCAGTCAAACAAGGCGAGATGGTCCCTTAACACTTTTTAATTTTCACACGAAAATGAAAATAGGGTTTACCCGTTAAGCCGACATATTCATCTATACTATAAAGTAGAAAGTAAGGCGTATGTATATATGTATGCGTGGGTGAGTGTGTGCGTGCGTATGTATGTATGTATGTCCAGCATGGAAATCAAAACCGTTTGACCAATCTTGATAAACTTGGCAGAAATGTTCCTTGGGTGCTAACTGGAACCGTAACGTATGCATAGTAGCCATAAAACAAACTTAAGACATTCAAGTCTTATAAATCTAGGCCATGTTTACCATGTTTACATGAGAAAAGATCGAAAGGATCTAGATCTAGATCTAATTTTAAAATCTACACTTTGCACAGATAGTTTTTTACTTTGACACATGAAAATTACAAAATATAGTCTATTGATTTCATTATTTAATAATAAATCTAAGCTTCAAATGTGTCTTTCAAAAGCATTTTTACATAAATTCGTTCCTTATATCTGCGAATTTAGAAGTCCCTGACGTACTTTATAATCCCATCATCTATCGAAGCCGACATCTAAGTCTAACTCTAATTCTAGATCTAATTCAAAGAGGAAAGATCTACTTTATACTTTAGCACATTAACATACAAAATAAAGTTCATTCATTCCATATTTAAATCAAATTATCCCTCAAATTTTGTGTTTCTAAAGCATTTTTCATGCATTCGTTCGCTATAGCTTCCATGTTGACAGGCATTTTAATAGTCCCATTCACGTGTCGTGCACACCGCTATGTAAACACACTATGATTGAACAGCTCTATATGGAAGATATTCCATAATATACTAACATACAATAATTAATAAGCTTCTTGAGCCATTGAATTCACTCTTGAGTAGGTCTACATCTATTATAATGGTACCTAGACTCTAGATCTAGATCTAAATATATGTAGACCTACAAGCAAATTTTTTTAATTAAAAAATGGATTTAGGCCGATTAGCTATTTTGATAGCTTCATTCATACTTTTTTTTTTAAATTCACGCATTCGCTTTCTTATAGCATTATTATTTCGTTTAATTGTTTCCAAAACACTCTCAGTGACTATATCGACAGTGATACACAAATTAAGACCCGCGGGTAACATATGTCTAGAAGCTAATATAAAATACTGTGAACATGGATTTACCCATTTAAAAAAAAGTTTCGTTCTTCAATAGAAATAAATTTGTTTTTTTTATTTGTAGGGTCTTCAGCTTTGTGGTAGAGTTACATTGAATATCTTAGGTTCAACGCTAGCATCTAAGGTGCATTTATGAAAGGTTTTATCCACATCGGTCAAACGGTTTTGATTTTTTATTTGGGACATGAAAAAATACAAATATACATACTCTTACCAATGACCTGTATATATTAGATAATATTGAGAATGAAATTAGACGGAGAGACGTTCTAATGTCACTCAATTACAAGAACAGCCAAAGAGAAGCGCCAAATACTGAAACATGGCGTATACCGCTATATGATTCAATCGGCCACGTCTAACATGTTCACACTAAAAGTTAATTACTGTGAACTCTGC
Organism: Biomphalaria glabrata; assembly: GCF_947242115.1. NCBI lineage: Eukaryota > Metazoa > Mollusca > Gastropoda > Planorbidae > Biomphalaria > Biomphalaria glabrata. The sequence continues at coordinate 34,486,136 of NC_074712.1, read as the reverse complement.
TTACACTTTCATGTGTAGATCCCGTTAACTATCTGTAAACAATACAAAGTTACAAAGATAGTTTGTGTGGAAACACAATTTCAAAATTGGCCCCCGAAGTGGTCCACCTAAAGCCTTCACCAGGATTCGAACACGGGACTTCCAGTTCCAAGTGCTTTACCCCTCAGCCATATCATCTCCATTTATTCATTTAGCATACACTTATATTTTTTAAAATAATAATTACTAACCTTATCTATACATTCAAAATTAATAACATGTTACATGAAATAAAGAGAAACTAAAAAAGATTTCTTCTTCTAACAAAATTAGATAAATTGGCAACACGAAAAAAAAAAAAAGGTTCTTGACCTACTTTAAGCTACAATTGAGTACAAATGACAAGAAGACTTTCCCCTTCCAAATAAAAATTAATATCTCCATTGTCATTTGTCATACAAACTAGACATAGGTCTAGCTAGATCTAGACCTTGTTTTAGATCTAAATCTAAATCATTATCTAGATCTAAGTCTATATCTAGATCTAGAACTAGGTCTAGAATCTTAATATAGAATCTTCTATATCTAGACTAGAACTCGTATTATAATTATGTAGATCTGGGCTCTGTTCAGTCTTATTTAGACTTTCACTGTCAAGTGTAGGCCTCTAAAATGAGGATATGTCAAAACTGTGCGCTATAAAAGTGGTTCGTTATTTTTTAAACTTATAACTAAAACGAAGTTCGTATCAAATTTTTTTTTTTTAAATAACATTTGAATCAATGAGTTAGTTAAATGGAAAATATATTTTATAATGATCCATTGACACTTTTACCATAGTGACCTTAGATGCAAATGTTTGGTACCAATGCGCGAATCTATGAATGAAGCTTGATTTATTAATGAAGAAGTCCATGACCTTTTTTAAAAAAAGTTATCTCCCCTGAAGTTTTTAATTGAAAAGTGGTATGATTTTTTTAAAAATCTGCTATATAATTTTAAAAATTATATGGTTTACTTTCGGAAAAGAAAAAAGTAGCCATTGCATCAGAACTTTGAATGATCTAAAATATCACGATGTCCGATTTTCATTTTATCTTCTAGTTTCTGAGATCTAAACAGGACGGACGGACGGACAGACAGGCCACACAAAACTAATAGCGTCTTTTCCACTTTCGGGGGCCGCTAAAGATACAGCAAGAGTAAAAAAAAAAAGGGGGGGGGGAAAGCGATATGAAGTAGGAAAATGACTCAGTGCTTCAGAGTGTACACAATTAGTATAGGTTTTATGAAATACTTTGTACATCTACAATACCTCCCACATTATGTACATCTACAATACTTCCACATTATGTACATCTACAATACCTCCACATTATGTAAATCTACAATACCTCCACATTATGTACATCTACAATACCTCCCACATTATGTACATCTACAATACTTCCACATTATGTACATCTACAATACTTCCACATTATGTACATCTACAATACCTCCCACATTATGTACATCTACAATACCTCCCACATTATGTACATCTACAATACTTCCACATTATGTACATCTACAATACTTCCACATTATGTACATCTACAATACTTCCACATTATGTACATCTACAATACCTCCCACATTATGTACATCTACATTACCTCCCACATTATGTACATCTACAATACCTCCCACATTATGTACATCTACAATACTTCCACATTATGTACATCTACAATACCTCCACATTATGTACATCTACAATACCTTCCACATTATGTACATCTACAATACCTCCCACATTATGTACATCTACAATACTTCCACATTATGTACATCTACAATACCTCCCACATTATGTACATCTACAATACTTCCACATTATGTACATCTACAATACCTCCCACATTATGTACACCTACAATACTTCCACATTATGTACATCTACAATACCTCCCACATTATGTACATCTACAATACCTCCCACATTATGTACACCTACAATACTACCACATTATGTACATCTACAATACCTCCCACATTATGTACATCTACAATACTTCCACATTATGTACATCTACAATACCTCCCACATTATGTACATCTACAATACTTCCACATTATGTACATCTACAATACCTCCACATTATGTACACCTACAATACTTCCACATTATGTACATCTACAGATTTGCATGCATGTTATGAACATCTCCGATAATGAAAAGACAGATCTTATAGCTGCCGAGAGTTTATCTACAACAGAGGTCATTAAACAAAAACTTGTAAAAACAACGTGATATGGCATGATATTAGTAATTAACATTAAAAGTTAGACATCTGTTGATGTTATGGAAGTTAGCTTTTTGTTTGCCAATTGGCTGGCTTTAAAGTGCAGACTGATTAAAAACATAACAGTCTTATAGAAAAACCAACTCAAATGTTCTACTTCTATCTTGATATTCATCAAAATCTGGCCAGTCTTATAGAATAACCAAATGTTCTAATTCTATCTTGATATTCATAAAAAATCTCAGCAGTCTAATAAAAATACCAATGCAGATGTTCTATTTTGATATTCATTGCTATCTCGCCTTATGACACTGCCAGCAACTCTCAGTAGACTTATGACGTTAGTGAAAGACTTACAAAAGCTCCAAGGGTCTTAGATCTCTCATTAGTTCTCAGCTCCAAAGTCAAGAGTTTCTCAAATGTTTCGCAGTGGCAACAAGGGGAATTGTGACACGATGTTCATTCACACAGCTGACGTAGACATTGAAAGAGGACACTGAATAGATGTCAATCAAATGTTGAAAATAACAAAAGAAAAACCTATCCAATATTTCAAATAGAAAGAGATTTCACAGACACACAAATAAACGTGTATAAACCAAGTTGTGTTAATAGTACTACTGTTTTACATTTTATTTAATTAACTCTCTAATTATTATTTTTAATTTAGACCGCCGATGACGCTCTGATTACAATATTTATTTTTAATGACTATAATCATCTTCATATTTGATATTTACAACATATGATACTGTTAATACAACTGATGTTAATACAAAACGCTAATGAAACTTTTTGTTTGAAAGGTCAATGTGCTCTAAGTAAAACCAAACATTTACATTTCAACACATCTGGCTGTGACCATGTCGTACACATGCATTGCGACTTTCTCGACTGGATCATTTCCATTGATTGTTTTAAGGGTGACCCGCCTTGTTTCTGTTACTGCTGTATTTACAGATGTCATCGAACAAGATCAATGTTATTAACATACTCGAGGCTAATAACGATAGTAAGAGGCTTTATTCAAAAGCAGAATAAAAATAAAATAAAGAGTTCAACATACAGACCAGCCAAAACATAAGCCCCACAGACATACAATACGGTCTATATCACTTAGATCTGAAACCCTCTTCGTGACGAGCTGAGACTATACACGTGGACGTAATCGGGCAGTATGTTTGAAGGTCTCCATGTCCTCGTACAAAGAGTAGCCAAACATGAACCAGTTCTTCTATGTTATATCCTTGTCCCCTACCCTGCAGGATACGATACTGTCTCATTGTCCTTTCTGCAATGACGCTGTCTTGAGTCATAATTCCCTCTGAATAGCCCAAAATACACGCCTTTTGGGTAATGACCGACTGGACTAGGACGGCCTGTTTCTCTCGCTCAAGGCTAAAACATGACCCACTGGACTAGGACGGCCTGTTTCTCTCGCTCAAGGCTAAAACATAACCGACTGGACTAGGACGGCCTGTTTCTCTCGCTCAAGGCTAAAACATGGCCGACTGGACTAGGACGGCCTGTTTCTCTCGCTCAAGGCTAAAACATGACCCACTGGACTAGGAAGGCCTGTTTCTCTCGCTCAAGGCTAAAACATGACCCACTGGACTAGGACGGCCTGTTTCTCTCGCTCAAGGCTAAAACATGACCGACTGGACTAGGACGGCCTGTTTCTCTCGCTCAAGGCTAAAACATAACCGACTGGACTAGGACGGCCTGTTTCTCTCGCTCAAGGCTAAAACATGACCCACTGGACTAGGACGGCCTGTTTCTCTCGCTCAAGGCTAAAACATGACCCACTGGACTAGGACGGCCTGTTTCTCTCGCTCAAGGCTAAAACATGACCGACAGGACTAGGACGGCCTGTTTCGCTCGCTCAAGGCTAAAACATGACCGACTGGACTAGGACGGCCTGTTTCTCTCGCTCAAGGCTTAAACATGACCCACTGGACTAGGACGGCCTGTTTCTCTCGCTCAAGGCTAAAACATGACCCACTGGACTAGGACGGCCTGTTTCTCTCGCTCAAGGCTAAAACATGACCGACTGGACTAGGACGGCCTGTTTCTCTCGCTCAAGGCTAAAACATGACCGACGTCAATGATATCTAGCCAAGGAACCAAAGTTGAAGAACTTGGGTTAGTTACATCATTTTCTCAACGATGCAGGTGATGGCCGCTCTACATGCTCTAGAATCCTAAAACCACCAATTTCTTAGATCGATTTTATTGCCCCACTGTCCAATGACCAGGACAGTGTGAGCACTGTATCTTTGAGTTGATAAGGAGATAGTGTCCTACTTCTGGAAGATAGAAAATACAAACCTAACGAAACGTTTCCAATAAAAACTCCAGTCTGAACAGATGAGCTGCGCGTGAAAAGTGGGTCAACAAATACACACAATGCAATTGTTCACATCTCTTCTTACGTTCCATTCATGATTGGGATGATATGAGATACGCTATTGAAGACAAGCATCGTTCTATGAGCATGAAGTTAGGATAGATACAACTTAGTTGGACTAGTTGTCAGTCAACAAGAAAGGAGTTTTGGACAAGGGGTTAAAAACGTGTTTTCATTGAAAACAATATCAAGTACCGGTACAACAATAACACTGAACCATAAGATCAACGACAACACCACCAACAAAAATGACAACAACAAATTACAACGAGCTACACCCACACAGAATAAGGATAAAAAACATCTAAAGAACTAAAAGAACAGAAGAACAGTCATAACAACAATACAAGACAACAAGAAAAAGATCACAGCAACCACAACAACCAACAATAACAGACAAAGACAACCACTAAGACAACCACTAAGACAAGCACTAAGACAACCACACAAACTAACACAAAATCGAAAAGAACAACAACCACGACGTTCTAGCAAGTAGCAACAACAAACCCTAAGAATTGTGTCACAACGTGCGTTGGTGCCGGGGATTTGACTTGAATTAAAATAGTTGAATAAATGACGATCTAGGATTCACAATAAAAGATTCTTTGTTAAAACACAACTTTGGAACTTTATTTAAATATAAAACGTAAGTACAGCTTATGTACAAGTTACAGATCAACAAGCACAAATAATATTACAAAGGCTTTAAATCAGTGCTCTTAGAAAACGCGACTGTATACTAGGAAATTCTTTCATCGACTCGCGTTCTTTTTACTCTCGTCAATTCTTTGGCGCTAACTCTTTTAAAAAATGTCTTTATTTATTTTCAAATCAACCAATAGATTTGCGACATCGTAAATACGTCTCGGGTAAAACCTGAGGCGCTGTCAGGGATCTAGATTTGTGGGGTAATTCCTGAGGCTCAGTCAAGGGTTTATATTTCTATTTACACACAAGCTTTTAAATGTGAAATATACAAATAAATCTATAATGGCATCTGTGACATATTACCCCCCCCCTCCATTTAGCATTTGTATGGTAATAGAAATGCTCATATGTATTAAAAATATTTAAATATACACAAGATACCATACATGGAATTATAGAAAAATGGTTGAGGTAACATATGACAATGCTCTGAAAAATAAAGTCAACTTGGAGATAACAATAAAAAAAAAAATGTAAATGCAGTGTCAGGTATATGAGAACAAAATTATTGATGACTTAGAACACCTGTTTCACTATTCAAGTGGTTATGAAAATGAGACAATATCAAAAGTTGTACAAAGCATAATACTTGAATAAATTAAATCTTGAATTGAATGAGTTACTTCTCTTCATGATAAAATTAAAATATGACAATACAAAACTGATATACTACACCTGTGGAAGAAAAATATATACACAATTATGTAAAGAATTAAATACATCTGGAAAGTGTGTCAGCGAAGACATTCTCACGTCCAGGAATTGTCTTGACCTCAAATTGGTAGTCTGTGAGTTGTAGACTCCAACGAGTTAAACGACTGTTCGCTAACTTCTTTGAGTTCAGAAATGCTAGTGGTGCATGATCAGTTAGGAGTGTGAAATGAGCTCCTAGTAGATATCTGGAGAACTTGGCTATGGCCCATACAATGGCTAGACATTCACGTTCGATGGTTGAGTATCTGGTTTCAGCTGGTGACAACTTCCTGCTGATGAAAAATACTGGGTGCAAAGTCTCTTGGCATTTCTGTGAAGTGTCTTGGTATTTCTGCATTAGGCATGCTCCTATGGCTGAAGATGAAGCATCTGTGGCGAGGTAAAATTGCTTCTCTGGATTCGGAAGTTTGAGAATAGTGTCTCTTGAAAATTCAGCTTTAATGTTCTCAACCGTGGTATGTAACTCTGTAGACCATGGAATCTTCGTTGGTTGTCCTTTCTTAGTGAGTTCAATCAATGGAGCTATGAGTGCTGTGTAACCTGGTATGAAATGTCTGTAGAAATTACACAGACCCAAAATACTTCTCACTTGCTTTTTACTGGTGAGGACTTTGATGTCTAGTATGCGTTGAATAATGTTCTCTTGTGGTCTCAGCGAATTGTAGCTGACTCTATAACCCAGGAAGGATATTTCTGACATGGCTAGTTCTACCTTACTAGGCTTTATGGTAAAACCATGTTGTTTCAGTATGCTGAAAACTTCTTGTAGTCCTTTGATATGTTCGTTCCATGTCTTATGGAATATGCAAATGTCATCTATATATGACACTGTGTCAGAGCGATTGCCTAGTATGTTGTGAATGGCTCTATTAAAGGTGCTGCTGGCGTTGACTAGACCAAATGGCATGAAGTTGAAATGGAATAGCCCATAAGCTGTGGTGAATGCCGTAAACTGTTTGCATTCTTGTCTGACTGGTATTTGGTAATAACCTCTGGACAGGTCTATTTTGGTGAAGAACTTTGCCTCTGAAAATTTGGTCATAAGATCTTCAGGATTTGGCATAGGATATGAGTCGAGTTGGGTTATTTTATTCAACTCTTTTAAAAAATGTCTTTATTTATTTTCAAATCAACCAATAGATTTGCGACATCGTAAATACGTCTCGGGTAAAACCTGAGGCGCTGTCAGGGATCTAGATTTGTGGGGTAATTCCTGAGGCTCAGTCAAGGGTTTATATTTCTATTTACACACAAGCTTTTAAATGTGAAATATACAAATAAATCTATAATGGCATCTGTGACAAATTGTAAGGCTGTTCCTAGAGTTGGTTAAAAGAAACCTAATCTACGAAACTTGTTCCTAGAGTTGGCTAAAAGAAACTTAATCTACGAAACTTGTTCCTAGAGTTGGCTAAAAGAAACTTAATCTACGAAACTTGTTCCTAGAGTTGGCTAAAAGAAACTTAATCTACGAAACTTGTTCCTAGAGTTGGCTAAAAGAAACCTAATCTACGAAACTTGTTCCTAGAGTTGGCTAAAAGAAACTTAATCTACGAAACTTGTTCCTAGAGTTGGCTAAAAGAAACTTAATCTACGAAACTTGTTCCTAGAGTTGGCTAAAAGAAACTTAATCTACGAAACTTGTTCCTAGAGTTGGCTAAAAGAAACTTAATCTACGAAACTTGTTCCTAGAGTTGGCTAAAAGAAACCTAATCTACGAAACTTGTTCCTAGTGTAGGCTTAAAAAAAAACAATCTAAGAAACTGAGTCCGGGAAAACTGTCAACAAATACGTTCAGAGTCCCAAGAACGGGGAAAAATATTCGCGTGATCAAAGCAATAAAGTCTGGCGCAGTGAATGAAACACAACAGCGAAGCTGCACAAAGACATTAGTCAAAGTGGAGCCAACTCTAGGCTTTAGCAATGATAGAGATCATTGAGTTGGATTAGGGGGGGGGGGGCGACGTGCTAGTGACACAACTGCCACACAAACAAGGAACACACTGCACTAGTAAAATATGTACGGGGCTATTGTCAAGGGTAGAACAGGATTCAAAATATATACTGACACAGCTAGTTGGAACAAACTAGGATCTAGATTTATAAGTATGTACCGAAACAAATACCAAAGACACACTTCAAATGTTGGCGTTACTTACGGCGTCAGGATCCAAGTTATAGTATTCTATACGACATGACAGTGTTCGTTGGTCCAATATACAGTATTCTATAAATGACAGTGTTCGTTGGTCCAATATACAGTATTCAATAAATGACAGTGTTCGTTGGTCCAATATACAGTATTCTATAAATGACAGTGTTCGTTGGTCCAATATACAGTATTCTATAAATGACAGTGTTCGTTGGTCCAATATACAGTATTCTATAAATGACAGTGTTCGTTGGTCCAATATACTGTATTCTATAAATGACAGTGTTCGTTGGTCCAATATACAGTATTCTATAAATGACAGTGTTCGTTGGTCCAATATACTGTATTCAATAAATGAGAGTGTTCGTTGGTCCAATATACAGTATTCTATAAATGACAGTGTTCGTTGGTCCAATATACTGTATTCAATAAATGACAGTGTTCGTTGGTCCAATATACAGTATTCTATAAATGACAGTGTTCGTTGGTCCAATATACTGTATTCAATAAATGAGAGTGTTCGTTGGTCCAATATACAGTATTCTATAAATGACAGTGTTCGTTGGTCCAATATACTGTATTCAATAAATGACAGTGTTCGTTGGTCCAATATACAGTATTCTATAAATGACAGTGTTCGTTGGTCCAATATACTGTATTCAATAAATGACAGTGTTCGTTGGTCCAATATACAGTATTCTATAAATGACAGTGTTCGTTGGTCCAATATACTGTATTCAATAAATGAGAGTGTTCGTTGGTCCAATATACTGTATTCAATAAATGACAGTGTTCGTTGGTCCAATATACTGTATTCAATAAATGACAGTGTTCGTTGGTCCAATATACAGTATTCTATAAATGACAGTGTTCGTTGGTCCAATATACTGTATTCAATAAATGACAGTGTTCGTTGGTCCAATATACTGTATTCAATAAATGAGAGTGTTCGTTGGTCCAATATACAGTATTCAATAAATGACAGTGTTCGTTGGTCCAATATACTGTATTCAATAAATGACAGTGTTCGTTGGTCCAATATACTGTATTCAATAAATGACAGTGTTCGTTGGACCAATATACAGTATTCAATAAATGACAGTGTTCGTTGGTCCGATATACAGTATTCAATAAATGACAGTGTTCTTTGGTCCAATAGAATGTATTCTATAAATGCCAGTGTTCTTTGGTCCAATATACTGTATTCAATAAATGACAGTGTTCGTTGGACCAATATACAGTATTCAATAAATGACAGTGTTCGTTGGTCCGATATACAGTATTCAATAAATGACAGTGTTCTTTGGTCCAATATACTGTATTCTATAAATGCCAGTGTTCTTTGGTCCAATATACAGTATTCAATAAATGCCAGTGTTCTTTGGTCCAATATACAGTATTCTATAAATGAGAGTGTTCCTCTATAAATGATTCACCTTCAAAAGAAAGGTTTAGCTAGAACCGGCAGTTAAAAAAAAATGAAATTCTAAGAAAGTACTAGATGACTCTAGCCATAAAGTTTGAGAAGTGTAGTAGATTAACCCTGAAGTTATAGAAGTTAGTTGTAGTAGTTAGTTGTAGTAACTAGTTTGTACACGGATCAAGTTGAAACTTAAAACAGTTATTTACTGTACCTAAAAAAAAAAACATGAATCAATCTAAAAATTAATCAATTAGTCAATTAATTATTGGAAACTTATTATTTTGTTTGATATCAAATAAGGGAAATAATTTCTTCATTATTAAGAGATATAGTTGTAAGTTCGGATTTCTTCCATTTAGATAAGCTTTATTTTTATTAAAAGATTCCATATTTTGCTTGTTCAATTTATAATTGATCCAACTAGTATTTAAAAAATAATAAACCCACTATCTCCCCGACGCTTGTTCCCCCCCCCCCCCAAAGAAATTCAGTTTAAAAAGTGTATTCCTCCCCCCCCCCCTCGCAATCTACATACTTAATGAATGAACCAAACTGTATGGTGTGGGAGAGGGGGGGGCAGTCATAAGTTAGGTTCTAAACACCCTACGCCTACATAGTCCGGCAGGCTTAGGAATAATTGCACAGCACCTAACGTGGGGTGGACACAACTCGATGTCTCCTGGATCAGACGCCTAGGGATAACTCAGCCTACAGACGAACGAGAGGCTGCTGTAAAGCATATATAAGTCTGAGGACAGACAGAACTTTCTCTTTATCAACCCATTCGTTATATTTTAGATTTAACACGCACGCACGCGTTCACACACACACACACATACACGCCAAACGAACGCAAGACTTTTATTTTTATAGTTGATTTTATTTTCGTTTCGGCAGTGCGGCCGCTGTTTTAGAGGTAAGTGCAGTTGGATCTTGTGTATGTGAAGTTATCATTGTTCTATGTGCACGTGACTATCTCTTATTGAGTGCATTGGCTAATTGTGTTTTTTTTTTTTTTTTTTTTTTTTTAAAACCAATATATTGGTTATTCAAACAAACTGTAAGTGTCTATAGGTAAGAAAGTAGTATTGGTAAGAACATGATCATTTGTATTGAGATATATAACCCTGTATGTTTGAACATACGGCGGACAACGACTTTGTCTGCAAGAGATGCAGGAAAATATGCAAGTCATAACTGATTTTACATGGACATGTGAAACACTGCACTCATCCTTAATATTTGCATGGCAGGTGCTGTACGTATGATAGAACCGCAAGTCACGGTTAATATGAAAAATATTGTAAATTTAAATGGAGTTTTTTTTTTTAAATTCATATAACTGAAAGTTCGCTTCATACAATTTAGATTTGATTAATATAATACTTCAGATATTTGATAATAGTTATTACAGATTTGAAAAAAAAAAAAAAGGTATCTTGGAACGATCGAAGAGTAAGGGAGAGAAGCAATAAAGTAATTTTTTCTAACACCACTACTATGTTGAGTATTTTTATCGCCCCTTTTAAACAAGCAAAAAAAAAAAATAAATATAGGAAGCGTATTAAAGTTTTGAAGTTGTATCCATTTATCATTCATCATTATACACTAGGAAGCAAATATCATGTGTAACCTGTGGGTGTATGTTTTTTTTTTAAAAAAAAAAAAAAGAAAGATAGTTTGTGTTTTCACATAAACTTGTAGCCGGTCCTGTGGATCGGCCGTGTTGGTAAGCAATGAAGGTAAAGGCATGTTTTGATGAAATCGGTGGCATATTTTTTTAAAGGTAAAATTATATTAATAAATACCAAAACTTAATAAAGAGATTTAAATAATATTACTCTTTCTTGTAACATCCACAGCAATACTAACAAATGTCAGTATACAAAAAATTAAGACTTAAGGTATTGTTTTATACATAGTATTATAGTATGAAGAGAACATTTGCATATTTCATTTAAAACAAAAACAAAAACAAGAACAAAAAGAAACCAGTTGCTAATTTTTTTAGCAAGCAACAAATAAATAAAATATATAATAAAATAAAATAGATTTAAAAAAAAATGGAGAAATCGAATTTTCAACAGCTCTATTAGTTTTTGAGATTTAAACGTGACAGACGGACGGACTGACCGCACTGTACGTTTGGGCAGGGCCGGTCTTAGGCCACTGCAACCTATGGGGTCGCAGTGGGCCCCGCGCTTTTATAGGCCCCGCGCATATTCAATGTGTAATTATTAAATTGCAGAATATATACGAAAAAGTCATGGAGAACTGAATTTATTAAAATCTCCTGAAAACCCATAAAAATCTCCTGAAAATAGTCAAAATTGTCATTCATTGCAGAAAACGCCAATCCTACGCGCAATAAAAGAAAAAAGGCATTGACAGCTTTCATTCAATAAAATGTTATAATCCGGCGAATTTTCACCTTAATCGGAGGTTACAATTCTTTATTTACTTTTATAGTCACTGGCATATAAATATGCTATAGGTAGCACGGTTCGTAAATTAAAGTTAATTTGATCGCAATTTTGTTTTTAGTAAAGAATAAATAAAATTCAAAGTCGAATTTTTTTTCTAATACAAAATCTTAAATTTTCACTTATTACCCTTATTCCCACCCAGACTAGGCCCCGCGCAATCAGTTTCGCATAGGGCCCCGCAATGGTTAGGATCGGCCCTGCGTTTGAAGGCCGCTAAAAACACATACACTTTAAAACAGAAAAAAAAAGGATGCATTGTTCGTAACGTTTAAAATTGTGTAAATATCTTGAAAGTATTTAACCAGTAGGAATTGAACCTCTAGCTACAGCTGACGTTGAGATGTAAGTCAATGCAGTTTATCAATAGAGATATTGTTTCATTATGTAGTTACAATCTCCATTGTTCAGTATCTAAAGTGTCACGTATTTAACATAGGTGTTCACTGAATGGCTGTCAAATGAAGTAATCACTGACCCCTGTTTCTTCAGCCATTACTTCCTGTTCAAACATCACACGTACAGTCAGTGGCGTAGCTAGCAGTGTGCGGGTGGTGCGGGCCGCACAGGGCATCAAGTGATGAGGGGCATCAAGCCAAGGAAGAAACACTAACAAATGTATTTATTTCGCTGCTGTTTTTCTCCTATATGCTTCCTTACTATACATTTAAGCTGCAGATTATCTTGAATCAATTTAATTACATTTGTTTAAAGCTCTGAAGCCAACGCACTTTTACACTTTCTTCAGGGTCACATGGTACATGCATTGTTCAATGCTCTGCATTTTAATGAGGGACAAAGATGTGTTGGTACATTTTTTTTTATTAAATTCTTCAGTATACTAGTTTCATCTAAATCTAGTTTTTATTAATATGCCTCTTAACTCTAGTTAACTTTTGTAGCCTATTTTCATTTCATTGTGATTCTTTTTAGTTTTAGTCATTCTGGAAAGAATTCACTACTTCTAATCAATTTTAATATCCATATTTTTACATTTTGACTTTTATTTTCGGTGAATTTTTTGTTTCATCTCGAGATCATTGTAATGTTGAAATGTAAACACAAACTCAGCAATAGGACAGGCAAGAAAGCTTTGGAAAGTCTCCTTCTTCCAGCTAATGCCAAAGTTTTCAGAAAGTGAATGTATTACTAAACAAAATTTTTTTTTGCTACCTCTGCTAACTCTTCTCAACAAGGTAAAGTACTACATCTACATTTAAATCCAATGACAGATTCAATGAGTAATGGAGGTTATCTATAAAATGGAAAACTATAAATGAGACCAACAGAGCTCACATTCAGCAATCGCTGCGAGTAGGGAACTGTATTGACAGCAAGGCGCCAAGGCGCAAGATTTAATTAAAGAATAGGGAAAGAGTACAGAGATTATCTAAAGAGAATCTTGGACATCATTCGTTTTCTCTCAAAGCAAATTCTGGCACTCTGTGGACATCGCTAAGTTAAAGAAGTAGTGGAGGGTCAAAAATGAAAGCAATTTCTTGGATTTGGTGAAACCATTATCCAAGAACAAACCACTCCTGACATACCATGTGCTTCAAACCAAGCTTAGTTCCACACCGAAAGCGTAAATGTCCCCACAAATACAAAACGAGTTTATTGTAATTTTGGACGATTACGAAATCAAATCCTACAGCAAGTGAAACAATTTTTTAAAACTTTATTTTTTGAACAGTAGCCTACACCTGACATGTCAAGGCTGAATTAAACTTCCAAAATTAGTGCAATATTGGCTGCATGAAAAAAAACAGACAAAAAAACGTAGATTCTGTAGAAACACACATATAAGAGCTACGGGTGGATTTTTTTTTCATTGGACCAAATTCTTCTAGAAATTATTATCATTCTTGATGGTATTCATAGCAATATTGACAAAAACAAATTTCCTATGAATAGAAAGAGACATCAACGTTGTCGCAGTTTGTTCAGAAGCCTCCAACTAACGAAACAAGGGTTGTTGAGATCTAGAGTTTTATAAAATGTTAATGTAGGAGTTAGTATGACAAAACTTACATAACTTAGCAATACAAATGTAAAAATTTTTTTTTTACAAAAAATCTAAAACCATTTGCATAAATGAATTAAAAATATGTTAAATAATAATCTCCCTCACTAACGAGCCTCCCATGTTCGTTATTATGAATAGTGAATAGTTGTAAAAGTGGTGTATTTTTATATAAAAAAAATATTTGCATAAGTGATTTAAAAAATTAGATTTTTTCGCTTTCAAAAAAAGAAAAAGTAGCCGTTGCATTAGAACTTTGAATGGTTTAAAATATTATGATGTCGGATTTTCACTATCTTTTCTTGTCTAAAGGGGACAAATTAATAGCGTCTTTTCCCTTTTTGGGGGCCGCTAAAAAAATGTTGATAAAATTATTGATAAATTGCTAGTAAGAATGTACTAAGATTTATTTGTAGTTTCTTTTTTTTAAATAGATTTTTTTCCAAATTAACAATACTTTAACATTAAATGCACAAACCTTTTGGAGAAAAAAAGGACTTTTTGTTTGGGGGGGGGCATCATGAGGACCTGCCGCACCAGGCATCAAATACCCTAGCCACGCCACTGCGTACAGTTTTAAAATGAAACCAAATGAAATTCCCTATTCTCTAAGTGATTCCCACATTTTTTCCTTAACAAAACACTTGGCACACTTTGAGTATTTGGAGGAATACTTTACTTATTTTTTTTTTTGAGGTTAATTAACATGGTGGCCTACTAGTTAATAATTCCAGTAGTTCTTAGAATACCTATTTAGGCCTCGGGGAACACAGTTTGGGAAACACTGCTCTAAATGGTTCATAGTACATTACATTACATCATTCACACGCACCACATCAACAACCTAATCCTAATCCTGGAACAGCTTTGCTAAGCGAAGTGCATTAGGTATCTGGAGAGTGATTTCATTTATTGGCTGTGTACATGTGACTAGTGTACACATTCCATCCTTACAATAGGCCTATTTATTGGCCGTGTACTTGTGACTAGTGTACACATTCCATCCTTACAATAGGCCTATTTATTGGCCGTGTACTTGTGACTAGTGTACACATTCCATCCTTACAATAGGCCTATTTATTGTACGTGTACTTGTGACTAGTGTACACATTCCATCCTTACAATAGGCCTATTTATTGGCCGTGTACTTGTGACTATTGTACACATTCCATCCTTACAATAGGCCTATTTATTGTACGTGTACTTGTGACTAGTGTACACATTCCATCCTTACAATAGGCCTATTTATTGGCCGTGTACTTGTGACTAGTGTACACATTCCATCCTTACAATAGGCCTATTTATTGGCCGTGTACTTGTGACTAGTGTACACATTCCATCCTTACAATATGCCTATTTATTGGCCGTGTACTTGTGACTAGTGTACACATTCCATCCTTACAATAGGCCTATTTATTGTACATGTACTTGTGACTAGTGTACACATTCCATCCTTACAATAGGCCTATTTATTGTACGTGTACTTGTGACTAGTGTACACATTCCATCCTTACAATAGGCCTATTTATTGGCCGTGTACTTGTGACTAGTGTACACATTCCATCCTTACAATAGGCCTATTTATTGTCCGTGTACTTGTGACTAGTGTACACTTTCCATCCTTACAATAGGCCTATTTATTGGCCGTGTACTTAAGACTAGTGTACACATTCCATCCTTACAATAGGCCTATTTATTGGCCGTGTACTTGTGACTAGTGTACACATTCCATCCTTACAATAGGCCTATTTATTGGCCGTGTACTTGTGACTAGTGTACACATTTCATCCTTACAATAGGCCTATTTATTGGCCGTGTACTTGTGACTAGTGTACACATTCCATCCTTACAATAGGCCTATTTATTGGCCGTGTACTTGTGACTAGTGTACACATTCCATCCTTACAATAGGCCTATTTATTGGCCGTCATTTATCATTCAACAAGACGGAAGCGGGCAATGAAATATTACTCTTGGAAACGTGAGGTGTGAAAGGATTTCTTTTCTCAAAGATTTTTATTTTTAGTCAAGTCAGATGATTTTATCTGTAGTCAAGTCAGAAGATTTTATCTGTAGTCAAGTCAGATGATTTTATCTTTAGTCAAGTCTTAAGATTTTATCTTTAGTGAAGTCTTAAGATTTTATCTTTAGTGAAGTCTGAAGATTTTATCTGAAGTCAAGTATTAAGATTTTATCTTTAGTCAAGTCTTAAGATTTTATCTGAAGTCAAGTATTAAGATTTTATCTTAAGCCAAGTCTGAAGATTTTATCTGAAGTCAAGTCTTAAGATTTTATCTGAAGTCAAGTCTTAAGATTTTATCTGAAGTCAAGTCTGAAGATTTTAACTGAAGTCAAGTCTGAAGATTTTATCTGTAGTCAAGTCTGAAGATTTTATCTGAAGTCAAGTTTTAACATTCTTTGATTGCGATGGGTCTAGCTGAGTGCTGGATGTACCTACAGGCAACCTAAACTAGAGCTGAGTGCTGGATGTACCTACAGGCAACCTAAACTAGAGCTGAGTGCTGGATGTACCTACAGGCAACATCAACTAGACCTTAGTGCGCCAACCCAAAAGGGTTCACGGAATAGTTTCAAGCAAAGAAAAAATTGCCTGATATTGTAAACAACAGGAGCGTCGCCAGAAGTGGTGTTTGAATTATAAAGGGCCTCACATCTCTAATAGATTAGGGCCTTATCAAGTGTAAATGCAGTCCTGACGCAAGGAATGAAGAATACATAAGTGGGAAAAATGTTTTGGCTAGATCGAAGTATACAAAACAATAGTGTTATAACACTTAGAAACAACCATTTCAATTTGATAGCAGATAAAATGTGATACACACGAATGTCAAGTCTACTATCAATCAAATTTGACCAAACTTCATAGAGTAACATGTAAATGTTTGAAGGCGGCCCCTTGTAACATACGAATTACAAATTGCTTATCAAAAACAGTGGATTGGTATCACGAATGGTGGAATCCACTATAATACTAGCGGTAAGCTCGCAATTGAAAGTACAAATCCTGCAGTAGAGGCTTTCATTGAAAAGATAATCACAGTTATCCTAATTTGTTTTTATTTTGAATTTTAAGAAACTGAAAGTTATATATCTTTTAGTTTTCTTTTTAAGTTTTTAAAAATAGAAAATCATAGTAATCTTTCTTTTGTTTCTATTTAGATTTTAAGAAAATCTTGGTTATCTTTCTTTTTGCTTCGATTTTGATTTTTTTTCTAAGATCTACTTTGCATTTCGAAGACATTTTTTAAAGCAATAAAATACAGTCAGAAAAAAAGAAAGTGTTTTTGGTCGATAGTATTGAAATGTAAGAGAAATGTAAGAGAATTAAAACTGGAAGACTAAATGAAAGAGATTGATAATACATCTCTTATCCAAAATAAAATACTCTGAAAGACACAAAGATAAAGGTACATTCCTCGTCCCATATACTAGGACAAATTTGTACAAATACTCCTTCTTCCCTAGTGCTATTAGAGCATGGAATGGGTTGCCTGAGCTAGCCAGGAAAACCAGTGACTTGGCAGAATTTAAGTCATTGGTTAATATGCATGACTAAATGCATGACGCGTAGGACGTAATCATCTTCTTTTTTGAAGTAACGTCTGTATTATATAAGATAAGATAAACCGTAAACCGGATACGCCAAAAAGCTAGCTATTTATAAATGTATCTCTAAATGTTTATCTATCTATAAAAAGCATGTCTTCTGCGAATGAAGGTTCCAAACTTCTGGGTTATTTCTAGCAAGTGAGTCTTGGTGTAAGACTAGTTTTATCGGGTTCCGTCAAATTGGGATATTTCCGGGATTAAAAGTGGAATACGATGATGGTAGATAATTAGCAGCACACACAATACACGAAAGAGTAGTTCTTTCTATATCTCACTAAAACAGTGGCTCATACAATTAAATGTAGAGATCATCAAAAGAAACGCTTCAAAGTGTGATCTGCTACTCATTATTTCATTATTTCAGTGGCCAGGTAAAAAAACAACTGAGACAATGACACAAAACCTAGACCTCTAGAGTCTGCTATTTAGAGTGATATGTCGAGCTCAACGAGATACTATTTAGGTTTACACTAGCAGTTGACAGGATTTCTCTCCTATTCCTCACCTGTAGCAGTAGGTATATCAAATATTCACGTTCAATGATAGTATTGGAATTTACAGCAAAGCAAAAAGCTGTCCTTATGAAATCTTAGATTGTAACACACTCCGTCAAAGTAGACAGTTTTCGCATCAACCCAGGCTATCATTAAACTTAAAACCCATCAACCCAGGCTATCATTAAACTTAAAACTTATAGTTAAGTTAACATCCTGTACAATCCTGAGCACACCATAGACTCCCGTCTTACATACGTTGGTTATGAGTACATACGTTTTGTAAATATTGTTGCAACTCTAGGGTAGGCACTCAACGTAAAGGCATGCAACTCAACACAGTTTAACAGGAAATAATAGTTGTGTTTATTCACGAGGGTAAACAAATAACATCCTTCAGCTTCCTCAGAGTCTTATTACTAAGTGTACCAGTCCTTAGCTCCTTAACCCGAATGTGGACCAACGACAGCCTTCCCCGCTTCGCTCCAGGTCCCTACTACAACCTTCAGGCTGCACAAAAGTTGGCCTTTTAGCTTCCCAAACATTCAGACTCTTCATAATCCCTGATGCACTGTTCTTCTCTCCATTCTAGCGTCTTCCTGTTTACGTTCACTAGTGCGCACCTCAAGCACTGGTGCAAGGCAGGGTTACAACAATATTAATAAAAATACAGTTTAATTCTTACTTATTCATATCCTTTAGAGATGATGTCACAAAATATGTAGTAAGCAACTGGTTCTGCGTGAGTATACTGCTGTCATTCTTAATACCCGGGTCTTGAAGACAAAGCCGAACACATCAGGGGTGGACAACTCTTTTCGGCCTTTTTAAATTTCCGACTCACGGGCCGCACGATTCAGTCCTACGAGGTCGATCCTCTACAGCATGAACTGTGGACAGCATCGTGTCAAGGGCTGGATATAGCCCACAGGTCGTAGTTATGGCCATCACTGCTTAAAGTTAATGTGCTCTGTATACAAAACAATGTGGTTTATAAAGTAGTTAGCAAGAACCCGTCAAAAGACGGACTGCTCAGAATACAATGTAACGTTTTATCTGGACTCTCTTTAAAAAGCAGTGAGGCTAAGTGGTCAAACGTTTGGCTTCCTACTCGAGAAGTTCAGGTGAACTGTGTGTTTGTGATGAGCTAGTGTATATATTCAAATATCCTACAGCAGAAACTAAAGGTGATCAACAGATGAACTGACTTGAGAGCATTGCCCTTACCTAGGACTACGCCTCGAGTACTGTTCAATGTTCCCTAATGTTCCCTAATGTTCCCTAATGACACTCTCTTCATGGCTTCGAAAAGCTGAAGGAAAAAGTGGGTGGGTGGAAGTCGGCGCATTCACGAAACTGGCAGAGAAGTTGATAGAATGTAACGCGAATGTCGTGGGTTCGATCCCCCTTACAAACAATTTGTTTTTCCAAAAACGATCCGATATGATCCTTTCTTATCAAATCCGTAACAATTTTATTTGAACATAAAGCTGGACTTGGTTTTTTAAAGAAAAAAATATATTTTCGAAAAATGAATGCTGCGTTTCGCGACATGCTCGGTTGGAATTAAAGGTAATAACTATGCAGTAAAGGTTTTCATTAAGAAACAAAACAAAACAAAAATCATCCTTCATGTAAAATCAAACATTTGATCGAGTCCATGCTAAGTAAATCTCACACACTGTGGAAGGTAATATACACTAGAAGTTGGCAGGAGCAAACTTAAAGTTGGCAGGAACAAACTAAAAGTTGGCAGGAACAAACTAAAAGTTGGCAGGGGAACAAACTAAAAGTTGGCAGGAACAAACTAAAAGTTGGCAGGAACAAACTAGATGTATCACTTGAGTCTGTGACGTCTCTATTACTTCCAAGTCAATTCAATTGTTGAACTCGTGTATGTAAAGTTCTTGTCATTGAAATCAAATGATTCTTTTATTTTATTGCAAAGTAGTAGCTCTGGCTTTGTAAACACTAGCATTTCAAACGTGTAAGAAAAAGATTCTACAGATATTTGGTATTTTCCATATTCTGTAAATGGGCTATTTGAAAAACAAATTTTGCAAACTAAAATCAATTTCTATTTGACAAGTGACAGCCAGGAGACTGACCGGGACAACATACCTCTGGGTAAGACAAGCTAAGAGTCTGGTATGAATTACTTCATAAGAAAACACCAGAGAATTGTTCAACTCTTAAGTGTCGTGATCGTTTGTTGATATAACATTATCAATACTATCAGTGAATGGTTTAGTGATACAATACTATCAGTGAATGGTTTAGTGATACAATACTATCAGTGAATGGTTTAGTGATACAATACTATCAGTGAATGGTTTAGTGATACAATACTAGATACAATACTCTACATACTTACACAATACTATATATGCTTACGCAATACTATATATGCTTACGCAATACTATATATGCTTACACAATATTCTACATACACAATATTCTACATAATATGTTTTAACAGGACTTTCACGTTCTTGGAATTTCCGAATGCAAGACTTTTCTGACTGGAGAGTTGAATCAATTAATGTTCAGGAACACTGTCTTCTAAGTCTAGATCTGAATGCGTATCATTGGACTAGTAGGACGTGCACTAGATCTATACATTCGCTTAACCAGGAGTCTTTCTCTGCGAGAAGGGGGGCGGGGTAAGAAAAATGTTGTTCATTCATTAATTTTTAAAAGAAAAACAATCACTTCTACGTATAGATCTAGACGTAGTCCATAATTAGATTTACATAAAAATATAAGCAAAGCTTAGATAATCTATTGATAAACCTAAAGCAACTTTATATTTTATAAACAGTTTATTTAAATTGAATAATCCCAATGATATAGATCCAGGGATTTTAGGCCTTTAAATCTAGACGTAGGAGACAATGTGAAAAATTGTCCTGAACAGTGAACATTAATGTATTAAAAACGATTGAATCAATAAAGCCTTACATTTGGAAATTCACGAACGTATGGTCCTTTCAAGCAGGCGATAGTCCTTTCAAAACCAATGTTGGCCCTAGATCTAAGTCTAGTACTCAAGCCTAATTTACATTTATTTATTTTTTACTCTGAAAAATGATAGCTAGAGTTTTCCCCGTGCAGACAACGAGCTAGTAATTCTTGTCTCAGCAACATACATCCACTGTTACATTTCTAGGAAATTCGTTACAGTCGTTTTTGAGATAAGCTTTTTCTAGGTTTCTGAAGGTTCCATGAAGTTATGACTTGAATGGAGGTATTGTAAAAAATAGAGTAAATAGAATGTGCGCAAAAATGGAAAATAATAAAATCTGAAAAAAAAAAAAATCTAAATAAAAATTAAAGAAATATCGGAGGAAAAATACGATTTTTTTTTAACAGAACAATGGATCGGATGAAACTTTAGGAATTACAAAGTATTTGTTGAAAATTCCCATCACAGTGTAACTTTAACAAATCTTCTGATCCCTTCCCGCCCACCTCATGTAACAAATTTCTATACCCCCCCCCCCTTTTCCCTCCTTTAGTCGTTACGTACTATAGGAACGTTCCCCAAGGTAATGTCGGGGAAACACCGCCTTCACTGCGAACCGCCAGTCTAAGGTCAAAGACCTAGCCCCCCCCCCCCCCCCCCCCGAATGACATTTACCGTTATGCGATGAGTTAAGTGGATGAACCTTCTTTCAATCTCGGATTCATGTGGTCACGTGGTTATCTTTCCGTCGATCATTTTTTCTCTCGCTTAGCTACTGAACTCCAAAAGTTTTAAGTCGCTTGTCACGAGAATAATGGGGCCAGTGCGAAGTGACGCTGAACTTGTTCGCAAAGACAAGTGACGCTGAACTTGTTCACAGTGAGAAGTGACGCTGAACTTGTTCACAATGAGAAGTGACGCTGAACTTGTTCACAGTGAGAAGTGACGCTGAACTTGTTCACAGTGAGAAGTACCATGACGCTGAACTTGTTCACAGTGAGAAGTACCATGACGCTGAACTTGTTCACAGTGAGAAGTACCATGACGCTGAACTTGTTCACAGTGAGAAGTGACGCTGAACTTGTTCACAGTGAGAAGTACCAGGACGCTGAACTTGTTTACAGTGAGAAGTACCATGACACTGAACTTGTTCACAGTGAGAAGTACCACGACGCTGAACTTGTTCACAGTGACAAGTGACGCTGAACTTGTTCACAGTGTGAAGTAACATGACGCTGAACTTGTTCACAGTGAGAAGTACCATGACGCTGAACTTGTTCACAGTGAGAAGTGACGCTGAACTTGTTCACAGTGAGAAGTACCAGGACGCTGAACTTGTTCACAGTGAGAAATACTATGACGCTGAACTTGTTTACAGTGAGAAGTATCATGACACTGAACTTGTTCACAGTGAGAAGTGACGCTGAACTTGTTCACAGTGAGAAGAACCATGACGCTAAACTTGTTCACAGTGAGAAGTACCATGACGCTGAACTTGTTTACAGTGAGAAGTACCATGACACTGAACTTGTTCACAGTGAGAAGTACCATGACGCTGAATTTGTTCACAGTGACAAGTGACGCTGAACTTGTTCACAGTGAGAAGTAACATGACGCTGAACTTGTTCACAGTGACAAGTGACGCTAAACTTGTTCACAG
The DNA here is from genome assembly GCF_947242115.1 of Biomphalaria glabrata. NCBI lineage: Eukaryota > Metazoa > Mollusca > Gastropoda > Planorbidae > Biomphalaria > Biomphalaria glabrata. Next base: position 34,463,207 of record NC_074712.1, on the reverse strand, counting down.
TGACAAGTGACGCTGAACTTGTTCACAGTGAGAAGTACCATGACGCTGAACTTGTTCACAGTGAGAAGTACCATGACGCTGAACTTGTTTACAGTGAGAAGTACCATGACACTGAACTTGTTCACAGTGAGAAGTACCATGACGCTGAATTTGTTCACAGTGACAAGTGACGCTGAACTTGTTCAAAGTGAGAAGTAACATGACGCTGAACTTGTTCACAGTGAGAAGTACCATGACGCTGAACTTGTTCACAGTGAGAAGTAACATGACGCTGAACTTGTTCACAGTGAGAAGTACCATGACGCTGAACTTGTTCACAGTGAGAAGTAACATGACGCTGAACTTGTTCACAGTGAGAAGTACCATGACGCTGAACTTGTTCACAGTGAGAAGTACCATGACGCTGAATCTGTTCACAGTGAGAAGTACCATGACGCTGAATCTGTTCACAGTGAGAAGTACCATGACGCTGAATCTGTTCATAGTGAGAAGTACCATGACGCTGAACTTGTTCACAGTGAGAAGTACCATGACGCTGAACTTATTCACAGTGAGAAGTACCATGACGCTGAACTTATTCACAGTGAGAAGTACCATGACGCTGAACTTGTTCACAGTGAGAAGTACCATGACACTGAACTTGTTCACAGTGAGAAGTACCATGACGCTGAACTTAATCACAGTGAGAAGTACCATGACGCTGAACTTGTTCACAGTGAGAAGTACCATGACGCTGAATCTGTTCACAGTGAGAAGTACCATGACGCTGAATCTGTTCATAGTGAGAAGTACCATGACGCTGAACTTGTTCACAGTGAAAAGTAACATGACGCTGAACTTGTTCACAGTGAGAAGTAACATGACGCTGAACTTGTTCACAGTGAGAAGTACCATGACGCTGAACTTGTTCACAGTGAGAAGTACCATGACGCTGAACTTGTTCACAGTGACAAGTGACGCTAAACTTGTTCACAGTGACAAGTGACGCTGAACTTGTTCACAGTGAGAAGTACCATGACGCTGAACTTGTTCACAGTGAGAAGTACCATGACGCTGAACTTGTTTACAGTGAGAAGTACCATGACACTGAACTTGTTCACAGTGAGAAGTACCATGACGCTGAATTTGTTCACAGTGACAAGTGACGCTGAACTTGTTCAAAGTGAGAAGTAACATGACGCTGAACTTGTTCACAATGAGAAGTACCATGACGCTGAACTTGTTCACAGTGAGAAGTAACATGACGCTGAACTTGTTCACAGTGAGAAGTACCATGACGCTGAACTTGTTCACAGTGAGAAGTGACGCTGAACTTGTTCACAGTAAGAAGAACCATGACGCTGAACTTGTTCACAGTGAGAAGTGACGCTGAACTTGTTCACAGTAAGAAGAACCATGACGCTGAACTTGTTCACAGTGAGAAGTGACGCTGAACTTGTTCACAGTAAGAAGAACCATGACGCTGAACTTGTTTAATTGAATGTATTGAGCTCAATAAATGCAACGAGGAACAAACTGACATCATTAAAGGGTTTAACATTCCTAGTTAATAGGTCTATTTGGTACGTCTAGTGAACAGACCTCTACTTAGAAGATCTAATTAGTAAGTTGACATTAACAGATGCTATCTTAGAAGTGATCTTTTAACTTACAAAATTTTTAATCCAATGAGATATACGGTGCATAACAGACTCAGTGAATAGTAGCAACTCTAGAACAGTTTTGGAAAAAAAAAATTGAGTCCGTGGCATAGGTTATAGCATAGGTAATATTTTCTTATACTCTGGAGATCAAGAGGTACATCAGGTCGTCATGGACAAAACCCAAGCATATTTTATCAGTCCTATAATTATAGGGGACAAATGTCTGTTGACGCTTTGAAACAACATTGATACAATGACCTGTATTCATTCCTTACTGACCTGTATTCACAGACTTTGACCTGAATTAGTCCACTTGGACAGTATTTCTCCACTCTGGCCTGTACTCCTTCAATCTGGCCTGTATTCATCCACAATGACCTGTATTCGTCCTTACTGGCCTGTATTCATCCACTTGGACCTGAATGCCTCATTTAATGATGCTAGTAGTCAGAAGAGTACTCAAAGCTTAACTCGCAAGATTCTAGATTCAAACCCTACGACCTCTGGTTCAGCACACCAGTTGTTTACATTTCCATCCCTTCATCTAAATCATCCTATTCTACATAAATACCCGATAATTCAGCAACATAGTCACGTGGTGCTGGCAGGCGACCGACAATATATACATATATATTTATTTTTTTCATCACGCTAATTTATTACTTTATTAAAACTTGATACGTAAAACATGTTACGCTTGTAGCAAGTGAAACATTTCCAGTTTGATTTGATGCATTGTCATTTAAATTAAAGATTTATAACTTTAAAAAGTCGACAAGTAATTAAAATATTTAAAATGAAAGATAGAAAGAGAAAATATCCCAGCTATCACGTTATTTACTAGAAGACTAGAATGCAATGGCTTACTGTGACAAGGAAAAAATATACACCAACGCTTATTGAAGATATGAAATAGTAATACAAATCAAAGATTCACTACAAACTTCATTACAATGAGAGGAAACCAAGAGAAGAATGGACAAGAGGAGAAACCACACACACACACAATAAATGGAGACCAAAACTTTGGCGAGGTCATCCTAGCATAAGTATGTACAATTCCCACCCTCACCCATCCCTCAGTCGGTTTCAACGTTGGGTCACCACACATGATCTGTCGACTGTCTTTCTCCATTCCTCATTTCTCAATCTGGGGTTTTAATTTTTCCATAGTCCAAAGTTGCTCTCAGCTTAAAAAAACAAAACAAAAACAGACTCGCCTTCCATTGTTCTCTTGTTGTGTGCTCCTCAGATCAAACTCCCTAGACCTTCTTTTGGTTCAATTATTGTGACTACTGAGATCTTATATAATACAGACGTTACTTCAAAAAAGAAGATGATTACGTCCTACGCGTCATGCATTTAGTCATGCATATTAACCAATGACTTAAATTCTGCCAAGTCACTGGTTTTCCTGGCTAGCTCAGGCAACCCATTCCATGCTCTAATAGCACTAGGGAAGAAGGAGTATTTGTACAAATTTGTCCTAGCATATGGGACGAGGAATGTGCCTTAGAGGACAAAGTGAGTTTGTTGGGAGTGTGTGTGTGTAGGTAGATGATTGCGAGCACGTAAATATGATACTTACATCACTCGGTGTGTGTGTGTGTGTGTGTGAGAGAGAGAGAAAAAGTCGCCTACAATTAAAAATATATTTGGTTCAGGACTAGACAACATCAAAACAATCACAACGCCATGATGTTGAACTAAGGTGTGTAGTGTCTGCTAGAGTATGTACCTAGGAGAACGCGTGAAGGGCAAAAAAGTGAATCTCTTTAACACCCCACATGTGTATGGAAGCAATATGTGATTCTTTGTAAATAGTTCGCTGCCTAGACCTTAGTACACGAGAATAATCGCGGAGATTAGTTTCCTTTTTGTATCATATCTTTTCATTTCTCTTCCATATTTCTCTTCAGTGACTATCTTTTAAACGTTGGAGTATGACACAATAAGACACTCGAGTAGAACTAAGTCACGATTTCCTATCACATGACAATATCTAGTTCCGTCCATGCCCACAGCAACAGTTCAAACAGTTTTAGTGGCAGTATTGAAATCTACCTTTTTTTTTTAGCGGCCCCCGAAAGGGGAAAAGACGCTATTAGTTTTGTGTGACCTGTCTGTCCGTCTTTCGGTCCGTCCGTCCCGATTTTCATTTTCTCTTCTAGTTTCTGAGATCTAAACGAGACGGACGGACAGACAGGCCACACAAAACTAATAGCGTCTTTTCCCCTTTCGGGGGCCGATAATAAGTAGTTTTTCATATTTATTGCATGAACTGCAGAATGCCCACGGATTAATGGAAGACAAAACTAAAGGAATTATTTTTTTTTTTTTTACGAAATGTTTTTTTTTTTTTTTTACTGAGGCTGATTGACCCATTGCAAAACAATTAGATCAATTAGATACTCATTATAAGACATCAGTTAGGCCAGGTTCACATCTAACTTCACATTCACTTTCACCTATCCCTTGGTCTGCTGGGGCACCACACAGGATCTGTCAACATTCTTTCTCCATTCTTCTCTGCCATTTGCCTTAGATAGAATTTCATTATGATATTCTTTCTGAAAATATTGAAGCCTGACATTTTACATGCCTGGGTGGACCACTTCTGATAGAATTGAATACCGATATTCTTCTGAAAATATTGAAACCTGCCTTTTTTCTTGTCTGGGTGGACCACTTCGGGAGACGATTTTGAGTTTGTGTTTCCACATAAACTGTCTTTAAGTGTTTTGAGATCAAGCATTTTGGTTGGGTCGGAAGTACTTTTAAGTCAGAGCTAATATAAGTTTAAAGGTAGAGCTAATCTAAGTTTAGATGCAGAACTAATATAAGTTTAGATGCAGAACTAATCTAAGTTTAGATGCAGAACTAATATAAGTTTAGAGGCAGAACTAATATAAGTTTAAAGGCAGAGCTAATATAAGTTTAAAGGTAGAACTAATGTAAGTTTAAAGGTAGAACTAATATAAGTTTAGATGCAGAACTAGTATAAGTTTAGATGCAGAACTAATATAAGTTTAGATGCAGAACTAATATAAGTTTAGATGCAGAACAAATATAAGTTTAGAGGCAGAACTAATATAAGTTTAGATGCAGAACAAATATAAGTTTAGAGGCAGAACTAATATAAGTTTAAAGGTAGAGCTAATATAAGTTTAGAGGTAGAACTTGAATTAACTATGTCCGATCGAAATACTTTCTGACAAGACGAGAAAAACTTCCTAACAACTTCACAAGTTTCCCAATTTCAAACGCCAATAAATCTACAACTAACTGAGAGAATTAACTCAACAGGCTCATGGATAAGTTTAATCAAAGCTGGAGAAAGTAGAAAATCTTTAACTGGCTTCATAGGAAAGATTCATCCACAATTCCTAAATTCAGTTTAACAGGTATCTATGCTTGAGCGGATTTCGAGCTCACTAACAATGGATGAATAAGTCTAGCGCTTTACAAACCTGATATCAATATGTGAGTCCGGGACATACAATTTAGCACGCATCCACTCTACTGCTCAGGTCGTTCTGTTACTTAAGATTGTAAAACTGAATGTACATTGAAATAACCACAGGGACAGAAAACATTTTCTGCGCTGTTTTTTTTTAACGAACTCCTGGTCGAGTCCTATGCCGCTCTTCTCTGAAGTCAAATATAAAAAGTAGACGGACTCGATGAGATTGACTTTTCCAATGTAAACAAATCTAATTAGTATTTATAATTAATGAGATATTTGTATCTTATACCATCTACATTGCTAGTCCATAGTGTGCCACTAAATAGCCACTATCTAATGACACTCATATCTAGACCAATTACGACAGAAAAAAAGCATCTGGTGTAACTTTAAATCAGTGCGATCATTGTTACCTCAGGACGCCCACTTGTCACACGGGGAACTATTCCCCCCCCCCCAACCCCACACATGTCCTCTAAGGGTGGTGGATAAAAACACCGAATAATCACCACCAACAAACAGTCAGGATTAGGTTAAATGTCAAAAACAAGAAATGTCGACAATTTCAATCGCTAAAACAAACAATAACAAAGACACGAATCTAACATTTCCTATAACTTTCCGAAATCCGAGTTTCCCCTATCTTCCACCCATTAGTGAAGAAATAGTGTTGTATACACTTTAGACTTCACTGATTCGTAATAGTGATACGAAATAGATATCTGGACAATACTCTTTTACATAGATCAACAAGGATTCTCAATTTTGTAGGAAATTCTAAACCACATTCAGACGACATACAAAAAGTAGCCCTTGTACTTTTGTGATTGCTCGACTGCAATATAGTGTACATTTTCCCTTCTAAATACGAACTCCATTCTAATGTGACAAGACTTCCTAGAGTTGAGATACAGCGAATTAAACTGACATAGGAGAGCTTCAGAACGACTCCAATTACGAAGTCTAACCCTATCTAGCGTAGAAGGAAAGGGAGACAAGACGAAGATATGTTTAATTACCGCGAACTCCGGTGACGAGATCAGCCACTCATATTTCTTTCAATATCCAGTTGTACAGGTCATTGTGATCTGATAAGTATAGTAGATGTACGAGGTGTACACATATGGTTAGTGTTCAGTCAAGTAGACTAGATGTACGTGGTGTACACATATGGTTAGTGTTCAGTCAAGTAGACTAGATGTACGTGGTGTACACATATGGTTAGTGTTCAGTCAAGTAGATTAGATGTACGTGGTGTACACATATGGTTAGTGTTCAGCCAAGTAGATTAGATGTACGTGGTGTACACATATGGTTAGTGTTCAGTCAAGTAGATTAGATGTACGTGGTGTACACATATGGTTAATGTTCAGTCAAGTAGATAAGATGTACGTGGTGTACACATATGGTTAGTGCTCAGTCAAGTAGACTAGATGTAAGTGGTGTACACATATGGTTAGTGTTCAGTCAAGTACATTAGATGTATGTGGTGTACACATATGGTTAGTGCTCAGTCAAGTAGATTAGATGTACGTGGTGTACACATATGGTTAGTGCTCCGTCAAGTAGATTAGATGTACGTGGTGTACACATATGGTTAGTGCTCAGTCAAGTAGATTAGATGTACGTGGTGTACACATATGGTTAGTGCTCAGTCAAGTAGATTAGATGTACATGGTGTACACATATGGTTAGTGCTCAGTCAAGTAGATAAGATGTACGTGGTGTACACATATGGTTAGTGCTCAGTCAAGTAGACTAGATGTAAGTGGTGTACACATATGGTTAGTGTTCAGTCAAGTACATTAGATGTATGTGGTGTACACATATGGTTAGTGCTCAGTCAAGTAGATTAGATGTACGTGGTGTACACATATGGTTAGTGCTCCGTCAAGTAGATTAGATGTACGTGGTGTACACATATGGTTAGTGCTCAGTCAAGTAGATTAGATGTACGTGGTGTACACATATGGTTAGTGCTCAGTCAAGTAGATTAGATGTACATGGTGTACACATATGGTTAGTGCTCAGTCAAGTAGACTAGATGTAAGTGGTGTACACATATGGTTAGTGTTCAGTCAAGTAGATTAGATGTACGTGGTGTACACATATGGTTAGTGCTCAGTCAAGTAGATTAGATGTACGTGGTGTACACATATGGTTAGTGCTCCGTCAAAGAGATAAGATGTACGTGGTGTACACATATGGTTAGTGGTCAGTCAAGTAGATTAGATGTACGTGGTGTACACATATGGTTAGTGCTCCGTCAAGTAGATTAGATGTACATGGTGTACACATATGGTTAGTGCTCAGTAAAGTAGATTAGATGTACAAGGTGTACACATATGGTTGGTGCTCAGTCAAGTAGACTAGATGTACGTGGTGTACACATATGGTTAGTGCTCAGTCAAGTAGATTAGATGTACGAGGTGTACACATATGGTTAGTGTTCAGTCAAGTAGATTAGATGTACGTGGTGTACACATATGGTTAGTGTTCAGTCAAGTAGACTAGATGTACGAGATGTACACATATGGTTAGTGCTCCGTCAAGAAGTTTAGATGTACGTGGTGTACACATATGGTTAGTGCTCAGTCAAGTAGATTAGATGTACGTCGTGTACACATATGGTTAGTGTTCAGTCAAGTAGATTAGATGTACGTGGTGTACACATATGGTTAGTGTTCAGTCAAGTAGACTAGATGTACGAGGTGTACACATATGGTTAGTGCTCAGTCAAGTAGACTAGATGTACGAGGTGTACACATATGGTTAGTGCTCAGTCAAGTAGATTAGATGTACGTGGTGTACCCATATGGTTAGTGCTCAGTCAAGTAGATTAGATGTACGAGGTGTACACATATGGTTAGTGCTCAGTCAAGTAGATTAGATGTACGTGGTGTACACATATGGTTAGTGCTCAGTCAAGTAGATTAGATGTACGAGGTGTACACATATGGTTAGTGTTCAGTCAAGTAGACTAGATGTACGAGGTGTACACATATGGTTAGTGCTCCGTCAAGTAGATTAGATGTACGAGGTGTACACATATGATTAGTGTTCAGTCAAGTAGATTAGATGTAAGTGGTGTACACATATGGTTAGTGCTCAGTCAAGTAGATTAGATGTACGAGGTGTACACATATGGTTAGTGCTCAGTCAAGTAGACTAGATGTACGAGGTGTACACATATGGTTAGTGTTCAGTCAAGTAGATTAGATGTACGTGGTGTACACATATGGTTAGTGCTCTGTCAAGTAGATTAGATGTACGTGGTGTACACATATGGTTAGTGCTCAGTCAAGTAGATTAGATGTACGTGGTGTACACATATGGTTAGTGCTCCGTCAAGTAGATTAGATGTACGTGGTGTACACATATGGTTAGTGCTCCGTCAAGTAGATTAGATGTAAGTGGTGTACACATATGGTTAGTGCTCAGTCAAGTAGATTAGATGTACGTGGTGTACACATATGGTTAGTGTTCAGTCAAGTAGATTAGATGTACGTGGTGTACACATATGGTTAGTGCTCCGTCAAGTAGATTAGATGTACGTGGTGTACACATATGGTTAGTGCTCCGTCAAGTAGATTAGATGTACGTGGTGTACACATATGGTTAGTGCTCAGTCAAGTAGATTACATGTACGTGGTGTACACATATGGTTAGTGTTCAGTCAAGTAGATTAGATGTACGAGGTGTACACATATGGTTAGTGCTCCGTCAAGTAGATTAGATGTACGTGGTGTACACATATGGTTAGTGCTCAGTCAAGTAGATTAGATGTACGTGGTGTACACATATGGTTAGTGTTCAGTCAAGTAGATTAGATGTACGAGGTGTACACATATGGTTAGTGTTCAGTCAAGTAGATTAGATGTACGTGGTGTACACATATGGTTAGTGCTCAGTCAAGTAGATTAGATGTACGTGGTGTACACATATGGTTAGTGCTCAGTCAAGTAGATTAGATGTACGTGGTGTACAAATATGGTTAGTGCTCCGTCAAGTAGATTAGATGTACGTGGTGTACACATATGGTTAGTGCTCCGTCAAGTAGATTAGATGTAAGTGGTGTACACATATGGTTAGTGCTCAGTCAAGTAGATTAGATGTACGTGGTGTACACATATGGTTAGTGTTCAGTCAAGTAGATTAGATGTACGTGGTGTACACATATGGTTAGTGCTCCGTCAAGTAGATTAGATGTACGTGGTGTACACATATGGTTAGTGCTCCGTCAAGTAGATTAGATGTACGTGGTGTACACATATGGTTAGTGCTCCGTCAAGTAGATTAGATGTACGTGGTGTACACATATGGTTAGTGCTCCGTCAAGTAGATTAGATGTACGTGGTGTACACATATGGTTAGTGCTCAGTCAAGTAGATTAGATGTACGTGGTGTACACATATGGTTAGTGTTCAGTCAAGTAGACTAGATGTAAGTTGTGTACACATATGGTTAGTGTTCAGTCAAGTAGATTAGATGTACGTGGTGTACACATATGGTTAGTGCTCAGTCAAGTAGATTAGATGTACGTGGTGTACACATATGGTTAGTGCTCCGTCAAGTAGATTAGATGTACGTGGTGTACACATATGGTTAGTGCTCAGTCAAGTAGATTAGATGTACGTGGTGTACACATATGGTTAGTGTTCAGTCAAGTAGATTAGATGTACGTGGTGTACACATATGGTTAGTGCTCCGTCAAGTAGATTAGATGTACGTGGTGTACACATATGGTTAGTGCTCAGTCAAGTAGATTACATGTACGTGGTGTACACATATGGTTAGTGTTCAGTCAAGTAGATTAGATGTACGTGGTGTACACATATGGTTAGTGCTCCGTCAAGTAGATTAGATGTACGTGGTGTACACATATGGTTAGTGCTCAGTCAAGTAGATTAGATGTACGTGGTGTACACATATGGTTAGTGCTCCGTCAAGTAGATTAGATGTACGTGGTGTACACATATGGTTAGTGTTCAGTCAAGTAGATTAGATGTACGTGGTGTACACATATGGTTAGTGCTCCGTCAAGTAGATTAGATGTACGTGGTGTACACATATGGTTAGTGCTCCGTCAAGTAGATTAGATGTACGTGGTGTACACATATGGTTAGTGCTCAGTCAAGTAGATTACATGTACGTGGTGTACACATATGGTTAGTGTTCAGTCAAGTAGATTAGATGTACGAGGTGTACACATATGGTTAGTGCTCCGTCAAGTAGATTAGATGTACGTGGTGTACACATATGGTTAGTGCTCAGTCAAGTAGATTAGATGTACGTGGTGTACACATATGGTTAGTGTTCAGTCAAGTAGATTAGATGTACGAGGTGTACACATATGGTTAGTGTTCAGTCAAGTAGATTAGATGTACGTGGTGTACACATATGGTTAGTGCTCAGTCAAGTAGATTAGATGTACGTGGTGTACACATATGGTTAGTGCTCAGTCAAGTAGATTAGATGTACGTGGTGTACACATATGGTTAGTGCTCCGTCAAGTAGATTAGATGTACGTGGTGTACACATATGGTTAGTGCTCCGTCAAGTAGATTAGATGTAAGTGGTGTACACATATGGTTAGTGCTCAGTCAAGTAGATTAGATGTACGTGGTGTACACATATGGTTAGTGTTCAGTCAAGTAGATTAGATGTACGTGGTGTACACATATGGTTAGTGCTCCGTCAAGTAGATTAGATGTACGTGGTGTACACATATGGTTAGTGCTCCGTCAAGTAGATTAGATGTACGTGGTGTACACATATGGTTAGTGCTCCGTCAAGTAGATTAGATGTACGTGGTGTACACATATGGTTAGTGCTCCGTCAAGTAGATTAGATGTACGTGGTGTACACATATGGTTAGTGCTCAGTCAAGTAGATTAGATGTACGTGGTGTACACATATGGTTAGTGTTCAGTCAAGTAGACTAGATGTAAGTGGTGTACACATATGGTTAGTGTTCAGTCAAGTAGATTAGATGTACGTGGTGTACACATATGGTTAGTGCTCAGTCAAGTAGATTAGATGTACGTGGTGTACACATATTGTTAGTGCTCAGTCAAGTAGACTAGATGTACGTGGTGTACACATATGGTTAGTGTTCAGTCAAGTAGATTAGATGTACGTGGTGTACACATATGGTTAGTGCTCAGTCAAGTAGATTAGATGTACGTGGTGTACACATATGGTTAGTGTTCAGTCAAGTAGACTAGATGTAAATGGTGTACACATATGGTTAGTGCTCAGTCAAGTAGATTAGATGTACGTGGTGTACACATATGGTTAGTGTTCAGTCAAGTAGACTAGATGTACGTGGTGTACACATATGGTTAGTGCTCAGTCAAGTAGATTAGATGTACGTGGTGTACACATATGGTTAGTGTTCAGTCAAGTAGATTAGATGTACGTGGTGTACACATATGGTTAGTGCTCAGTCAAGTAGATTAGATGTACGTGGTGTACACATATGGTTAGTGTTCAGTCAAGTAGACTAGATGTAAGTGGTGTACACATATGGTTAGTGTTCAGTCAAGTAGATTAGATGTACGTGGTGTACACATATGGTTAGTGTTCAGTCAAGTAGACTAGATGTACGTGGTGTACACATATGGTTAGTGCTCAGTCAAGTAGATTAGATGTACGTGGTGTACACATATGGTTAGTGCTCAGTCAAGTAGATTAGATGTACGTGGTGTACACATATGGTTAGTGCTCCGTCAAGTAGATTAGATGTACGTGGTGTACACATATGGTTAGTGTTCAGTCAAGTAGACTAGATGTAAGTGGTGTACACATATGGTTAGTGTTCAGTCAAGTAGATTAGATGTACGTGGTGTACACATATGGTTAGTGCTCAGTCAAGTAGATTAGATGTACGTGGTGTACACATATGGTTAGTGCTCAGTCAAGTAGACTAGATGTACGTGGTGTACACATATGGTTAGTGTTCAGTCAAGTAGATTAGATGTACGTGGTGTACACATATGGTTAGTGCTCAGTCAAGTAGATTAGATGTACGTGGTGTACACATATGGTTAGTGTTCAGTCAAGTAGACTAGATGTAAGTGGTGTACACATATGGTTAGTGCTCAGTCAAGTAGATTAGATGTACGTGGTGTACACATATGGTTAGTGTTCAGTCAAGTAGACTAGATGTACGTGGTGTACACATATGGTTAGTGCTCAGTCAAGTAGATTAGATGTACGTGGTGTACACATATGGTTAGTGTTCAGTCAAGTAGATTAGATGTACGTGGTGTACACATATGGTTAGTGCTCAGTCAAGTAGATTAGATGTACGTGGTGTACACATATGGTTAGTGCTCAGTCAAGTAGACTAGATGTAAGTGGTGTACACATATGGTTAGTGTTCAGTCAAGTAGATTAGATGTACGTGGTGTACACATATGGTTAGTGTTCAGTCAAGTAGACTAGATGTACGTGGTGTACACATATGGTTAGTGCTCAGTCAAGTAGATTAGATGTACGTGGTGTACACAATAGTACACATATGGTTAGTGCTCAGTCAAGTAGATTAGATGTACGTGGTGTACACATATGGGATGGCTACTGTTCCCTCACACTAATACACACATTATCAAATCCAATGGCAATATTTCCCTAAAACATTCAATCTTCTCATTCTAGGGTGTTTACAACAACTACTGGCTGGTAAGAAGCTCATTCAAAAAGCAAAGAAACGTAACAGTGAACTGGTTCACTTATGTAAAGTTCACTTATATAAAGCTCACTTATGTAATGTGCTCAAACCGAGTTAGTTGTTTTTTCAGTCTACTAGCAGTGGTGGGGAAAAAAAAAGAGAATTCGAAGTATCAATGTCGTTTTGTTGGTATTTTATTGCTAAGTAATATAAAGTATCAATGTCGTTTTGTTGGTATTTTATTGCTAAGTAATTTTTAAAATTTTATTTTGGTAAAAGCTATTTTACTAACATTTTTTGATAACTGATATTTAATACATTGAACAAACATATTTTTAAGAGATGTGGTGACTGAATGGTGAACGCTTGACTTCCTTACATAGTGAGTCTGGAATCTTGGTGAAGACTGGGATTTTCAATTTCAGGATTTTAAGAATGTACCAAACTCCAAATGGGTACCTGACATTAGTTGGGGAAGTCAATACGTTCTGTTTGCTACATGGCACCCTCGTGGGCGACAGACAATCCTAGAAACAATATTAATTCATACTCCCTTATCACAGACAATCCTAGAAAGAGTATTAATTCATACTTTCTAATCACAGACAATCCCAGAAACAATATTAATCCATACTCTCTCTAATCGCAGACAATGTTAGAAACAATTCTCATTATCTGTGCCTTGACTTTCGTCATAGTGGTGCTGTGACAGTTCGCGTAACCAAATCCCTTCACGTTTGCAGGTCAATACTCACTCCTATTCTCTAATCCACAGCTAAAGAAGGGAAACAACATTCATTTCAATTCTTCCATCCGCAGCTAACGGCACCCAAACAGTAATTTGGTGACCATGACGAACAGCTGCGTCTACTTTCTGGTCGTCTGCCTTGCCTTACTTCACATGAGCCAAGCCCAGAACTACCACTTCAGTAACGGCTGGTACGCTGGGAGGAAGAGGTCGGCACCCACTTACCCCAGTCAGTCTCCTATCTTTGACAGCGAAACAGGCTCGTCGTCCATTGATGCCTCTTGTAATATAAGTCCTGAGTCCATTTTCTTAATCAACAAAATATTGCAGGTAAGTTATGTGCCGAGAGTAATTACAAGTTATCTTTAAGAGAGCTACAACAATAATACAAGTTATATTTTAGAGAGCAACACTAGAAATTGCAAGTTATCTTTTTGTGAGCTATAACAGAAGTTTCAAGTTATCTTTTAGTGAGATACCGGTATACATGTGCTACAAAACCACACATTCATTTCCAAATCGAATTAAAGAAAAGGTTGTTAAATTGATCTCTGTTCTATTTCATGTAAGGGTATATTACTCCGCAAAATAAGTAAGATGCATTATTTATATAACTGTATTGTTAGGAAATGGTATTTCTTGTAAATGGAAATATAAGAATCTAGTTCTTTACATGCCAAACTTGCTCAGTTCAGGCTAGAGAGACACTTATTTACATCTTCAGTGGAAAGTTAAAGTGATAGATCTGTCGTTAAAGTTGTAAGCCCACTTATGAAGATCTAATAAATGCTCTGTCTCTCTACAAACATTTAAAAACAAATTTAATCTCTCTAAAAGTTGTTGAAACTAAATTTATGTCGATTTTTTTTTTCTAAAGTGAAGACGCTGGCCTCAGAGAATAGAAATACTTACAAAAAAAAACAACAAACTTTGCTGAATACAATCAAATTTCTATTCTCAAAATAATCAAATTTCTGTCTCAAAACAGTTGTATGACCTTTTATTAAAATGTTTCGGCTTTTCCAAAAAAACAAAACAAAACAAGAAAAGCTGATAAGTGAATGAATTAAAGGGAAACTCCGATGGTTTTTCAAATTTGAGTTATTGACATATTTAAATTCTAAGTAAAAAGTTGTAATATTAAACATTGTACCATTTTGTATTTAAATGCTTAGAAACATTTATATTTAATAAATAAGACAGTAAATTCTTGACATCTCCAAAGAAACGGGGTTCTTTGATATTTTGTTTTTAGGTTAGGCATACGTCACTTCCGTCAACAACACTGAAAGGGAAACTAGATTTGACCAATGGTATCGCTTCATTCTTACAGTAGCTGTTAGGCTGTTAGGCTTAGTGACGGCCTAGTCAAGCGCTATGGTACAGTTATATATAGATAGATAGATTTAAAAGCATTAGGACAACCAACTCGAGAAAAAAAGTAACATTTTCATATAAGCCCCTCTCTGTCCCAAGAAGTAAATAGATCGCAGCTCTGACTGATTCGACCACAAACTGGTCAGTGTTAGGCTAGTCGAGACTACGTGTAGTCGGTCATGACAAGAAAACCAAGCGATAGTGTTTGTTGTGTGTTGAGTGGTCAGGCGAGAAGATACACACTGCCGTGGTTAGCCAAGCATGTAAATCTCCTTTAACACACATTTTTTTCTTTGCTTACAAGATCTAGATCTAACTGCATAGACGAAGATGTATTTCTTTTACGAGAATGTAAACTTTGCTGTATGGTTTTCCGTTATACAGTAAGTCGATAGATTAAATTAATAGGCATGTGTGACGTCACATAGAAAACCGGTGAAAATCTGACCGTATTTGATGCGCAGGAAAACTACGTAAGAAAAATATCAATTACTAAGTTATTATTGCAAATAAAAAACATATTATAATATATTCATTATCTGTAAATCAAAACACATATGATATCAAAAATTATCAAAACCATCGGAGTTTCCCTTTAAATTGATTGTAATCCATAGAGCTATATATATTTGGACTGGTCAAGGCTTAGACTGGACATTCCCAGTTCTGGAAGACAACAAGAGTAAAGAGGTCGCTATTTCTGTTGTTTCTCATGTACATGATCTAACAAGAGTTGGATAAGCTGTTGCTGTTTTTTTAAAATAGTAACGTTTTTTGGTTGTTGTTGCGCGTGTTAGCTCCTTAAAATCCCATTTCTAAGCTCCTGTTGTAGCACTAATCCCATTTCTAAGCTCCTGTTGTAGCACTAATCCCATTTCTAAGCTCCTGTTGTAGCACTAATCCCATTTCTAAGCTCCTTCTGTTGTAGCACTAATTCTTATTTGTTTAGTTGGCAACACTGATTTTGTGTTTTAATATAGCGTCCTTGACATTGCTTTTGTTTGTCTATTTATTTAACAATCTCTCACAATCTTCCTTTTTTCATTTTCTCTCTTTTGGTTCTTTTTATTGCTCCACATTGCTCTATATCGCTCTCTCTCTTTGTTTGTATCAGGTTACACTATGACAACCTTGATAACCCTAACATTTAAAATACTTTTGAAAAAGACTATACCTTCTTTGATACAACTAATAGAGCGATTATTTTGCTTTTAATAACTCATGGATGTTAGCTTTTATTTTTTAAAGGAACATTTTTTAACCCGCCCCATCCCCTCCTCCCGAGAGAAAAAAAATCACTGTTAATCAAATATGATCTAGGTTTAACAGACGGAACGCACACTTTTCCTGAACATTTATTTATTTAACTCTTTTTTTTTTAGGACTAGGGCCTACATGCGGAATACTGGAAGTCGTAGGCCCCTATAGTTTGTTCTCAATGTTTTCTAGTTCTCTAGACAAATTTAAATATATTTTTTTATACTTTATAACGGTCAAATAAGAGTTATCCCATTGTGACCAACGAACTAGTAATTCTTTTCCAAAACGAGATACAGCGACCGTCACATTTCTAGGAATATATGAACAAAAATTGTCAAATTGCAAAATTTGTATGAAGTTGAATAGAAGTAGAAAAAGATCAACAAGTGTTTGAATAATACTCAATGCTCAATCGCGAATAGTCGGCACTTCAGAACGAGAAATTTAAACATTTTTTTTACACTACCTCTACACAACGCGTATCTTCGTGGAACCTGGACATGGAAATTTGAAAGATTTCAAGATTTCACCGGAAGTCGTTAATAAAAAAAAGATTGATTGCAAAGAATGTATAGGAAGAATCTTGGGTAAAAGTTACGTTTCTAGAGCAGAAGATATTAACGAATTGTCCCTGTGCTGTCAGTGCCGCTACAGATGGATAACAATGATTTGTCCCTGTATAGACCAAGTATAAAGCATCTGAATACGAGGGGGAAAAGTAACAAACCTAAAAAAAAAAAAAACAAGATTACAAAGAGAGTTTGTGTTACACAAACTCAGAGGCGGCCCCCGTCGAAGTCGGATCCCTGTCGGATCTGCATATTCTCAAATAATATTCAAGAGGTGATTTAATTTTGATGTAAAATGTCTTACACGTTTCGGATGTTCCTTCAGAGTTGAAGATAATTACTTCCTAGTCCAAACCTCCCGCAGGACGACGGGGGATGGGAGCGGGCAGGGTTTGAACCCTGGGCCATCTATAAATCTGAACGACAGTCCAGCGCGCAAACCGCACGACCAGGCAGCCATCCGATGGTCAAAAGTAATAATGTTTCAAAGATTCATTTGCCGTAAATTTAAATTTAAATTTAATAAAAAAAATAGTAGATTAGTTTTAGTATATTAAAACATTACAATATTGATCAAAACGTTTGGAAATGAAAATCTACACTTTTTTTTTACACTTTAAGTTTAGAAATTGAAATTCTACATCTTAATCTAGTCTATTTTAGTCTAAACTAGATCTAGAAATTCTAGATCTAGACTCTAAAATAATTTTAATTAGAATATAAATCCAGATCTAGATATACTGTAATAAAAATCTAGATCTAGTTTAAAAAATCTAGATTAGATCTAAATCAAGATATCATTCCTTTTTTAAACGCGAGTCACATAACGAGGCTTAATAAACATTACTATACCGAGTTCTTTTTTCATTTCATTTGAAGAATTAATTCCATATAACGTCAGAGGGAAAAAAAAACACTACGTCACACGGCCTAGCTAGACTAAAAAGCGCCTTCATCTATAAGAGCCATTTATCGAGTGTTCGTAGACTTTGGTGCACCGAGTGCGTTCTTTAAGCATTTCATTTAAAGAATTCATTCCATATGACGTCAAAGGAAAAAAAACAACACTACGTCACAAGACCTAGCTAGACTAAAAATCACCTTTATCAACACGAGCCATTTCTCGAGTGTTCATAGACATTGGTGCACCGAGTGCGTTCTTTTAGCATTTCATTTAAAGAATTCATTCCATGTGACGTCAAAGGAAAAAAAAACACTACGTCACACGGCTTAGTTAGACTAAAATATGTTTTTATTAATACAAGCAATTTTTTCGAGGGTTAATAGACATTGGTGCACCGAGTGCGTTCTTTTAACATTACATTTAAAGAGTCCATTCATATGACGTCAAAGAAAAAAAATTCCATTACCTCACAATAGGCTAGTACCGGTACCATAAAAAAAAATGTCTTTATTTACACGAGATATTTAACGAGGGTTCATAGACATTGGTGCACTGAGTTCTAATAGATATTATTTAAAAAGGATCAAAGCCACATTGTTTTTGCGTTTTGTCTGTCAGTCGGTCTGTCCGTTATCTTGATATAAAAAAAACAACTAAAAGTTATTAAAAATTGATTAACCTTTATTTTACGTTTCAAAACATCGCAATAATTTTTAGGTATGAACACAATTGAAAAGTTTATATAATAGATTGTTCCGGATGTTTGTATAAATAGTAAAAGAAAAAGAGAATTTCAGATAAATGTAATACCGTTAATTAAATTTTTTGGTCTCGTATAAAAATTAGATGTACTACAGCCACGTGGAGAGATTTTCATACCTTACTTTGGTGTTTGGATTCTGTTTTCCTTAAAAATCGGAACATTATATTAACGATAATTAGATTTTTTAATGTTTTAGGTAGAAAGTTAAATGTACTGTAAGAGAGTAGTGAGTTAAAATATTTTTCATAAAAATCCGTTAAAACATTATTTCGTAAATGAGAAGATTATTTGTTTATTAATTAGAAGAGGGAGTTCAAACAATTATTTGGCGTTAGTAGATTTTTAAATAAATTCGGAAATTTCTGGCGACGATTTGTAAGAAACAAAATCCGGAACTTTCTTTATCGATTACAAAACTTCTATGCTATGTTTTACAAGAAAATTAAATGTCTAAAAAGTAATTTTCAGTAATCAATTCTAGTAAATTACTTTTTTTAAAAGCCTTATGCGATTTCAAACAATCATTAGGCATAATTCATGTTTTATAAAACAATATCCGGAACATTTTTACACTTAATGAAATATAAGTCAGTATAGAGATTATGATTTAGCATTAATATGCTATTTACATAAAAAACGGAACAACATATTATTGATAATGTGTTTTTGCAACGTTTAAGCATGGAAATTGAATGTAATATAAGTTAGAAGAGCAAACAAACATTTGTTGGCGTTGATTAGTTTTGCACAAAAAAATCCGGAACAATCAATTTTAGATACTTAAAACTATTGATATGTTATGGGAGGAACATTAAAGGGTAAATCAGATTTTCAATAGCTTTTAGAGTTCTAGTTTTTTAAATCTAATCGTGACGGACAGACCGACCAACAGACAAAACGCACAAAAATAAGCTTCTTTTATTCGGATGGGGGCACTAAACAAAAAATAAATAAAATCTGATTTTTAAAAAAAGTTTAAGGAATTGGTTTAGCACCTGATCATGTTGCGACGTTACGCTACTGTACGAAAATCGCTGCATAAAAAGTCCATTTAAAAAAATGTGCGTGATATTTACATACAAAGTGCATTATTAGCCTTTATAAACAAACAGAAATGTTTTCTTTTAATTTTAGCAGCTAGTTGACCAGAAAAAACGTCTTTAACTATTATTTGTATTTGTTGTAAACATTTCCTGTACATTTTAAAAATATATTTGACTTAGTGATACTGAAAATACACAAAAATTGTCCATCTTTGTTAGCATATTGTAACATTGCCTCCCTTACATTTACGTAATTGTTTTAGAATTGGTGTATTTTTATGAAAAAATCGCTTGCATAATTAATTTTATAAATTAAACGGTTTGCTTTTAGAAAACCAAAAGTAGCCGTTGCACCTAAACTTTTCAAGCCGGATTTAATGATGAAATAATATTTTTCATATCTCTTCTAGTTTTCGAGATCTGAGTGTGACAGACGGACAGACGGACATTTTGCACAAACCTAATAGCGGCTTTTTCCCCTTACGGGGGCCGCTAAAAAACAGTAAATTCAGCAGAGGTGCATCTATAATCTGTGTTGTGTAATGTTTTTCTTTTAAATGTTCATAAGGCATTATTTTCATATTTGAGTTCTGGTTTTCATTCGATAAAAATAGTTTTACAAAGTTACCGCCCCCGCATTTAAAAAAAAATGCTAAAAGATATAGTTAATACGCTAAATATACATCGTGGAAAAAAACAACACACACACTGTTTTTTTTAGTATAAGAGTCACGGTGTACCTAGAAATAAATTTAAACAACACCCAAACCAACTTGTATTACTTGAAAGATTGATATCATTAAAAGCTTTGCCTTCGTCTACTTGAAACATTGTGCATGCTGGTTTCCTAATGAAAGACATGAAACTTCATTGTCAGATACCCTCATAAAACATCAGACGTTTCCAAACAAAACGGCCTCACGCACTGTAAGACCTTTCCCTTCCCACATACTGTCTAAGCCAGTCCTCGACTTTGTACATGTCGGTTAGACTTTATTTTTTTTTAAAGATTTTAAAATTGTAAATGAATAATTCCCGGGTTAAAGTTCGTGGAACATCGAAGGATTAAAGACAAGCCAAAAAGTGATTTCAACTAGAAATGTGGTAATGACTAGTCAGACTTTGGTCACATTTCTCAAGAACCACAGACATGTTTACATTGGTGTCAAGAAATACACTACAGATACGTAATGAATATAAATAAACAACATATACAGAACAAAGTCACGATGAATACATTATAAATTCACAAAAATATATGCATTTAAAACATAACGGCAGAACTAGGAAAGTAGAATGTGTCATTAACGCAGAGAGACCTAATGACTATATCTACGGCTTAATTAAAGAAAGAAAAAAAATTAAATATAAAAAAAAAAAAAATTACATAAGAGAAAGCATCGCACAATCCCTGACATATGTCTCAATACTGCAAGTTTTATATCCCCCTTTAAAGCGACAATGGTTAATTGTGATTGATTTCATCTTGCTCCGAGACTGGGAAGTAGGAAAACAAAAATGTGTCAAAGAATCCACTACCGACACCAGACAAAGTGAGTTGATAAAAGCTTGGTCAATTGAGTGTCTTCCAGCTGTTCTGTTATATTTGGCTTTTATTCATCTTCAGTAATGATTTAGATAAGACTAGATTTCCTATCAGAAAGATAACATTTTCCCTTCAGTAATGATTTAGATAAGACTAGATTTCCTATCAGAAAGATAACATTTTCCCTTCAGTAATGATTTAGATAAGACTAGATTTCCTATCAGAAAGATAACATTTTCCCTTCAGTAATGATTTAGATAAGACTAGATTTCCTATCAGAAAGATAACATTTTCCCTTCAGTAATGATTTAGATAAGACTAGATTTCCTTTCAGAAAGATAACATTTTCCCTTCAGTAATGATTTAGATAAGACTAGATTTCCTATCAGAAAGATAACATTTTCCCTTCAGTAATGATTTAGATAAGACTAGATTTCCTATCAGAAAGATAACATTTTCCCTTCAGTAATGATTTAGATAAGACTAGATTTCCTATCAGAAAGATAACATTTTCCCTTCAGTAATGATTTAGATAAGACTAGATTTCCTTTCAGAAAGATAACGTTTTCCCTTCAGTAATGATTTAGATAAGACTAGATTTCCTTTCAGAAAGATGACATGTTCCCTTCAGTAATGATTTAGATAAGACTAGATTTCCTTTCAGAAAGATGACATGTTCCCTTCAGTAATGATTTAGATAAGACTAGATTTCCTTTCAGAAAGATGACAATCTAGAACTACATTGATAATGCTGTGCTAAAAATTCTATTCCGCCAAAACGGCAGTGCAAATATTTTTTCCAGCAAAATGGCAGTCCAAAGAATTCTATTCCACCTAAATGGTATTGAAAAGAATTCTTTTACGCCAATTCACAAAATTCACTGATGATGCGGCTCTTCTTGTCCTGCTCTCAGAGAGCTCAGATGTAAATGAGTATTTCAGAGAAATAGAACACATTGAAAAATACTGTAAAGATAATTTTTTATTATTAAATGTAAAAAAAACCCAAAGAAATGATAATCGATTTTCGTAGGGAAAAGAAGGAAAATGATATTGTATTTGAAGCTGGAGAGACTATTGAAATAGTGCAAACATTTAAATACCTTGGTACTATCCTAGACAATAAACTAAATTTTACTGCAAATACTGATTATATTAGCAAAAAAAGGCAGTAAAGATTACAATTACTAAGAAAACTGTCCTCGTTTAATGTTAGCGAAAAGGCCTTGGCTATGTTTTATCACGCTCACATCTGCAATATTTTAAGTTTTAGTATCACTGCCTGGTATGGCAATCTGAGCATTAAAAAATAAAAATAAACTTTATAGAATCCTAACTGCTGCTGGTAAAATCATTGGCAAAAAAACAAACCCCATTTGGGCAGCTGTTTGAGACAAACAAAAGCTAAAAAAGATTCTAGAAATAAAAAATCACCCTTTGGGTCAGGATTTTGTGATTTTACCATCACAAAAGAGATACAAGACACCGATAGCAAAGACAAACAGACACAAACACTATTTTGTTCCCCTGGCAATCCAATCATTAAATAGAAACAATCTGATATAAACTTTTCACATGTAAATTATGAGTGAGTCTGGTGTGAATGTACATTTTGGTTTCTTATAGTTATAATGTTTTTTGTTTGGTGTAATGCACTAATTGTAAGACAAATTTCCATACAGACACTAAAGATTATTATTATTATTAAAACGGCAGTGCAAACATTTCTATTTCGCCAAAACGGCATGGCAAAGAATTCTATTCCGCCAAAACGGTATTGCAAAGAATTATATTCCGTCTAAATGACAGTGCAAAGAATTTTATTCCGCCTAAATGGCAGTTCAAAGAATTTTATTACACCTAAATGGCATTGAAAAGAATTCTATTCCGCCAAAACGTCAGTCAAAGAATTCTATTCCGTCTAAATGGCAGTGCAAAAAATTCTATTCCGTCTAAATGGCAGTTCAAAGAATTAAAATCCCCAAAACCAAATATAGGAAAAAAAATGACATGACAATTTCCGCGTTTTCTTGTCTGCGTTCAAGACTGTCGCGAGGTGGCTGTGTAAGAGTTGACCCGAGAGCAGATGCTCTAAATCAATCAAAGAGATGGGAAGCCCATCAGTCGCTCTCAGCCACTTCATGATTGGAGTCAGGGGGGACTCAGTACACAACATGGAGGCCTTGAGTTGCCATTGTCAAGATTGGTGAGCGTTAGGTTAGAAAGGGAGGGGGAGCGGCGTCTTTGGGGTCAGGTTTCAAGCGTGATTCTTAAGTCCGTACAGCTGGACGATGAGCCCAGGGCGTCAACAACTTAGATCACTTAAAAGTCTTGAGAAATTAGTAACAGAAATCGATACAAAAACAAAACACTACAACACGCACGCACTAACATTAATGTAGGGAAAAACGTGGGCGGAGAGGGAAGACTTAAAAAAACACAGAATTATTTGTCTATGTGACAAAACAAAAGAAAACATTGAAACTCTCTGTGTGCCTAGACGTCAGAACATTGGTAATAAGCAATCACACGAAATCATTGAAACACATTTTTTTCCCCCTTAAATTCGAAAATGCGGGTAAAAACAATCCCAACCTGAGCAAGTAATACAAGCTGCTAATCTTGGTCACGTGACTGCTGTCACCAAGTTTTCTTGTTTTTGTCGAACATTTACTGGCTTCTTGAAAACGTGTCTCTGCCAATGTGTCCCAACTTAACAAAACCTTGATAAAAGTAACAGAATCAGTGACTGCTGCACATCTGTTGAACAGAGACACTGTGGTATGGACGTGCACTTCATCTAATCTACTGTTATACGCAATACAAAACTGTAAGACGCATTTATGCAAATATGATAAAGTTAATTAAAAAGTTGAAATGGTCAATGAAAAGTGTGAAAAATAGGAACAATTAATGTCATGCACAGGTCAACTAAAGATACCAGGTTTTACAGTACTTAATCTGGTTTAAACAGGCTAAACTAGCGTTAAGGATGCTACAGATGAGAAGTACTTACTGGATCTCGCAAGTTGATCTGTTGGTTAGAGACAAGATCTAATTAGTTATTTAGGGGTAAAAACATATATTTTTTTTTGTGTGGAGCTTTCTGATAACAGATGTGTGTTTATGGAATTAAAACGTTGAATTATTATTATTATTATAACAAGCAATAGAAAAAAAAAAAAGGATACTTTTAAAAACAAAGAGTATTTAAGGGAGGGAACCGCTAAGTACTGCCGTTTATCTGAAAATTACAAGAATTATCTCCCCTTTCTGCTATATACAATAAAACTAATTGGTTAGCACTCAATTCGTGTATTATTATCGACTATGAATAATTATTCAACATTTCATCTTGAATGAGAAGTGGGGATACAAACGTGTCCAAACGTAATACGTGGACTAAATCCATATACATATCCACATCTCTCATTAAGTAGCATTTATTCCCCTTATTTCCAAATCAAACAAAATAAATAACTAATCAGCACTAATTAACTGTTT
Source organism: Biomphalaria glabrata (assembly GCF_947242115.1). Classification (NCBI taxonomy): domain Eukaryota; kingdom Metazoa; phylum Mollusca; class Gastropoda; family Planorbidae; genus Biomphalaria; species Biomphalaria glabrata. The sequence continues at coordinate 34,438,709 of NC_074712.1, read as the reverse complement.
AATTTTTTTGATTGATTGTCTTGTCAGCTTTAATGAAAAATTGTGCAAAGTTTTAACTTCATCCGAGAATAGGAAATGGGAGAATGAACATGTTCATACTTTTAAACAGACAGAACGAGTTGATAATGAGCCTTGTAACAAAGAGGAATCAAATAATGCCATGATACATTTCCTTAGCGTATTCTTAGAATCTCCAAACAATCAAATAATTAATGTTAAATGTTTAGAGAACTATCTGTGGTGTATGGAACTATAAACTTCAACTTCACTAGTCAAGTGCATGTTGTGCAACTAATCTCGGTTTAATGTGTGAGGCATCATAGTATTCATTTGATGATTACAATATTTACATCCATAGATTGTTTAAATGTCAAGGCCATTGTGTAAAACCTGCAAGCAGACATCGCATTTAACCAATGTTTAACAGCTAGACAATCCAAACATTCTCGAAACAGTCTAAAAACGAATAGATCTACTCGCGAGATCCCTTCATAATGTCTTAACGTTCATTTTGTCTGTCTAAGAAACAACACAAGAACGAATATAAAAACAACTCAGTTATTGAATAAATTGTGTCTCATAAGAACAACTCAAAACTCTGCACATTTTGTTTTCAGGAGGAAGTGGCAAGAATACAAAAGGTGTGTACATCGGGACCTTCCAGCGGACTCAGGGCATTGCTAGAGGTAAGATATCAGGGCATTGCTAGAGGTAAGATATCAGGGCATTGCTAGAGGTAAGATATCAGGGCACTGCTAGAGGTAAGATATCAGGGCACTGCTAGAGGTAAGATATCAGGGCATTGCTAGAGGTAAGATATCAGGGCATTGCTAGAGGTAAGATATCAGGGCATTGCTAGAGGTAAGATATCAGGGCATTGCTAGAGGTAAGATATCAGGGCATTGCTAGAGGTAAGATATCAGGGCATTGCTAGAGGTAAGATATCAGGGCATTGCTAGAGGTAAGATATCAGGGCATTGCTAGAGGTAAGATATCAGGGCATTGCTAGAGGTAAGATATCAGGGCATTGCTAGAGGTAAGATATCAGGGCATTGCTAGAGGTAAGATACAGAGTCTCTTATAAGAAACAGATTCTCTTGTTAGAGGTAACAAACAGATTCTAGAAGGTATCTTAAATGGAATTAATACAGCTGGATCAAAAAAAAATTGCATCTCGAACTGTTTCTTTTCTGAAAGTACCCCCCCCCCCCAAACCCAGTGCAATAAAAGTATTTATCTAGCGCCATCACTAATTAGTTATGTGCTAAACAAACTCTCTCTACAGTAACAAAACACAATTCAAAAATATAGTTGCAGTAACACACAGTGCTAAAATTACTACAACATTCCCCTGGTGTCCAGGACTGTCTGTGTCCAAGACAAAATGTGTCCTAAATTGATGTCTCCCAAAAGCTTATTTTCACTTATTTTCGTTTTTCTCTTGTATCTTATTTGTATGCTACAGTGAGAGTCCAATAAGCTGAAGACTCTGTACCCTGCACACTATGGCCCAATCATTGACTGATGGCACATACTTGAAAGTTCAAACTTTTGTTCTGACAGGAAGCGGAGTGTGTCACTCAATCAGCAAGGGTGTGTGTGTGTGTGGGGGGGGTACATAATTGTTTCTTCTTCAGACCTTTCTCCAGGGAGCACATTTAGAACCATTTTCTAGCACATTATAACTGCTGCTCGTAAATAACTGAATAAAAATCTGTTGATAGTCTAGATTTGAAAAGGGATACAGCCAGCTGACTGGCAGCCTGATTATTTACTTTCTTTTTCCATTAGGCGATACAGAGGGACCACCTTTTTGAATGCTTTCTATTGACACTACTAAAGAGTATGTCTCTATTCTATCCACAGAGCACAGACTCCAACTAGACAAAGGTAGCAGTCCTTCTGAACATCTCTAACTGTATGACTGAGTCAAGAAGAAAATAAAAGCTACTTCACAATTGTAATGAAAAATTCCAAGTACAGAAAATGTTTTTTTTTTTTTTTGGGGGGGGGGGGATGAATTCCAAAGATATTGTTTGGTTTGGTTCAAACGTCACCTAAACACATGCTACAACACAAAACACATACAAAGTGCAATGGGAATAACAAAGTAAACTTAATGAAATCAATAAATGACAATATTAAATCCACCAACAGTATTGATTGCATGCCTGTTTTCATAAATAAATCGACTTTTAACATTTTCAATGGTGTTTAAAAATGTGTACTTTTTCATTTTCTTCTCACATAGAAAGAAGAGAGAAAATCCAATGTTTAGCACTTGTACAGAGAGAAAGTCCTGTGTTTAGCATGTGTACAGAGAGAAAGTCCTGTGTTTAGTACTTGTACAGAGAGAAAGTCATGTGTTTAGTACTTGTACAGAGAGAAAGTCCTGTGTTTAGTACTTGTACAGAGAGAAAGTCCTGTGTTTAGTACTTGTACAGAGAGAAAGTCCTGTGTTTAGTACTTGTACAGAGAGAAAGTCCTGTGTTTAGTACTTCTACAGAAAGTCCTGTGTTTAGTACTTGTACAGAGAGAAAGTCCTGTGTTTAGTACTTGTAAAGAGAGAAAGTCCCGTGTTTAGTACTTGTACAGAGAGAAAGTCCCATGTTTAGTACTTGTACAGAAAGTCATGTGTTTAGCACTTGTACAGAGAGAAAGTCCTGTGTTTAGTACTTGAACAGAGAGAAAGTTCTGTGTTTAGTACTTGTACAGAGAAAATGTCCTGTGTTTAGCACTTGTACAGAGAGAAAGTCCTGTGTTTAGTACTTCTATAGAAAGTCCTGTGTTTAGTGTTTGTACAGAGAGAAAGTCCCGTGTTTAGTACTTGTACAGAGAGAAAGTCCTGTGTTTAGTACTTGTAAAGAGAGAAAGTCCCGTGTTTAGTACTTGTACAGAGAGAAAGTCCTGTGTTTAGTACTTGTACAGAAAGTCATGTGTTTAGCACTTGTACAGAGTGAAAGTCCTGTGTTTAGTACTTGAACAGAGAGAAAGTTCTGTGTTTAGTACTTGTACAGAGAAAATGTCCTGTGTTTAGCACTTGTACAGAGAGAAAGTCCTGTGTTTAGTACTTGAACAGAGAGAAAGTTCTGTATTTAGTACTTGTACAGAGAAAATGTCCTGTGTTTAGCACTTGTACAGAGAGAAAGTCCTGTGTTTAGTACTTCTATAGAAAGTCCTGTGTTTAGTGTTTGTACAGAGAGAAAGTCACATGTTTAGTACTTGTACAGAGAGAAAGTCCTGTGTTTAGTACTTGCACAGAAGATGTCACCAAATCAATTGCTGTCTTTCTCATTTCCATTTTGAAAAGAAAACATTTTCATCACATAAGAAAAAAAAAGAAAGTTTGTATTTAATGTTAAATTTTAACCTTTCCATCACATAAAAAAAAGAAACTAAAAAAAGAAAACATCATTACTATGACACTAAACCTTGCAGCCACAGTATAAAAGGCATAGGGTTTAACCAGCAACACTTTTATTGTTCACCATTTATTGCACAATTGATTAATACAGCAATGTTGGTCTCAATGTATTTAACATGAAAAGCTCAACTCAAAGAGATTCCATAATAGGAAGCCAATAACAAAATTTTGTTTACCAATAAACAAACACAAGCCAAGTTAGCAAGTCTAGACAGAGAAACCAGAGAACAGTTACAAATCCTTATATATTTCTACCAAGTAGATTTTGACAGTTATACAACACTCTATAACTATTATTTATTCTATATTTTAAAATGTATTTGGGAGCCTGCCGATTGTTTTCTATAAATGTCTTCCGTGAATTGACATTTGTGCTCTTCCCAGAAATGTATTATGCATTGGTATGTAAAGCATGTGCATTTCATAAAAACAAAGTTTTACCCTAAAGACAGGCACTTGCTTCATTGCTGTTTATTACAAAGTTACAGGACTTATTGGTACTACTGAGTTCTTAATTGAATATATTAAAACATAACCAACAACAACAAAACCCAGCATTTAAAAAGGGCTCAGTACTTGGTAGGAATACAAACAGGATTGGATTTTGGGCACATCAGCACAATTTAGGCCATGTTGTGCCCTGGAATACAAACAGGTGAATGTAATCCTTGATTTCATATAATAATAAGTATCAAAGTACATAAAAAAACTGTACAAACTGATATTTATTTTGAAAGTTCTCCACAATAGAAAGCAGCCTCAAGTGTATTAAGATAAATTAGACATCATGAGCTAGGAAGTAGTTTTTATAAAGAAACATTTCATGCCTCTACTAGATGCCATACATCATGATGTCCCAATTAGTCAAATAAGTTTGACATTACTAAAGCCTGATTTACTTTTTTTTTGGTCATAATGCAACACAGATGAATAGTGATCACTATAGATTAACTCAGATGAACTATGGATTATTTCAAAAGATTTCAAAATGAATATATTATGAAATAATAAGATCTCGTGTATACTTGAGTTTCAGAACATATACATAATAAATACCTAGTGTGGAGATGGCGAAGATTTTGTAGATTATTATTTTCTTGTATCATTGTCCAGCCATTAAAAATTATACATACAAAAACAAAAGCAGAATCAATTAAATTGAAGATATCACAGAAGCAACAGTGTGTGCACTATATCCACTTCACAACCAGCGGTGTTACACACACACACTCATACTAGCAGACCACAACGCTGTCAGGAATGATAAGGTCCCAGGAGATTGTTTCATAAGCTTTAAGATACCACAAAACACAAGAAGAACAAATGTACAGAAATAGAAATGTAGCAAAGCTTTGGCATCATCAACACAAACCACAATCCAGCAATAGAGAGTGCTATGCAAATGTAAACACAAATCTGGTACAAATAAAATCAATATGTTTAAGCCTAGTTTGTTTACTATGAAGATTTGGACATTTTTTATCTTCTTTTTTATTGAATTACAAAAATTGTTAATCAAAAAATGAAAGCCAAGGTCTCAGGTCAACCAGCAACCTGCTTCTGGATTGGCCAATCAGTGTCTCATCTGCCCGATTATCACTGAGCTCAAGAAAACTAATAAATAATATTTATTTAAGTATCAAATTTGGTTTGCCTTGTCTGTAATATGATGGAATCTGATACAGCTATAGGCACAGCTTTACAAAAGATTCAAGTTCACTCAGTTGTCTACTAAATAACACAGGCATATCATAGTACTTGAAAAATGGATTGATAAGATCATTGTCAATGACATACATAATACATTAACCATCAATAATCCAAAAAAGAGGCAGCAGATTGTGGAGACACCAACATGTCTAAATGCATGGACTTAAGCTTATAATTTTATACAAATGTAAACAAACAATTGTTTAAAGTACAAATATAAAATATTGTTGAGAATCATCAAGAAGAAAATAACATCTGGTTCTTGGAATATCTTTTTTATAAGTTATATTTCTCTAGCTTAAAGGTTTAGTTCAGAATGAATAGACTAGCAAGCTGATGGTTATGATACAAAAGAATAAGGGAGAGAATGTGAGCAAGGGAGAGAACACTTAAAATTGGATTTCAACAAGAACTCTTGATATATAACAAAATAATTAATGATCTATCCACCAGCCCATTCCTCCCCCATTTTGTTTTCCAACACCAAAGTATTGTTGTATATTGCACTGTAATGTTTCAAACAAATGTTCATAATGAAACACATCATCAGATGAAAGCCACTTAAAGAATCATGGTTTGGGTGACTTTCTCTCATTCTGCATCTCTTACATCTTGGTTCTAAACCACTGGAGTCACAGCACTACGTTCTATTTTATTTACTCAGTCTGTAGGAGGAAAACAGGAAAAGAGGCAATTAGAACAGACACAGTCAAGATACAAACTGAAAACATTTCAACAGGAATTGGATCGGGATTCTTTATTTACACAGCAGAGACAAACACAATAGAAAATTGTAGTGACTCCAATGGGTTAGAACAAAAAGGTATTGTGCTAATTGGGTTAATCACACCGAAATGGGTGGAATTCTTTAGGGTAATGTGGATACAAAAAACAAAAAAAAGTTAAAAAACAAAAGGAGGGGGAGTTTTGGTAAATATTTTGTCTAAATTTTGAATTTAACACATTTTCTTTTGAAAAATCCTGCATCGAAAGAAAAAAATACCAACTTTACCATCAGAGAAAAAGTAATTTTAGTGACCTAAGCAGTTAACAATCAGTTCAGTAATACTGATCTCTGCTCAAACATTTTTTTTACTATGTCACTTTCAATATTTTAATTATAACAACAAAAGAAAAAAGAACAAAAAAATAGACAATGAAAATAAAAAAAGAAGATAGTGAAAAGGAACCAAGATACTGAAGACTAGTTGTCTCACTTTCTTCACTACTTTGTAGTAGGTAATACTAAATAAATACAAAAACAAAAACTACTCAAACTTCCATGTCGTGTAAGTTCACCAAGAGCAGAGCAGGAAAAGATGGGAAGCACCAGGACAAAGACAAATCTAGGATTTGATGGGAATGTTGCAAACATTTGGTTTATATCTCACACAATTTGTTGAACAAAAACTATACAATTAGTTAAGTGTCCCACATAGTGACAGTTATGAAATAGCAATAATTGTGAATGTCCAAAAAAAATAAAAATAATTTGATTAACAAAATATGCTAATTATCGTGACCATTTCAATTATTGTCAATGTTTTGTTTTTTTTATACCTACAATATCATAACAAGATAACGATCATTTGTTTAGTTTCTTAGGAATATAGTCTAAATGCTTTTAAATTCGTAAGGTTACAGAATAACTGAATAGAAAATATAGTTATTGTTTCAACTACTTTGTTGTCTAGATTCAAGAACACTGCATAGAAAAGCTTAAAACCAAATGCAACATCTCTAGTGAAACGATACTGACCTACAGATTAAATCACACCTTCATACCTCATTATTTTTGTACAAAATAAAATGCATAGCTCTCAATGGCTCTTGCAAATGTGTCATCAATAATTGTAGGTATTAAAAACAATTTATTCTAAAGTAAGAAAAATAGAGATTTGAGGCACAAAATGTGTTGAGGGTAATCTAAATCTCTACACAGTTATCTTGTAATAAATGGTAAGCTCATATATTCAGACTTTTTTGGGCTATTTTATTTTAGGGCCCTTTTTACTATTTAAAAAAGCCAATTATTGTATTATTGCATTATGGGCCTTTAAAATGACATTAAGTAACTATAAACAATTAACAAGCAAAAGAAAAAAGATTACTTTTTTAATAACAAAGCTTATCTAAGGGAAAGAACCACTAATTACTGCCATTTATCCGAGAATGGCAGGCTTTAGCTCCTTTTCTGCTACATAAAACAAAATTAATTAATTAGTACTAACTGATTAATTTACTGGTTAATTTTTGGATTGATTCGTGTATTGTCCTTGACTATATAGAATTATGTAATATTTCAACTTGATCCAAGAATGGGAAGTGGATACAAAATTTGTCAAAACATTAAATCCATATGTGCATCCACTATAAGTAGCATTTATTCCCCTTACTTTGATATCAAACAAAATAATTAATCACCAATAATTATATAACTTATTGGTTAATTTTTAAAAATTGATTCATGTCTTATCAGATACAATGAATAATTGTTCAGTTTCAACTTGATCAAAGAAATGGAAATGGGAGAAAAACATGTTTAAACATTTTACCAGACAGACAGACAGACTGAGTTGATATAGCTTTGTAAAAATTAAACAAAAATAAATTAAACCTGGCGGTTGTGGTAGCTAATAACAAATATAAAAATATGTCTCCTTTTGTCTTCAGAGGCAATGGATGAACTTAGAAGATTTTTTGGTGTTGGTTATTATAAAAGGATTATAAAGTATTGATACAGATTATATTGTAGAATAAAAATACAGATTATGTAGCAGAGTATAGCTACAGATTTTAAAGGATAGTCCTTCAGCTACCTCTGTGACATTATGGTTACCACTCCATGCAAAGATGAATTTTTGTCACTGCTTGGTCAGTAGCAGAGATTAGCGGTTAGGGTTGTTGATAAAACTCACATTTTTATTTTATTTGATGAGCTGTAGAGTCTCTCTATCTATCTCTCTGTATACAAACATATATATATATATATATATATATATATATATATATATATATATATATATATATATTTATATATATATATATATATATATAACATATGCTTTTATCTGTGTAACTATCAGCTATTAAGTATCAGCTATTTGAGTCTATATATATATATAGATAACTTGTATGCCTCTGTGACTGGCATGCTTGGAACATAACATGCTTGTAAACTATAACCTACTCTGTTTCGTAAACTATAACCACAGATATGAGCCAATTCTGTTTCGATCATTCTATCAGCCATTAAGTATCAAACAAACTACTTTTAGTAAAGACATTGACAAAATTAAATAAGTAACAAAGAGTCACAAAGCACAGTTTACTTTCAAGCTTGCAACCTCATTTTGATAGATGGGCAATTAACAATTACATTGCCAGAGAGTTTTTAAAAAATGAAACGACAAAGCTCTAAGAGAGTGTGGATTTATATAATGAATCTGGACTGTAAAAATGTAGATAAACAAGGTAAATCTAGACATTGGTGTAAAAACTTTAAATGACCAGCCTAAAGAATCTGTATATATATAGATACCAATGTGAACCTTTATGCAAATCAAATGAATGATGAGAGGCAAGTGTGGCAACATCTGGACAGCATTCTGGTAAATGTTACCACTGGGTGGTAAAAGCAGGACCAACTAACATCATCAACTGAAAAACTAAGAATCTAGATTGTGATGTTAGATTTCAATCCTGTCCCTGTGTCACAACTAGGTAGTGTCAGGGGTTGTGGTTCTTGTCTTGATCAAAGCTTACCTTTCTTTCACAAGTATCTACTTTATTTTCTATCAATATTGTATAGTAGTTCTTCTGTTGTATGTTAATCTTTATTCCATCAACCCTAAGAAAATGTTGGTGTACAAAGTGAATAAACACAGCCTAAGAAAGGATATAGGTGTACAAATGGACCCTAGACAGTGCCTTAAGAGAGTATGTACAAATGGGCCCTAGACAGTGCCTTAAGAGAGTATGTACAAATGGACCCTAGACAGTGCCCTAAGAGAGTATGTACAAATGGACCCTAGACAGTGCCTTAAGAGAGTATGTACAAATGGACCCTAGACAGTGCCTTAAGAGAGTATGTACAAATGGACCCTAGACAGTGCCCTAAGAGAGTATGTACAAATGGACCCTAGACAGTGCCCTAAGAGAGTATGTACAAATGGACCCAAGACAGTACCCTAAGAGAGTATGTACAAATGGACCCTAGACAGTACCCTAAGAGAGTATGTACAAATGGACCCTAGACAGTACCCTAAGAGAGTATGGATGTGTTTGTGCAGATAGAGCCTACCTGTAACTTATTGTAGAGATCTAGGTTGATTGTCTTGATGTCGTCTAGCTGTTTCCTAAGGCTGATGACTGTGTCCTGTTTCTCGTGGATGTCCTTTTCAAGGAGCCTTAGAGCCATTTCCATCTCTGTCTTCATACTTATCTGCAGCTCAAGCTCTTTCTCCACATCCTGTAAGGCAGCACAATTGGTATGTGAGCAGAAGAGAAATGGCTGAGTTCAATGTCAGTGATCAGTGTCTTTACACTGTGAGTTCAATGTCAGTGATCAATGTCTTTACACTGTGAGTTCAATGTCAGTGATCAATGTCTTTACACTGTGAGTTCAATGTCAGTGATCAATGTCTTTACACTGTGAGTTCAATGTCAGTGATCAATGTCTTTACACAGTGAGTTCAATGTCAGTGATCAATGTCTTTACACAGTGAGTTCAATGTCACTGATCAATGTCTTACACAGTGAGTTCAATGTCACTGATCAATGTCTTTACACAGTGAGTTCAATGTCAGTGATCAATGTCTTTACACAGTGAGTTCAATGTCACTGATCAATATCTTTACACAGTGAGTTCAATGTCACTGATCAATGTCTTACACAGTGAGTGCAATGTCAGTGATCAATGTCTTTACACAGTGAGTTCAATGTCAGTGATCAATGTCTTTACACTGTCAGTTCAATGTCAGTGATTAATGTCTTTACACAGTGAGTTTAATGTCACTGATCAATATCTTTACACAGTGAGTGCAATGTTAGTGATCAATTTCTTTACACTGTCAGTTCAATGTCAGTGATTAATGTCTTTACACTGTGAGTTCAATGTCAGTGATTAATGTCTTTACATAGTGAGTACACTGTCAGAGTTGTTTCACTAAAAGAAATTTTTAAAGACTTTAAAATTAGCAAATTTAAATATATATTTGCTTTTACCATCCAAATTTAAAAGCAAATGGGTATAAACTATTAAACTTAAAATATTAGCATAAACTCTTAACATAAGTACTATTAGAAACATTTGAAAATTAATGTTATTAGTAAATAAAAGCTATAGATTGCATGGATACAGTAAGCCACATTAAAAAATGAGAACTATGCTGTCAGACGTTTAGATATCAAATATTCTTTAGTATTATCTTATTATTATTATTATATCTCATTATTATTTTTAAAAAACCTTATAATATTCAGTAATAATAAATAATGGACGTTAAAAAAAATTCTAAGACATTCAAACAGCAACTGAAAAGACATTGAATTAAGTTGCAGAAAATAGGCAACAATTAGAAGTTTACTTAAGGAAAGTATAAGTTAACAAAATACTCTGTATTATTATTCAGCCCACAACTAGTCAAAATAAATTGTGAATAGACAAAACAAAATTGTATTCTAATTGTATGAAACATGCAAAACTGTTTTTATTTATATCTGTAAGGAATTTTAGCAATAAACTAAACAATGTCCATTTCATACTTGGCATTGCCAATAGTAAGAGATGGTTATTGATTAGAGATTTTCCTCTGTGGCAGAAGAACTATAAATAGCTAACTATTTAGTGTATCCTGTGGACAGAGTAAATTGAATTTCAAGGTTGCCAAAAATTCTAATAAATAACCAGCCCTTACCATTGGCAATGTCAAGTATAACATTTGCTATATCAATGTTTTTGAAACATCTAACCATTGTGAGGTTGGAACCTGAGCCATAACTCCCCCTATTCCTTCCTCTTTTGCAGCTTAAGTACAAAACTCTGACCTTTTGACTAATATTGCATTCATAAAAAAAAATGTATTGGGTAATAACATGATCAGCAAAAAGTGCTGTTTTGTACATCCTTCCATGAATGTAATATATCACATTTTCTATTTTGAAATTAATTGTTTTTCAAAAGAAAAAAGACAAAAACACTCAGAATATATTATAGACACACCAAGGCAACAGAACAGAAAATTCTCTCTCAAACTAATCAATGCAAAACTCAGGGCTAGAACTACCAAGTGCTATCTATAAAAAAAAGATCCAGCTGTGTGACATTTAGAGTACAGTGAGTTGTCTCACTTTGTTAGTCTGGCTAAAGACCTGCTCAGGACCCACCAGTCTTAGCTTTGTCTCCTCGTCCAGCTGCTTTTTAGCTTCTGCGTACATGCTGTCCAGACCTGCTCGTGATGTCATGTACGTCTCCCTCTCTGTGTCTATATCTTGTTTGGCAGCCTGGAGGGGAAACATTCAAAAATATATGAAAAATGACTGTAAAAAGATGTAGGCAAGAAGAAAGAATTTTAAAAACATAATCGCTACATTTTTAGTAATATTTTTTTAAAATATGAATGATAAACTATAAAAAGAAATTACTAGTTTCGATTCTCACTAAATTCCCTAGAAAGAGAAAACTCAGAGAAAAAAATACAATGTCTGATAAAAACATTAAAATTGCAATGCATGATAATATCGAAATTTTAAACATTATAAAACATGATAAATTTCATGACATTGCTCAAGTATATCAAGTATATATTTTTAGCTAGAGTTTAAAGTTTTGAAGCAGTAATAGTATATATCTAAAGTCCCTTAAACAGGGTAGAAAAACCAGAAGAATCCATGAAACTAAATGTTAAGGTCTGAATTTGTATCAATTTAACTCTATTGATTTCTAAATAAAGCATATGCAAGGCGAAGCCTTAGTGGCAATCATTGATAAAATATTGGGGAATATGATTGTAGCAATGTGACAAGAGTATTTGTGCACAAAAATAATTGATGTAAAAAAACAGGAAATTAGTCCAGGGGTAGAGAATATTTAAAAGAATATTTCAAGGATTAGTGTTGCCTCATTTCTTTGTCAGAAAGTCAAGTTAACCTACTGATGATCTCATGAGGAAAAGGGATGGAAAAGAATCAAAACATTGAAACCAAAAAGTGTTTTTTGGAAAGACAATTTCTCCTTTATAAAGCTGATAACTTTTTGGAAAGACAATTTCTCCTTTATAAAGCTGATAACTTTTTGGAAAGACAATTTCTCCTTTATAAAACTGATAACTTTTGTAAGAGCTATTACTCTTAATTACTAATGAATGATAGATCAAAATAATGGAATCACCCCTTCCCTCCCTGGACAAAATCATGGTCAAGCGCATATATCTACTGAAAGTATTGATGAAACACTGTTCCTCCCTGACTAACCATTGTTTCCACGAGCGAAATAGGGTGATTTTTGTTTAAGCTGTTGGGCATAAATGACCTTGACTAGTGTGTAAATGTGTTAAGAAACTTTAGTTATGATTTTGGATTTCTTGACTGAGGATTGATTTCTTTAATTTGTGTTAGTGAATCGGGATATGTAAATTTGATTTGAAGATTGTGACCTAGTGAATCGGGATATGTAAATTTGATTTGAAGATTGTGACCTTATTTCTTTTTACTGGGGATATTGATTGATCATAGTTGAATTGTGCTTCTGCAATCAGATCTGAGAATTGGTGAGTGATTTTCTTTAGTTCAATCCCACGTCTTAACAGTATATACAATTTCTAATTTAGTGATACAGATCCAGCCATGGCAACATTAAAAGACAGTAGTCTAGACAAAAAATCTGGATGTAGATATATGCTACAGAAGATTCTAGTTTGGTGATAGGCCTATAGACTTAGAAGATTCTAGTTTGGTGATAGGCCTATAGACTTAGAAGATTCTAGTTTGGTAATAGCCCTATAGACTTAGAAAATGGAGTACAAAATGTTCTTGAATGTCTGTTTCTTTAACTCTGTCATGAAGATGCAGCATAACCAGCTGTGGTGTCTGTCTGTTCAAGATAAATATTGTCTACACCAAATTTTTTTAGAAGATAGTATTTTGAAAAATTACAACAGTCAAACTAGAGATTTCCTAGTGTTGTCAATCAGCTAGTAATTACTTTTCCCAAAGATATATATCAACTGTCAAATTTCTAGGAAAAAAATTAGAGCTGTTTTTGTCCAGTGTCCACCCACCCATAAAGACTTTGCAGCCCACCCATAAAGACTTTACAAACCACCCATGAAGACTGCAAGCTGAAAATAGGAATTGTAAAAAAAAAACACCTAAAATAATGTCCCAGCTGAAAAGCTTGAAATCTTGTTTCCCCTTCTTTCCACTCTTAGTTTGTGATGTTGACTTTCAAATGAAAATTAAGTCAGGAAATAAAAGAAAAAATAGATATTGAGACTTGAAATAGTGAAAAATCAAAATCATGTCATTTGGTAAAAATGTTTGCAATTTTTTACATTTTCGTACACTTTTATGGAAAATAAAAAATGCCAAACAAAATTTGTTTCTGATTAATATTTGAAGCCAGGGTACATAGCAAACAAGCCACTCACCTCAATCTGTTTTTGGTAATCTGTTGAAGCACTGTCCTTTTCACTTTTCAAGGCCTCCATCTCAGCCTGAAGTGTAATGATGGTATTTTTGGCAATGGCCAGGTCTTCTTTCATCAAACAATTGTCTGCCTGAACTTGTTCAAGTTTCTGTTGTAAGTTGGCAACTGTTGCACTGGGGAGAAAGCAAACAGAATTTTACATTCCTGAAGCTTGGTGAACAATACATAAGCATTTAAACAATTCATATTATTATCATAATTCTATGCTTACTTTAAATGTCTGTTAAGTTCTTCCAAGTAGTTTTTCTGATCAAGAATAGTTGCCATTTTGGAATCACCTTCACCTCTGATTTGATATGAAAAGAAAAAAAAAAAATTAGTTAAAAATCTGCAACAATAAACAAATTAAATACACTTATTCATTTCAGACTGAACTCTAACAATGTTTATATCAAATTTTAAATATTTTTTTTTCTCTTACAAATAGTATTCCTACAACAGCTTACCTGTCGTCCTCTGGGCTGTCACTATATTTGCCATCTTTCATGTACAGACTAAAATCAATGACACCCATCTACAATGACAGAAGAAAAATATTACAAAAATTATTTAGGTAAGGCAGTGTCTCTCAAACTGTGATGTCAATGGGGCATGAAGTCATCTTATTATTTTGTTCAATGACAAAAAAATCTGTTGCATTTGAATTAAGTAACATCCTTTCAACTTCTAAGTCAACCTTGTTATACTGTTTTCTATAACATCCTTTCAACTTCTAAGTCGGCCTTGTTATACTGTTTTCTATAACATCCTTTCAACTTCTAAGTCGGCCTTGTTATACTGTTTTCTATAACATCCTTTCAACTTCTAAGTCGGCCTTGTTATACTGTTTTCTATAACATCCTTTCAACTTCTAAGTCGGCCTTGTTATACTGTTTTCTATAACATCCTTTCAACTTCTAAGTCGACCTTGTTATACTGTTTTCTATAACATCCTTTCAACTTCTAAGTCGACCTTGTTATACTGTTTTCTATAACATCCTTTCAACTTCTAAGTCGACCTTGTTATACTGTTTTCTATAACATCCTTTCAACTTCTAAGTCGACCTTGTTATACTGTTTTCTATAACATCCTTTCAACTTCTAAGTTGGCCTTGTTATACTGTTTTCTATAACATCCTTTCAACTTCTAAGTCGGCCTTGTTATACTGTTTTCTATAACATCCTTTCAACTTCTAAGTCGACCTTGTTATACTGTTTTCTATAACATCCTTTCAACTTCTAAGTCGGCCTTGTTATACTGTTTTCTATAACATCCTTTCAACTTCTAAGTCGGCCTTGTTATACTGTTTTCTATAACATCCTTTCAACTTCTAAGTCGACCTTGTTATACTGTTTTCTATAACATCCTTTCAACTTCTAAGTCGACCTTGTTATACTGTTTTCTATAACATCCTTTCAACTTCTAAGTCGGCCTTGTTATACTGTTTTCTATAACATCCTTTCAACTTCTAAGTCGGCCTTGTTATACTGTTTTCTATAACATCCTTTCAACTTCTAAGTCGGCCTTGTTATACTGTTTTCTATAACATCCTTTCAACTTCTAAGTCGGCCTTGTTATACTGTTTTCTTAATCTGAGAAAAAAGAATACTGTAGATGCAAGGAGAATACAATTTTGAAGGTCAGAATTCAGGAAAACATTTTGTGCCAGGGTGCCACTAGTAAAAGTTTGAGTAACACATAAGGTACTAACAATCAAACTTGGTTAATTTTCACTTTCTTTCATTAAATAATTTTAAAAAGACATTTGGTTGTAATCTATGATTTAAATAAAAAAAAAAAAAAAAAAAAAAGTCATGACCAAGAAAGTCAAACAGAACATCTGAAGTTTGAAATAAACATTTTCAAATGCAATAATGCAAACATTTTCAAGTGCTTTTATTATTATAGCTCTGAGAAAATCAAGTCACTAAGTGATTTTCTTCAACTAGTCAGCATTTTGCTGCTGAGCTGTAAGCTCTTTTACAGTCTGTGCCAATAAAAAGTAGCATTTTTTTTTTCCCTGCAGTTTCACACTTCCGTACAGAGTGTATCGTCACTAAACATTGAACAGCAAAAATAGAATATATTTTAACAAATAGGTAGTTAGGATATGTATTATTGGTAAGATCAAATTACAAATAGCTTCATATGTAAATATTCAAAATTGTAATGTTCATTCAGTGAAGAATTGTCAATATTTAGGCAGCAGACTTTGGTCTTATTTTCTTACAAATGTTTCTTTAATAAAAGTTCTTACAAAGCAAATGCATATGGTAGATTTTTTTCTTTGAATTTTTGTAAAGTTTTAAAACATAGTAGTACTATACTAATCTTTAAAGAAAAAGATCACTTTTAGGAGCTATATAAATGTGCATGTATAAACAGAAGAATTGCTGAGAAAGATTGGATGAATACAAATAAGTTGCACAAAATACATTCAATAAAGACTTTTACATTTTCATTTCAAAAGAGATTAATAACAGTAAAGCATCATTCAAATGATGGCAACATTACTAACCGGCTGGTCTAAGTCTTCTCCTTTGATGCACAAATTACAGTCCAGGACATTAAGACCCACCAAAAGTCCAGCAATGACAACACCCTCCTCCTCCAGCAGGAAAGCACCAGGTTCATAAAAATCACTGAGGAGAAACAATGTATCAAATACTCAGTGAATAAAAAGCTCATAAAATGTTAAATTCCAATTTTTGCAACAACAAAAAAAAACCCAGTAAAACAGAACCATATATGTATTAGATTTACATCTAGATATATTTCTCAACAACAATAAAATAAAAAAATAAATTACCAGTAAAACAGAACCATATATGTATTAGATTTACATCTAGATATATGTTTTATTTCATCTTTCAAAACACTTTTTCCAAAAGTATTTTTTTTTCCGCCTGATCCTAAAAACTTACACTAAAAAATTGTCTCTTTTTTCAATGATAAGCTTAAAATAATCAGCCAAAGACTTCTGCATCAGGGCCAGCCTCAGCCAAGCTCTTGCCCTACCTAGAGGTGTTCTGAAAAACATGACAAATGAGATGATCATTGTAATTACAGTCTATAATCTCTATATCAATGTGTAGCATGATATTATTATTATATGATACCATTCATGCATAGTACACCAAAACTATCATTAATACATTATTCTTTTCACACTTTCTTTTAGTTCAGTAAACTGTTAGTATTGGAATACTCATCTTTACCTGATATTAGGCATTTCTCTGACACTTGTAGTTATTTCAGCAGCCTCTGGAGCTATTTTTTCAATGCACTCCAACACCCACCAAAATTCTTTTTTAGAACTGAGGATTCCTTTCTTGGCTGTAGAAATAGTTTAACAGTTAAAATATAACCAACACTAAATTGCATATTAAAAGCGGTGATTGGTCTTTTCATCCCCGGTCACTTCATTCCCTGGTCATTTCATCCCCAATGAAATATTTTTTTCTTTTTCATTGTTTAATTGTGCTGTTAAGGCTTTGACTATAAGCCCTCATTTCATCAAATATATAAATATGATCATGTAGAATGCTTTTTGATATTTTTTGACATGTTACTAATGCGTTTTTAGTGTTTCTTCTTCCACTTTGTTTTCTTGATAAGAAATCTTGTAATATATTGTAAATCTGGGTGTGTACTTAGCTATAGCACTTCTATTGGATGTGGGGGATGTAATATTATAATATTATCCTGCTCATGATGTAATGATCAATGGCCAAGGTTTGGTGGAAGTATTGAAAATCCCTTGAGAGATAGAAGTGCGATTAGAATAATTATGACAATGATTTGATTTTTGATTTGAGGCACATCGGCACAATTTAGGCCATGTCGTGCCTGCAGTCCCTTAAGGACTACTCTCTCTCTAAACAACAAGGGCCAGATTATATACAGTCATATCATTAAAATCAAGGTCTATTTCACAGTTAAAATAGTAAAGGTAGTAAAAATTTAAATATTTGGTAAAAATCTAATGTAAATAGTGCATGTTCACAAATTCATAAATCAGATCTTCGTAGATAGCCCCACTTCCCGGATAAAGCCCAGTACCTTCCCAGGGTCGACATTATCAAAAAGTGTTTTTAAATTAGTGGCTCTAAAATATTTCTCCCTGACATCCTGGTATCTGGGGCAATCAACGAGGATATGTTCCACGGTGAGGCGAGAGTCACAGTACTCACAAAGTGGGGGCCCCTCTCTCTTCAGTACAAAAGAGTGCGTGATGTAGGTGTGGCCAATCCTAAGTCTGGACATGGTCGTGCTACCACGCCTTGTCAGACCCTTAGATGTGGGCCGCCACCTGACATCCGCCACAATCTGCCTGAGTTTACTGTTAGTCTCAGCCTCCCATCAGTTCTGCCACTCTCAATAGGTGGCAGAGGCAATACTTTGTCTCAGGTCCGATCAGGGAATTTGGGTTCCTGACACCGCATGATTTAGGGCTCTCTTTGCTTCTCTGTCTGCGGCTTCGTTTCCCTCAATGCCAACATGGGAGGGGACCCAGATGAAGGTGACATCCCTAATTATGACAATGCCGCTGATAACTTATCATCAAAGGCCAAGGTGTGGTGGAAGTACGACCATGTTTCACTTTATTTTATTTTTCAATCGCTTTTACTTGAAAATGGGAGCGTCAATTTTTAGCCTTGAAATAAGGTTTTTATGCATGTTAAATTTTTTTTAGTTTTTATTGGCATTTTATTTTAATTTTATTCTTATCTAATGTGTTACACTTTTTGTCATTTAAATAAAAAAATAAATATATTAAAAATTGCTCATTTCATGATTTTTACAATTACTATTTGTTAGATAAAATGATCAGATGATGAAAATAACAGGAAAATAGGAAATGTATCTAAAATATTCTCCCAATATAAACGTTTAAACTAGTGGTTAGAATGACCAGCAGTACTTACGTTTCAGCCCATGTCTGACCACATGTTCTAGGACAACAAAAAACTGTTGCAAGGGGATGTAATCATCATCTAGCATACGACCATGAGCTAATGAGGAATCTATGATTTCTTTGATCAGCAGTTTTGAAACATTTAACAGATTGGCACGTTCAATTGTCTTAGGATCTCTGCCTGCAATGAATGAAAGTTGATGAACATAGTACTAGCAAATAATGTAAATCTATAGATATAATCTATTGCTCTATTCAAATTTTATTTTCATAAATATTAGCTGTTTATATATAGAGATAAATAATTTGTGGCATTTTATGTGTCCTAGAGACAATCTTTTCCATTTGCAAGTTCTCATGTGACTAAAGAGACCAATCCTACACACTCTTACATATTTAAGCGAATTGGGAAACCTAACTATATAGTAATAGAAATAACTAAAAAACTGGGGGAAAAATAACACAAGTATATTCAATTAAAATAGGAGAATCTGAAGTAGGTGTTTAATTCTTAAAATATTCTAATCCCATCAACAGCCTAATTGAGGCCCCTTTACATTAAACTATATTAATAAAGTAATGTTTTAACTGTAAACATTGAACATCTAGTATTCTAACTATTCAATTTGTCTCTAAATTCTAGGCTAGCATTTGGCAGCCTGAGGTGTGGTGGATGAGCGGTAAAGAACTTGGCTTCTGAACCGTGGTTCTGGGTTTGAATAAAATAAATAAATAAATCACACACAACTTCCACTTTGTAGACACTGCGCCCACTCTTATGAAACTGTAAACCATATCTTTTTTGAATGCCCCTTCCTAATTCACCTTAGGCAGACCCTACTACCACTCCAGCCCAACATAACCAACACTCTGTACGGCAGTGCTAAACAACTGAAAAGAACAGTACACTATTTTTTCTTGGCACAGTCTGTAAAAGAGCTGACAGCTCAGCAGCAAAAAGCTGGCTAGAAGAAGAAATTTCGGTTCAGAAGACTAAAAAAAGAGTGGAAGTAGAGATACAAGTAGAAACTCCCTCAGGCTTACAAATACAAAGAATATGACACTAACTATGAACTTCTTGGAACTTTCTTAGCTGTCCCTTAACAATATTTTCAAGTTGTTTTTTTTCTCATTCACATAGCAACATAAACTAACGGCATATTTGAAAACATCAACTTTTGCTAGTCATCATACCATCACTCTGGTCATCAGGGTCCATCATATGGACATCTTCCATCTCAAGGTGTACATCTGCTAGCTCCTTCAGGCAGAGCCAGTCCCCATCAACAGACACCCGGAAGTTACACAGGTAAATGGTCTCCTCGGCCATTGGTGGAATAGTACAACTTCAAACTTTTTACAATCTTGTTTTATAAGTGTGGCTAAGACCAACAGATAATAGCTTTTTTTGGTCAAACGTCCTTTGTTCTGCTAAGAGAAGTTAATAAACTTAATTGAAATGTACAAACATTTTTTTCTATTGTTTTTTTTTACCATCAAGACTCAGCAGATTAAAGCCAATTGATAATTCATCAACATGTATACATCAGTATCAATCAACATGTATACACCAAGTATCAACATGTATACACCAAGTATCAATCAACATGAGAGAGACAATATACAAGCTGTTAATGGAAGTATTTTATTTTACACATAGGAGTCCTACAATAAATGGACTTTTAAATACCAATAATTTCTTATTTAACTCTATCATTAGAACTAAAAACTCCATTATCTTCTTACAATAAAAAACTAAGTAGTTATCTTACATCTAGTTTTGTTATAAGCTTTTTAAATAACTGAAATGTTCAATAAGTTGTAACTGGTATTCATTATAACATAGACTATAGATCTCTAGCCTCTGCCTATACAAAAGAGAATCACTAAGATTCAAACAATTTGAGTAGAAAATCAGTGTATCCAGAGTTACAACTGTAAAGTTTATAGCTAAGGTTGAGATAGAAAACCAGTGTATCCAGAGTCACCCATAAAGTGTGTAGTTAAGGCTGAGATAGCTTAACAGCCCTAATTCCATAAAGATGCTATGTTGATGTGTATACAAGCAAAGCAAGGAGAATATCAGATATAAGAAGACATCATCTAGAATAATCTAGATCAACATCACAAGAATAGCATCTAAATAGGCATCAACACAAGAGGACTTCAGCTAGCTCAGAATATGGGGACATCATCTAGATGTAGATCAAATCAAGAGGACATCCTCTAAACCAGATCAGTGTTATGGGGCTAAACCCCTAAGAAACCTTGTTAAAGAACAAGAAGGCTACAGACAACAAGAAAAAAAAAATGAGTATTAGAATCTATTGCTTCCAATAACATTCCAGTGGTAGGACTAAAACTGAAACACTTGAGACAAAGAATAGATCTATTATCTAGCTTTAGATATGGAAATAACAGTACATTCTAGGAATAAGAGAAATACTGTAAACGCTATATACTCGTTAAAACTACGAATCTGTCACATATAAACAGATGCTTTCCAATAACAACTTAGAACAACACTAACCAAAAGAATAGCGAGTTTATGTCCGTAACATTATTTTTCAATTACCGCTAAAAGTAACAAGATGTTCTTAGATTGAGATCGAACTACAATCTTAACTGGCCACAAATCTGAAGAGCCCACTTTTGCAGCAGACAAACATTATGATAAGTAAAACCTGACAAGACAAACGTCCACATTATCATAGGATGGGGTGTGCACAAGCCAGACACAACCAAAATCAAACAAGTAGCACTCAACAAGAAGCCATGGAAAGTGCAGGAATGAAGTCTGGCACTAATCCAGAAAAGCAGAAACTGAAACTAGCGAAGGAAAAAAAAAACAGATGAACGAATCAGAATGCGTTTGTAAGTTGATTACACAGGAAATACTCGCTGGATTTATTTGTAAGTTCTATCACTACAATGTACACACGTAAAGACGATACTGTTTTGAAATCGGTCCTATGATTACACAACACACAAGGAAACTGCCAAGATGAAACACACACACACACTTGTTCTACGGCAGGTTGGAATCGAGTCGCACGACACACAGACGGCATCGAAGGCTGAGTGAGCAGACACGGGGGTGGACGTATCGATCGGTTTGACTCAGGCACAAAGTGTCGGCACTGAATCTCTTCTGGTCGATCTGACCCTGCTCTCCTGTTAGCAATGAATAATAACAACAAAGATTGGCCAATACTCAGATTCGTTATTGTTGCTTTCGGTGGTTTTTATGCAACTGAGTTATTTCGTTAACATGCTAAAAAACAATCCTGGTAAATCTGATGGTAACAACAGCAAGCGTAGTAAGACGTTGGCAAACAAGTGTCATGGTAGCCGAGATCAATAACTGAGCCACACATCCCTAGTCCCTAAGCTCATTTGTGTGTGTGTGTGTTTTCCCCCCAAATTGATGCTAACAGCTCCTCTTAAAAGATAATTTTGTAGTCACACGAGTGGAAAACAGATCCCAATACAGGCATAAGAAAAAAAAAATCCCAATTCGTATGTTGAAAACTAATCAAAACTGATCCCAACATATGCGTGGAACCCCAATAAGTGCGATGAAAACGGATCCCAATCCACGTATTAGAAAGTCATTTTATCGTTGCTGACGGTTCCTTGTTTTGATTGAAATGTTTTGTAAATGTTTCAACCATGTATACGAATAAGAGGAGGTTGGCTTGTGATCGAGCGAAGTGGGTAACTTTATTTGGTAACGCCATCTGTCACAGCAACCCCGACAAGTAAACCCAAAGGTTCAGTGAGGATAAATAGTTCCAATTGTGCATGTGTGTGTTATAGAAATAATGAAAAGTTCACGACAGTAGGTTCACCCGATAACTATTTCTCGTGGAACCGAAAGAAATATTGAGAGAGAGAGAAAGAGAGAGAGAGAAAGAGAGAGAGAGAGAGATGTAATGAAATGGGACAAGATTTTAATGTTCTTTTCTTTTATTTCACAACTGACCACAAACAAAAAGTTCCTTATAAAACCTACTATATTGACTTGACCAAACAATATTTCATCGGGATGGGATTTACAACGTACCGGAACGTTACGTAATGACTACATAGGTGGGGTAATATTGTTACGATTTGTTACAAAGGAAAGGAGGGTCTGAAGTTTTGTTACGTAACAAAACAAAACGAACTATTCAACGGAAATAGAGGAACTTTTTAGATGAGTAACAGGTTTACTGTACTTTGACTTTCGCGGATCTGACTTTCGAGGGAGGGCTTTTTTTTTTAAATATCATGGGTTTTGGTCGGTCACGTGATGTTTCAGTACAGTATTGAAGAGAAAATGAATGCATCATTGAAACGCCGAAAGAAGTCGATACTTTTCCCAATCCTTTGTCTAGATATCATGATGAGAACTGTCATTTGGGAGGATGATAATTAATAAATAAGTCTTTTGTAAAATTCTTTTGATGTTACTCTACCGAGGTTGGGGGGGGGGTGATTTTTGTTATGATGTCACCATCACTGCAGGTTCGTTCTATGAAATGAATTTCAACATGTCATTGTACTGTGTCCAAGCTTAAAAGGACCTTTGATTTCCTTCAAATTTTCTGGTTATAAATTGTTTGTGTACTTTTAACCGTAAAGCATGCCATCAATTGTCTCCAGTGGACGTCCGTTCAATCCCTTCTCCTCTAAGCTTTCAGTTGGGTACGACCTGCTCGTCATCGTTTCCAGACTGTCAGGAATGGATGGTCCCCACAGAGATGTGCATAGATGTTATTGGCGAAGCAAAAAATCTGTCTTTCTATAGAACGCCCAGGCACTCCAGAGATTGCCTGAAATTTTCAGGCAAAGTACGAAATAACTGTTCCATTTCCTACTTTGCCTAGACCTTGAAAGTTTGCTATTTTATTACTACCTTAGTTTTTGGAAATAATATTTCTACTCGCCAACAATTTTGTCGTGATATGAAAAAAGAGGAGCTCGTTTTAATTACGACATCTAGAGTGTGTTCTAGGAAAGATGAAAGTCAAGAATGATCTGTGATCAAGGTTAATACGACTACTAAGAGGGCCCACGTGACTGGATAGATCTATAAGCTGCTACATAGTTTCGCTGTGACAATCGGATCCAAAGAAATTTCAAGTCAAACAACTCTTCATTTTTATGTCGGGAATATTTGACACATATCTGGTCATCAAAGGACAGATTGCTGAAAGACCTTGTACACATATACAAAAACTTGACGCGTCTTGAAAGTGAATTTATAATCGACTCTGTACGCTATGTTAGAAAACAGAAATGATATTTAAAATAATTATAATAATGCGCTCCCTGGTCATGACTACATTCGTATAGGCTTGCGAGACTTGAACGCTGACAGCAGAACCAGAGAGAGGGATCCTAGTAATCGAATTCAGATGCTACAGAAAGATCCTAAGTATCACATTTAAAGACCACATCACAAACGAAGACATTAGAGACAGAGTTACTATAGCGATTGGACACCATGACCAGCTAACTAGTGTGAAAAAAAAATCGCAAACTAAAACTCTATGGCCATATTACAAGGTCTTCGGGGCTCGCAAAAACCATCAATCAGGGAACAGAAACAGGAAAAAGAAGAGGCAGACAGAGAAAACGATGGGAAAACAACGTAAAAAAATGGACGGGTCTGACATTCAAAGAGGTTCTAAGGCAATAGACAGAATGGAGAAAGACGGTCGACAAATCTTGTGTGATGCCTCAAAGGTCCAACAGACTAAAAAATAGATGAAGGTGATAATAAAGCTTTTTGTCATTTAAATTTTTGCTGTCAGGATGATCTAACTTAATCTAACTGACTTTAAATCTTATGAAGATAAAAAGAACAAATAAAGAACCCGCTAATTACTTTCTTCTTATAGGTGTCAGATAAGTGGGATAGTGTTCCCCCCCCCCCCCGATAAGATATTTAGTAAAATGTTTAAACAGTGAAAGATTTGGGAGAGCTACTAAAAGTACATACAGACTGAACATGCGGTGGAAGAAACTATTACTTTCTTTGACCTTTTAGACTTATGCATACATGATTTAAGAAAACCCAAAAGTCATGAATCCTGCAGTGATGTGCAGTAATAATTTAAGGGAGGCCACTGTGTATTTTATTTTGGAAAGAAAATTATTTAAGAAATGTTTGGATTGTATCCCTTCACCCAAGTTCTGAAACCATCCAAATAACGTTAGTTCAGAGATTCTCAAATTATGAGCGCTCCTCCCTCCCCCAGTCCATGTCACGTGATGAGGTGGAATCGAATGTTGATCTGTATTTTTATTTTGAGGGACAACAAATCTGTCGTATTTGCTCTCTGGTTTATAAATCTTGATCTGTGTATGTTAAGTTAAAAAAAAAAAAGGACTGAATTAAGAAAATGTCATTACATCTTCGCGTATGCAATATTTAGTCAACACATTATCTTTCAGAAGTCATTACAAAACCTTTCCGCCTGCGCTATTCTACCCATTTTCTCTCTCAAACAGCAGCACTATCCTTCTGTTGCCACAGAGTGATGAATACCAACACATGTTTAATTAGTAAATTAAATTGATTAATTGGTGAAGCACTTTTTGGGGGGAGGGAATGATTCTCAACATTTTGGAGATCGATTAGATTTAAAACCATTTGTTACAAGTTAATTTAGTTTACTTATTTAAGA
The DNA here is from genome assembly GCF_947242115.1 of Biomphalaria glabrata. Taxonomy (NCBI): domain Eukaryota; kingdom Metazoa; phylum Mollusca; class Gastropoda; family Planorbidae; genus Biomphalaria; species Biomphalaria glabrata. The sequence continues at coordinate 34,413,293 of NC_074712.1, read as the reverse complement.
TAACTTAACACACATATTTTTATTTTGATATATAACTGAATAATAGAAAATTAAGTTCCTTGTATCTTCAGATAAACCCACAGGTCCATAAATAGGATGACTAGAAGAATATAAGACTTGAGGATGTTGCTATAATTGAGCTGGTGGCATGTGTAGGGATGGCTGTAAATGAGTAAGCCCACACATGTAACGAGGCAAATGAAGTATAGGTGATCAAGCGTGATGAGTGAATAGATTTGTAAATAGCCTTGGATATGTCATGGTGACTTTCTGAATAGGCCCATTTTGTGTTTCTTTATAAGGAGTTACATTGTAATAGGTACTTCAGAACAGTTCAGTAATGGTACTGTCACTATTGTCAGTGTTTCTGATACCATTGTACAGTGCTAATTTTTTATTTAGTCAAGCAGCTTTAATTCATCTTGTCAAGTCCTCACACTTGGAAATGGCTTAACAATAGAACAATATAATTTTTATAATTCAACATGTGTCTATTATCTCTTTCCACCTTTTCCGATTAAAAAAAAAAGCAAAGTTATCAATAAATTTTTAAAAAAGTTTAAAGACCAAAATGATAAAATAACTACACAGTGAAAGGTACAATCAAGTCTAACTGTGTGTCATGGCAAATGTATAATATAAGAAAAGAAGAAATATTTTAATTTTAGTATAAATTAGTAAATTTAGTATAAATCCAAACACAAAACAAAGTCGCCTTTATAGTTGCACCTAATTTAGAAATTATACAATTCTTTTTCATGATTTAGGTGAATATTCTATAATATCAGCTTCAATCATTCTCATTTAACTATTGCATTTAACATGAACTTCAATTTAAATCTTTCAAAAATTGTTTATAAGTATATATATATATATATAAATGATCAATCTAATCTTGGCACCTTTTATGCCAAAAGCGGATTCTGAAAATAAGGTAGCAAGATAAAATCATTATTGAGCAAAAATAGCACAGTATAGGCCCATGTGGAAGCACAAAGGATCAAAGATGGTAGATATGATGAAAACATCAGAAGTTGGAAAAAGGTTAAAAACGCTGCAGTGACTGGCGATTATAAAAACCAAACATGTGACTGTGGATGTGATTGGCCTCTTTTACCGATGAGAAGTTGAAAAGGATTAGAAGGGAAAAGATAGTCTCGAGATGAATAAATTCACAGACAGTTATGTCTGATCACTTTCTACAAATCAAAGTATATTAGACTTGTTTCTACTCTTAAAGACTAAGACTTAGATCTTTATACTAAGTCTTAGATCTATATTATATAGATATCTAGATCTAGAATCTAGACTAGGGCTAGGACCCTATAGGTATAAATTAAATAAATATATTTAGACATGTCTACAATGTCTAAATCTAGATGTAGATTTTGAATTATATTATATATATATATATATTGATATCGCACTCCTTGAAGGAGCTCCCGAGAGTGTCTATATAGCGCTTGTATTGACCTACCTGGGAGTGCTTTCCTGCACACAACTCCCCATACAGAAGTCGTTTGGGAAGGTGATTGTCTGGCATGCAGACTACATATATATATCCTGTCCATCAAAGTTGGGAATTTTTTACTGTCGCATGTTGGACAATTTTAAAATTTCTGTGTCTGGTATGTGATCAGACTAACGCACCTTATGGATACTCCTTATACAGCGTAGGTGGAATGAATTTAACTTTTTGATGTGGCAGGAATATAAGGTCCGGGACTCCTGATGCAAATTTTGTGGATATGCTGAGTCCTCTCCGTTGCCACACTTGTCCTTGAAGTCTGCCAAAAGCAGCATTGGCATGCTCAACACAGAAGTCTACCTCATCATCTAGGTTGGTGTCCTTGCCTTGAGTCTTTGAGCGTTGAATAAACTTGCATCAGCGCGATATCATATACCAACAAAGCAATAAACATTATGCTGAAAAGCATTGAAGCCATCATACAGCCCTTCTTCATGCCATTTGAGACAGGAAAAGTCTTCTAGAATTAGTCTCTGTTGTCTTGGACTCTTGCTTGCATGTCATGATGGAATTGGCGTACCATAGTTATGAATTGATACGGGCAGCCGAATTTGGACATGATTTGCCAAAGGCCTTCACGACTGACATCAAAAGCTTTAGTCAAATCTATGAATACATTAATAGAGATGTGAATTTTGCTCTCTCCATTTCTCTTGGAGTTGGTGGACTGCAAAGATCATGTCAACCGTGCCTCTACTCTGTCTGAAGCTACATTGACTCTGTGGAAGTAGGCATGTTTCTAGGTGGTGTTGTAGTCTGTTTAATAGCACCCTAGCCAGAATCTTGCCAGCAATACATAGGAGGGATATGCTATGATGGTTATAGCAAAACTGCCTACTTCCCTTTCTGTTGTAGAGATGAATGATGGAGACATCTCCTTTTTATATAGATCTAGATCCTAGAATGTAGATCTAACACTACTAACAGCTATTCTATTGAGTATTGTCTCTAAACTAAAGGTCTAAAGTAAATAAAAATAAAACTGACAAAGGATGAAAAGTCTGAAAACACAACATTCATTGACTTTGACAGTGACACTGTCAACACAACACTCAACAGTGAATCGAGTTAACAATAACACTATTGACACTATTAACACTATAAATCAAGATTTAGACCTAGTTTAGATCTAGAGTCTAGATCTAACTGTATTCTAACACTACTAATACTCCGTAGGTACTTTGACATCCTTACTCTACTGACCTATAAACTGCTAGACTAGCTGCTATATATAGTTTTGAAACAGCATGGCTCGACTTCCAAACCCATGGTGTTTGTTGATTGATTGTTGTTTTTACATTTGCTTCATTTTTTAAAAACCCTTGATAATCTTAAAGGAGGATTCCTAAGCCTTTGAATGATACCACATTGTCAACAAATAAAAGTCATGTTTATTTAGAAAATGTACAGTAAAGTCATAGGTAAGAATGATTTTGCATTTACTATAATTTTTAAGCAAGCTTGGTATTTTTGTATTTAGACCTAGATTTATGCTTAAAGTTTGTTATTTTATTATTTTTTTAATGAAATTTTGTCCTCCAAAATAAAAAAAACTTACCCTAACATGCTGTTATCAGTTATAAATGATGCCAAATTAGGCAATTGTTTGAAATTGGAAAAAATATTTAACTTTCTACCATACAGTCTATGACTATAGTATTAAAATCAATATTTCTATTATAGAGTAGTGTTAGAAATCTTTTTTTCTATACTTAGTACACAAAATATAAAAGGAAATCATCTTATTAAGGCAAGTTTGGGCTCATCCTGATGATGTTAAATGAAGTCACTCCATGATGAAGTGACATGTGGCGCCAGACATTAGTAAATCTCGTGGATAATATGAAGTATAAATTATTTATGCATTGTTTAACAGCTTATCTTTGATCAACCTATTGGAGAGAATGCTATCAAGGTGTTATTTTACATTATATTTATAAATATTATAAAGCTGAGGAAGTTTCTACCAAACGGCATTCTAGAAAAAGGATCGAAGTCAATTTACAATCAATTGAATTAGCTGTGAATGAATGTTAGCTGCATATGAAATGAAACATTCAAATTAAAAATCATATAATGAGGTAGCTGTGTTCCAAATTTCAAGCTTCTAGATCTATCTATTATGGTTATAAAGTTATGATGAGATAAAGACGAAAACTCATTTTTTCGATCACAGTTTTTTCAACATTTTCTACCTAGTCAATTTTTCTACACATAAAACGGCATAACTTTGCTCCTATATAACATAGAAAGATAAATTTGGTATCATTGTAAACCTCTCAGCAAGCTCTACATAACTAGATAGTTTCTGTTGTTATATATTTATTTTGACATTTTTGTCAAACTAACAGTCACGGTGGTACAGGACAGCAAAGTTGAAAGTGTCGACAGTGAAAAAAAAAAAAAAAGTCTTTTTACTTACGTCCCATCTTGTAACGAGAAGGAAATCTTTCTTTCTTATTTAGTGTTAATCCATCATCTTTAACTGTTAGAGATCCAGCCCAAGCCGTATCCTCTAAATTTTTTCGGCTGACTTCAGAAAGTTCCTCGTAAAGCGATTTTTGAATTTCAATATTTTGAACGTCGGGTGCAGCCATCTTGACACAACAAACCTCCCTTTTTCTGGGTCAAAGGTCAATCGTCAGTACAATAACAACATTCAACTCATCATTTTTTTTTTACCTGAAAAGTTATTAATTAATGTAGAATTGTTTTTATTTAAATAATGTCAAATCCAAAATAATCACATTTGTGGAAAGTATAGATCTATAGAATCTTCTAGATCTTTAGGGCGGACATATCTAGATATAGATTTTTACTAGTTCAAAAGATTTTAAATTTAAATGAACTTATTCAGTTACTGGCAGGTAAAGAAAAACACACTGCTGTAATCTCCTCAAAAAAAGTTACATTAGAATGCTTTGACCTTTAATGTGTGTATACTGTAACTGTAAAACTAGATCTAGATATAGATCTATATAAATACATATATATACTTACATAGTCATAATCATTATATAAATCTCTAGTAGCTAGATCTAGAATAGAATATGTGCTAGATTTTGTGTTACAAAATGCAAATCTTAAATTATTCATTCTGAGACTATCTGACTATCTCAGTATCATTATCTGGATATATAATATATAGTATAGATCTAGATCTAGCTAGATTCTAGATCTATAGATCTATTTAATCTATTACTATTTTTTAGGGCTTATATTTTAGGGTTATTACTAGACATCATTACTATTAGTTATTAGTAAATCATTTTTAATCATAGACTAGTAAATGATAATAAATAATAGTGTATATTACATATCAGATATTATATTACTAGATCTAGATCTATTTATTATAATAATTATATTATAGATCTACTAGATCTATCTATAATATGTAAATGTAGAAAATAGATTACATGTATTACTAAAAATACTAGATCTAGATCTAGCTAGTATTAGACTAGATCTAGATCTATATGATAATAACTTATTGTATAGCCGCTACTATAGCCCCTCCTTTATTACAATACTATTAATAATTAGATCTTAGATATAATCTATATTAGTATAGACACTAGAATTACTTATAAGGGCTTATTAGGGCCTATTATAGATTCTAGACTATGATTTAGTAGATCTATAATAAGTAATAATAGTATCAAAGTATACTTTCACTTTTAGAGTAAAAGTAAAATGGTACACTAAATCAGTAAATGATAGTAAGTGAGAGAGAGAGATCTAGGCCTAGATCTGTATCTTCTAGATCTCGATCCTTAATGACTAGACTATAACATTACAAGAATGCATTCAACTATGTTGTGCATTAGATCAATTCGCTATCATACCAACAAAATTCATGGGCTTGGACTTATAGATCTAGTTCATTATGGTCTGCCCATTAATCTTACCACTTACACATTATGTAAATTACCTTTGTTACAAATGAATCGTCAACTGCACAGTCTGCATTGTAACTATTTACAATGTACAATCAAATTGAAAACTGTGCCATTGGAACTGAAAAACAAAGGCTTACTAAGACAGAACCCTGGAAAAAACTTCATTTTTTTTGCTACAAGAAACACTCATGATCAAAGTGCATTAACAAGTATTAAATCTCATACAGGCAGTGAAAATCTAAAATATTTCATAAAGCCTGAATTATCGTAAGTTATTTTAAAATAGTATCTAAACTGGGTGTTTCATTTAAATGGGCTTTGTGGTTGAAACTCAAAATTTGGAGTTAATGTAAAATTCATTACCTTCTATTTCAATGAGACTTGATAACTATTTTAAAGTCATTTAGCATTTAAATTACTAAATCTACATTAGCAGTACTATTATTTTTGGCATCCATCAGTATTGAACCACCTTTAAATTGATGACTGTGATATGTGCTCTGGAGTGTCATCCCAATGGTCCCTAGTTTGAACCCTAGTAGCCATCATCCCCTACTGTCCTATAGATTATAGAAGATTTGGTCCAGAACATAAGGATCTTCATTTTTAAATGAACGTCCGATATGATAAAGCAAACAAAACAACTACCATGTCTGTGAGTCCCACAATGTATATAATCACTGTGTAGTCTGATTTAGGATTAGCAGAGTCTGATGCAGTGTTGAGGTTAAGATAAAACTACCACTTTTAAACCTTGTGATAAGATTTCTATGGCCTTGGGTTAACGAAGGTGTTACTTGGAAAGCACGATGACCAAAGGAATTTATTTACCCAATGTCTGTCAGAGTTGGGTGGACTCAGAGGCATCCTAAAAATCTTGAAGTTTAAATTCCCAGTCTTCAGTGGGATACATCTCAATGAAAGTATTTTGCAAGATTCTTTGTGAATGGTTTTCTATATTTCTGTCTGTTTTTCTGGTTGAGATTGTATCTGTATATAATATAATATATTTTAATGGGCAAACTGCACATTAAAAGTTATCCTAAGTTTTTGTAATATAAATGTATTTCTTATTTTCTTAAAATGAATTTGATTTCACTGCTTTCTTTGTTAGTTCAATGTTTCAGATTTCTTTTTTTTTTTGGAAAGATCATCATTATTAATTGACTATTTACATGATTGATTTCCAGACTTTCTAAGGCTGCTGTGATTGATGGTAAAGCAATAGCGCAAGTCATAAAAGATGAAATAAAAACAGAAGTTTCATCACTTGTTGCTGATGGTAAAAGAGCACCTCACCTCTCTGTTCTCCTTGTAGGAAACAATCCAGCCAGCATCATATATGTCAGAAACAAAGCTCTGGCTGCACAGTACACTGGTAACATCTTGTCTTTATTTGTTCTCAGTGACAATTTGATAATCATTATGCTAGTCTAAAACAATATTTTTAAAGAGAGTTCTTTAAAGTATTTCTGTGTGATCTCATCACTGTCTAACATGGGGTTATAAAATAAAACAACTATTCTATTTTATCTTTCAAATATTTCTAAATCCCTACTAGACTATCAGTTTGTATTCAAGATATACCTCACCCATCAAGAGCAAGAATATCGTTTTTAAAAAAGGTTAAAATTTATTTGTAAATAGCATATATATATAATTACACACACCTAATTTATGCATCTAAATATAGTCAGTACTGTTGTAGATGCAAAATGCATATTATTCTTTCAAGCATTCATGTACACACTAAACCCAAGTATAAGCTTAAAACGGTAGTTCAGAAGTGTCGAGCTTAAGAGATGACATTTCTATTTCTATAATTGGCTCTATTTTTTCAAAGTATTAGTATCTATCTTCACCTTCGCCTATTCTTTAGTCCATTGGACAATTGGGGCACCATACAAGATCTGTTGACTTTCTTTATTCCTCTGTCTTTTGCCTTGGATCTATTGTTTTATGCTGTGTTCCCATCACTTTTTCTGTCTGCCTTTTCTTCTTTTTCCTTCGATTTTTCCCTGTTGGTCATCTTAATGAGCCCTGAAGACCTTGTGATATGGCCATAGAGTTTTAGTTTGCATTTTTGACAGTTTTTAGCAGGTCATCATGGGATCCAATCACTGTATTAATCCTGTTTCTAATCTCTTCGTTAGTGATGCAGTCTTTGTACATGATACCTAGGATCTTTCTGTAGTATCTCAGTTCCATTGCTAGGATTCTCATCTCTAGTTCTGCAGTCAGCGTCCTAGATTCCCAAATATACGAATTTGTCAATGACCAGGGAGCACATCCCTCTGATTTGAGTGTAGAGGTTATGCCTTTGTCGTTCCAGTTTGTTTTGGCCAGTAGTTGGTTCCTTCATCTGAGACTATAGCTCAGAGGCAATAGGAAAAAATGATCATTTAACACTAAGCTTAGAAATATTGTCTTAAAAATATTTCACTTTTAACCACTCGTTTACTTTTCTTCAGGAATCTCTTGTGATATACTTCGCATACCAGAAAATGTGAGTGAAGGAGAAGTGCTGAAGGAAATAGAAGCTCTCAACAGACTGCCTGAGGTGGATGGAATACTGGTACAGCTTCCTCTGCCTCCAAACATGAGTGAAAGAACTGTCTGTGATGCTGTGCTGCCTGGCAAAGATGTGGATGGCTTTAATGTACTTAATGTTGGCAGATTCTGTGTCAACCAGGAAGCATTTATTCCTGCCACACCTTCTGGAGTTCTGGAAATCTTAAAGAGGTTAAGTATGTGTCCACTTATTTCTAAATGCTCTAGTCAAGAGTTATACATTGAACTTAATTTTCTATTTAAAAGTTGTTGATTTTTTACTTCTTAAAAGTAAAAAATCAAAAGATAATAGCCCTTTTTTTTCATTGACATTTTCACTATTTTTTTCATTTTTTTTTCAAAGACACTTTTTATTTGATCTTTGTTTATGTAAGATTCATTTCTTAAATATTTTATGAATTATTCTGACTTTTTTTTTTTTGCTTTACTTTGTTTATAAAGTTACATTCAAAAGTTTATTATAGCACAACAAAGCTGTTTTTAACTCTTTGGTCATCTGTCTCTCTTTAAAGACATTAACACATTGGGAAAGAATGCTGTTGTATGTGGTCGTTCTAAAAATGTTGGTCTTCCAATAGCTCTACATCTTCATGCAAGTCAGAATAAAGGCTCCACTATTGGTAAGGCAACAGATTAGCTAAACTTTCCTTTACTAGTCATAGCATTTTACATCTTGGTTGAGTATTGCTGTCAGCAAGCAGAGTGTATCCAAGGGATTAAACGCATAAGGCATTATTAAACATCAATTAAAATATTTCAACTTCATAAAATTAATTTGTAATTTTAAAGCCAGCCCTTCTATAATTGAAAAACTTTTCAACTGCTTTTGGAAGCATTTGTAGGTCATAGTGATGGCAGCGTGGGAAAGTGCTTGACCACTGAGCTAAAGATCTCCAGTTCCAGATTCAGTAGATGTTGGGATTTTTATTCTGCTCTTCAGAATGTCACACTTAACTAAATGGTTATACTTTTTGCAAAAGTGAAATGTCAATTTGCAGGCCCCATGACTCCCTCAGTAAGATTGTCTTGAGAAACACCTAAGCTCACCTGTGCATTATTTGCCACATAGATAGCTGGCCTTGAACAGAGCTTTACACACTTACAATAGAAACATTGAAGCTTTTAAACAACTTTTGTTAAAAATGTCTGAAATCATAGTTAAGTTGTTTTTTTTAACAGACTAAGCAAAATGTTCTCATTTATCCTTTCTTTGTTTCCTCTTTACTCGACATTGGTTTCAGGGGATGCTACTACAACTATATGTCACAGGAACACACCACCTGATCAACTTCGTCACTTTATAAAGTCAGCTGACATTCTGGTGACTGCCACTGGCATCCCTGGCCTAGTGACAGCAGACATGGTGAAAGATGGTGTGGTGGTCATTGATGTCGGCATCACTCGGATATTAGATAAGAACGGCAAAGCCAGACTTGTTGGTGATGTAGATTTTGCAGGTAACATATGTACAAAATTCTTTGCCTTTTCATCAATGGGTATAAATAATTGCCATCCAGGTTTTGTTTTAGTTGCTTTGAAACAGCAGAAAGATTGATTTCTCTTGGATGCATTCCTAGGCATTGCATTATATTAATATATAGGTATGGATGCTGCAGAGGGAATTCCTTAATTGATAGTCCAACTCTTAAGGGGCTCCACTCCTGATTTTCCTTGAGACTAAGTCCCGAGGCTTTTGCACCATGATAGATATCAGCCTTTACCTGTGCACAATCTATAAAAGAAAAGAAGCCAAAGTTATATTGCCTTGTGCTAACATTTCCCAAACTTCATCCCTTGCCATTTAGAGTAGCATTTTCAGCCATCATTTTGTTTCGCCATTCGATGGAATGCCTGTGGCTTAGACTCACATCTTTTTTATGAGTTCTTCAACCTCAATAAATAAGATACAGTTTAGATTTGTGCATGGCTTAGATTCAATAGAGTACAATACTTTATTTTTCCTTTTTTACCAAAGAGGCCTAGATATAGCAGATGTTTTTTTTTTTGCTTAATGTTTGGTTCATTGAAGTTTGAGATCTTCTAACTTTGCTTTGACTTCATCAATTCTTTCATTTCAATGCTACTCTTGCCTGTATAGCATAGAAACACAGACTTTTGTCTAAATTTTCTTGTCTATGTTTCTTAAGATCTAAATCTTAGCATGTTCTATTTAATTTTAGCATATTTATTCAGTTAACGTAATGTTAACGTTTTGTTTTGTTTTTTAAGTTTTTCTTTTTTTTTTCTAGGTGTTTCTAAGAAGGCTAGCTATATCACTCCTGTTCCAGGTGGAGTTGGCCCTGTTACTGTTGCTATGGTGATCAAAAACACTCTGGCAGCATACAAAAATGAACTGGATTATGGACCCTGGAATAAATCAGTTCTTCCTAGCAGATGATGTGTTCTCTGTACTTAATGTTTATTTGTATAAAAAAAAATCTTATATATACAATTAAAATAAAATTAATTTATTTATGAAAATTTAGATCAAAGGTCAAATCAAATGTTCAAAATGTGCATCCAAATGTTAATACACATTTTAATGAACTGTATTTATTTGGTTTCATTTCATAAAGGTTATTAATCTCATTGATTGAATCCCTATTTATTACCATTATGCTTTTAAGATTAGTAAATATAAATTATTTATGATGAAAAGTTCTTTGTCCTTTTAAAAAAAACATGATTAAAAAAAAATCACTCTTGATGATATTCATGACAGTGTTACTGTTTAATATAAATAGTTCGTCCATCGTAGTTCGATGATGACCTCTTTGTCATCCAGAGGGCTGAGGGCTTTGCACTGGGGTTTTATGTCTCCTCGTGTGGCCGGTGAGACCTATGTGAACCCAGAATGTTCGGCTGCACACTGTGCAGGTTATTCCAGCTGGAGCTGGTGTCATTGGCCTTGATTTTCTTTTCTGGCGCTTCTCTTTTCCATGATGCTCTGTCATGTGCCTCTGTCTCCCAGGTGGATGGGTTTATGCTGAACGCTTTCAGAGAAGCTTTGAGGGTGTCCCTGAAGCGTTTTCTTTGACCACCTTGCGAGCACTTTCCTTCGCTTGATTGGTCATACAAGAGTCATTTAGGGATGCTGGGGTCTTCCATTCTGCAGACATGTCCTGCCCATTGCAGCTGGGACTGCATGAGGATTGTGTGGATGCTTTGCAGACCAGCTCTTCGAAGGACTTCAGTATCTGGTATTTTGTCTTGCCATTTGACATTCAGTGTTTTTCTTAGACATGTCATGTGGAAGAGGTTCAGTTCCTTTGCATTTTTTTCTGTATACTGTCCACGTTTCTGAGGCATAGAGCAATGTAGGGAGGATAACAGCTTGATAGATTCGTAAGCTTTGTGTTTGTGGTGTCCAGACAAACTGTTTCATACACATCATAACAATGTAGCTAGATCAACTTTTGCTTGTAATATTCAAAACACTTGGATTAATGCACTCTCAAATCACTAAATGGTTCTATCATTATGATTGTTTGAAAAAAATATATATATTTGAACCTGTTGCTGTCATCTGAAAAATAAAAAAGGTTACGGAATTGCCGATGTTTTTATGATATGTATACAGACAGAAAACTGGCAAATTGTTTTATTTCATGAATCCATCATTGTAGATATTGTATAGGAGATAAATGTTTTTTTTAAATGTTAATTTCTCTGATCATTGTGTGTGTTTGGTATCTATTGCACTTACATCCCACCATACACACAAAAATAATTCATCTTTAACCTTTAATTGTTGTGTAGCTAAAATTGCCCATTTCAATTAATGGATAAAATAACGGAATAGTCATTAGGTCATTCCAATCCATAAGAATGACTGACCACATTTATTGGCTAACAGTGACTCTTTTTTTTCCCCATAATTTATTTTATTTCAAAATATTTTAAGAAAGTGTGTCTCTTATAAGTAAACTTTTTCAAGTAAATGAATTGTTGGCTCATTTTGTGTAGAGAAATGTTTATTAACAAATCAATTAACACAGTTGTGTTTTATTTAAAATATTCAGACCATGCAGATGATGTAAAGATTATCTGTTTCTGTGCCCACAGTTAATGAGGGTCTCATGTGGCCAGCAAAAAGACCAACCGCCTTAATTTTTCCCCAACAAATCAGGTGCCCATTAGAGCTGAGTGGACTCATAGGCGCACTAAAAATCACAGTCTTCACCAGGATTTAAACTCAGTACTCCCTGTTTGAATGCAAAGCGCTTTACCACTCATCCACTTCGCCTGCAATGTTTAATTGGTTATACAATAATTGTTGATCTAGACAATGTTGTTTTTGTTAAAATAAATAAAATTACATTACATTTTTTTTTTGTTTTTAATGACTATTATCTTTGTTTGTTTTTATTTATGAAATAATAAAAGAAGCATCCTCCTAAATCTAACCAGCATTCAGATAGAACACATACGTTTAGGCATTCCTAAATGCACAATGAGATCAAGACTTTTTTTTTTAGCTCAATGTATTATTTCATCCAAATCTGTATAGGATGAAGCCCAGACCAAAGTAAATATTCTGTCAACATTTTTGTAACATGGAAAATTTGCTGTGAATAGTAACCAAGTGTAATTATTTAGCATTGTTCAAAGTCTTAACTACATTTTTGTTACAAAAGGATCATTTTTGTTTTGGAACTCTAGTGTTTCAACCTAATTCACAAGTTTGATTCTACTTTGAGGTCACTAAGCTATCAGAGACTGCAGAGCTGTTCAAACTATTTTGGCCAATCATTACACAGTCAATTTCACTGAGCCCAGCAGGGCATGTTTATTGTATTTTTTCTGCTGTTGTTCACCACTGTAGCAGTAAATCTTTTGGGGGATAGTACCACTTGTTGAAAACTAGTCAACAGAAGTAACACTGTTAATATTTTACTAATTAAACTTTAATTATTTTAAAAAATTGCTTTAAAAAAAAAACGGGAGATGTTAAAATGTAACTGGCAATTCATCTGCTCGATTCATCTTTCCTCTAAACAGAGAGAACAGTGTGTATTTGTCATGATGTGTGTGTGTGATTACTTGGTAGAATGTCGCTGAAGTATGGATGACTTCATACATTGATTTGACATCTCATTGCAGACGCAGACTTCCGATTTGTGTCGCGCCTTTCCTTGCTAATAGTTTTCGTTGTACTTGAGATTCGTTCGGGCAGTCTTCATTGTCTTCTTTACATTTGCTGTTGCACATGATGGCTGGAGCTGATACAAAACGTTAAACCCACACACAGATAGGAAATGCACAACCTTCCTTGAGACAAACTATAATTCGAATTGAAGAAATGACTGGGAAATGCTGAGAAGTTGCCAGGTGTGACACGACAAACTGGCAAGCGAATGGTATGACATCGTTTCTCGATTTGTCTGTCTCTAACAGATGGGGAGAATACATTGTAAACAATTTAAACTATGCTCCATTTGTTTCGATTTGTCTGTCTCTAACAGATGGGGAGAATACATTGTAAACAATTTAAACTATGCTCCATTTGTTTCGATTTGTCTGTCTCTAACAGATGGGGAGAATACATTGTAAACAATTTAAACTATGCTCCATTTGTTTCGATTTGTCTGTCTCTAACAGATGGGGAGAATACATTGTAAACAATTGAAACTATGCTCCATTTGTTGGGTGTTCCTATCCTCTAGAGATGAACTGTGATGGATGAGAAGACAGAGAGGAATAACGGAAAGAGTGAGACATTGGTTTGCGAAAACTAAAGAACTACTTCACGTAGCTTGAGGTACCTCCAGTCTAAGTAGAGTTTGAAAAGGAATGAATGAACTAGTAAGAGACTTCTTGAGGTAACAGCCATTCGAGTGGTGTGGTAAAGACTTAAGCAAACAAATTTGTCAGTTTTTGTTTTACACATTTTTGTATTAATTTTTGCATATCAGATAAGACATTGTTGACTTTAAATGTGAAGAGTTTCTTTTCAACCTGCATTTCTTTATACTTGAATCTGAGAATGAAATGAAAATAAAGTATAATTGAAAAATAAGTTACTTAACTCCACCAATCTTTTTTTCCCTTCCCCTATTGGACTTGTAACTCCATAGTGTCTGACCTAAACTTGATTGAAAGGTTCTCTTTCGTAATATACGCTTACTAAACTTTTATTTTTAGTATATAAGTAGATCAAAGTATTTTATTCATAAACTAGTCTAGGCATTCAATGCTTTAAAATAATGAATACACTAGTAGTTATATTACTGTTCTATACATTCTGATCTGGCACAGTAGAACATGAAGATAGCAACCAACTGAATTAAGAAAACAAGTATTTAGATGTTAGACTGTCTTACAAAGTGTATTAATTGTGATCAGTTGCCAAATGTGTTACATAGAAATTTTAATCAACCTAAATATTGTAAAATATACACACGAGGTTACCTTATTTTACTGATAATATCTCTAAAGTAGAAAAGTTTAATAGATACTAATAGCAGTTTTATAAAAATCTGAATACCTGTTTCATTGGTTCTCTAGCTTTGTACTACTGCATCTGGTTGTCAGACATTTTTCCAGGATGACCACAACAATACTAGCTGCCATAGCTGCCAGAAAGACTATGAAAGGCCCTGCCAGGTATTTGAGATCCAGCTGACTGACAGTGCTGACTCTATCAGCCTCACTGCACTTGCTGCCTCCGGCCCACCACTGCCTTCTCCAGCCATCAATGATACCCGACTCTTTCAGCTTCATGATACTGTGAATAGAGTTGATGGTATTACATTCAGGGCCGGCCTTACGAATTGCGGGGCTCAATTTAATGGAAGCTTGCGTGGCCCCATCTTCTAATATTTTCTACAATAACAACTATTACTATTAATTGGATCATTAGACCAACATTTGTTTTACAACATGCATAGGAAGCAACTCAAACGCAATGGATGCCTTTGTGTTAACTAAAGTTACGTCAATCGCACGATAGGTCTACATTGAGTTTGTTAACCCTTGAAGTCCAACATCTTTAAAAGCCCGTGATAAGAGCCATGACTGATGGTGATATGCCACACGCGGAGCCCAATTGTAGCGACTAGCCTAGGAACTTCCCTGATTACATTGAATGTTCCATTACTATGTAATACTAAGTATACTTGGAAACAATATGATAATGTAATTAATGTTCAAATGTTCAAACACTGATTACTAAAAAACATGTGAACTATTTTTAGAAATATTTTCTATTTTTTAGGAGATTGTTCATAGCTTGTGAAATGGCATAAATTATTTTGAATAAATCGTAGGCTAATTAGTTTCTAATACATCGAGACTAACAATAATAAATATGTGATTATAAATATTTTTACCAGTTGTTTTTGTTTAGAGCGCAATTTCGCTTTCTCACTACGCTGTGATCCTATGACTCATCTGGACCAGTTAGAAAGGGGTGAGGGGAGAGAAACAAGGGTGTGTCTGGGTGATCGCTTTTTAAATTATTTATATGAGCAACCTAAATCGAGGGCAAAGCCCCCCCCCCCATCTTCTCATGCCAAGGAGCTGCTTATGATAATAGGTTTTATAGTTATTTACAAACTTTTCTTTCTACAAACAATAAAGGGGACTAATTCAGCATATAACACCTTAACATTCAAGTAAAATTTATTTTCCCTGTTCGAGATAACAAACAAAATTCTATGGCATTTTACGTCTCTAGAGATGATCTTTTCCCTTTGCAACTTCTTGTGTGACTAAAGAGGCCAATCCTTGATACACAGCTGCGGTCGCAGGTTGGGCATATGTAATCACCAGGCGCCGTTGCATTTTCACCCTTCTATCTGCTTCTGTTGTGTATGGCATCTGCAATTGGAGACCCTTCCTGTATGCTCTTTCTCCATGTGGATCTTTCCAGTGCTACTTTTTCCCAGTTGCCAGTGTCGATTTTGAAGAGCTTCATGTCGCGTTTGCATACATCCGTATAACGTAAAAGTTGGCGACTAGCGGCTCTCCTGCCTTCTATTAGATCGCCATACAGAATGTCTTGTGGAAATCGACCTACTGGCATTCTATGAACGTAGCAAAGCCAGCCAAGGTGTCTGCTGCTGATAACAGAGCGGATGTCCTGGCACCCTGCTCTTCTTAGCACTTCCTCATTGGTTATTTTATCTTGCCACCATATTTTAAAGATCCGCCTTAGGCATCGGAGGTGGAAGACATTCAGCTTTGTTTTCCTGCCACGAGTAGGTTGACCATGCTTCACTTCCGTATAGCAAAGTGCTCATCACACAGGTCCGGTAGACTAAGGCTTTAGTATTGTTAGTCAGCAATATGTTGTCCCATACTCTTTTCTGCAACCGTGACATGAGATACCAAACAAAATAATTAATTATTAATTGTTCATTAACTGATTGGTTAATTGTTAATTTGTTTTTATTGATTCCTGTGTAAAATAAATAATTTTGCAAAAGTTCAACCTGACCCAAGATTGGATGTCGGAGAAATAGCGTGTACAAACTTTTTACCAGACAGACAGAGTGAGTTGATATAAGCTTTTTAAACAGAAAGCGTGATAAGATTTGTTACACACACAAACACACGTGGTGTTAGCCGCATACAGTCAGTGACTGTAGCTAGACGTATACCACTCCAGTGATGAGTCCTCCTTTAAATCAGTCAGTGAGTCGGCTTCTTTTGATTTTATCTTTTATATAAAGCTTTCTTCCTTCTAAGCGTGAGTTCTTTGTTTTATTTGCACAAGCTGGTTCCCTTGTTTTATTTGCACAAGCTGGTTCCCTTGTTTTATTTGCACAACCTGGTTCCCTTGTTTTATTTGCACAAGCTGGTTCCCTTGTTTTATTTGCACAAGCTGGTTCCCTTGTTCATAAAAAGAAGAAACTAGTGTGCCCCCATTTAGTCTCTCTGGCCGTGTGTTGTTGCACATCTTGCACTCGATCGGAAGTTTTACCAGCATGACCTTGTCCAAAATGTGGAACTGTTCTCCATGTTCTACTAGCTAGAGTCCTAAATGGTTGAAGTGACCCCTCGAGGTAACTTAGCATTAGGCTCCCTCGGGGTAGATTAACCTTTGGCCTCTCTCAGTGATGTGAAGTTCGAAGACTGTCCTCTGCCATCGAAAAGTAAATAGAAATAGAGCATTTAAAACAGATGGTGAACTCTCATTGCAGAGTACAAACCAGCTAGATAAAGCCTCTAAACTCTCATTACAGAGTACAGACTAGCTAGATAAAGCCTCTAAACTCTCATTACAGAGTACAGACTAGCTAGATAAAGCCTCTAAACTCTCATTACAGAGTACAGACTAGCAAGATAAAGCCTCTAAACTCTCATTACAGAGTACAGACTAGCTAGATAAAGCCACTAAACTCTCATTACAGAGTACAAACCAGCTAGATAAAGCCACTAAACTCTCATTACAGAGTACAGACTAGCTAGATAAAGCCTCTAAACTCTAATTACAGAGTACAGACTAGCTAGATAAAGCCTCTAAACTCTCATTACAGAGTACAGACTAGCAAGATAAAGCCTCTAAACTCTCATTACAGAGTACAAATCAGCTAGATAAAGCCACTAAACTCTCATTGCAGAGTACAGACTAGCTAGATAAAGCAACTAAACTCTAATTACAGAGTACAGACTAGCTAGATAAAGCCTCTAAACTCTCATTGCAGAGTACAGACTAGCAAGATAAAGCCTCTAAACTCTCAATACAGAGTACAGATTAGCTAGATAAAGCCTCTAAACTCTCATTACAGAGTACAGACTAGCTAGATAAAGCCTCTAAACTCTCATTACAGAGTACAGACTAGCAGATAAACCCTTCTACCTCTCAGGACAGTCAGACATCGGGAAAATGTCAACTGCTAGAGTCCTAGACTCTCCATTGATTGGCTGGATCTCAAGATGTGGACAAAACTCTCAGATGAACAAGAACAATGTCTTGCTAGCCTCGTTACGTAACTCTCTGATGAACAAGGACAATGTCTTGCTAGCCTCGTTACGTAACTCTCTGATGAACAAGGACAATGTCTTGCTAGCCTCGTTACGTAACTCTCAGATGAACAAGGACAATGTCTTGCTAGCCTCGTTACGTAACTCTCTGATGAAAAAGGACAATGTCTTGCTAGCCTCGTTACGTAACTCTCAGATGAACAAGGACAATGTCTGGCTAGCCTCGTTACGTAACTCTCTGATGAACAAGGACAATGTCTTGCTAGCCTCGTTACGTAACTCTCAGATGAACAAGGACAATGTCTTGCTAGCCTCGTTACGTAACTCTCAGATGAACAAGGACAATGTCTTGCTAGCCTCGTTACGTAATTCTCTGATGAACAAGGACAATGTCTTGCTAGCCTCGTTACGTAACTCTCAGATGAACAAGGACAATGTCTTGCTAGCCTCGTTACGTAACTCTCTGATGAACAAGGACAATGTCTTGCTAGCCTCGTTACGTAACTCTCAGATGAACAAGGACAATGTCTTGCTAGCCTCGTTACGTAACTCTCTGATGAACAAGGACAATGTCTTGCTAGCCTCGTTACGTAATTCTCTGATGAACAAGGACAATGTCTTGCTAGCCTCGTTACGTAACTCTCTGATGAACAAGGACAATGTCTTGCTAGCCTCGTTACGTAACTCTCAGATGAACAAGGACAATGTCTTGCTAGCCTCGTTACGTAACTCTCAGATGAACAAGGACAATGTCTTGCTAGCCTCGTTACGTAACTCTCAGATGAACAAGGACAATGTCTTGCTAGCCTCGTTACGTAACTCTCAGATGAACAAGGACAATGTCTTGCTAGCCTCGTTACGTAACTCTCAGATGAACAAGGACAATGTCTGGTTAGCCTCGTTACGTAACTCTCAGATGAACAAGGACAATGTCTGGCTAGCCTCGTTACGTAACTCTCTGATGAACAAGGACAATGTCTGGCTAGCCTCGTTACGTAACTCTCAGATGAACAAGGACAATGTCTGGCTAGCCTCGTTACGTAACTCTCAGATGAACAAGAACAATGTCTTGCTAGCCTCGTTACGTAACTCTCAGATGAACAAGGACAATGTCTGGCTAGCCTCGTTACGTAACTCTCAGATGAACAAGGACAATGTCTGGCTAGCCTCGTTACGTAACTCTCAGATGAACAAGGACAATGTCTGGCTAGCCTCGTTACGTAACTCTCTGATGAACAAGGACAATGTCTGGCTAGCCTCGTTACGTAACTCTCAGATGAACAAGGACAATGTCTGGCTAGCCTCGTTACGTAACTCTCAGATGAACAAGAACAATGTCTTGCTAGCCTCGTTACGTAACTCTCAGATGAACAAGGACAATGTCTGGCTAGCCTCGTTACGTAACTCTCAGATGAACAAGGACAATGTCTGGCTAGCCTCGTTACGTAACTCTCAGATGAACAAGGACAATGTCTGGCTAGCCTCGTTACGTAACTCTCAGATGAACAAGGACAATGTCTGGCTAGCCTCGTTACGTAACTCTCAGATGAACAAGGACAATGTCTTGCTAGCCTCGTTACGTAACTCTCTGATTACGTGCATGGAGAAACATTCATTTCAAACTTCTGTCTCCATTTGCTTAGTGTCCCTCTGAGAATTTTAAATTCAATTCAATATTGGTTTTGTTTGACTATGTTTAGACATAATAAACCTCACATAAAAATGAAATAGTATTTTTTTTAAACATCCTGTGTCGCCTCGCCTCTCTCTCTCTCTCTCTCTTATTTTGTTACAATAACTTCTTCTAAATTGAAGCAGTAATTTTACACGAATTATAAATTATGCTTCATATTTTTCTGCTATTTATTTTTGTCTAATTTCAAGGTAAATTGACGTCAGGGCAGCATTATTACAACATTAGGATCTAAAGTTTATTGAGGATATAGGATAGAAAATACTTTTTTTCTAGCATTGAGAATGAATTTTAGCACGCATTTTGAATAATTTTGATAAGTCAAAAAAAAAAAAACGATTCATTTATTAAAAACTTATCTCTTGATAAATGAGTTATCTACGAACTACGACATTTGTTCACCATGAACAAAGCCAAAAGTCAAAATAAAAGTTCATAGTTTCTTATTTCTTTTGATGTTACTTATTTGTTGATTTTGAGCTCTGGACGCCTAAAAACTGAATATTTTGTTTTGAAATTGTGTTGATAAGTATGAGACAGTTCTGATCTTTTCCAAGACATTTTAAAATGATTGGCTGTTATCATCTAGCCTGCATTGGGTATTGGATCGTGTGGTGTGCTCTCTGGACAGTCGGTTCGATGGTCACGGGTTTTAACTATTGCCTTAATTCCCGTGTTATTAATTGATATTCTTACTGCATTCCAATGTTTTTGATTTTTTTTTCATCGCTAATCAATTTCCGCTTCACAAAACTGTCCAAAGTGAATGTGAAACACAAACTTCAGAACATAAGAGGTCCACGTAGTTGTCTACACAATTACAATAGGACCAAATTATACCGTACAACCTTTTACTGTTATTTTATTTTAGCACTAGAAACTATAGTATTTTGTAGAAGCAGAGTTTGGTAGTGACTATTATTAATATGTTGTAGATATTTCGAGTTAAGTAATTCATGGATGGCTGCCTGGTCATGCGGTTTGCGCGCTGGACTGTTGTTTGGATTTATCGATGGTCCCGGGTTCAAGCCCTCCCCGCTCCCATCCCCCGTCGTCCTGTTGGAGGTTTGGACTAGGAAGTAGACTATCTTCAACTCTGAAGGAACATCCGAAATATGTAAAACATTTTACAAACAAACATGTTATTGTTATTTGTTTAACATCCTTTTAAAATATATTTTGTTTATTATAATTAGTTTATATTTCTAAGTGTTTCGGGGAGTGGAGGGGGGAGGCCAGTTATGCTCACTACGAGAAGAGGATCTCTTGCAGGACATATAAAAGATTTTGATTTGTACCTTTGTTTTATTAACTGTTTTCTTTGATGCAAAATGTTTCGTATTTCTCAAAAAAAAAAAAAAAAAAAGGTTACAAAAGACAGTTTGTGTGGAAACACAAACTCAAAATCGGCCCCCGAAGTAAAATGTTTTACATAATTCGGATAATCCTTCAGAGTTGAAGATAGTTTACTTCCTAGTCCAAACCTCCCGCAGGACGACGGGGGATGGGAGCAGGCAGGGTTTGAACCTTCGATCGTCGATAAATCCAAACGACAGTCCAGCGCGCAAACCGCACGACCAGTGGTCCAACCAGGTAGGCTTCAATATTTTCAGAAAGAACATCCGAATGATATTATATCAATGACAAATGAGAGATAAGAATGGAGAAAGAAGGTTAACAGATCTTGTGTAGTGCCCCAACCGTCCCGCAGATCAAAGGATACGTGAAAGTGAATGTAAAGTTAGATGTGAACCTGGCCTAACTAGTTTGTGGTCTATAGGGCAGATGATGTAAAGTTCATCTGTTTTTGTGGCCTACGGTTAACGAGTTAAAACCCGTGACCATCGAACCGACTGTCCAGAGAGCACACCACACGATCCAATACCCAATGCAGGCTAGACGATAACGACCAACCGCCTTTACTTTTCCCCAACTAATGTCAGGTACCCATTAGAGCTGGGTAGACTCAGAAGTTGAAAATCCCAGTCTTCACCAGGATTCGAACCCGGGACCCTCGGTTCGAACTAAATAAGTTAATTGTTTTGAAAAGGCTCAATCTCATATTCGAATCCTCAAAAAAAAAAAAAAAAAAAAAAAAAAAAAAAAAAAAAATTTCAATGATGTTTATAAGATTACTATTCGTCTTAAATTAGGTCTAACATATAATGCATACTAATTAGCTTTTTCTTATAAAAAACTGCTTGCATAATTGATTTTAAAAATTAGAATTTTCGCTTTCAGGAAAAAATGTAGCCGTTGCATCAGAACTTTGAATGGTCTAAAATATTGTGAAGTCGGATTTTCAATATCTCTTCTAGTTTACGAGATCTAAACGGGACGGACGGACAGACGGACAGACATTTCGCACAAAACTAATAGCGTCTTTTCCCCTTTCGGGGGCCGCTAAAAAGAACAAAATTGACCCGATAACATAATGTATCATAAATACTTATTAAATTGTATGTACGAAGAATCAGGTTATGTACAGAGTCAAGTTGCTCCTCTATACAGTAGTACTGTAATGTATTTCTCTACTGGCTCTCCCCGCGTGAATGGAGAGCCTTTACGTTTGTTGTCAACTAAATGTATCATACCGCAACATAATAGAATAGTTGATGAGTAGAAATACATAGATTATTTTGTGTTTCAAGGCAATGGTTATTAAAATAAAAAAAAAATTTAAAGCTTGTCAGTAAAATATGAACACACATTAAAAAGTATAAACCGTCTATGATTTATTGATTAAATTACTTCTCATAAATGTCTACAACGTGAAATTTCAATATTGAAACTCAATAGCACTATTTTCCCCAAAAGATTAGAATTTATTTTCTTGTAAAAATGTGTGAATTATATTAGAGTCACACGCTGTGATTAGCTTCTGATGCACCCTTCTTTCCAAATAGAGATGGGAAACGAACTCGAACCGAACGAATCAAAGTCGAACCTCACTTACGACCGAACCGAACCCGAACTTTAAAACTGATCGGTACGAACCGAACGGAACGAATTGTCCTTACCTTGACCAAACTGAAACAAAGATTTTGCAATATTTTTTTTTTGTAAGAAAAAACAACTTAGTTTTAGTAAGATGATTTGACAGTTATTTTTAATTTTTGCAAAACTCAGCTGGATCAAATTGGGTCGTTTTCTTTTCATTCGCCGCAGCATTTAATACTTGTGCGTTGTGTCGAAACGAAAAGTAAACTCGGAATGTAGAAACTACCAGGAAAAGTAGACTCTGAATGTAGAAACTACCAGGAAAAGTAGACTCTGAATGTAGAAACTACCAGGAAAAGTAGACTCTGAATGTAGAAACTACCAGGAAAAGTAGACTCTGAATGTAGAAACTACCAGGAAAAGTAGACTGAATGTAGAAACTACCAGGAAAAGTAGACTCTGAATGTAGAAACTACCAGGAAAAGTAGACTCTGAATGTAGAAACTACCAGGAAAAGTAAACTCGGAATGTAGAAACTACCAGGAAAAGTAGACTCTGAATGTAGAAACTACCAGGAAAAGTAGACTCTGAATGTAGAAACTACCAGGAAAAGTAGACTGAATGTAGAAACTACCAGGAAAAGTAGACTCTGAATGTAGAAACTACCAGGAAAAGTAGACTCTGAATGTAGAAACTACCAGGAAAAGTAGACTCTGAATGTAGAAACTACCAGGAAAAGTAAACTCTGAATGTAGAAACTACCAGGAAAAGTAGACTCTGAATGTAGAAACTACCAGGAAAAGTAGACTCTGAAAGTAGAAACTACCAGGAAAAGTGGACAGATCTTTGCCTTTTAATAGAGCACGAAAATAAGCCAAAATGTGTCATGAAAATAAGACTGGAATTAAAGCCGCCACTGTATTTCGCATGACAATTTAGAAATCTCATTAAAAACTAAGAGATAGAGCAGATGAGCTGGAAATGTTGACCATTAGCGCCGACATGTTTCATAGCGTTCAACTCTTGCTACTTGTTCACAGTACGAATTGCAACTTTTTAAATCACAGAAAAGATATGAGTAACATGCATTGGGACCTGCACTGACAGAGACCTGTTTCAGACATCATGGAGGAGGAGACTTCTTTCCTTTGGGAGAAATTAGTGGGCGTGACTACTGGTACCGTCAGAAGTATGACTGGATGACATAGCGGCAAGATTTAATATAAAAATTGTCAGGTCAAACTGAGCCTCTGTGGCAAGAAGTTGAATCAGGCTGACACACGCGCCTTCTAAACGAGTTGCAGCTCTTCATTTAGCAGGGGAAAAGGGCCTGAAAGGGGTGAATTCACTGTGGCGTTATCGCCTTACAGACGAGCGTCTAGATTCAGTGCTTAAACTTGCTGTCTCATCAATGCAGTGGAACGGCGCTTTCGAGTGGAACCACTAGCGGATCCAGAACTTCGGAGTGGGGGGGGGGCGATTTTTTTCCAAACCCTAACCCTAACGCCCAGCAAACCCTAACCCTAAGCATAAACGCGCTTACAGTATATATATATATATAAATCTATCTATCTATCTATCTATCTATCTATCTATCTATCTATCTATCTATCTATCTATCTATCTATCTATCCTATCTATCTATCTATCTATATATAGCTATATAGCTATATTGCTATATAGCTATATATATATATTAGAATGTTTAAAAAAAGCAGTGTTTCTCAACCTTCGGCGAAAAAAGCAGACAAAAAAAGTTATGTTAAGGCTTTTCTTTTGACAGCTAGGGGGTCTGGGGGAGCCCTTACTACATTGCAAATACAACCGATTAGTTCCTTGAAAAAATAAGATACATCACATATTATTTCGATTAAGGCAGGGGTCGGCAACCTTTTGAGTCAGAAGAGCCAAAAATTACAATTTACAACATTTCCACTTTTCTAAAGAGCCACAAGATTTTTTTTTCATAAGAAAAATATCCATTTATCTTTATATAAATAATGTTTTACACAACAAATTATACATTATATATATATATATAAATATAAATATATATATATATATATATATATATATATATATATATATATATATATATATATATATATATATATATATATATATATATATATATATGGTATTATTAGATGATTATTAGATGATTACTTATTAATTCAGTATAAATATTAAACATTCACATACAACACTAGCCTGTACTTCAATAGCAAAAAAATTCAGTGGTAACTATGGCTTTGTATTGTTTTAGAAAGTTTGGATGAATTTGGCTCATAACTTGTTTTTAGTTTCAAACACGACTCTTACTTGACTTTTAATTATATTCATGCAAGAGAACCCTTGTTCGCACGAATATACCGATCCGACGTTAGTCAGTCTTCCAAATGCCAACTTTTTCACTTGACTGTAGCAGTCTGGAAGACTATTCCATGCGTCGAATATAAGTGCCTCATCTCGCGGCATTTTTTCCAAAGCAGTCCACTTTTGTTGCGTTACAAACATTTCTGGACCTTCAACTCTTAAAACTTGATTTTCAGACAACTACACAAAGCTTTACTTTTTAAATCGATCAATTGCATGTCTAGAGATCCAGTATCAATTCCAAATGGCTCAATGTGGATTTCGGTACTATTAGTGTTAAGATTTTTCCTTTGCTATAAATGCTACAACCGTTGTGTTTGTTTTGAAGTGTTCAAATCTGTCAATAAATTAATTTTGACCGCTCTGAATAATTTCTGCAAAAGAATAAATTTTTTCTTCAAAATAAACGAATTCTACCAAAACATAGGCTGGGTTTCCTTGCAACTATTTGTTGTTCTCTAATTCAGGATGATTAATGCCTTTATCATTTAGGAATGTATTTAATTCATTCAAGCACAAAGCAAAACGTTTCAACACCTTACCTTTAGAGAACCATTGCACGTTATTGTAAAGAAGGAGGTCGGGATACTGAGTCTCCATTTCGTTAAGAATTCTTTAAACTGACGACGGTAGTGTGCTTTTGATAAGATGATGTTATTAATCTTGATTACCAAAATCATGACCTCAAATATTTTGGTCGGAATTGTTTGGACACAAAGCGCTACTAGGTGTATTATGTAGTGAAACGTAAGAATTTAGAGGTTTATTTTGCTCCAAAGAATCGTAGTTGCGCCTTAATTTTTTTCCTGTCATACTTCTGGCTCCATCAGTTGCTATTGAAACGATTATATTTATATTGATTATATTGTCTTTAATATATTTTTGCACGACATTAGCTGTATCTTCTCCTCTAGTTTGTCACGAGACCGGTAGCAATCTTAAAAGTTCTTTTTTTGGACCTTGGGAAGACATATACCTGACAAAAAGGGCAACTTGTGCCGTTTCTTTTTGTATCAAGACTCATATATATATATATATATATCAAGTGATGAGGCAGAAGAAAGTTGAATATCTTCCACCTGCAAACATGTTACATTTCAAAACTTGGGGAGGGGTGCGCTGAAAAACGAATACAAGTGGCTGAGAGATAGAATAGAATCAGAATGATTTTTAAATGTTTTTTTTTTTTTCGATAAAATAAATAATATTTGCGCATGGAACTAAAGAGCCGCAGCTTAATATCCAAAGAGCCGCATGCGGCTCGCGAGCCGCAGGTTGCCGACCCCTGGATTAAGGCTTTGAGGATCGCAGTCTAATTGAAAAAAAAACAGTTATGTTGAGGCCTTTCCCTAGATAGCTATGGGGTCTGGGGTCTGAGGCCTTTCTCTTGACAGCTAGGGGGTCTGGGGGAGCGTTGTAAGCTTCCCCAGTGGGGATCGGGGCGAAGCCCCGACGACAAAATCGTTTTTTTTGTTTTCTTCACTGCAGAACCGCATACTCCTGACATCTACAACTCATTATTTATACTATTCAAAAAAGGATCTTTTGAATAATGTCTTACTTGAAAATATTCTAATATGAATTTATAGGCCCTTACTACATTGCAAATACAACCGATTTGTTCCTTGAAAAAATAAGATACCTCACATATTATTTCGATTAAGGCTTTGAGGATCGCAGTCTAATTGAAAAAAAAAACAGTCATGTTGAGGCCTTTCCCTAGATAGCTATGGGGTCTGGGGTCTGAGGCCTTTCTCTTGACAGCTAGGGAGTCTGGGGGAGCGCTGTAAGCTTCCCCAGTGGGGATCGCCAAAATCGTTTTCTTGCATTCTTCACTGCAGAAACGCATTTTCCTGACATCTACAGCTCATTATTCATCCTATTAAGATAGGACCTTTTGAATAATGTTTTACTTGAAAAATATTCTAATATGATTTTACAGGCTCTTACTACATCGCAAATACAACCGATTTGTTCTTGAAAAGGTAAGATACTTCACAGATTTAGATTAAGACTTTGAGTAACGCCGCCGAAAAAACATCTATTCGAAAAATAATATTTTTGAAATAAAAGCTCATTTGTAAGTGATACATTTTGTTCAATAGGCATGTTTGTAATTTGGTTTGTTACAGAACTATAATTCAAAGCTCTAAAAAAACATTTTGGAAGTGGGAGGAGAAATTAAGTGAACCAATTAGATTTTACTCTAAATGTTTTGCATTTTCAGTATTCAAGTATAAATTGTGAGTTATTGTCCCAAATTTTTTTTTACAACAGAAAAATATCAGTTTGAAAAGAGGTTGAAAAGATGACTAGAAAAATAATATTTGGGTTCAGAACTCATCTCAATTGTTACTCTTATAATGAGAAATTTCGTATGAATTCTATATTTTCCAAAACAAAGTTTTTCTTAAAATAACTCAGATAAATTCGTATGCAATGACATAAACTCTGTCGCCACATTTGACTTTTCTGTTTTAAAACGTCATCTTTTCATCTGGAAAGGGGAGAGGGCGGTAGTGTTAAAACGTTAACCCTCGCTCCTTTTTATAATTTCTGCTAATGATTGCATTTGGCATTAAATAATAGGGGTTGGGGCGACTCGATATAAGAATTTAATTCATCATCATCATCATCAAACTCCATTAGAGTGAGGGCTTGAGAGGCTCAAATCCTCTCTTGCAAAAGCCCTGGACAGAAACCCTGCTGTCTTGCGTAGTGCATGAATGTCGCCATACAGGTCGAGAATTTTGGGTTTCCCAGACCTGTCGAGACGGAGATCAGCAAGTCTGGGGCAGTCAAACAGAATATGAGGCACGGTTTCCTCTTCTTCCCCGAAGCGAGGGCACCGTGAATCGAAATTTGGCCATAGCCGCGAGAAATATGAGCCAACAGGACAGTGGCCTGTCCTGCACTGTGCTATAATAGCTTGCTCAGGCCTGGACAGCCTCCACCACGGGGAAGTGCGGTCAGGGCGCCTCATGCGCTCCCAGACTCCACGGGCTTTTTGGGACTTGTCCCAGCACTCAAACCACTTTTCCATTTCTGTTTTTTGTATTATAGCCAGGGCTTGATGAAAGCTTACAGCCTGATCAGTGGGTGGAATTCGCCCTCCCTGGTGGGCCAAAGAGTCTGCGATTGTGTTGCCAGTCACACCTATGTGACTCGGTACCCACTGCATTATTACAGGGGTGCCATAGCGTTGTTTGATGTTATGTGAAGCCATGATGACAGTGTTGATATTGGGGGGCCATGGTCCGGGGCTTTGCAAAGCATGTAGTACAGATTTTGAGTCAGTGACCACAACAATCTGTGTTGCCCTCAAATGTCCCTCGCCGAGTTGAGAGTCAATGACTTTTAAGGCTTCACAGACTGCCATGGTCTCCGCATCAAAACTGCAAACACTACCACATGGTCCAAAGATTTTGACTGTGTGAGAGCCAAGAAAGTCGATGTAGGCTCCATAGCCTGCTCTTCCAGAATCTATTGAAGCCGATCCATCAGTGTATGCAAAAATAGCACTGGGCTTGAAGGTATTAATGGTCTCCAGAGCTAGGATTTGAAGGTCGTTAGATGAACGGCTTTGCTGAGTGACATTAGGGTCTACTAATTTCAAGCGTATGTCTGGGGTTGTTGGGCGACACCAAGGGGGAAGGGGATGAAAGCGTTGAATGTTTTGTCGGTTGGTAGAGAGGCCAGCTTCATCAGATAGTCTAGTGGCATGATGCATAAAAGACTGCATCTGGATACGTCTTCTGCATCTCCAACCATCCACTAGTTTTCTAGCTGGGAGGTATTCATCCAGCCTTTTATACCGCTCATAGCAGGTCAGTACTGACCTTTCCCTCCTAAGGGTTAGTGGAGCTATATTAGCCATTATTTCAGCCGCATTCACTGGACTTGTCCTAAAGGTTCCACAGACAAATCTTAGTGCTTGGGACTGTATTTTATCAAGTTGTTCAAGAGCAGTCCTAGAGCCATAAATTTGCACAGGTAAGCTGTAGTCTATCTGTGATCGGACTGCTCCTAAATACAGGGATCGGAGCATGTCTGCTCGGGCTCCCCACTTCGTGGATGCCAGCTTCCGCACAATGCAAAGTTTCCCTGAGGCCTTTCTTACAACATCCTGGATGTGCTCACACATTTTTAGTTTGCGATCTAAAGTTACACCAAGGTACTTGGGTAGCTTTTCCATGCTGAGAGCCACTCCGTTGAGGGAGAGCTGGAAAGGTTGCCTGAGAATGCCAGTCCCGAGCGTGAACAGAGAATAGACCGTCTTGGAGGTGTTTATTTCTAGCCTCTATTTTTGTGTGTATGAGCAGAGCGTATGGAGGTCCTCCTGTAGCACTTTTTGTATAGAGGATGCGCTCCTTCCGGATTTCCAAAGGACAATATCATCAGCATATAGCAGCTTTTGGCATTTTAGCTGAGCCAGTAGGTCATTTATGAAGGCCGTGAAAAGGGCGCATGACAGGACGGAGCCCTGGGGGAGGCCGTGCTCGAGGGTCATTTCCCCTGAGACTTCTCCGTACATCCTTGTTCTTATTGTACGCTCTTGTAGGAAGTCTCTAATCCAGTAATATATCCGTCCCCGCACCCCCACGGCTCTTATCTTATGAAGCAAACCAGGCCGCCATACTTTATCATATGCCTGTTTTAAGTCAATGAAGACTGCGTATGTGCTTTCGGTCCTTTGGAATCCATCTGCTACGCTCTGCACAAAGATGTAGACTTGGTCTATAGCGGACATTCCAGCCCTGAAACCAGCCTGTTCTGGAGCTATAAGACGGGCACTCTCAAGGTACCAAACCAGAGGGTCATTTACCATTTTTTCAGCCATCTTTCCCACACAAGATGTGAGTGAGATGGGCCTGTAGCCCTCAGCAGTGGAAGCATCTTTTCCCTTTTTTGGTATAGGAATAATGGTGGCACGTTTCCAGGCCCGGGGCAGATGACCATCTGCCCAGGTTCTATTTACGAATGCCAAGAGCACGGCCCTTCCTTTCCCCCCTACATGTTTAAGCATTTCGGGGGTAATACCATCCGGCCCGGGAGCCTTTTTAAGCTGGCATTTCCTTATGGCAGCATTAAGCTCGCCTATCGAGAAGGTGGAGTTCATCGTTCCCTCAGCACTTTCGGTCTGTGGTTCCTTTCGGTCTTTTTTTTCATCAGCTTTGCGAGCTTTATCAATGGCTTTGGACATTGGGGACTTCTTGGCAGCCTTGTTGATCTTGGCAAAATATTTGTTCAACAAGGTGGCAATTTTCTTTTTCGATGAAATGGTTACCCCACTCGGTGAAGATAATGGGGTTGCTGTTTTCGTACGCCCAGCATTTAATTAATAGCAGATATAAATTATATTAGTGTCACCTTTTTTTTAAATTTTGTAATTTCTTAACTAAAATACAAAAAGAAAAAGTATTGGTTTGTCCGTTGGGCGGAAGGCGATCGCATGTATCGCCCCTCCCACCTGGAACAACCCTTTTCATTTTTTATTTACTTATGATAAAATTTGAGATCAGATCGTATGTTCGACATTATATACAAGAGTGGGGAGGTCAGCAGAAGCAATCGCCCCCCCCCTCCACCTCACCGAATCGGCTAAGATACCAGAAGTGTAGCAACATAATATAAAAATTATATTGTAATTCAACTAATTTTGTTCACAAACTATGATTTCTAATTAAAAGTAGCACCGCCCACCCCCCCACTCAAAGGGTTCAGGTTGGAAGGGCTGCAGATGTATTCGCCCCCCCCCCCCCCACCAAATCGGCTAACAGGGAACGACATAATATAAAGATCGGTTAAAATATCAATGACAAGTTTTAATCATATAGATATTTAATTGATTCTAGCAAGCTGCCGGGGGGGGGGGGATTTCATTTCGGGGGGGGGGGGTTGAACCACCCCCCGGCTACGCCCATGCTCTACAGGAATTTAGGCCTTGCATAGTTAATAAATGTACGTTCACTTCTAGGCATTGGGATTACAACTTTCTAAATGCACAATGTAATGGTCTATTTTTGTTTAGAGAATTTATTAGTTTGTATATAAATATTGTGCATTGTGACATAGCCACACAGACCAAGGACGTTGCAGAATAGAAGTACACAAGAAGAAAATAGGTTTGGACTTGAAGCAAGAAGGATAGTATATTCACTGCTAGTTAATATCGACGGATTTAAGAGACACGTGGCGAAAATACCATTCTGTAAATAAACATCGTGGAAGTCTTCCCAAGTCTTATCAAGTCTCTCGTTGTTTCTTTATTCGTTTGTCCTTTGAATCTGTCGATCTGGTAGTTACGTTAACGTAATACTTGTCTAGTCATCGGGGCCAGTAATCAAACACAACAAATACATTCAAGTTCGGACAACAGGTTTGCAAATCAAACAACGCTGTCGAACATCAGAGTACATAACAACCAATACAAATTGTGAATTCAAATCAAGGTGACTATCTTTCTAGTTTTGCAGCTCATAATTAAACCTGGCATCAGTCTGTCAGGGCATCGGTCAGTCATAGCATCAGTCCGTCTTGTCAAAAAGCAGTTGGAATGAAAGTAAAAGTTTTTAATCATTATTACATATGAGATTGTAGTTCGCTACTTCTAGTTTACTCACATTACTCTAGCGTCTATAAGCATTTTACTTTAGTTCGATGGTACGATACTGTCTTTCCAAGTGCAAATCTCCTAGTAATGTATGCAATTAGTTTCATGTCCCGTTATTATTATAATATTGAAGTCTTACCCAAAGAAAACCTTGTAGCACTTGTCAACAATATACAAATATTTATTCAAACGATTGGCCCAATCAGAGCAAGGACGTCAGTGATAATCTTTGATCTGGAAAGTTCAATATTTACTCATTTTTGTGGGGGATTATTCATGTAATGGAGACAGTCTGAAAACGAATCGCTGTGTCCCAAGGTCCACTTAGGGCAACAATTTCACGGTGCATGTGCAAACTGAATAGTGCCTGTCTCACGGTCCACTATGGACTTATGATTCACAATGTATTTGAATTGGTGGACTATTAGAGACTCTCAGACGTTTATAAATAAATAATTGAGTACTATATTACAGATACTTAGACGCGACAGTAGGGTTAATTTAAACAAAACTAATTTGAATTAATCATCGCGACTAATTGAGACAAAATTTCTAGTTCTAAGGTACTACTTTTTTTGTTCTGATATTTTAACAATATAAGTACTCAAGGCCGGCCTTAGGCCGATTCGTGGCAGGGGCCCCGCAATTTACATTAATCATATTACTATTAGTCACGGCTCTTGTCACAGGCTTTTAAAGATGTACGGCTTAGAGGGTTAACATATTTAGTGCATCGTACGATTGCAGTAACTTTAATTAACCCACTGGCACTTATTGAGTTTCAGTTGCTTCCTATGTATGCTGTATAATAAATGTTGATATGGTGATCTAATTAATAGTAATAGTTGTTATTGTAAAAAAAAAAAGCATTAATTGAATTGGGCTCCTCAATTTGTAAAGCCGGCCCTGCAAGTACTTACAGACACGAAGTACAAGAACCTACAGACACACAGTCGTTAGTAACCATAGATACAGCTGTAGCAGTAAGGTGGCTTTAAGACACAGGTGCTGTTATTTATAAATATAAAGCTATACGTATTTACAGAGACAAACGAGTACCTACAGACAAGCGTTATTAGATATGCACTTACACACTCATCATTATATATACTTACAGACAAATTATTACTTGACTAACAGTCAGAAGAATTCAACTGCTATACTCGAAGATTTAGTATTAAAAATATATATATCTACTTTTGGCAATGACACAGCTACAACATTTAAAGTCTTTTTCCGGTCACTAGTCAATAGTCTGCTACTGGCTAATCAAACTGCCGCTTCAAATCCATCGTCTTTTCAGACTGAAGGTAGCTTATACGTTGTGAAACAGAAATATTACTGTAACGCGTGATCCAATGTTACAAACATCGCTAGTTTCATCATCGTATATTGGGATGCTCAAAGTAGCCTCTTAGTTCCAACTTACAATACAGCTGAACATGGGCGTAGCCAGGATTTTTTTCGGGGGGGGGTTTGATGGGGGGGATTTCATTTCGGGGGGGGGGGTGAAACCCAAACCCACCCTCTGGCTACGCCCATGCAGCTGAATAATGAGAAGTCGGCACTCCATTATTGAGCTGTCTGACGTACTCGACCACACCGAGACCATTCGTTATGTAGGCCTCAACACTGAACTATAACGTCATAACCTATGGGCAGTTTAGACCAATAGCTCGTTGCCAGGTTGTATAGATCTGTGACGTAGCAACGAGCTATTGGTCTAAACTTGACACAGACTGTGACGTTGCAGGTCAGTGTTCAGGCCTTCCATGAAAGGACGAAAACTAAAGAAGGACTGCACAGTACAAGCGCCTAATCTGGGCATAATAGTTGCAGCAAGTGCCCTTCATCCTTTAGAGAACCAAGGTTACTTTTGTTCTTCGTGGTAAAGCAACATAGCGCTGAGAGCATTGAGGAAGTAAATAGGAAATTTCACATCTTTAAAAAAAATGTAGCCAGATTTTGCGGTTAATTTTCATTATAAACAGCTTGACTTAAAAATATTGTATTTGTTCTTAAGTCTGCTTTACCAGGTCAATTACTGTACTGTATTTATTTGAATTAATGTTCATTTTCATGCTCTTTGCTATTATAAAGTAGGCACTTTCTCTTTGTTTAAGGGTATTCGGGCAATTTATTCTTTGTTGAATACTCA
The DNA here is from genome assembly GCF_947242115.1 of Biomphalaria glabrata. Taxonomy (NCBI): domain Eukaryota; kingdom Metazoa; phylum Mollusca; class Gastropoda; family Planorbidae; genus Biomphalaria; species Biomphalaria glabrata. The sequence goes on along the minus strand of NC_074712.1, from coordinate 34,379,582 downwards.
AGTAAGCAATATATATACACAAGTAGAATACTAAATTTTAAGTGTTTTTCTTTTCTTATATCCTATAACATAGCAGTCTCAATAACTCAGGTCCTCATCTAGACACAACAGGCCTAGTTCTCTGGCAGTCTCACAAACTCAGGTCCCCATCTAGACAAAACAGGCCTAGTTCTCTGGCAGTCTCACAAACTCAGGTCCTCATCTAGACACAACAGGCCTAGTTCTCTGGCAGTCTCACAAACTCAGGTCCTCATCTAGACACAACAGGCCTAGTTCTCTGGCAGTCTCACAAACTCAGGTCCTCATCTAGACACAACAGGCCTAGTTCTCTGGCAGTCTCACAAACTCAGGTCCTCATCTAGAAACAACAGGCCTAGTTCTTTGGCAGTCTCTCAAACTCAGGTTCCCATCTAGACAACAACAGGCCTAGTTCTTTGGCAGTCTCACAAACTCAGGTCCCCATCTAGACAACAACAGGCCTAGTTCTTTGGCAGTCTTACAAACTCAGGTCCTCATCTAGACACAACAGGCCTAGTTCTTTGGCAGTCTCTCAAACTCAGGTTCCCATCTAGACAACAACAGGCCTAGTTTTTTGGCAGTCTCTCAAACTCAGGTCCTCATCTAGACACAACAGGCCTAGTTCTCTGGCAGTCTCACAAACTCAGGTCCTCATCTAGACACAACAAGCCTAGTTCTCTGGCAGTCTCACAAACTCAGGTCCCCATCTAGACAAAACAGGCCTAGTTCTCTGGCAGTCTCACAAACTCAGGTCCTCATCTAGACACAACAGGCCTAGTTCTCTGGCAGTCTCACAAACTCAGGTCCTCATCTAGACACAACAGGCCTAGTTCTCTGGCAGTCTCACAAACTCAGGTCCTCATCTAGACACAACAGGCCTAGTTCTCTGGCAGTCTCACAAACTCAGGTCCTCATCTAGAAACAACAGGCCTAGTTCTTTGGCAGTCTCTCAAACTCAGGTTCCCATCTAGACAACAACAGGCCTAGTTCTTTGGCAGTCTCACAAACTCAGGTCCCCATCTAGACAACAACAGGCCTAGTTCTTTGGCAGTCTTACAAACTCAGGTCCTCATCTAGACACAACAGGCCTAGTTCTTTGGCAGTCTCTCAAACTCAGGTTCCCATCTAGACAACAACAGGCCTAGTTTTTTGGCAGTCTCTCAAACTCAGGTCCTCATCTAGACACAACAGGCCTAGTTCTCTGGCAGTCTCACAAACTCAGGTCCTCATCTAGACACAACAAGCCTAGTTCTCTGGCAGTCTCACAAACTCAGGTCCTCATCTAGACACAACAGGCCTAGTTCTCTGGCAGTCTCACAAACTCAGGTCCTCATCTAGACACAACAGGCCTAGTTCTCTGGCAGTCTCACAAACTCAGGTCCTCATCTAGACAACAACAGGCCTAGTTCTCTGGCAGTCTCACAAACTCAGGTTCCCATCTAGACAACAACAGGCCTAGTTCTCTGGCAGTCTCACAAACTCAGGTCCTCATCTAGACACAACAGGCCTAGTTCTCTGGCAGTCTCACAAACTCAGGTCCTCATCTAGACAACAACAGGCCGAGTGTTTTATTGTTTAAAAAATGCACGTTAACGAACAATGACAGTAATGGATAACTTAACAAGAAGTGAAGAAATGCCAGAATTCAGTCCCAGCCAATGAACGACTAGAATGTATCAAGTCATATCTTTATTAACTCTTTCATTCCTCCAATCAATCGTTGTATTGACATGGAAGGAGCTAGCTATGAGTTATTCTTGATGTCGGGGGAGTGGGGAGGTGAGGAAGTGGATATTTCTTTTTTTTTAGTTCAGAGGTAATCAATGACGCATAAGTTTCGATTAGAAGTGGCAGAGGAATGCATTAGGTGCTAATTATTAAGTACACAATGTAGGAGGTGGCATAGCTGGTGAGTTCTGGTTTGTATCTACCAAGCTTATATCAACTCACTGTCTGGTAAAAGGTTTGTATCTACCAAGCTTATATCAACTCACTGTCTGGTAAAAGGTTTGTATCTACCAAGCTTATATCAACTCACTGTCTGGTAAAAGGTTTGTATCTACCAAGCTTATATCAACTCACTGTCTGGTAAAAGGTTTGTATCTACCAAGCTTATATCAACTCACTGTCTGGTAAAAGGTTTGTATCTACCAAGCTTATATCAACTCACTGTCTGGTAAAAGGTTTGTATCTACCAAGCTTATATCAACTCACTGTCTGGTAAAAGGTTTGTATCTACCAAGCTTATATCAACTCACTGTCTGGTAAAAGGTTTGTATCTACCAAGCTTATATCAACTCACTGTCTGGTAAAAGGTTTGTATCTACCAAGCTTATATCAACTCACTGTCTGGTAAAAGGTTTGTATCTACCAAGCTTATATCAACTCACTGTCTGGTAAAAGGTTTGTATCTACCAAGCTTATATCAACTCACTGTCTGGTAAAAGGTTTGTATCTACCAAGCTTATATCAACTCACTGTCTGGTAAAAGGTTTGTATCTACCAAGCTTATATCAACTCACTGTCTGGTAAAAGGTTTGTATCTACCAAGCTTATATCAACTCACTGTCTGGTAAAAGGTTTGTATCTACCAAGCTTATATCAACTCACTGTCTGGTAAAAGGTTTGTATCTACCAAGCTTATATCAACTCACTGTCTGGTAAAAGGTTTGTATCTACCAAGCTTATATCAACTCACTGTCTGGTAAAAGGTTTGTATCTACCAAGCTTATATCAACTCACTGTCTGGTAAAAGGTTTGTATCTACCAAGCTTATATCAACTCACTGTCTGGTAAAAGGTTTGCATCTACCAAGCTTATATCAACTCACTGTCTGGTAAAAGGTTTGCATCTACCAAGCTTATATCAACTCACTGTCTGGTAAAAGGTTTGTATCTACCAAGCTTATATCAACTCACTGTCTGGTAAAAGGTTTGTATCTACCAAGCTTATATCAACTCACTGTCTGGTAAAAGGTTTGTATCTACCAAGCTTATATCAACTCACTGTCTGGTAAAAGGTTTGTATCTACCAAGCTTATATCAACTCACTGTCTGGTAAAAGGTTTGTATCTACCAAGCTTATATCAACTCACTGTCTGGTAAAAGGTTTGTATCTACCAAGCTTATATCAACTCACTGTCTGGTAAAAGGTTTGTATCTACCAAGCTTATATCAACTCACTGTCTGGTAAAAGGTTTGTATCTACCAAGCTTATATCAACTCACTGTCTGGTAAAAGGTTTGTATCTACCAAGCTTATATCAACTCACTGTCTGGTAAAAGGTTTGTATCTACCAAGCTTATATCAACTCACTGTCTGGTAAAAGGTTTGTATCTACCAAGCTTATATCAACTCACTGTCTGGTAAAAGGTTTGTATCTACCAAGCTTATATCAACTCACTGTCTGGTAAAAGGTTTGTATCTACCAAGCTTATATCAACTCACTGTCTGGTAAAAGGTTGGTACAAAAACAACTGGTAACCAGATAAACAAAAAAAAAAATTTAAAAACAACAACAACAACAAAAACATCAACAAAGTGTAGTTGTATAAATTAGTTTGGATCAGTCATGTAATTAGGTTTGTAATAAATCTAGACCAACAACAATAAATCTGTGCGATTAATATATTTTTGCAAAGCTCAACTCATTCTGTCTGTCTGGTAAAAAACACGTTATTTCTCACATACCCAATCAAGCTGAACTTTCTCACATTTTTTTTCTATTATCTAATGGGGCAGATGATGTTAAGGTACTCTTTTGCTTTGGCCAAGTAAGGTGTCATGTGGCCAGCACAACGACTAACCAGGTACCCATTAGAGTTGGAAGGACTTAGGGGCGCACCTAAAATTCTCGAAATTCAAAATCACATTCTTCACCGAGATTCGGAAGCAAATATCTTAACCACTCAGCCGCCGCGACCCCTTCCCAAAGATATACATACGTTAGAGCCGTTTTCGAACTTCCACTTCCACTGTCCACCGATGAAGATAATAAATTATTGCTTTCATCTAGCGCTACTTTCATGCTTATGTGTGGACCATTGGGGGAGATGGTTTTCCGTGCTTCCTTTAGGGTTGAGTAAACACAACTCTGCTCGAGTCGGGTGTCGAACCTCGAGCCCCCTTCAAGCCAAACCAAGTTCAAGCGTACTTAGCCTCTCGACCACGCTTCCCACTGCCAGCTAATAGAAGGAAGTCTGCTGCACCTGTGTGGCACTTTAACACTTGGAGGAGAATCTATTTGTACGTAACATTTGTCAAATAGCATTCTTTACTCACGTGACCTTCCCGACCTTTTATAATGCTGCAATGTTGTTTAAATGAAAGAAAGACATTCTTTCTAAAAGCGTGAATGTTTAAATAAGGATGGTAGGGAATTCTATCATAATGTACGCTGGCACTGTTTCACCGCAACCCTGATGATAACACACACACTCTTCTATCTCTTTTCTTTTAAGAATAAAATACAAAACACGTGGGCGACTCAAATGAAACCTATTAAGATCAAGAAGAAATAATTGAAGACAAATGTTCTGGTAAAGCTCCTGAAAGAAAAATATCATCACTGCAGCATGTATACAAAGTTGTTGTTTTGACCCTATACACTTTAATCTTGTCTACATTGAGTTATGTTGCTGCAAGTAACAAATTATATTAGCCCATCTCTGTATTGTAAAAGAAGTTACGAAGTGAATTTTATATAGAGGTTGATAAAGTTACATGTCTCTAAGGTTATATAGACTTCTATCTACTACTAGACTGGAAACCGGAAATAAATTCTTACCCGCGACTGATCGTGAACATTGTGTAGAAAGTTGGATCAAGGCGTTGTTTTGTCAAGTAGTTCAAAGAAGTCAAGTTGTTGTGGTTTTTTCAACACTAACCTATGTAACATATCATTTTATTTTTTAGATCTAGATCTAGTAATTGATTATCAAAAATACACACAAAAAAATCACAATTTAGTGTTGCATTCAGTCTTTTGATAAAGAAGATTATGTATCTAAAAATTGCAAAATAATAATTATGAGACGAGAGTACTCTTATTTTTTATGTTCATTTACTAGATCTAGATCTAAAAATTAAATTATATGTAACATAGGTTAGGGTTGAAAAAAAATAGCCTTTACTTCTTGTAACTACTTTACAAAACAACGCCTTGATCCAACTATCTAAAAAAAGTTTCACGACATTTTTTGTAGTGTTAAAACGTCTCCATGTCCAGTCTAGATATAGTATATATAAGTCTATGGATTGAATATGATAAAATACAGACCTATATAAGTGCTGAATTAGTTAAGAATTATGATTTTTTCGCTCTTTTTGTTTTTACTCATATACTTAGTATTAGCAGTACAATTTATAATTTATTGTAACGTGTAAGACAGTATCTAGGTATTTACAAGTTTGCACTATTTCAATGTTCTCTCCAGCTATAGAAACAATATCATGTACCTTCTTTTCCCTACGAAAATCGTTTATCATTTCATTTTTTTTACATTCATCATTAAAAAATTATCATTATAGTATTTTCAATGTGTTTTATTTCTTTGAAATACTCGTCTCTCAGAGAGCAGGGCAAGAAGAGCTGCATCATCAGCGAATTTCGTTAAGGAACAAAAAAGACTATTCTATTGAAAATCATTTGTGTATAAAATATCAATAGCTGACTCGTTAAAATGCAATCATGTGATTTTTTTTATACTCATAAGCATATAAATAGCAATCTTTATGCCAAAGTCTTACAGGTAGGCCAAGGTTTGGCTGATCGGAGAAAACAAGCTTGAAACATTAGGAGAAACTTTGATAGAGGAAATTGTGGGAAGGAAGAAATGACGGAAAGAATTGAGTGATATGCATTTAATAGATACCATAATTAGAACTAGTTTCTAGAAGTTTTTAGCTTTTGTTACATAATTGAGCTACGGAAGGCCTATAATAAAATTCGATTCTGAAATCAATACCAATGCTAAAACTTTTTTTTTGTGTGCGACATTGTGTACCGACAAAGCTTAAAATAAGCGAATAAAGAGCAAACATATAGTGTGCAGAAGACTCGTCAAAGAAAGAACCGTAAATATGTAGATTTCTCCTACCATGTTTCGAGACTTAACGTTATCTAGCCTGTATCAGGTTTGACCTCCATTCTCTATATACCCATATGAGATTTTTATCGCTCTATCAGTTACTTTGATATTTAAAACTTAATGGCGTATTGTGAATTAAAAAAAAAGAGATCTTCTAGATGCAAATTACATTCACTTCGAAAAGGTTCTCAATACACCTTCCATCATAAATGAAGCGACCATAGACAGGCTACAGCAAGTACCAATAAATGAAAAAATGGATGACCCCCCCTACGCTAAAGGAAACCGATCTTGCCATTCAACTGCTCGCAAGCGGAAAAGCTCCAAGAGCTGACTCCATTTCCGCAGAGGTCTACAAAAAAGGTGGATTAGCCCTGATTGAAAGACTTCATAAGCTCTTCTTAATTATGTGGGGAAAAGAGTCTATACCACAAGACTTTAAAGATGCCAAAATTTTTCATTTATACAAGCGAAAAGGAAACCGCCAGATCTGCGACAACCACAGAGGAATATCTCTTCTCTCTATTGCTGGGAAAATCCTTGCACGCATCCTACTAAATCGGCTCATGCAACACATAGAATATGGTCTACTACCAGAAAGGCTGTGTCCTAGCACCTACACTGTTCAGTATCGTGTTCTCCGCTATGCTGACAGATGCATTCACAAATAGAGAAAACAACGGGATAAATATATCATACAGATTTGATGGTGGCCTATTCAACCCGAGGCGGCTTAAAGCAAAATCAAAAACAAATGCAGCAGTAATCAGAGACTTGCTATTTGCTGACGACTGTGCCCTAAATGTCTGCTCTGAAAACGATCTGCAGAGCATCGTCAGTGACTTCTCAAGAGCATGCTCAGACTTTGGCCTTACCATCAATACGAACAAGACTGAAGTCTTATATCTACCTGCTCCTGAGAAAGCCTACTCGGATCCAAGCATTACTATAAATGGACAGGATATAAACGCAGTGGACAAAGTCACATATCTTGGCAGCACACTCTCCAGAAATTGAAAAATCGATAGTGAAATCGACCTGCGTATCGCCAAGGCCAGTGCATCCTATGGCAGACTGTCTACAAATGTCTGGAACAGACGTGGTATCACCACAAACACCAAGCTAGGGGTCTATAGAGCCGTCATCCTCCCTACATTGCTCTATGCCTCAGAAACATGGACAGTGTACAGTAAACATGCAAAGAAACTAAACCACTTCCACATGACATGACATGTCTGAGAAAAATACTAAATGTCAAATGGCAAGACAAAATACCAGATACAGAAGTCCTTCGAAGAGCGTGTCTGCAAAGCATCCACACAATCCTGATGCAGTCCCAGCTGGGATGGGCAGGTCACGTCTACAAAATGGAAGACCACCGCATCCAAAAACGACTCTTGTATGGCCAACTAAGCGAAGGAAAGCGCTCGCAAGGTGGGCAAAGAAAGCGCTTCAGGGACACCCTCAAAGCTTCTCTGAAGGCGTTCAGCATAGACCCAGGCACCTGGGAGACAGAGGCACATGACAGAGCATCATGGCGTCGCGCTGTGAAAACTGGCGCACAGGTTGCTGAGGAAAAAAGAACAACGCTGGCAGAAGAAAAACGCCAGAAAAGAAAAGCAAGACAAACGACACTAGCTCCAGCTGGAATAACCTGCCCAGTGTGCGGCCGAACATTCCGGGCTCACATAGGTCTCACCAGCCACATGAGGAGGTGTAAAACCCCAGTGCAAAGCCCTCAGCCCCCTGGATGACAAAGTGGTCATCATCGAACCACGATGGACAGTTCCTGCCTAACAAATTATTATTTCAAGAGAAGATAATCGTGTAGCAATATCGACTATTACAGGCAATTATTAAAGAGTATTATTATTTTCTATTATTATTGTCTATTATTATTGTTAATTGTTTTTAATTCATTTATATTTTCGATTACCCATAATTAACGTTCATTTCAGTCGTCTGCTATGTTGTTAATTTTCAATGTTATTTTAGTTTCGTTCTACTTACATATCGTCGACTGATTTCAGAAACTCAGCATTCTTTGGTAAGACAAAACCCATGCCAGCAGTATTGAAGACATCCTCAGCTAGGGCGTAGGTCAAACAATCATTTTTGACAATATATTCAAGTTGAGATCTAATCAGACAAGACAAAAACATTGAATAGAGGAGACATAACTCTTGGCGAGGGGAGTGGAGACATAACTCTTGGAGAGGGGAGTGGAGACATAACTCTTGGAGAGGGGAGTGGAGACATAACTCTTGGAGAGGGGAGTGGAGACATAACTCTTGGAGAGGGGAGTGGAGACATAACTCTTGGAGAGGGGAGTGGAGACATAACTCTTGGAGAGGGGAGTGGAGACATAACTCTTGGAGAGGGGAGTGGAGACATAACTCTTGGAGAGGGGAGTGGAGACATAACACTTGGAGAGGGGAGTGGGGACATAACTCTTGGCGAGGGGAGTGGAGACATAACTCTTGGAGAGGGGAGTGGGGACATAACTCTTGGAGAGGGGAGTGGAGACATAACTCTTGGAGAGGGGAGTGGAGACATAACTCTTGGAGAGGGGAGTGGAGACATAACTCTTGGAGAGGGGAGTGGAGACATAACTCTTGGAGAGGGGGAGTGGAGACATAACTCTTGGAGAGGGGAGTGGAGACATAACTCTTGGAGAGGGGAGTGGAGACATAACTCTTGGAGAGGGGAGTGGAGACATAACTCTTGGAGAGGGGAGTGGAGACATAACTCTTGGAGAGGGGAGTGGAGACATACCTCTTGGAGAGGGGTTTGGAGACATAACTCTTGGAGAGGGGAGTGGAGACATAACTCTTGGAGAGGGGAGTGGAGACATAACTCTTGGAGAGGGGAGTGGAGACATAACTCTTGGAGAGGGGGAGTGGAGACATAACTCTTGGAGAGGGGAGTGGAGACATAACTCTTGGAGAGGGGAGTGGAGACATAACTCTTGGAGAGGGGAGTGGAGACATAACTCTTGGTGAGGGGGAGTGGAGACATAACTCTTGGAGAGGGGGAGTGGAGACATAACTCTTGGTGAGGGGGAGTGGAGACATAACTCTTGGAGAGGGGAGTGGAGACATAACTCTTGGAGAGGGGAGTGGAGACATAACTCTTGGAGAGGGGAGTGGAGACATAACTCTTGGTGAGGGGAGTGGAGACATAACTCTTGGAGAGGGGAGTGGAGACATAACACTTGGCGAGGGGGAGTGGAGACATAACTCTTGGCGAGGGGGAGTGGAGACATAACTCTTGGCGAGGGGGAGTGGAGACATAACTCTTGGAGAGGGGGAGTGGATTTCCTTCTTTACTTTTAAACAAGGGGACGGAAACTTACAATCTCTAAGCAAACTGAGTTGCCTTCAAGTCAAGAGAGACTGTGTTCCAATTGTTCTTTAAAGCAGAGAAGGTAGTTTCACATCAAGTTTGTTACCAATCGATGAGATTATAGTCATCAAAATAATGAGGAAAGAGGGAAAGGAAAAGGTTGTATTTTACACAGGATAATTTGTGCGCTACTTATCTTTAGTAGAGCGTCCATTAAGGGGCGATCTTACGTCCTATTAAGACGCTTCACAAAACTGGAATGATTTTTCCCAAAGAGACGACCGCTGTCCGGAGGTGTCCCATTAACGAGATTATCACAATTTCAAAACCATATATTTTGAGGTTACAATCACTTGAGCCACCTAAGTTTCCCGTGTTCAGGAAGCCGAGTCCCCACGAGAAATTTAAAAATTCTGTCGTAGAAGACTCGTCAAATTCCTACAATGTGCCACCACTGACCAGGGGCGGACTGGCTATATGGGCAAACGGGCAAATGCCCGGTGGGCCGCTACCAAATGGGCCGGTCTAGTCGCGACCAAAGAAAATAAATTAAATGCAGACAACTTTTAAAAAAAAGTGACAGCAGCAAGACACAAAGGCCCGAACACGTTTTCTTCTTGTTTTTTTTTTTAAAATTATTATTAGAATTAATTTTGTTTGAAATTCAACAAGAATAAAATTTAAGAATTACACTATACACTGTACGTGTTATCATTTGTAAAACGTTAGACCGTACTTTCTGCTATGCACGAGCGTCATGGCCTTCAACACTACTTTGATGTCTTCGAGACTGTGTTTGGCCTGATCATTTTGCTGGTCGGCATGGGCCTTTGATGGCACTCCTATATTTGTTTTGCTCATTCCCTCACCCGTCTTTTGATGGTTCCATTGAAAGTTAACGAAAAAGAGGGATGGGAGAGGTTCAATTAGTAAACATTGATATAACGCGACAAAAGGGGAGACAATTAGCTCTTCAACAAAACTTAATAGAAGTTAACTTAAACACAGACACACAACCGCGAAATAGCAAACCACCCAACTTATTCATAGCTCAATATGGGTATAACCGTATAATGTTCTACTTTCTGCGATTTGAAAAGAAAAAACTAAGTTTCTTGTTGTTTATTTGTAATGACATAGATCTAAAAATACTACACTTAAGGCTTACAAAATAAAAATAATTATTTAATTAAAACATAAAATCTAGATCTAAATCAATATCGGTACCTTTATGATTAATGGCAAACTTATGCTAAGTATGAAGTCATTAATAATGAAAATTATTACATTAATTACAATAATTTATATAGCGCTGTCACATCCGATATTTAATGAAAGGAGATTTAGAATCATTTATATTTTAAATAATATATTCATATACAAATCGCGTTTTTGAGAATGTACTAGGACGAAGCAAGAGCTTTTCACATTTAGAAGTACCTCTCTAACCGTTCTGCTTTCTCTTATCTTGTAAAGGAATATATATACAGGGTGGCTGGTGAGACCTATGTGAGCCCGGAACGTTTGAAAGAATGAAAGATAAGAATGTAATGAAGATTAATTACATATAGACACACACTAATACACATATATATATATACATACATATATATATATAATTTGCGGAGAGGTTTAAAATCCCCCCCCCCACACACACACACCGAAAATATACGACATGACATTTGTGGGCCGGTTTATATGGTAATGTCCGGCCCGATTTTGAAACCCAGTCCGCCCCTGCCAATGACCATGAAAGAGTCTTCATTACAGCGTGTAACTCCCGCGAGGAACAGCGAAACCGTTGGTGTGGGTTAGGCTTGGAAAAGAGTTTCTTTGTGCTGCTAATCCAGACAGTCAAAATAGTTTTGTGCTCAGGGTGGCTTGAATTTCGATGAAGACCAATTATTTTTGTTAAATTTAACTTTCCTGTTTTTAAGTTCTTTCATACAGAGAAATTAAGTAGAAACATGATATTTTAAAATGATCTTTGACCTGTCAGTAAGAAAAGCATATTTTCCGGTCTTAACAAATGCTAGCGCCTCTTGGTTTGTTCTGGCCTTGGCCTCATTACCAGACATCATCTTCCAGATGGTTTGATAGATATTGTCCTTAGCTTCCTACAGTTAGAAAGTCAAAACAAAAAATGTGAAAAGTTATTCAATTAATATTCACGTTGGATTCCGAACCAGATTCATCTTTTCATTTATCTTTGATATTGGGCAGGTCACTTGGAAAGAATGTCAGAGAACAGGGGAGCAAAGATTGTTCACCGGCAAAAACCAAAAGGCCCCCCCCCCCCCAAAGGCAGACCACGAGTAAGATGGCTTGATGACGTAGAGACAGATCTACAACAGCTAAAAGTCCGGGCATGGAGACGTAAAGTACAGAACAGATCAGAATGGAGAGATGTGCTCAAGCAGGCCAGGGACCCCCAAGGACAGATCAGAATGGAGAGATGTGCTCAAGCAGGCCATGGACCCCCAAGGACAGATCAGAATGGAGAGATGTGCTCAAGCAGGCCAGGGACCCCCAAGGACAGATCAGAATGGAGAGATGTGCTCAAGCAGGCCAGGGACCCCCAAGGACAGATCAGAATGGAGAGATGTGCTCAAGCAGGCCAGGGACCCCCAAGGACAGATCAGAATGGAGAGATATGCTAGAGCAGGTCAGGGACCTCCAAGGACAGATCAGAATAGAGAGATGTGCTCAAGCAGGCCAGGGCCCCCCAAGAACAGATCAGAATGGATAGATGTGCTAAAGCAGGCCAGGGCCCTCCAATGACTGTAGCGCTACTGGGATGGGATCATTAAAACAAAGTTGAGAGATCTACCTCAGTAAAAGTCAATGAAATGTTCGCTAAAGGAATGTTAAGTAGCGTGCACTTTTAAAATTTTAAAATTAGGCGTCATTTGAAACATTAAAAATTCGAAAATAATTTAAATAGCTCAAAATGTGTATTATATAGTTGCCTTTAAAGGAAGATAGAATGTATACGAGGGAATAATTTAAAAATGTTTAGTATATATCTAATTTGTCATAAAAATATGAATTCAAAATGGTCTTAACACAGTTGAAAGTTTACATTTTCTTTGAAAACAAAGTCATACCCTTCTCCGTGAACTGATACTTACAACTAGGCGAAAAACGAAAAAACAACAACAAATACCCCCCCCCCCCCCCCAAAAAAAAAACCCGCACTAGTTGAGGCTAAAACAAAGAAAAGAAATCTATTGATTTTAAAAACAAAAAGCAGCAATTGACCTCAAATAATGTGTACAAGTTTGTCCCTAGCTTGACCAGCGGCTTGACTTGAGATTGACCAGCTAGCTCCGTGATGCTGTTGATCGGCTGTTCGCGTATTGTAACAGTCAGAACAGCCGTCATGTTAGCTGTATATGTGGAGACTAGGATAATGGTGAACAGCCACCAGAAACCAAGAATCACTCGTGCTGAGCTGGACTTTGGCTGATACTCTGAGCCTGATATTGAAATAGTAAAAAATACAGTAAATTTAAAAAGTGTCTTTGAATCATACTTATTTAAGCACGATATACAATTACACAATATTGTCATTTAATCTCACTGTTATTTGTTTCTGCTTGTGCACACTTTCATCTTTTTACGCTATCACTTCCTTGAGTTGGTCATTTAAAGCTGATTCTAATGCACTTTATTTACCTTGAGCTAGCATTGACCCCAACGCTGACCAGAAACTGTAAAAGAATGATGATACTGGGGTGTCGTCCATCTTAGAACTCCGTCTCTCCGAGAATGGACTCCACCGGTCGACGAGATAGATGATTAACGAAACGCCAATGACTGAACCACATAGACACGCCCATACCATTGGCTAGTAAACATAAGCACAAAATAGTTTGACTTTTATGTAGATTAAGTGATTCTCAAACTTTCTCTAAATCTAGAAATATTGACAAGGTAGAACAGAAATGAGAGGATTTACTTTCATGGCTTTGAAAAGTCGGAAGAATCCGCTGACAGTATCTGAATCCGGATCTGGCTTCTTGGTCAGTATACCTGTCCCGTCCTCCATGTATGGTGTGGTGAAGTCGATGACTGCAGCTCTTGAAGATGTAATGGTCAGAGGGCCGATGACAAAATTTATTTCCTATGCAATAAAATTCAGTTCTTACTTAAAAAAATGGAAGGAAACCTATAAACACGACTAAATCGGAACTACAGCATAAATGTTGGCTTGATCACTGTGTTGCCCTATGATAGAGTGTTGAAAGAAAAAAGTGTGAGTGAGGTGGAATAAAAACAGACTGAACAGACTGAACATGTCCCGAAGGATAAATATCAACATATTCAACAACTATGTATACTGTAACATGATCAGTGACACACCATGAACACACACCTAGGTTGAACACTGATATTAAATGAGTGGACGCTTAAAGAGATAGCATACTTTGATCATATATCGCAATCTGCATATAATGAAAGGAAATGTATCATCCATGGACACCACTAGCCGATCCAGAGCTTTGGAGTGGGGGGGCGATTTTTTTCCAAACCCTTACCCTAACGCCGAGTAAACCCTAACCCTAAACATAAAGGTGCGTACAGCATATATATATGAGAATAAAATAGAGCAGTGTTTCTTAATCTCCGGCGAAAAAATAAAAAAGTCATGTTGAGGCCTTTCTCTCGCAAGGTTGGGGGTCTGGGGGAGCGCTGTAAGATTTCCCAGTGGGGTTCGGGGCGAAGCCCCGACGCAAAAAGCATTTTCTTGTATTTTTCACTGCATCCACTGACATCTACAGCTCATTATTTATCAGTGGTGTTCGGGGCGAGGCCCAGACGCCAAAAGCGTTTTCTTGCATTCTTCACTGAAGAAACGCATTCTCCTGACATCTAGAGCTCATTATTCATCAGTGGGGTTCGGGGTGGAGCCCCGACGCAAAAAGCGTTTTCTTGCATTCTTCTCGGCCGAAACGCATTCTCCTGACATTTATAGCTCATTCTTCATCAGTGGGGCTCGGGTCGAAGCCCAATCACGAAAAGCGTTTTCTTGCATTCTTCACTGAAGAAACGCATTCTCCTGACCTAAAGCTCATTATTCATCCTATTCTAAAGGACCTTTTTAATAATGTTGAAAAATATTCTAATATAAATTTATAGACCCTTAATACAATGCAAATAAAACCGATTTGTTCAATGAAAAGATAAGATACCCCTCATCTTTAGATTAAGGCTTTGAGGATCGCCGCCGAAAAAATATTATTTGATAAATAATATTCAATAAAATTCAAGCATAAATTGTGAGTTATTGTCCAAAACTTATTGAACTAGAAAAATATCAGATTGAGTAAAGGTTGTAAAAAGGCGACAAAGAAAAGATTATTTAGGTTTAGAACTCATCTAAATCGTGACTCTTATACTGAAAAATTTCGTTTGAATTATAACTTTTCCAAAGCAAAGTCTTTCTTAAAATAATTAAGATAAATTCATGTGAAATTACATAAACTCTGTCTGGAAAGGGGAGGGGGCGATAGAGTGAAAATGATTAATCCTCACTCCTTTGTATAGTTTCTTCTAATGATTGCATTTGGCATTAAAGAATAGGGTTGGGGCGACTCGATATAAGATTTTAATTTTATAGCATGTATAAATTATATTAGAGACAGATTTTTTTATTTTGTAATTTCTTAACTATAATACAAAGGAAAAAGTATTGGTTTGTCCCATGGGGGGAAGGTGATTGCATGTATCGCCCATCCCACCTGGTACAACCCTTTTTCATTTTATATTTACTAATGATAAAATTTGAGATTAGAGTGTGGTGCGACATAATATACAATGGGTTCACGTAGTTTATATTATATACATATTCAACTAATTTTGTTCACATACAATGATTTCTCAATAAAAATAGGACCGCCCCCCCCCCCCCACACTCAGAGGGCTAGAGTGGGGAGGGCAGTACGTGCAATCCTTCCCCCCCCCCCCCCCACCCTACAGAATCGGCAAAAATACCTGAAGGAGAGCGACATAATATAAAATTTATAGATTAATTCAACTAATTTTGTTCACAAACTATGATTTCTCCGAAAAGTAGGACCGCCCCCCACTCAAAGGTTTTAGGTGGGAAGGGCAGTAGAGGTATTCGCTCCCCACCCCATCGGCCAACAGGGGAACGACATAATATAAAGATCGGTTAAAATACCAATAACAAGTTTTAATCATATAGATATTCAATTGATTCTGTTAGCAAGCTGTGATTTCTACAGATAAATTGGACCGCCCCCCCCCACTCGAAAGTTTATGGGGGGAGGGGGCGGAATTGATGCCATCGCCCCGTTCCGACCCCACCATATCGACCAACATGATAGAGGGGGGGCGAAATAATCTAAAAATAGGTTGAAGAATATAAATAATTAGTATATCTTATTAACATAAGTAATAAATTCGTATACTAATTGTGTGAATTCTATACTAAAATTTGTCCGCCCCCCCCCCCTGGGGGTCGGCCGAGTGGGTGGGGGGGCGATCGCCCCTACCGCCCCCCCCCCCCATGGATCCGCCAGTGATGGACACTATAAACGTGAAATACTGTACACCTCCTTAATCTTTGGGCTCGAAAATGAATTAACATATATTGAACATTCGTAAAATTTTGATTTGGGACGTATTTATTCAAAGTCTCTGCATTGAGTTTTTGTTATCAAGTTTGAAAGAGTTTTAAGAGTTAAAATTATTAGCTCTCGTTTGTCCAGAACATTGATAAATAAGTGCTGTATTTAGACTTCAAAAGACCCTAAGCTAGTTGAGTCCAGATAAGTTATTTAAGTCCAGATAAGCTATTTCAGTCCGCACACCGTATATTTGGCATCACTATGTCGATATAATGTGTAAATGTAGAAACATAAATTACGTACGCCTCTCATGACCATGCCTATGAGACCATTCCATGTGCCATTCCCAATAGGCGCACCCCACAACATGTCTGGAGGCTCCACAATTTTATATCTGTAACAGATAACATTGTGCAATGAAATATATATATATTATATATATACATTGGCCTCGTTAAAAACTTTTACAAATATACAACATTTTTAATTTATAACTTTGGCATTATAAAACTGAACAAAAGAAACATTTCAAAAATACTTTAAAAAAAACAAACAAAGCTAATAAGAAGTGTCATTGTATAATTTGTAACAGAGTTCGACCAACAATGATAAATCTGTGCGATTGGAAATAATTCTACCAATTGTTTTTTGTTTAGCTATCTCATGCTTTTAGCTTTTTAATAAGTTATGATCCTTTCACAGTTGGGAAAATTGGGTTGGGGAAAAATGAGAGAGATATCTTAGTGCATTTGACTGTAATCACTTTTGAGAAGAATTTATTTTAAAAAATGGGGTACCAGAATTTCTGTAGTGTATACTCTTTTGTTACTTTGTAAAATTGAGATATATATCGCTAGAGTCTTCAGCTTCCTTCTTCATTCCCAGAGAATGATATCATGACTGGGAAACCACATTTTCCGTTAACTGTGTTGATGTCGTTAGTGGATTTTTTTCTCGAAGAATTATTCAAAACTACAATGTCCTGTAAATTTAGAAAAAATTGTCTTTTCGATTCCCCTTTTTATTGTGCGCGCTTGTATGGGAGGGGCGTGTGAAAGGATGAATTTCTTGATTACAATCTATTCATTGATTTGAAATGTCACACTGTTCTTGCCATATTAATAGACTGTGATTTTAGGTTAAAAGTATCAACTATGACTAGACTTGTTTTATAACAGTAGAATATTTGGTTTCTGCTGTACAATGACCATGTGTACTATGGACTTGTTGTAATATCTTGGCTGTACAACGACCATGTGTACTCTGGACTTGTTGTTGTAATATCTTGGCTGTACAATGACCATGTGTACTATGGACTTGTTGTTGTAATATCTTGGCTGTACAACGACCATGTGTACTCTGGACTTGTTGTAATATCTTGGCTATACAACGACCATGTGTACTCTGGACTTGTTGTAATATCTTGGCTGTACAACGACCATGTGTACTATGGACTTGTTGTAATATCTTGGCTGTACAATGACCATGTGTATTATGGACTTGTTGTAATATCTTGGCTGTACAATTACTGCGCTTCCTTAAATTACAAACAGTGAGGTGCAGGTGTTTGTGTGTCTGTGTGTGTATTTGTCAGAGAGAGAGAAGATAAAAGGATTTGTATAGAGTCTAAAATTGAAAATCTTCCACTATGGTCTACTTACGAGAAGTTCAATCTAACCGCAAGTTCTTGTAGAATGGAGACACAGAAGCCATCAAAGGCCCCAGTGCTATTACCGCGTTTAGTCTTCAGGAGGAAAGGTCTGGCCTAACGAGACAAAATTAACTGTTTTAACTCGTTCAGGTCACGTGACAACTTACAAGCGTATTTTAACTTTGCAAAGAAATGTCTTCATTCTATCAATAACCTTGACTTCTAGACTATAAAGTTTTTTTTATTGACTTCATGAAATTTTCATAAAAATGATAGTAAAATTTGTCGCTGTAAATAAAATAATTTCTTAATGTCCTAATGGTAAATTATATATATATCTATTTATATTTACTTGATGGAATGTCTGTCATTTATAATATACATTTATAAGAACGTTAGGAAATAAGCCTCTTCCATAAAAGTTAACTACGAAGCCTCTACCATAAAAATTAACAAATAAGCCTGTACCATAAAAATTAACAAATAAGCCTCTAGCATAAAAATTAACAAATAAGCCTGTACCATAAAAATTAACAAATAAGCCTCTACCATAAAAATTAACAAATAACCCTCTACCATAAAAATTAACAAATAAGCCTCTACCATAAAAATTAACAAATAACCCTCTACCATAAAAATTAACAAATAAGCCTCTACCATAAAAATTAACAAATAAGCCTCTAGCATAAAAATTTACAAATACACCTCTATCATAAAAATTTGCATATACGCCTCTATCATAAAAATAAAGAAAAGCCACTACCATAAAAATTGACAAATAAGCCTCAACTATAAAAGCTAGAACTACGCGGCGTCCAGTAATAATACAGTAACATTATTGGCAACAAACTCACATCCTTCTGTCCAAAAAGTTTCTGACTAACCTCCATGCCACCAATCAGTAGAGTTTTACCTCTAAAGTCACCAAAAGCATTTTTAAACAAATTTGTGTCTTTCTTCATTGTTTCAATGGACGATGGACTCCAAGAACCAAGAGAACTGGAAACACAAGAGTGTAGAGAGACTGACATTCTCTGCAGGAAGTTCATTCAGTGAAACGTTTGGTATAATAAATACTTCACTTAGTTGGCACTATTAAAAAAGCTTCACCTGTAGCCTGAAGGGTTTGTGTTATCTGAACTGCAAAACTCAAATCCGAAACTGTTTACTCGACCAGATAGAGAATCAAAAGTCACTCGTCCTTCGGCTGTCTCCACGGCTGTCTGTCAGAAGTAGCAGAGTAGGAACATACACAGTCATATCAAGAAAATCAAAATTATTTCAATTTTGTTAAGACATTAAACTTATCTATCTATCTATCTATCTATCTATCTATCTATCTATCTATCTATCTATCTATCTATCTATCTATCTATCTATCTATCTATCTATCTATCTATCTATCTATCTATCTATCTATCTATCTATCTATCTATCTATCTATCTATCTATCTATCTATCTATCTAAACCACGCTTATTTTTAAAAAATGCTTTTAAAAACCAATTATAGTAAAATCCACCCAGATATCCTTTTCTTTCTCCCCCCCCCCCCCACTCCAATGTTCCCAACTGGTCCAGACAAGTGATAGGGTCATAACGTAGTGAGAAAGCTAAAAGCATGAAACAGCGCTGAATAAAGACGATTGGTCAAAATATTTCTTATCGCACAGATTTATTATTGTTGTTCTAGATCTATAAAAAATTGTATACCTGTTCAAGACTAATTGATACGATTACACTTCGTATAAACTTTTTTTTTAAATATTTTTTTTTAGGTTTTTCTTATTTGAATGTTAGATGTATCGTCAAACATGTTGATGCTAAATAGTGAACTGACCAATGACTTACTTTCTTGGCCAGCTGCATCGCTTTCACTCTTTTTGCGGCCTGTTGTTGATCACAGACGTCTTCGTTACCGACCTCTAGCAGCAGTTCTTCTTGCGCCAGAGCACCAATGACGGCTTCAATACCGGCCGATATCAGATGACTTCTCTAATAGCAAGTACAGTGAGTTCACTATCATATCAATGATATACCAGTGTTGAAATATCAACTGATTAAATTGACTAAGTAATAGTTTATAAAATGAACTATCATAATAGTGCCTGAAAGGATGATAAGCACACCACTACATTTAACAAGATTACAAAGAGAGTTTGTGTTACACAAACTCAGAGGCGGCCCCCGTCGAGGTCGGATCCCTGTCGGATCTGCATATTCGCAAATAATATTCAAAGGGTGATTTAATTTTGATGTAAAATGTTTTACACGTTTTGGATGTTCCTTCAGAGTTGAAGATAATTACTTCCTAGTCCAAACCTCCCGCAGGACGACGGGGGATGGGAGCGGGCAGGGTTTGAACCCTGGGCCATCCATAAATCTGAACGACAGTCCAGCGCGCAAACCGCACGACCAGACAGCCATCCGATGGTCAAAAGTAATAATGTTTCAAAGATTCATTTGCCGTAAATTTAAATTTAAATTTAATAAAAAAAATAGTAGATTAGTTTTAGTATATTAAAACATTACAATATTGATCAAAACGTTTGGAAATGAAAATCTACACTTTTTTTTACACTTTAAGTTTAGAAATTGAAATTCTACATCTTAATCTAGTCTATTTTAGTCTAAACTAGATCTAGAAATTCTAGATCTAGACTCTAAAATAATTTTAATTAGAATATAAATCCAGATCTAGATATACTGTAATAAAAATCTAGATCTAGTTTAAAAAATCTAGATTAGATCTAAATCAAGATACCATTCCTTTTTTAAACGCGAGTCACATAACGAGGCTTAATAAACATTACTATACCGAGTTCTTTTTTCATTTCATTTGAAGAATTAATTCCATATAACGTCAGAGGGAAAAAAAACACTACGTCACACGGCCTAGCTAGACTAAAAATCGCCTTCATCTATAAGAGCCATTTATCGAGTGTTCATAGACATTGGTGCACCGAGTGCGTTCTTTTAGCATTTCATTTAAAGAATTCATTCCATATGACGTCAAAGGAAAAAAAAAACACTACGTCACAAGGCCTAGCTAGACTAAAAATCACCTTTATCAACACGAGCCATTTCTCGAGTGTTCATAGACATTGGTGCACCGAGTGCGTTCTTTTAGCATTTCATTTAAAGAATTCATTCCATGTGACGTCAAAGGAAAAAAAAACACTACGTCACACGGCTTAGTTAGACTAAAATATGTTTTCATTAATACAAGCAATTTTTTCGAGGGTTAATAGACATTGGTGCACCGAGTGCGTTCTTTTAACTTTACATTTAAAGAGTCCATTCATATGACGTCAAAGAAAAAAAATTCCATTACCTCACAATAGGCTAGTACCGGTACCATAAAAAAAAATGTCTTTATTTACACGAGATATTTAACGAGGGTTCATAGACATTGGTGCACTGAGTTCTAATAGATATTATTTAAAAAGGATCAAAGCCACATTGTTTTTGCGTTTTGTCTGTCAGTCGGTCTGTCCGTTATCTTGATATAAAAAAAACAACTAAAAGTTATTAAAAATTGATTAACCTTTATTGTACGTTTCAAAACATCGCAATAATTTTTAGGTATGAACACAATTGAAAAGTTTATATAATAGATTGTTCCGGATGTTTGTATAAATAGTAAAAGAAAAAGAGAATTTCAGATAAATGTAATACCGTTAATTAAATTTTTTGGATGGTCTCGTATAAAAATTAGATGCACTACAGCCACGTGGAGAGATTTTCATACCTTACTTTGGTGTTTGGATTCTGTTTTCCTTAAAAATCGGAACATAATATTAACGATAATTAGATTTTTTAATGTTTTAGGTAGAAAGTTAAATGTACTGTAAGAGAGTAGTGAGTTAAAATATTTTTCATAAAAATCCGTAAAAACATTATTTCGTAAATGAGAAGATTATTTGTTTATTAATTAGAAGAGAGAGTTCAAACAATTATTTGGCGTTAGTAGATTTTTAAATAAATTCGGAAATTTCTGGCGACGATTTGTAAGAAACAAAATCCGGAACTTTCTTTATCGATTACAAAACTTCTATGTTATGTTTTACAAGAAAATTAAATGTCTAAAAAGTAATTTTCAGTAATCAATTCTAGTAAATTACTTTTTTTAAAAGCCTTAAGCGATTTCAAACAATCATTAGGCATAATTCATGTTTTATAAAATATATCCGGAACATTTTTACACTTAATGAAATATAAGTCAGTATAGAGATTATGATTTAGCATTAATGTGCTATTTACATAAAAAACGGAACAACATATTATTGATAATGTGTTTTTGCAACGTTTAAGCATGGAAATTGAATGTGATATAAGTTAGAAGAGCAAACAAACATTTGTTGGCGTTGATTAGTTTTGCACAACAAAATCCGGAACAATCATTTTTAGATACTTAAAACTATTGAGATGTTATGTGAGGAACATTAAAGGGTAAATCAGATTTTCAATAGCTTTTAGAGTTCTAGTTTTTTAAATCTAATCGTGACGGACAGACCGACCAACAGACAAAACGCACAAAAATAAGCTTCTTTTATTCGGATGGGGGCACTAAACAAAAAATAAATAAAATCTGATTTTTTAAAAAAGTTTAAGGAATTGGTTTAGCGCCTGATCATGTTGCGACGTTACGCTACTGCACGAAAATCGCTGCATAAAAAGTCCATTTAAAAAAATGTGCGTGATATTTACATACAAAGTGCATTATTAGCCTTTATAAACAAACAGAAATGTTTTCTTTTAATTTTAGCAGCTAGTTGACCAGAAAAAACGTCTTTAACTATTATTTGTATTTGTTGTAAACATTTCCTGTACATTTTAAAAATATATTTGACTTAGTGATACTGAAATTACACAAAAATTGTCCATCTTTGTTAGCATATTGTAACATTGCCTCCCTTACATTTACGTAATTGTTTTAGAATTGGTGTATTTTTATGAAAAAATCGCTTGCATAATTAATTTTATAAATTAAACGGTTTGCTTTTAGAAAACCAAAAGTAGCCGTTGCACCTAAACTTTTCAAGCCGGATTTAATGATGAAATAATATTTTTCATATCTCTTCTAGTTTTCGAGATCTGAGTGTGACAGACGGACAGACGGACAGACGGACAGACGGACATTTTGCACAAACCTAATAGCGGCTTTTTCCCCTTACGGGGGCCGCTAAAAAATGATTTCAATATCATACGTCTCAAATTGCCTTTGACAGTCACGTGGGACCCAGATGTTGTATCCGGTTAAACTTTTAACACTCACAAGAATGGGACAAAGGAGGGCCTGAACCAGAAAGCTTTGGGCAGGGGAGGACCGTTCATCTTGACTGTCTATTCACCTGGGCTAAACTAAAACAATGATAAGACTTCCGGAGTCAACTCTGAGAAAAAAAAAACCGGAGCCAGCGACCCTAAAGCAGCTTGTAGCACTAACCATAACCCTTCAATGCTGATGATCCAAAACTATATCAGCTATTGCGTTCGGCTGCATTGAGAGGGGGCAACTGATTGTTTTTGAAAACGTCCCGATCATCACCAATGTCCAGGTTCTAATCTCGTTCTCCTGGAGATGAGCCCTAGTCGTCTTAGGACTGAAGGGGGTTATAGGTATCAGAATTGTAGGGCAATGAAAAATATTTTTTGCACATGTTTTAGGCGAGAGACGTGTGCAAAACTTACTGCTGCGACATTCTCTTCCAAGGGAGTGAAAGGAAACTGACAGGAGTGCTTTGAGCTTGTCATGTCCAGGTGGGTTGGTCGTAAGTACAGCAAGTTACTGTCCACCAGGACGGAAGTGTTGAGCGCCTCGTCGCATGTGGTGTTGGACAGTACAACCCATTTGTAAAATCGAGTCAGGAGACCTTGTCTCTTGGCCTGTCACACGAGGAGAGATGAATAAAAACAAGTTAATGTGTTCAAGTTTTGTTTGGTTTTAATAGTACGGGAAGACAAAATTTAGTGGATTCGTTAACAAGGTGGGGGAGAAGCGTTTGTGTGTGTGTGTGTAGGTTATCTATCTATCTATCTATCTATCTATCTATCTATCTATCTATCTATCTATCTATCTATCTATCTATCTATCCATCCATCCATCCATTCATCCATTCATTACCTATGTATCTAAGTATCTAAGTATTTGGATATTTGAAATTGTATTTGAAAGTATTTAATTTTTCTCTGTTAGTTTATTTGATTGTGTTTTGTTTATTTCCTTCAATTAGTTAGTAGATCTTCTGTCTTTAGAGACAAAATATTCACTTGAGTCTTTTTCTTTAGCTTCATGTCAATGACTATCTACTTTGAGACAGACACCTAGGGAAATATTGCTACATCTTTCTTTAGGGTTAGCATCAGGGCAGTTGTTCATCCTATACTTACACTTAACGCTGATTTAGTCGTTTGGCTGTTTGTATTTATCACAGACTTAATGACAGAGTTGAATGGTTTGGTTACTCGAAAAAGAATATTAAGAAAAAGCCCAGTAGCCAACTCAGCCTCCGGCCGCTAATACCGAGTGGGTCCTTTTCATGGGGCTGTGCACTCTGTACATGCCGCGATTGGTCTGGATAGCATTAAGGTCGTTGACAAGGTGGATCCCTCAATTCAGGGCTAGGTGTGAAGAGACCTTGGTCCATGCCTGTCGGATAAAATCCTTTTGGATGGTCAATCGGGAAAATGGCGCTTATGGAGCCGATTACCAACTGGACTTCGAAGGTTGCTCAAACTGTCACAGTTCCCCCCCCCCCCCCTTTTTTTTACGACAGAAGTCAGGGGGAAAGATGACAAGAGAAAAAAAAAGCAAAAGTTTAAAAACTACCTGTTGGAAAATGATTGACAGCATGTTGGAGGTCACTGCAACTATCACGTGTCTCATGTCACTGACCGCTTTTAGAATGTTCTGTAACGTCTCGTTGGCCAACTGATCGTTGATTCGGACAGAGCAACTGGTCACTGAGATGTCCGACAACATTAAAGATATCCTAAACCTGGTCTCAGGCTCTGGAAAAGAAAGAAAATGTATATTTTATAGCACTCTTATCTTATCTATATTAGATCTAGATCATTTCAAGAATCTGTTAAAAATAGTCATTATTTATCAACTGTGCTTGACTATACAATATATTTTACATCATAGGACTACCATCATAACTTGTCCTACAAAAAAAACCTATATGTGCTGTAAATAGACAGCAGTGGGGTAAACCCAGACCCATCGTCACAGAAGGCCTGAACACTGACCTGCAACGTCACAACCTGTGGGCAGTGGAGACCAATAGCTCTTTGCCAGTCACAGGTCTGTTCTACGTGGCAACGAGCTTCTAGTCTCCACTGCCCACAGGTTGTGACGTTGCAGATCAGTGTTGAGGCCTTCTCTTACGGATGGTCTCGGGTCAGCTCTACTCATAGAGAAATATATGACTTTGTAATTTGTGTTTGCTTGTTTCAATTATACTTACCTAGAAAATCATCAAAAATGAAGACGACTTCTCTCCATCCCCAGATTCGCTGAATAAGAGTCCTTAAGATCTGACTGTGAACTTGGCCATGGGCAGATAATTGCAGGCTGTTCGGTGTCAGGCTACCACAGTTGTCTGCGTCTATCGGGTAGACCACATGAGGAACGGAGTGCTTTCCCGCCCAGAAATCCATGGCGCTGACCAATGGACAGGTGACTATTGAAAGTACAGCTACACACTTTGGACTTAACACATTACATCCTAAATAACAAGCAAAATACAAAAAAAAAAAATATATAAAAAACAAAACTTCTATTAAGTGTATCAGTTAGTTTGGATCAGTCATGTCATTGAATTTGTAATAAGCCACAGACGACAATCTATAAAGGGGACCAATTCAGATTATACCACCACTTCAGTCAAATACTGTTTCTTTCCCTTGTTCGAGATACCAAACAAAATAATTTATTACTCAATTGGTTAACTTTTTTTGTTATTGATTACTGTGTAGTCAGGTACAAGAAAAAATTGTGCAAAATTTCAACTTGATCCGAGATTGGATGTCAGAAAAATAACGTGTACAAACTTTTGACCAGACGGGCAAACAGAGTGAGTGATAGAAGCTTTGTAATCAACATACAAAATGTAATTTTGTTTTCAATGAAATAGTCTAAGTATTGTAGAATTTCTTTTCGATCAAAAAAACTGGGAAATATTCAGTACAAATTTATATTCAGTTTCTCCATTTAATACGTCACATATTTTATTATGTAAGATTCTGTATTCTCTAAGATTCTCTGTTTTTGTAGGTTTCTGTATTATGTAAGAATCAAACATTAAAAATAAATCTAGATTTAAGAACTCAAGAAAGCATTATTTTTTTTTACTTTTGAAATATACAAAAATTATAATTAAAATTATATGTTGGCAGACTAAATGTAACCAACTCATTTCCTGAAGCCAGGTGCCAGCTCAATTGGTTAGTTGTATATTGTAGAAAGTTTCTCACCTCCCCTCGTCATGTATCGAGGACATTCTAGGAAGTGTCCATAAATATGACGTGATGAAGATGATTAAATTCTAGTTCAAACCTATTTCCGTCTGGCAGCAGGAAGAATTCGAACACTGGACTATTCATACAGTGATCCAGAAAAAACATATGACTGCACCAGGTATATAATCTAATTACAATGGCCATTGTCAAGGCAACGATATCAGAAAAAAAAAACGAAATTAGAACAAACGATCTTAGAACAAATGATTTTAGAACAAATGATATTATAACACATGATTTTTTAGAACAAATGATATTAAAAGACTATGATAATAGAAGAAATGATTTTTAGAACAAATAATACTAGAACACATGCGATATAAACAAACGATATTAGAATAAATGATATAAGAACAGATACTATTCTATAAGTCTGTATAAGAAGAAACTATATTAGAACAAACGATGTTTGTAGAATCAAAGTCTCGATGCTAGAAGACTGACCTTTTTGTATAAACTGGAAGACGCCGTCTGTACTAATGACTGTCCTGTTCAGAGAGAAGTTGGCTACTGCGTAAAGTCGAGCCTGAGATTTGTCCACAGCAAGTTCTACAATGTCATTTTCGGAAGACATATGGTTCGAATCTCGTGACATTGATTCCTCCACTGTACCTTTGAAGTTATTTGCGTGAGTGTGTTATTATAACATTTGAAGAGATTTTATTTTTGATAAAATGAAATGCGTGTAGCACACACAAAAAATGTAATAACTAAGTACCAAAATGACAGGCGTCTATGAGTGTGTGTATAACAGTTAAATTAAAAGTAAAGTTCCGCCTTGCGATCATTAGAAACATTGATACACATATACATAGATACCCAGATACATAGATACACATATACATAGATACCCAGATACATAGATACACATATACATAGATACCCAGATACATAGAATCACAGACGCCCAGATAAACCTTATACTCATAAGCGAGCAATTCTTGTATGTATATATTTATATTTAAATTTTATTTCAACAAAGAACAGTAACGATTTTCTTAAAATTTCAATGTCTATGTATATACATGAAAAAAATATTATCGACTCATTGCCACAAGGGGAAACTTGAGGTCGCTTTGAAAAAAATAATTTTGACTAGAAGGTTTTATAAATGACAATTTTCCATATGACGTCAAAGGGAAGACAACTTGACACAACTTACGTCACTAGGCTTACAGCAGTACACTAAGACATTTCTTTGCAAACATCAGTTTTTATGAATCAATAGACTTAATTAAACATTTAATGTTATTGTAGGCTCTAATAGCTTAGTCAACAAAGTAAAAGTCACCTACACGGCTCTCCGCAATTAAAGTGTAAACAATTTATGAAACACTTATACACAATAACCATACATAAGCAAATGCATTTTTTTTTTCTTTTCATAGTTCCATGATAGATCAATCAACACAAGTGTTTGTAAAAGTCTGTGCATTATTCAAGTACAAAATACAAACGGTGCACATTTATAAATTGCATTGTAATACTTCCGTAGTGAATACTCTTTTTAAAGTGCAACTTTCAGTTTATACTGCATTCCCAGAATGCTTTGGTCCAATCTTTCATGAAAGACGGTGGGAGAGGGGTACCTAGAAGCAGGTTTCCGTCCTGCCTTTAAGCGCTCAGCAAACATAGCTCAGCTCAAGGTAGGATAAAAACTCGAGTCCACTTGATAAGTAGTCACTTTCAACTCAATTTTCAACTCCTCTACACTCAACTCCTCAACACTCAACCCCTCAACACTCAACCCCTCGACACTCAACTCCTCAACACTCAACCCGTCAACTTTCAACTCCTCAACACTCAACCCCTCAACACTCAACCACTCAACCCCTCAACACTCAACCCCTCAACTTTGAACTCCTCAACACTCAACTCCTTAACACTCAACCCCTCAACTCCTCAACTCTCAACCCCTCAACACTCAACACCTCAACTTACAACTCCTCAATACTACACCCCTCAACTTTCAACTCCTTAACACTCAACTCCTTAACACTCAACCCCTCAACTTTCAATTCTTCAACACTCAACCCCTCAACACTCAACCCCTCAACACTCAACTACTCAACTTTCAACTTTCAACTCCTCAACACTCAACCCTTCAACTCTCAACTCCTCAACACTCAACCCCTCAACACTCAACCCCTCAACTTTCAACTCCTCAACTCTCAACCACTCAACCCCTCAACACTCAAATCTTCATTCCCTCAACAATCAACTCCTCAACTCTCAACCCATCAACACTCAACCCCTCAACTCTCAACCACTCAACACTCAACCCCTCAGCTCCTCAACTCTCAACCACTCAACCCCTAAACTTTCAACACCTCAACTCTCAACCCCTTAACTCTCAACCACTCAACACTCAACTCCTCAACTTTCAACCACACTCAACTCCTCAACACTCAACTCTCAACCCCTCAACTCTCAGCTCCTCAACTCTCAACCACTCAACCCCTTAGCTCTGAACCCCTCAACTCCTCAACTCTCAACCCCTTAACTTTCAACTCCTCAACTCTTAACCCCTCAGCACTCAACCCCTCAACTTTCAACTCCTCAACACTCAACCCCTCAACACTCAACCACTCAACTCCTCAATACTGAACCCCTCAACTTTCAACTCCTAAACACTCAACCCCTCAACCCCTCAACACTCAAACCCTCAACTTTCAACTCCTCAACACTCAACCCCTTAACACTCAACCCCTCAACTCCTCAACTCTCAACCCCTCAACACTCAACACCTCAACTAACAACTCCTCAATACTACACCCCTCAACTTTCAACTCCTCAACACTCAACCCCTCAACACTCAACCCCTCAACACTCAACTACTCAACTTTCAACTTTCAACTCCTCAACACTCAACCCTTCAACTCTCAACTCCTCAACACTCAACCCCTCATCTCTCAACCACTCAACACTCAACCCCTCAGCTCTCAGCTCCTCAACTCTCAACCACTCAATACTCAACCCCTAAATTTTCAACCCCTCAACTCTCAACCTCTTAACTCTCAACCACTCAACACTCAACTCCTCAACTTTCAACCACACTCAACTCCTCAACACTCAACTCTCAGCTCCTCAGCTCTCAACCACCCAACCCTATACTTTCAACCCCTCAACTTTCCAACTTTCAACTCCTCAACTCTCAACCATTCAACTCCTCAACCCCTTAGCTCTCAACCCCTCAACTCCTCAACTCTCAACCCCTTAACTTTCAACTCCTCAACTCCCAACTCTCAACCTCAACACTTAACCCTCTACTCTCAACCTCTCAACACTCAATTCCTCAACTCTTCAACTCTCAACCATTAAACACTCAACCCGTCAACTCAACTCTCAACTACTCAACACTCAACCCCTCAACTCTCAACCACTCAACCCCTCAACTTTCAACCCCTTAACTTTCAACTCCTCAACTCTTAACCCCTCAATACTCAACCCCTCAACACTCAACCCCTCAACTTTCAACTCCTCAACTCTCAACCACTCAACCCCTCAACTCTCAACTCCTCAACACTTAACCCCTCAATTTTCAACTCCTCAACACTCAACCCCTTAACTTTCAACCCCTCAACTCTCAACTCCTCAACACTTAACCCCTCAATTTTCAACTCCTCAACACTCAACCACTCAACACTCAACCCCTCAACTTTCAACCCCTTAACTTTCAACTCCTCAACTCTTAACCCCTCAGCACTCAACCCCTCAACTCTCCATCCCCTTAACACTCAACCCCTCAATTCTCATCCCCTCAACTTTCAACTCCTTAACTCTCAACTCCTGAACTCTCAACCCCTCAACTCTCAACCCCTCAAATTTCAACCCATCAACTCTCAACCCCTCAACTTTCAACTCCTCAACTCTCAACCCCTCAACACTCAACTCCTCAACTCTGAACCACTCAACACTCAACCCTTCTCTACGGATCTGAGACACGGGTACTATACAGAAGACTAGGAATTGTTGAACGCTTTCGCCAAAGATGTTGGGACGTACTGTGGCAAGACCACACTACAAACAGCGATGTTGTTGCAAATGAAGGTATGGACAGTATAGATGGACTTCTTATAGTCTAACAGTCATACTTCACAGGGCACGTACGCCATATGGGGGACGAACGTATGCCAATGGCAATCTTTTTTACTCACCTGAAAGGTGGTGGGCATAACAGAGAAGCCTCACAGAAACGCTTCTTTAAAATACTGACACAATGTTTTCAAATCTCTTAGGAAAAAATGTACCATTTTACTTTGTTACAAAGTGCATGTTTTACCCTATAACCTAGAGATTTTGCATCACTTGATGTTTCGTACTAAAGCCAGATTGAAAATATTCAATATTAAATGTCTAAACGTTACCATTTGAGAAGTTACACTGCAAAGGCCAATAGTTTTACGCAAAAGATGTAATGTAACTACCTTGTTTTCTAGACTGTAGGAGCACACAAAAGACATTCTGTTCTTATTGCTTATCCGATATATTGGTTACATAAATACATTAGGATACAGACATTGTTTTGAAACCAACTCCACTTTACCAAAGTGAAAAAAAAATAAATCTTACAAACATATTGAAACATAAAAGATGCGTAGATTCTTGTATGTAAGAATGTTCGGTTGCGATGTGACATTTCTTAACCAAAATGTTAGTTTGTAAAGTAGGTCAGAAGATTTATAATAACGGACAATGCATTTCTCTTTCACAAGACATTTGTTGTTTTTTTTTCATTTCTGACAATTAGATCTTTAGAACTATATAAAGAAACGGAAGAATTGGAAAGCGGATCATCGATCTATTGATTATAAGTCTGTCGAGATCAATGAAATTATCACCAGTCTAATGTCCGCATCTTCAATATTGTAATAAAAAGCTCACTTTTAAAGTAAAATTCTAGATGTAAGATGTTATGTTTGACTTACAGAGCAGTGGATCAGCAGAAACTGTCACCAACCTGTCATGTGATCTAACCGAACGGATGGTCAAGAAAATGAAGTTTGTCGCCAGACAAACCAACAGAGTAGATGTAGCTGCCATCTCCCTGGGCAAGTTGGTCGCCTGCTTCCTGTCTCCACGTCACTTAATGTAATCACTGAGAGTCAAGAAATGCACATTGATCTATCTTTAAACAAAACAAAAATTCAATCCCACTCCACACGCAGTAAAGGTAGTATGTAGCTCTACCGATTTTCCACCACTTTCGGCAGACTCACGTCTTATAACACAGCCAAATATTGCAGCATTAGTTAAAGTAAGCAATAGGAGACTTATATTAGTCGATTTTAGAACCGCTTGTTTAACTCATTACCAAACAATGAACTCATAAAAGTTTTTTTTACATTATATTTGATAAATAATATTTCATAAGAGCAGACTTATTATGTTAATTGCTATCATTTAGTAAGTTATAGACTGACTTTTACATGCTATAATATATCATTATACATATACTAAGCACAGGCTTCTTATTTCTCTACACAAAGTACACAAATAATAGATTGTACATGAATTATATAATACAATCATAAATATTAGTATAAAATGAATGACACTTATTAAGCTATCTAAGGTACAATTTCCCCTAAGGTTCTTTGTATAGAAATAAGTGATAAATATGAAGTGCTGAAGTATATTAAGTTCTTCTAATATAAACTTTATGCACTTTCAAAGAAAAATCACAGAGACACTTAAAAAATATTTTTTTTTACAATTTATCATCGCTCCATGGAATCTAGAAGCATATAAGTATGGCCCATTCATTCAGCTCTATTGAGAATATATGAAACAGACAGTGTGGTCAGCAAACCAAGAAAGAAACGTTGAATTCCCTCCCATTGGTGACTTGTCTCCCCTGTCTATCAAATCAATCAACCGTTCAATGGCCCAATGGCGCTCCGGACACCAGCCGCTGCATTGATTATGTGTAATGAGCCAAGACAATGTGCTGGGACTCTGAAGAGCTGGGATGAGTTGAATCAGAATGAAAACATAATGCCAGGGCAGAGTTTTATTTTCGGATGTTGATTTTTACACTTGAAAGTTGTACCTTTGTTTGGATCTTGTGTTTGAAGGGGAGAGACAATAACTTGGGACAGGCACAAACATAAAGTAAGTACGTTACAATATAATTACTATGTAGTTGTCCACCTTGATTGCTTTGTCTACATTGAACTCTTTGGGCCTATTTTGTTGATCACCATTGTATAAGGAGCTGGATATAGGCGTTAGTGAAATCTAATATGCAATAGAACGATTAAAAATATAAATTGCTTGTTTGTTTTACATGTTTCGGATGTTCCTTCAGAGTTGAAGATAATTACTTCCTAGTTCAAACCTCCCGCAGGACGACGGGGATAGGAGCGGGCAGGGTTTGAACCCTGGACCATCGATAAATCTGAACTATTCTGAACGACAGTCCAGCTCGCAAACCGCACGACCAGGCAGCCATCCTGTTAATTGTTAAGATGCATATGAAAACGTTATTGATGTTACCAAAGCCCTATACCAAAATGTGAATAGCTCAGTACTTCTGAACAACCAAAGTCTAGTAAGTTTTAGGGCATACATAGGAGTGCGCAAGGATGCATTTTCTCTCCAGCTATTTTGTAACTTATTTCCGGAGCATATTATAATAGAAACTCAAGAATTTTTTTTAACTAGTAGTTTGCATATAAGACCTTACTTAAAACTGAAACTTAAGCTTATAATATTTGGCATTGAAATCAGAGTTGATAATATTAAAATACTATTTTATGGTGGAGATAATACGAAATGCTCCATAAAGTTGAATGGCCTAACATTAGAAAAAGTTGGCCCAAATAAATAACTAGGGTCAAACAAAACAAGAAAATAAAATAAATATAAATATAATTAAAAAAAGATCAAAACCCGTTTAAGCTGGCATCCGCTGATCAAACTTTGGAACATCTGCAAGATTAACATCATCTTCCAAATAAAACTAAAACTGTGTTTTGTGTTAGTGGTCTCTGTACTTCTATATTTTTAGTGGTCTCTGTACTTCTATATGGTTAGTGGTCTCTGTACTTCTATATTTTTAGTGGTCTCTGTACTTCTATATGGTTAGTGGTCTCTGTACTTCTATATGGTTAGTGGTCTCTGTACTTCTATATGGTTAGTGGTCTCTGTACTTCTATATGGTTAGTGGTCTCTGTACTTCTATATGGTTAGTGGTCTCTGTACTTCTATATGGTTAGTGGTCTCTGTACTTCTATATGGTTAGTGGTCTCTGTACTTCTATATGGTTAGTGGTCTCTGTACCTCCATATGGTTGTGAGAGTTGGACACTGAGCCTGAGAGTAAATGTTACAGAACAATGGGCAAGAGAAGACACACGAGTTTGTACTTTAAATAGTGAACACTCTGGCTGACAATAAGAAGAAACTACTCAATACTGTGAAGGGTCGAAAGATGAGATGGTTTGGTCATATTGTAAGAGATGACTTACTGTCCAAATTTATCCTTCAAGGTACAGTGTAGGAAACACGAAGAAAGGGTCATCCAAAGAAAAGCTGGCTGGACAACATAATAGAATGGACCGGCCTCTAACATTCAACTAAAAACAGCTGCTGAAAGGGAAGTAATGGAAGGCTTTGGTGACACGAACTGTCAGAGGACACCTACGACAAACTGTCAGAGGACACCTACGACGAACTGTCAGAGGACACCTACGACAAACTGTCAGAGGACACCTACGACGAACTGTCAGAGGACACCTACGACAAACTGTCAGAGGACACCTACGACGAACTGTCAGAGGACACCTACGACGAACTGTCAGAGGACACCTACGACGAACTGTCAGAGGACACCATAAAATAGTATTTTAATATTATCAACTCTGATTTCAATGCCAACGAACTGTCAGAGGACACCTACGACGAACTGTCAGAGGATACCTACGACGAACTGTCAGAGGACACCTACGACAAACTGTCAGAGGACACCTACGACGAACTGTCAGAGGACACCTACGACAAACTGTCAGAGGACACCTACGACGAACTGTCAGAGGACACCTACGACGAACTGTCAGAGGACACCTACGACGAACTGTCAGAGGACACCATAAAATAGTATTTTAATATTATCAACTCTGATTTCAATGCCAACGAACTGTCAGAGGACACCTACGACGAACTGTCAGAGGATACCTACGACGAACTGTCAGAGGACACCTACGACGAACTGTCAGAGGATACCTACGACGAACTGTCAGAGGACACCTACGACGAACTGTCAGAGGACACCTACGACAAACTGTCAGAGGACACCTACGACGAACTGTCAGAGGACACCTACGACGAACTGTCAGAGGACACCTACGACGAACTGTCAGAGGACACCTACGACGAACTGTCAGAGGACACCTACGACAAACTGTCAGAGGACACCTACGACAAACTGTCAGAGGACACCTACGACGAACTGTCAGAGGACACCTACGACAAACTGTCAGAGGACACCTACGACGAACTGTCGGAGGACACCTACGACGAACTGTCAGAGCACTAACGGATCCAAAACTTTGCAGAACTTTGGAGTGGGGGAGGGCGATTTTTTTCCTAACCCTAACCCTAACGCCCAGTAAACCCCAACCCTAAGGATAAAATTGCGTACAGCCTATATATATATATATATATAAATATATATATATATATATATATATATATATATATATATATATATATATGAGAAAAACAAAAGCAGTGTTTCTCAACCTTCGGCAAAAAAAAAAAAAAAACAGTCATATTGAGGCCTTTCTCTTGCAAGCTTGGGGGTCTGGGGGAGCGCTGTAAGCTTATCCAGTGGAGTTCGGGGCAACGCCCAGACGCCAAAAGCTTTTTCTTGCATAATTCACTGCAGAAACGCATTTCTCCTGACATCTACAGGTTATTATTCATCAGTGGAGTTCGGGGTGAAGCCCCGACGCCAAAAGCGTTTTCTTGCATTCTTCACTAAAGAAACGCATTCTCCTGACCTTAAGCTCATTATTCATTCTATTAAAAAAGGACCTTTTGAATACTGTTGAAAAATATTCTAATATAAATTTATAGGCCCTTAATACATTGCAAATAAAACCGATTTGTTCCTTGAAAAGATACATATTTAGATTAAGGCTTTGAGGATCGCCGCCGAAAAAAATGTTTTTTGATAAATAATATTCAATAAAATTCAAGCATAAATTCCCAAATTTATTTAAGTAGAAAAATATCAGATTGAGTAAAGGTTGGAAAAAGGCGACGAAACATTACCTAGGCTTAGAACACATCTCAATCGTGACTCTTTTACTGAAAAATTTCGTTTGAATTCAAACTTTTCCAAAGCAAAGTCGTTCTTACAAAAATTATGATAAATTCATGTGAAATTACATAAATTCTGTTTATAGAAAGGGAAGGGGCGGTTCAGTGAGAACGATTAATCCTCGCTCCTTTTTATAATTTCTTCTAATGATTGCATTTGGCATTAAAGAATAGGGTTGGGCGACTCGATATAAGAATTTTATTTATAGCATATATAAATTATATTATTGACAGATTTTTTTTTTTTTGCAATTTCTTAACTATAATACAAAAAGAACAAGATTACAAAGAGAGTTTGTGTTACACAAACTCAGAGGCGGCCCCCGTCGAAGTCGGATCCCTGACGGATCTGCATTTTC
The DNA here is from genome assembly GCF_947242115.1 of Biomphalaria glabrata. Taxonomy (NCBI): domain Eukaryota; kingdom Metazoa; phylum Mollusca; class Gastropoda; family Planorbidae; genus Biomphalaria; species Biomphalaria glabrata. The sequence continues at coordinate 34,343,675 of NC_074712.1, read as the reverse complement.
GCAAATAATATTCAAGAGGTGATTTAATTTTGATGTAAAATGTTTTACACGTTTCGGATGTTCCTTCAGAGTTGAAGATAATTACTTCCTAGTCCAAACCTCCCGCAGGACGACGGGGGATGGGAGCGGGCAGGGTTTGAACCCTGGGCCATCCATAAATCTGAACGACAGTCCAGCGCGCAAACCGCACGACCAGGCAGCCATCCGATGGTCAAAAGTAATAATGTTTCAAAGATTCATTTGCCGTAAATTTAAAATTAAATTTAATAAAAAAAATAGTAGATTAGTTTTAGTATATTAAAACATTACAATATTGATCAAAACGTTTGGAAATGAAAATCTACACTTTTTTTTTACACTTTAAGTTTAGAAATTGAAATTCTACATCTTAATCTAGTCTATTTTAGTCTAAACTAGATCTAGAAATTCTAGATCTAGACTCTAAAATAATTTTAATTAGAATATAAATCCAGATCTAGATATACTGTAATAAAAATCTAGATCTAGTTTAAAAAATCTAGATTAGATCTAAATCAAGATATCATTCCTTTTTTTAAACGCGAGTCACATAACGAGGCTTAATAAACATTACTATACCGAGTTCTTTTTTCATTTCATTTGAAGAATTAATTCCATATAACGTCAGAGGGAAAAAAAAACACTACGTCACACGGCCTAGCTAGACTAAAAATCGCCTTCATCTATAAGAGCCATTTATCGAATGTTCATAGACTTTGGTGCACCGAGTGCGTTCTTTAAGCATTTCATTTAAAGAATTCATTCAATATGACGTCAAAGGAAAAAAAAAACACTACGTCACACGGCCTAGCTAGAATAAAAATCGCCTTCATCATTACGAGCCTTTTATCGAGTGTTCATAGACGTTGGTGCACCGAGTGCGTTCTTTTAGCATTTCATTTAAAGAATTCATTCCATATGACGTCAAAGGAAAAAAAAACACTACGTCACAAGGCCTAGCTAGACTAAAAATCACCTTTATCAACACGAGCCATTTCTCGAGTGTTCATAGACATTGGTGCACCGAGTGCGTTCTTTTAGCATTTCATTTAAAGAATTCATTCCATGTGACGTCAAAGGAAAAAAAAACACTACGTCACACGGCTTAGTTAGACTAAAATATGTTTTCATTAATACAAGCAATTTTTTCGAGGGCTAATAGACATTGGTGCACCGAGTGCGTTCTTTTAACATTACATTTAAAGAGTCCATTCATATGACGTCAAAGAAAAAAAATTCCATTACCTCACAATAGGCTAGTACCGGTACCATAAAAAAAAAATGTCTTTATTTACACGAGATATTTAACGAGGGTTCATAGACATTGGTGCACTGAGTTCTAATAGATATTATTTAAAAAGGATCAAAGCCACATTGTTTTTGCGTTTTGTCTGTCAGTCGGTCTGTCCGTTATCTTGATATAAAAAAAACAACTAAAAGTTATTAAAAATTGATTAACCTTTATTTTACGTTTCAAAACATCGCAATAATTTTTAGGTATGAACACAATTGAAAAGTTTATATAATAGATTGTTCCGGATGTTTGTATAAATAGTAAAAGAAAAAGATAATTTCAGATAAATGTAATACCCGTTAATTAAATTTTTTGGATGGTCTCGTATAAAAATTAGATGTACTACAGCCACGTGGAGAGATTTTCATACCTTACTTTGGTGTTTGGATTCTGTTTTCCTTAAAAATCGGAACATAATATTAACGATAATTAGATTTTTTAATGTTTTAGGTAGAAAGTTAAATGTACTGTAAGAGAGTAGTGAGTTAAAATATTTTTCATAAAAATCCGTAAAAACATTATTTCGTAAATGAGAAGATTATTTGTTTATTAATTAGAAGAGGGAGTTCAAACAATTATTTGGCGTTAGTAGATTTTTAAATAAATTCCGAAATTTCTGGCGACGATTTGTAAGAAACAAAATCCGGAACTTTCTTTATCGATTACAAAACTTCTATGTTATGTTTTACAAGAAAATTAAATGTCTAAAAAGTAATTTTCAGTAATCAATTCTAGTAAATTACTTTTTTTAAAAGCCTTATGCGATTTCAAACAATCACTAGGCATAATTCATGTTTTATAAAACAATATCCGGAACATTTTTACACTTAATGAAATATAAGTCAGTATAGAGATTATGATTTTGCATTAATATGCTATTTACATAAAAAACGGAACAACATATTATTGATAATGTGTTTTTGCAACGTTTAAGCATGGAAATTGAATGTAATATAAGTTAGAAGATCAAACAAACATTTGTTGGCGTTGATTAGTTTTGCACAAAAAAATCCGGAACAATCAATTTTAGATACTTAAAACTATTGAGATGTTATGGGAGGAACATTAAAGGGTAAATCAGATTTTCAATAGCTTTTAGAGTTCTAGTTTTTTAAATCTAATCGTGACGGACAGACCGACCAACAGACAAAACGCACAAAAATAAGCTTCTTTTATTCGGATGGGGGCACTAAACAAAAAATAAATAAAATCTGATTTTTAAAAAAAGTTTAAGGAATTGGTTTAGCACCTGATCATGTTGCGACGTTACGCTACTGCACGAAAATCGCTGCATAAAAAGTCCATTTAAAAAAATGTGCGTGATATTTACATACAAAGTGCATTATTAGCCTTTATAAACAAACAGAAATGTTTTCTTTAAATTTTAGCAGCTAGTTGACCAGAAAAAACGTCTTTAACTATTATTTGTATTTGTTGTAAACATTTCCTGTACATTTTAAAAATATATTTGACTTAGTGATACTGAAATTACACAAAAATTGTCCATCTTTGTTAGCATATTGTAACATTGCCTCCCTTACATTTACGTAATTGTTTTAGAATTGGTGTATTTTTATGAAAAAATCGCTTGCATAATTAATTTTATAAATTAAACGGTTTGCTTTTAGAAAACCAAAAGTAGCCGTTGCACCTAAACTTTTCAAGCCGGATTTAATGATGAAATAATATTTTTCATATCTCTTCTAGTTTTCGAGATCTGAGTGTGACAGACGGACAGACGGACAGACGGACAGACGGACAGACGGACATTTTGCACAAACCTAATAGCGGCTTTTTCCCCTTACGGGGGCCGCTAAAAATTATTGGTTTATCTGATGGGCGGAAGGCGATTGCATGTATCGCCCCTCCCACCTGGTACAACCCTTTTTCATTTTATATTAACTAATCATAAATTTGAGATTAGAGTGTGGTACGACATAATATACAAATGGGTTCACATATCAACACGTAGCTTATATTATATAGATATTCAAGTAATTTTGTTCACGAACTATAATTTCTCCATAAAAATAGGACCCCCCCCCACACACTCAGATGGCTAGAGCGGGGAGGGCAGTACCCCACCGAATCGGCCAAAATACCAGAGGAGGAGCGACAACATAAAATGTATATATTAATTCAACTAATTTTGTTCACAAACTATGATTTCTCCATAAAAGTAGGACCGCCCCCCCCCCGCCACTCATAAAGCTTAGGTGGGAAGGGCAGTAGAGGTATTCGCACCCCCCCCACTCAATCGACCAACAGGGGAATGACATAATATAAAGATCGGTTAAAATATCAAACAAGCAAGCTGTGATTTCTATAACTGAATTGGACCGCCCTCCACTCGAAAGTTTAGGGGGTGGGGCGGGATTGATGCCCTCTGCGGACCCCACCAAATCGGCTAACATGCTAGAGGGGGGGGGGCGAAATAATCTGAAAATAGGTTGATATATAAATAATTAGTATATATTGTTAACATACGTAATAAATTCGTATACAAATTGTGTGAATTCTATACTAAAATTCGTCCCCCTTTCGGGGGTGGGGTCGGCCGAGTGGGGGGGGGGGGGGGCGATTGCCCCTACCGCCCCCCCCCCCCTGGATCCGCCAGTGGTCAGAGGACACCTACCACAAAAGGGACAGATGATGATGATGAGATTAGCAATTAACGTGACTTACGAACAGAGGGACAGCACAAAACCTGTAACGGCTCTACCCTACGGACTCGCTCAAAACCAAAATTGGAATAAAAACTACATAAGAAACAGTCATCAAATGGATTATTTAAAAAAATATATTCTTTAGAGTTAAACAAAATATACGAGGTAGGCCGCCAGCTGCAACGCGAGGGGCCTAAAAATCTACATTTCTAAAGCAACATCTCCAACATAGAAGTCACTGAGAAATATTTTGGGTTAAATTAAAATTTAAACATAAGAATAACACCTTCATTTATCTAGTTTTAAAAATAATAATAATAAGGCTTGTCTTCGAGTCCGAAGATTAATGAGGAATGCATTATTTCCCGTGGCTACGTAGCCCCATCTGTGACCTACATATTTTGCCACATCCAAGGCAAGCATAATATATCCTTCGTTGAATACAAATATATTTGCATATTATTCTCTCCCCGGAATCTACAAATGGTATGGCCAGTGACATGGGCGTAGCCAGTGTTTTTTTTCGGGGGGGGGTTTTGGGGGGGGGATTTTTTTTCTCCCCCCCCAACCGCGAAAAAAAAATTATATGTATTTATGTGTGTGTGTGTACATAATTTTTATTACATTCTTTCGGAAGACGTTTATTGTGACCTAGAATAGGTTCTTCCTTGAGTTAGTGGAAAACTTGTAGATTCCCCGCCATTACTCGCAATGGGGTCTGGGGGAGCGCTAGGAGCTCCCCCATCGCGCATATTCTGAGGTATCTACAGTGCATTTTCCTGCTATTAAAAAGTTCTATATCAAAAACCTAATGTGACTTACTGACTTAGACCCTCTCGCGCCGTTCGGCGCATTTGCTGTTAAGCTGCTTCCATAAAATTGTAGAATCCCAGCCATTAATAGCAAGGGGGTCTGGGGGGAGAGCTAGGAACTCCCCCAGCGCGGGGCGAAGCCCCGCCGCCAAGCACTATTTCTGGTATTGAAAGCCAACAAAATGCATATTCTGAGGTATCTACACTGCATTTTCCTGCTATTAAAAAGTTTTATTTCAAAAACCTAATGTGCTATTCTTACTGCGCCGTTCGGAGCATTTGACGTCAAGCTGTTTCCATAAAAATCTGTCACTGGTAATGTCTGAAGCCTCTTCCCACCTGCCATGAGGACTTCCATGAATGAGTGGCGTCAAGTTGTACTAGGATATCATTGCAACTCTTCTTATGCGTAATTTATTTTGTCGAAGAACATGTCCAGCAAACCTCATGCATCTCTCTTTTACAATCTTACTAATGGGTCGACTCCCAGTTCGGCATAGGATTTCCTTGATTTAGACCCGATCTCTATAACTGACTCCTAAAATCTGTCTTAGCCATCTTTGTTGAGCCACCTTTTGTGTTTTTTAATTTCGGCAGATGACTATTCACTGCAGTTTATTAATGGAGCCCTGCCACTGGTAAAAATGTGTAACCTCTCTTGAATACGCTCTTGGAATTAAGTGACTGTAGTTTGCTTTAGATTTTATATCGAAAAGAGAAGTTTTATCGTCAAAATCATCTGTTGGGGGTTTTCCACCTCAAAATGCTCTGTAGGGGGATCTTAAACTCAAAACCATCTGGAGGGGTTTTAAACTTTAAAAAAAAGCCATCTGTAGAAGAGGGGTTTAAACTCAAAACCCCCGATTATATTGGCTACGCTCAAATAATTTTAGTGTGTAATTTGCTTTTTTTTTATATTGAAGAGGTATTTTTAGCATCAAACCCCTCTGAGTGGGGGTTTAAACTCAAAACCCCTTTTGGCAACGCTCATAGCATTTTGAGTCCGTAATTTTCTTTTTTTTCTTACACTGAAGATGTATTTTTAATCCTCAAACCCCCCTGGCGGGGGGTTTAAACTCAAAACCCCTTTGGCTACGCTCGTAGATTTTAGAGTGAGTAATTTGCTTTTATTTATATTGAAGAGGTACTTTTTAGCTTCTAACTCCACTGGAGGGGAGTTTAAACTCAAAACCCCTTTGACTACACTCACAACATTTTGAATGCATAATTTGCTTTGTTTTTATTATTAAAGAGGTATTTTTTACCTTCAAACCCCGCTGAAGTGGGGTTTAAACTTAAATCTGAGTCAAAACCCATTTAGCTACGCTCATAACATTTTGAGTGTGTAATTAGCTTTTTTTTATATTGAAGAGGGGGTTTATCGTAAATTTTAGAGGGGGGTTTAAAATCAAAATCTTCCTTAACTGTGCTCTTGGAATTAGTGGATTTTCGTTTGCATTTTTTTTGTTTTGTTTTATAGAAGAGGGGGAGTTAACTGCAAAAACCCCAGGTAGAGGGTTTAAAACTCAAAACCCCTGGTAGGGGGTTTTAAACTCAAAACCCCTGGTAGGGGTTTTTAAACTCGAACCCCTCTGGTAGGGGTTATAAACTCGAACCCCCTGGTAGGGGTTTTTAAACTCGAACCCCCCTGGTATGGGGTTTTAAACTCAGAACCCCCTGTTAGGGGGTTTTAAACTCAAAACCCCTTTGGTTGTGCTGGGGCAAGTGATGGTTTAGTATTAAAAACTCACCTAAAATAAACAAAATCAAAGCAAAAAATCAGTCATTAAATTCCGACTTCCCCCCTTCGAGGGGGGGGGGGGATTTCATTTCGGGGGGGGGGGTTTGAACCCCAAAACCCCCCCCCTGGCTACGCCCATGGCCAGTGACCTTAGGTCGATCGCAGTACAAAACTCTTCCCCACTAGCTCTCATCTATAGTGTTCCTTGCTTCCAGATTGAAAATAAAAATTGTCAGCAGTCATCCAACCATCAAACAAGCACTAAAGCACTACTTTGTGTTGACCGAATGAAAGAGCGCTAATCAGATGAAATCACTCTCTAAAACATTTTTATTTCAGCTAAAACAAAGGCGTTGCCCCCCTCCCCTATCGACATACACACGCCACACAATTTTTTCCCGTCAAGCACCATTACTTTTCCATCAGCACGTGGTCTCATTTACCAGCTCAGTGACTTCATCCGTTGAGACTTGGACACATATAGAAAGAAGTACTTCTTCATTTAGCTATTTATCCATTTACCCAAATGTCCAAAACTACAAGCAATTTTCGCGTGTAAACAATTCAGATGTGAAATTGAATCAAATTAAATTCACATATTCCATTAAATTTTGTCGATGAATTGAAAACTTAAGACAACCTCTCCGCCTAGTTATTTATAAATATATATTATACAAGCTTTTTTTAATTCATTTGATTTTCTATGGAATCACATTTAGTTGTAAGTAGGCCTATTTATTGGTTGTTGTTGTTGTCCTTACTGATCCCTCTATGGTTACCTTATGACCATATTTAATCATTTTCAAACATATCTTATAAAAATTGTGTTAAGCGTTCCTGTTTATCATAGATGTCAAACCAGGTCACGTGATCGAAGTTTCACTGACACTTTAAAACGTAGGCCTATGTAAAAAGTGTTGCAATTAATCTCTCAAAGACTCGTCCATAGATCAGTATTGTTCTCTTACGGCAGTGTTTTCTAAGCAAAACACTTTGAACATTCTAAGTATTTAGCAGAACACTTTGAACATTCTAAGTATTTAGCAGAACACTTTGCACATTCTAAGTATTTAGCAGAACACTTTGAACATTCTAAGTATTTAGCAGAACACTTTGAACATTCTAAGTATTTAGCAGAACACTTTGAACATTCTAAGTATTTAGCAGAACACTTTGCACATTCTAAGTATTTAGCAGAACACTTTGAACATTCTAAGTATTTAGCAGAACACTTTGCACATTCTAAGTATTTAGCAAAACACTTTGCACATTCTAAGTATTTAGCAAAACACTTTGCACATTCTAAGTATTTAGCAAAACACTTTGCACATTCTAAGTATTTAGCAAAACACTTTGCACATTCTAAGTATTTAGCAAAACACTTTGCACATTCTAAGTATTTAGCAAAACACTTTGCACATTCTAAGTATTTAGCAGAACACTTTGCACATTCTAAGTATTTAGCAGAACACTTTGAACATTCTAAGTATTTAGCAGAACACTTTGAACATTCTAAGTATTTAGCAGAACACTTTGAACATTCTAAGTATTTAGCAGAACACTTTGAACATTCTAAGTATTTAGCAGAACACTTTGAACATTCTAAGTATTTAGCAGAACACTTTGCACGTTCTAAGTATTTATCAGAACACTTTGCACATTCTAAGTATTTAGCAGAACACTTTGCACATTCTAAGTATTTAGCAGAACACTTTGAACATTCTAAGTATTTAGCAGAACACTTTGAACATTCTAAATATTTAGCAGAACACTTTGAACATTCTAAGTATTTAGCAGAACACTTTGAACATTCTAAGTATTTAGCAAAAAATACTCTTTCAGGCTTCACTTAACCAGGGCAGAGTACCAAAGGACTGGAAAGAAGCTAATGTCACCCCCCCCCCTATTTAAAAAAGGAGAAAAATCTGACCCAGGGAACTACAGACCAGTATCACTTACCAGCATCACATGTAAAATCCTAGAACACATAATATGTAGCAACATCATAAACCACTTAGACAAACATAATGTCCTCACACCATACCAACATGGCTTTAGGAAATATAGATCATGTGAAACACAACTAATAGGACTAATTGATGATTTTTCAAAAGGTTTAGATAATAGTGAACAAATAGATGCTATCTTACTAGATTTTTCTAAGGCTTTTGACAAAGTTCACCACCATAGTTTGCTTAAAAAATTAAAATATTTCGGCATTAATGGTCCACTGCATCAGTGGATTAAAGACTTTCTGATAGGGAGAGAACAAACTGTAATAATAAATGGCTCTAAATCAACACCGATAACAGTAAACTCAGGTGTACCTCAAGGTACAGTCTTGGGTCCACTACTATTTTTAATTTACATAAATGATTTACCAAATTGCATTAGTTCAGGAACAAAAGTCAGATTATTTGCAGACGATTGCATAATATATAGAACAATAAAAACAACACAAGACACAGATATTTTACAAAGAGAATTAGATGAATTACAGAAATGGGAATCAAATTGGAGCATGTCTTTCCACCCAGAAAAATGTCAGTTGTTAAGAGTAACAAAAAAACTAAAACAAATTAATTCCACTTATCTTATTCATGGCAAACCAGTATCACAGACTAAAAACGCAAAATACCTAGGTGTTATAATAAATGAAAAACTATCATGGAATCCACATATTGATGAAACTACAAAAAAATCAAACAAAGCATTAGGATTTATTAAAAGAAATTTCTATAAATCAAATAAGAACATAAAACTAAAATGTTACTTAACCTTGGTTAGGCCAATAATAGAATATGCATCCTCCGTTTGGGACCCCTCAACTCAAAAAAACATTAAGAAACTGGAACAGACACAAAATAGAGCAGTGAGATTCATAACAAACGAATATTCACATTTGACTAGAGTAACACCTTTAGTAAAATCACTAAATTTAGAAAGCCTTCAGGACAGAAGGCTCAAAAGTAAAGTAGCAATCATACATAAAACACTGAACCATAATCTTCAAATACAAAAACAAAATTTAATAAAATACTCTTAAAGACACAAAGATAAAGGCACATTCCTCGTCCCATATGCTAGGACAAATTTGTACAAATACTCCTTCTTCCCTAGTGCTATTAGAGCATGGAATGGGTTGCCTGAGCTAGCCAGGAAAACCAGTGACTTGGCAGAATTTAAGTCATTGGTTAATATGCATGACTAAATGCATGACGCGTAGGACGTAATCATCTTCTTTTTTGAAGTAACGTCTGTATTATATAAGATAAGAAGATAAGATATTTAGCAGAACACTTTGCACATTCTAAGTATTTAGCAGAACACTTTGAACATTCTAAGTATTTAGCAGAACACTTTGAACATTCTAAGTATTTAGCAGAACACTTTGAACATTCTAAGTATTTAGCAGAACACTTTGCACGTTCTAAGTATTTAGCAAAACACTTTGCACATTCTAAGTATTTATCAGAACACTTTGCACATTCTAAGTATTTAGCAGAACACTTTGCACATTCTAAGTATTTAGCAAAACACTTTGCACATTCTAAGTATTTAGCAAAACACTTTGCACATTCTAAGTATTTATCAGAACACTTTGCACATTCTAAGTATTTAGCAGAACACTTTGCACATTCTAAGTATTTAGCAAAACACTTTGCACATTCTAAGTATTTAGCAAAACACTTTGCACATTCTAAGTATTTAGCAGAACACTTTCTTATTTTTTTTAGAGAGATTAATTCACGTTGTGGCCTACCTAGCCTAGTACTAATTAATTACTCCGCTAGTTACTGGAATACCTATTGAAGCTATTCATGCCTTGGAAAATAGTTTGGGAAACACTGTCTTACGAGACTAGGTTAGATTATTGTGAGACATTTATCGACATCAGTTCAAATCATGTTCAAATGTATTCTTCTGAAATCGAACTCTTTTGTTATTTAAAATAAAATTGTTTGAACAGACAAACAATCGATTTAAAAAACAAACAAACCAATAATGTCCTTATTGTTGTGTTCGAATGCCATTCGTCAGTAGGAAACTAATCCGAATTCGTGGACTGCAAGTATATACGTATGTACACACACATAGTCATCATCATCACTCCTTTGAGTTCCTCATGGAACATAGGGCCTCGACAAAAAACACGCCACTCTCCACGGTCTCTTGCTAGCTTTTTGATGGTGTCCCAGCTCTTCCCGGTCTTCTCTGCTTCTTCGAGTCCACTGCGTCGCCATGTTCTTTTTGGTCTTCCTCTGCGTCTTGTTCCCTGGGGGTTTCACTCTAAGGCCTGCCTAGCTCTGTTGCTGGTATCTTTTCTAAGGGTACACACACATAGTGATGGGAACTAAACTAATTTTTATTAGTTAAACTAAAACTAAGTTTGAACTAAAAAAAAGTAATTAAACTTTTAGTTAATCACAAATTGAAAAAATTAGTTAAACTAAACTAATAAACTTTAGTTAAACTTTTACTAACTATTTTCACCTTTTTAAAGGACGAAACAGTCAAACATGAAAAATATAAAGCACAACCAATCTCTTAAGCAAAATGTAATAAACATTTATTTGTGCACTTAAAAAAAGATTTAAATGTCTTTATGGGATAGATGTAGATCTTAATAGAATCACTAGAATGATAGAAATTCGAAGTAATTGTCCAAGTTCTAATATAAGTTACCTTTAGAAGTAATGATAAAACTGCATGTTGACTCTACTAAACTCTAGATTCTAGAATATTCTGGATCTAATCTCTTCTACAAACGAAATGATCAGAAATATAATCTGGATCTAGAATTAGATAAAGCTACTAGACCTAGATCAAATAATTAATATTTTAATCTAAAAATAATCTAAGAAATACTAGTTACTACTACTACTACTACTAGATCTAGAGTCTAGTAAGTCTAGTAGATATCTTAGTAACTCTAGATCTAGAGATTTTAGATTATATAAATTATAATTATGATTATAACTAGATATGGGTATTTATGTCTATATACTGTAGTAGATAATACAGATCTAGATGTAATAGATTAGTTAGTAGATATAAGTATAATTATAATAGATGTAGATCTAGTCTAGATTTAGTTAATTTAGTATTAGATCTAGTATAGTGACGACTATTATTAGTTAGTTAGTATTATAGTCATTATAGATCTATCATCAATGCATCTTAGGTCTTAGTATAAAAAGTAATCTAGATATAATATATCTAGATCTAATCTAGACTCTAATTCTAGAATAGTAGAATCTCTAAACAAATAGATCTAGTCTAGTAAAGTAAAGTAATATAGATTTCAATTAATAGATCTATATTATTGACTTATAATTTTAAATAGAACTAAGACTAAGACTACTAACTAAGAGATAGACTCTACGTAAGACTAAAATAATTAAATATAGACTATTATGTCTATAGATCTAATAGTAGTAACAGACTAATACCAATAGACTAGACGTCACTAGACTCTAACTCTAGATCTATCTAGTAAAAAATTGTAAAATAAAAAGAGTCGACATTTCTTTCACATCTATAGTAAAGCAAAATTCTTTGCCTGCAGCTATACAGGAACACACTGGTGTTTAATAAAAAGCAGCAAAATGTATATCTATAGAAGCAAGGAATTATCAGGAATTATCAAGCAGCGAAACTTGCTAGAAATATAATGAACACGTTTATTTTTCTCGCCTTTCAAATACCTTGAATTGGCGGGAATAGCGACCATCATAGGGTAAAGGTCAAAAGGCTTTCTAGTGAACTGTGCACCCTCTAGTTTATTCTCCTCTCTATTATTCATTCATTCATTCTCCAAATTACATAGATCTAAATATTTATGTTAAAAAAGTTTGTAAAATTTGTAATTAAACTTTTTAGTTAGTAACTAAAAAAAAATAAAATTAAACTAGGATTTTAACTAAACTTTTTTTTTTTTAAATTAAACTTTTCTTCTTCTTCATCGTTCTCATTGTTATGTTGGAGTGTTCATATGACTAGACCAATACATGAGATGAACTGCGCAGTGGTTTCCAAATCAGGGAGCTCTCCATATAGTTTTCTTTCTATTGGGGTGGTTTGAGGCCAATGTCTTATACGGGCCTCTTGGTGGAGAAAGCAATTTTGGAGGACGTGGTCGGCATTTTCTGGTGATACTCCACATGGGTAGATTTCACTGGTTCCAATTTTGAGCTTCCGGTACATGTGTTGTCGCATTCTGTTGTGTCCGGTCCTGAGTCGAAAAATTAGACGTTGGTCTTGTCGGGATAGCTTATAGTAAGCGTCATCTTTCTTGTGATTTGGATGGGAGCTCGTCCATTTCTCATTTCATTTTATCTACAATTAATTTCTTCATTTCTTCTGGATAGAGTGCAGAGTTTACTTGTGAGTTTGTTCTCCCACTCTTGGTGAGTGTGTCAGTCTTCTCGTTTCCTGCTAGTTGTATGTGAGCTGGTATCCATCGAATAACAGTTTTTTTGCTGTTGTTGTTGAGCTTTTTAAGTGCTGTTCTGAGGTTTTTAATATAAGGGGAATCAGAGTTTTGCAAGCTTTGGAGGGTTGTTTTCGCGTCTGTTAGAAAGACAATCTGACTGTGAGGGGAACTTGGATGATTTGCTAGCATGGTAGCAGCTAGTGCTAGTGCTTCCCTTTCTGCTCTGTGACTGTCAGAGAGCTCTCCAGTTGCAATGGATTTTTCTCTTTTTTTCCTCCATCTGGCCATTCGATAAGTATTCCAGCTCCTCCATTTGTGGTGGCTTTATGAGATGAGCCATCCGTGTAAAATCTGATCCACTGATTGCTAGGGTAATTGGTATGTAGAAAACAGTTCACTATTTCCTTGAGCTCTGTTGGTCTGTAATCAGATTTTCTTTTATGTTTTCAATATGGTCCCTTATAGTAGGAAGAGGGCTTTCGTCACAGGGTGGAGATTCATTATAGTGTATCGAGGATTCCAGAGTTTCCAAGTTGGTGTTTCTTTTTTAGGTTTAGAGATTCCTGTATGAAATTGGTCCTTTTGAGACGGTTTTTTGTGCCAGTTTTGTGGATTTTTGTTCTGAGTGGGTGCCTCCCCAAGGTTTCCAATTTAGTGAATTGGGAAAGGATTTTTATTTCTCTTCTTTCATCCAGAGAGATCAGGGCAGCGGTTTCCTCCATAGCTCTTATTGGTGTTGTTTTGATTGCTCCTGTCATTATCCAAACTCTAACTCTAAACCCGGGTAGATGAAACCCGTTAGCTAGGGATAGCAGTTCATCTAGGAGAGAAAACTCCGAAAATAAACACCTGCTGCCTTGCAGATGATCTTGGATGATCAAAGGCTATGGGAGCACACCCAGAAAGAAAAGCATGCTGAAGTCGGAGTCAATGGGCCTCCTGGCGCATAACACATTGACACGCAACATCATCTATGTTGGAGTTCAAATTAAACTTTGGCTTTAACTAATATTTTTTTAGTTAAACTAAAAGTTAGAACCTTTTTAGTTAACTTTTGCCCATCACTACACGCACATAAACATTTCCTTTTATCTAAATAGGCTTTTTGTGTCATTCAAAAACTTTTTGAGCGATGCATATCGGTGTACAAAGTGATGGAGCCGCCTTTGATTTACTTTCTACCCTCTTAGTTTTGACAGTATGGTAACTCTACTACTATGTACCCTCTAAGCCTTTGCAGTATGGTAACTCTACTATTCTCTACCAGGGGCGGACTGGTTGTCGAAATCTGCCCTGGCATTTGTATACAATCAGGCCCATCAATTGTATATCATTTGATGGGCATCCAATTATAGGCATACATGTCCGCAAGATCATTATGAGTATTGATAACTGTACACATGCATACACTGAACTCTATATCTTTATTAGAAATATAGGCCTTATGTTGCTTTTCAATCGTTCAGTATGTAGGCTTTAAAAGGATGAATCCTACTAGTAGGCTAGCACTGTCTACGGATATAGGCTATTACATTATTTCAGAAAATTTGTTAGATTAAATTAGCATTACACTGTAGAGAGATATCTTATAAACAGGACGCTCAGAGGGACCCTTTTATAAGATAATATTATAAAGCCTTTAATGGCCAATTGGGTACTGACCCACCGGACATTTGTCCGAATGCCCATATAGTAGACAGTCCGCTCCTGTCCTCTACCCTCTAAGAAACCATGTTATCAATAACTCAATTAGTCCAGCCAGCCTGTCTTGAATGGTACCATCTATAGGTCACTAAGATCAGACAGTATTGTCTTGAATGGTCCCATCTATAGGTCACTAAGATCAGACAGTATTGTCTTGAAAGGTCCCATCTATCGGTCACTAAGATCAGACAATATTGTCTTGAATGGTCCCATCTATCGGTCACTAAGATCAGACAATATTGTCTTGAATGGTCCCATCTATAGGTCACTAAGATCAGACAGTATTGTCTTGAATGGTCCCATCTATAGGTCACTAAGTTCAGACAGTATTGTCTTGGATGGTACCATCTATAGGTCACTAAGATCAGACAGTATTGTCTTGAATGGTCCCATCTATTGGTCACTAAGATCAGACAGTATTGTCTTGAATGGTCCCATCTATAGGTCACTAAGATCAGACAGTATTGTCTTGAAAGGTCCCATCTATTGGTCACTAAGATCAGACAGTATTGTCTTGGATGGTCCCATCTATAGGTCACTAAGATCAGACAGTATTACATATCAGTAAAGTTACAATAGCTTTAAACTGCATGATAAAAACTGAAAATTTTCCTGTATCATTTTTTATCTTTTAATAGCAGTAGCGGGATTTCCTGCGAACATTCAAAACATTACTAAATACTTATACACTTAGAGAGGTAAAAAATAAGTCACAAGGGCACATTTCTTTACTTCCAATCTTCAACATCTTCTACACCTTTTCAAAATGTACAATTGCTCGCTGATCGTTTCTTCATAGGTTTTAATAAGCTCCACTAAGCTTCACCAAGCTTCACTAAGCTTCACTAAGCTTCACTAAGCTTGACTAAGATTCACCAAGCCACTAAGCTTCACTAAGCTTCACTAAGATTCACCAAGCTTCACTAAGATTCACCAAGCTTCACTAAGCTTCACTAAGATTCACCAAGCTTCACTAAGATTCACCAAGCTTCACTATTGAATTGCTGCTCTGTTTTGCTATAATCTACGAACGAAATATATCTATACATTTTTCAAGGTTCCAGGTATATTGGTCTAGAGTAGTCTAGACATTTATTACAAAAATATTTTTCAGACGCCCGATTGGCTGATTTTATGAAACAAAAAAGATTTTATACCCTGAAGTTAGTGCCCCTGATTTTACATTATATTACGTAATTATCGTGCTTTAGATTAAAAGAATTGAAAAAAAAATTTTTTTTCAATTAATTTTTGTTTCTGAAAACATAATTTCGATATTTAAGTTACAAGTAACTTCAAGTAACTCAAAGAAACTGTTTTGCTTATTCATTGGTCCATTCATTTGTATGCAGACATGCAATAGTCAATTGAATAATAATGAAAAAATTAGACGCCAACAAAATTATGTTTTAAAAACCCGACATTGCAAACGTGTAGCAAATAGGAGCAAAGTATTTTACAACTTTATTGCAAGAAGAGCTCTCTGCTCATATAGTCATTATATTCTGTTCAAGTTTTTCTAGTATTCATTTTAGAGCTTTATAATGTGCCTGATTGTAGACCTTATTAGTTGATGTAAAGGATATACTTTACCAAATAGTTACCAAATGTTTGTCAGAGTAACTCTATAATCAATTTCAGCTAATTATCGAAAGTCCGCGATGTCTCGGACCTGTATTGGCGCATGGTTCTTCTCTTTTCTGCTATTTGCAGAGTCATTGGAACCAAACATATTAACAGGTATGCTTTATCAGGTACCCTTTAGCAGGTGGACCTTAGCAGGTAAACTTTAGCAGGTAGACTTATCTTATCTTATATAATACTTTAAAAAGATGATGATTACGTCCTACGCGTCATGAATTTAGTCATGCATAAATGGTCTACCAGACTTTAGCAGGTAAACTTTAGCAGGTAAAATTTAGTAGGTAAACTTTAGCAGGTAGACTTTAACGAAAGAAGATGATACCTTGTAAAGACAAGTGAGTTGTTCTGAAGCTATTAAAAAGCTTACATTAACTGACTCTATTAATTTTCCCACACTCATTCTTGAATCAAGTTAAAACTTGGCACAATTGCTCATTGGCCAAGTCAAGACGCAAATCAATATAAATATTATTATTATTATTATTATGTTAGAAACGAACGAGGATTCATTCTCTGGTGCTGCCAGGGCCGAGTTTCGTTAAAGGGAAACAACATTCAACGTAGTCCCTTTATCAGTTTCTGGCGGAGAATTTTCTGGTGATGTGGCAGGTCTGCAGCAGTACCGCCCTCTGACAGGCAACGGGGATGTTCCTAGGAATGTTAAGGGCCTTGAAGGTTTATGTGAGGTCCGTTGTTATTGCTATCCCCTCGGCTGATATAACAATGGGGTATATTGTTGTTTTAGATAACTTCCATGAACGCTTAATCTCCAAGCCTAGGTTCCCATATTTTAGTTGTTTTTCCAACTCAGTTTTTTCTTAAATTATGAGATAGTTGTAATAGTTGTATTATTATTATTATTATTATTATTACTTAAATTTTATTTTATTTTATAAATCGATTATACCTTTGAACTACACAAGTTATCTGATCTAATTTAATATTTGTGGTCAAGCTGGATATAGATCTGAATTAGTTGAACTTATACCTTACATCTTAGAATTGTTATATGTATATATCATCACTGTGGTATTAAGAAGTATTACGAAGGAGTCTGGTGTTCTGAGATATGATGGCTGACAAAATGTAAAGCGTTGTTTCTTGGTGTTCTCTTGCAGTTCTGATTGTCAGAAATTCTCCACTTTTTCCATGGCCCGAGTCTACGGCCGCACGTGAACAATTTTCTGATTCTGTTTTGGTCTTGCCAGAGAATGACCTGTGGACGTTTTATGATGGTTTGTATTCTTAAAAGAACTTAAATCTAGTCACTCTGTCTGTCTGGGTCCAAATAGTTGACATGTTTTGTCTAGCACTTCTCATTCTCCGATCAAGTTTTGACAATACGCCAATCAATACAAAATTTAGCCAGCGTATTGGTTAGTAGTTATTAATTAATTTTGTTTTGTATTGGACAACGTACTAAATCGCTAAGACTGACCATTGAGAATACTCCAAAGAAATAAAGATTAAAAGATTCATTAAACTTATTCCTGTACGTTTTATTGAAGAGCTTAGCTGAAATAGTGGCTCAACAGGTCGGCCCTCCATCATGGAGGCTCCAGTTTGAATTCAGACTCGAACACCTTTTGTTTTAATTTAACCCTCTTTATATCCAAACGGCAATGGCAGTCCTGTCAACATGCAAGATAACAGATGTGTAAACTAGCAAGACCAGGAGAGTAACTTAAGCAATAGTGAACAGTTTTCAGCATACTTATGTCTAAAGTAAAAGTCAACCAAAATTACAAATTAGATTGCTTGATATACATTGACTTGACAAATGGTCACAGAGCCTACAAGTCACACCCTAAATGGTTAATGTCCACTGATAGACCAAACGTTTTTTTCTTATTCGACAACAAATCTAAAGGATAGTTGCAAGTTTTTGGTTACATTTTGAGTTACCAAAGAGGAATGCCTTGATCGATTCAAAATAATTGATACAATTTGAATTACATCAAAATTAGCGATTTTTTATTTGTCTCGGATCAAAATGAAACAATAAACAATAATTGATTATACCTACATGAATCAATGAAAAAATTGACCAATTAGTCATCTAATTATTGGTAATTAATTATTTGTTTTATATTGAATAAAGTAAATAACTTATACATTATTGAGAAATATAGTTGTAAGTGCGGAGTTCTTCCCTTTAGATACGTTTTTTTTTTTAAAAGGATTTTTAAAAATATTTTTGTTTATTTTATTATTCAACACGCTTTCGAAAAATTCCACATTCAAGCCCCCCATTCACTCCGAAAAAAACAAACATCAACAACTAAGATGACATTCTAATCCAACGTGACATTCTATTCCAAAGTGACATTCTAATCCAAAGTGACATTCTAATCCAAAGTGACATTCTAATTCAAAGTGATATTATAATCCAAAGGCACATTTGTTCATTTCTATTTGGCAATCTAGAGAGAAACAAATTTCCTTCAGTTTAAATCAGTGTACTTTATCCAAGTAGCAATGTTTATAAGTGTGTTGTGTGGGAGAGGCCATTTCAGTATAACATCTGGTTTAATTAATACATCTGTTCATTTTAAATCGCTAATTAACTCCTGTCCACTGTATCCCCTACTTAGTGTACAATCAAACTGAGTCTCTGGTAGTCTACGTTGACCTGCGTTTTGAAACATGTCCACTCCAACTTTATGAACGCAACCTCCTGGCTTACGTCACATTGTCCACACGACCCTGTCCAGACTTTAACGACGATGAGTTGGATTCAGCCTTGGTCAGGCTGCACACAGGCCACCTTGACCTAATGATGTTTGCTTCGGATTTTTTAAATTCCTGGGAGGCGCCCCCCAATGTCACGGCGTCCTTCGCATTGCTGTTTGATGAATCAGGAGAAGGTAAGCAATCATCAGAGAAGCTAGAAATGTATATCATAGAATTTTAGACATGTAATAGTTAGATGTTTGAAGTTGAAAACATAAAATGTACAAGTTCACAATTTTAAATCTAAACGCTTAGAGGATGTTTAGATCTTTAGAGGTTTAGAAAATTTAGAAGCTCGAAATTTGACGTTTAGAAGTTTGGAAGCTCAATATTTAGAGAGTTCCTAGTTTTTTGAAGCCTAGGAAATTAAAAGTTAAAAAGTTTTTAGAAGTTTAAAGAATAGACTTCTATATTATATCTAGACTGGAAACCGGAAATAAATTCTTATCCGCGACTGATCGATTCACAGACCTATACAGATATAGATTTTTATGTACGTAAACTCTTTTTTCAAGCTCTAAGGGGAGTCGCCCCAATCAATCTTTTCTGTCTTAGAAAAAGTAATGATCTTTAGTTTTTAAAGTTTAGAAATAATGCAAAATCATTTCTCGGATATTCAGGTAAATATATGAAACAAAGCCATTTCCTGTTTGTTTCCATTGAGATAATGTTTCGAAAATCCTATGGAAATAATTCATGTTGATTTAAATCATCTTATGAACGTTTAAATAGATTGGTTACCTAGATCTTTCTAGATTATGTATCTAAAAATTGCAAAATAATAATTATGAGACGAGAGTACTCTTATTTTTGTCGTTCAATAGGGTTTGTTGGACTAGTCCGTTTCGTTTCTTTGATTAAAAAGTATTGGGCCGGAAGTCGCTTTTTTCCCTACATATCTTTGTATTTTTCAGTTCTCTTTTTAAATTAAACTGACATTATTATGCTATAATTTTAAGTGTACCTGATAGAGAAAAAAATTCTGCACAAAAATACGGGTAGTTGGGATATAACCCGATAGAGGCTATAAAAAGAAAAGACCTGAAACTAGCGCGTGAAACTACACATTTACAGTACTTTATTTGATGAGTATTTTACCCAAAATCTGTGTTGTTTTTTTTAGGACTAGCTTATTTCATGTACCCGGCATTTTCCGATACACAATTTCATACACAAAATAATTGTTGAAAAAAATTGTAGTGATTTTAAACTTTATATGATTACTTAAAAAGGTGTTACTCTAAACAATTTTGAATATTATTTTGTTTTGAATGTCACTGTTTATTTTGTGTCTGTTCTAGTTTCATAAATTTTTCTTGAGTAAAGGGGTCGTGTTTTCTCCTAATGGGTATACCTGATTTCTCCAAGCAGCCTTTGTAAAATATTGGTCCTAAATAGTGCTATGTTTATAAACGAAAAATCGCATGGCTGCATTATGATGAATGTACGTGTTAGTTCAATATATTTTATATTACTAGGTAACTATAAAAAACCGCATAAATAGACGTAAGTTTATTTTTTTTTCTATTAACTAAAGTCATATGGCAAATTTTTGTTTATATCCTAATTCTAAAAAGGAATAATAATAGAATTATACAGTAAAAATAATCACTAAGTTTTTCTTTTAATAGCTTTGAAAGTCTAAATGAGTTTGTGTTTTTGCAGATGTACACAAGCTACACTATGAGTCAGTCCATCTCTTCTAATTTTTAAGAAATGAGTGTAAAAATGTAGGCTTCGATATTTTTAGCCTGAATTTAAGAAGTTAAAAACTTCAAACAACTCTTCCATAAAACTTTGTACTTATAAAATAAATTTATCCAATGCTCGAAATCCTGCTTGTATACTTAGGCCCTATTTAAATCAATCCGGTATCAATGTATTAAGTAGCAATAACCCCGCAAAAAAAAATTAAATGAAAGAAGATTGAGATATACATATATTTTTGAGACGGTACGCACCGGTAGGGGTACCGGCACCTTTTTTCAATGTCGGGAAAAATGATTACTTTTCTTGTAATTCAACGTTAATTGTTAATTTATTATTAGTTGAAAGTTAGGCAATCTACCACTGGGTACCAGAGCCACTTTTTTATTTTTTACCAAAGAAAAAAATCACTTTATTTACTTTCAGCCGACATGCCGTATTATTAAAAACACATCTATGTGAACTTCTCAATCATCTAGAATCTTAGACAGTCATTATTTTAGACTAGATTTAATTGAGTCTAGACCTAGATTTAGTAGGCCTAATAAAAATTTAAAAAAAATCAGTCATTATAGACATCATTCGCAATTTTATTATTAGGTCTAGGCATTGAAAAGTAAATCTATTAATAAACTATAATAGATCTAAGTCTAAGTACTAACTTATTAAATAAGTCATTATAAGTAGAAGTATTATATTGAATATTGTATAGATCTAGATTGACTAGATTATAGATAGATCTATAGATAGATCTCTAGTTTAGTAGATTAAGTATAGAGTATATTAAACGTATTACAGTATTATTAGATCTATGTCTTATGTCTATATCTAATTATCTAATAATTAAAAAGCTTTAGTCTTTATTAATATCTAGACTTTTTTCTAATAAAAACTGACTATAGGCATAGCATAGGCTAGACTCGGAAATCTAGTCTCAAGATAGAATCTATACTATTACTAGATCTATTCGATTTATATATATAGATCTAGACTAGAATTAGATTATAGATCCAAATATACTAATGGAGATATGATATGAGGTGTTAGCTAATAGCGTTGCACAAAAACAAACCTGGGTTTTTCTAAACTCTAATACTTGGTATGTAATAGTAAAACAGCAACTACCTAAATAAATCGTAACTAGCGATCAAAAACCTATATTTATTGTAGTATATATAGGTCTGTGGTTGAATTTTATATAGCCTTCGTAACTTCTTCTATAGAGAAATGACTTTTGTAATTTCTTTTACTGAAAATTGGGCCATTCGCGTCTGACACATATATAATTTTTATGTTCAGCAACAAACCCTATTACTAGATCTAGATCTAAAAATTAAATTATATGTTATATAGGTTAGAGTTGAAAAAAAGAAATCATTACTTCTTTTAACTACTTTACAAAACAATGCCTTGATCCAACTTTCAAAAACTTTGTATACGACATTTTTTGTAGTGTTAAAGAGTCTCCATTTCCAGTCTAGATATAGTATATATGTCTATGGTTTAAAGGTTCCACATCTACATTTTTAGCGGCCCCCGAAAGGGGAAAAGACGCTATTAGTTTTGTGTGGCCTGTCTGTCAGTCCGTCCGTCCCGTTTAGATCTCAGAAACTAGAAGAGAAAATAAAAATCGGACATCATGATATTTTCGATCATTCAAACTTCTGATGCAACGGCTACTTTTTTATTTTCCGAAAGTAAACCATCTAATTTGTTAAATTATATAGCAGATTTTTCAAAAATTACACAACTTTTCAATGAAAAACTTCAGGGGAGGTAAATATTTTTAAAAGGTCATGGACTTCTTCATTTATAAATCAAGTTCATTCATAGATTCGCGCATTGGTACAAAACATTTGCATCTAAGGTCACAATGGTAAAAGTGTCAATGGATCATTATAAAATATATTTTCCATTTATTAATTAACTCATTGAATAGAATACTGATTTAAATGATGTTTTAAAAAAAGAATTTTGATACGAACTTTGTTTTAGTTATAAGTTTAAAAAATAACGAACTACTTTTTATAGCACGCATTTTTGACATATCCTCATTATAGGGGCGGGCTAAACATATAAATGAAATCATTTGTATCATCTTTCACTTTGTAACCTGAAGTTACATTTTACTTGCTAAAAAAAGTTATAATGAACTTGTAATCTTTATAGTAACGCATGGTTAATATATGATTCGTGCCTACAATAGTTTTAATTCAGACAGAGTCGGTCTTACTATTCGTTGGAGCCCAAATCTCTTGTGATGAAATCCTAACTGATTACTCTAAGAATCTACACCATAATGTGTGTGTGTGTGTTTGTGACAGGTTAGCGAAAGTGATGTGTGTTTGGCTGGTTTAATGTCTAGGGGACGATTATTTTTGAAAGTATCACACACCAACCTATCAGCATATAAATCGGGAGCAGGCAAGCAACGAAACAAGCAATGAAAGAGAGATACAACGTTAAAAATTGAAGAATATTTATTTACATAAATATTTACATAGAAGAATAAAAAGGGGGAGGGTTTGCATCTACCTCCAATCAATACTATATTTAATCATCACTCTTGCACTTAATAAGAGAGTATGTCACTTTGTCTTCTGAACTTAGCTGGTTGTCCTGCTTGGATCGCAGCTGGCTGTGTCCTGGCTTGAGGTTCTGCAGCTGGAGGTGGCGCTCTAGCGGGTAGAGGGACGCCGGTGATACAGTTCTTGTGGAATCTCAATCCAAAGTTCTGATATCTGTAGTGGGCACAGTAGGGCGGGTGGCCAGCTACCTTCGGAACAAGGTTACTGCGGGCAGAGCTGATCTGCCGTGGGCAGCGTCGTTAGCAGGATAAGTCCGGTGATTTGCAGAGGGTTTGGCGTAGCTATGACATCTCGCACAGACTCTGGGTCTATAGGGACGTCGTACCTAATACGTTGACAGGTGGGCTGTCGAATAGGCAGGCAAGTAGAGCCGATAGCGCCAAGTAGTAGAGTTGAGTAGATCCAAGTAGGCAGGAGATGATACTCAATAGCAAATAGGCCAGTGTGCAGTGCTGAATAGCACTAAGTACAAAGGCAATAGGCAATGGCAAATAGTTGAGTAGTGTCGAGTAGACACTGAACAGCAAATAGGCAGTTGACTAGACAGACAATGCCAAATAAATAGTTGAGTATTGTCGAGTAGACACTGAACAGCAAATAGACAGACACCTAAGGGAGGCTGCGGATAAATAAAGACTAGTTAGGACATGTCTCTCATGCATCTTATCGATGCCCTCGACTGAGGTGCATTCGTCAGATTGGTAAAATTGCTTTAGAGCACAATGGGGAGATGATGACAAATGGGATTTGGAAAATAGATGGCTGATAGTAGCAATATAAAAATGTACATAAAAGGGGAAGTAATAAACTCAACGAACAACACAAGTTGGAAGAGAAAAAAAGGGGGGGGGGCGGAGAAATGGGCGGTGTCAGCGACCATGACGGTTTGTTTACATACGCCAATGGAGTGCGCTTGAAAGGAGAGTGTCCGTTCAAGGGGCGCAACTCTCGTCACATTAGAATGACTACAGGGGAGATAACTCATATCTCTTTTCTAAGCGCAGTATTAGTGCGATAGTAAAATTATCAAGGCGGTCAGCCGAGATAAAGGACATAAAATAAGATGTACAAATATATACACGGTTGCATCAACGATCAATTGAGCAACGTAGCATTAATAGATTAATGCAATACATAAATATATACATATGCCGTGTTTATGTTTTCTGCTTACGACAGTGAGAAATACACAGTGCACTAATTAAATATAAATGAAATAAGCGAAATACACATGATAAAATCCAGTGAGAAATATGCACAAAGTAATTAAGATGGAACTTGTGTTTAAGTTCGGCTTACCACCAGGTATTTCTCTAAGAGTAAGAATAAATGAAATAGTCCAAACTCGATTGCTCAGCTAGAATGAGAAATATGAGAGAGTCTGGCTTGATTTAATCTATTTAATAAAGGCCTGGGAGAGACGGGCGGAAACAGAAAATGTCATAGGCTAAGAATTATCTTACACGTGGGTGAATCCGACAAGAGTCGCACCTTGAAGTGTCACGAGGCGTGTTGACCCAAGTAATCTCTTTGATCAAAGAGAGACGTGGGAGAGAGGGGGGAGGGAAGAAGAATTGGTTTGCATTCCACCCAAGGTGGTGTCAACTGCGGCCGTCAGACATCCGGCGGGTAAGATCAAAGAGACCGTGTGTTTATCTTTACCCCGGTCAAGGGAAGATAAGTGAAAAGGAGCCAAGGTGGTGGACTCAGTCTAGTGAAACGAGGAAAAGATGGGGTGGGTGAAGAAATTAGGGATAGGACGGGGAAATAACTAAAATAAAATAAATAAATAATTATAAATCATAATTAATGCTGTGATAAGTTTGAGTGACTCTGACAGCAAGCTTTTGACTTGTCACAGTGTTTCTAGTTAATTCTTTGATGATTAACGAGGAACCCTGAAGCTAACACATCTTCCTTGTTTCCAGAGTTTGTCTACATGTCCAACCTGCAATATGATAAGGACCTGGTCTACCACATCTCTGTGCCTCTGGTCAGTTGCAACTCTTCCCTGAACGTAACCTCTCTAGCGGCCAACACCAACATCCAAGACATATTTGTCATCGCCAGCAGCCAATGCATTACGTCTCTGCTTATTGCGGTCAGTGCATGGCGTCTAATTAGTTTGATTCGATTGGTCTAGAAAGATAAACTCGTGTTTTTTTTTCTTAATTTGTTTGGGTGTCAGATCCAATTACACTTACAATTTAATCATGTGTTTTGTTAACAGCTAAAAAGTTGGACTACGCAGAGTGTGTCTCTTATTAAAATAAAAGTAGAGCCAATTTAAAGGTTTGAAAAGTAAAGTAAAGAAACTATTATAATAATATTTCATACTTTTAAAAAAAGGAAACAGCTCCCAAATAAATTCAAAAAAATGAACTTCAATTTTTACAAAGCTTTAAATCAACTCACCCCGTCTGGCAGGAATAGTTTACATGGTTTTCCTCCCATTCCCCATTCTCATATCAAGTTTAAACTTTACAAAATTATTCATTATCGATGACAACATTAGAAACAATGAAAACGTGTACCAATTAATTAATTAATTTTGGTTTATACAGAAAAAGAGAAATAAATGTTGCAGTTTTGACAGAAATGACAGTAATTGGGCGGTCCTTCCTCTTATATAAGTTTTGTTTAAAAAAGAATTGCATATTTAAAGTCACGTAATGTTTTGAATAAAGTCCCTACGTTTGATGAAAGTTGTTTTTGTCAAGATTTTGATGAGTGTATAAGACTGGTGCAAAATGGCCGAGGTCGGTAAAACAGTAGATGACATTAAGATCTTTTTATTAAAGATAAGGTCCTAGAAAGCGTGTTAAGTGACGTATACAGGCAGTTGGTGTTAAACAAACTCAGCACAGTAGAAAATATGTTGGAGGTGATTGAAGGTTTCAAGGTTGCTGGTTCTGATGTGTCGATTAGTAAGGAAGATAGTGTGTATGTGGCACAGCATGTTGTGAGCCTGTGTTAAAAAGTCCAGTGGTTAAAGGAAGGTAATTGTTTGTTTTCATTGTGGCGAGCGAGGTCATAAAGCAGCTGAGTGCCCTAATGAACTCAGTTCTACAAATAATGAGAGTGATGTTTGGAATGTGAATCCCAATATTATCAATGACCAAGACCAGCGATCTAGACATAGATGACTAGAGGGTCGTCGCGATTCGGTAGGTCGCCGTGGGTATAAGCTGATGCCGGATCGCTAAACTGTTTGTCATGGTTGGGATGGTTGCCTGGACCTTTGGTTTGCGCTCTGGACTGTCATCCTGCCCGCAGCCATCTGCCATCCGCTTCCTTCCGGCTGAAGGTTTGGCAGGATGTAATACTTTTTAACAGGACCATCCCGAACAATGTCAAAGTAAATAGATAAGAGTGATGAGCTTGTAACATTGTGTTCAAAGTGCTAGATCCAGATTGTACATATATATATCAGTGAAAACAAATCGCTTCCCAGTTTAGAAGACATGAAATGGGGATCTATGTCATCAGACGCTCTGATTCTGTGTGCGTCTTCTGCAAAGACAAGTAGATTTACCCACCGGCCAGGCCCGCTGAAATATTCCCTGATTTATCACAATATTCTTTTGTTTGAAAATCACAAGTTGTAAAAAAAATGTCTTTTAAAATTGTAACCTGAACCCACCTCTCTCAAGGTCGGTCTAATTAAAGCCTCGTTTTCATCACTTGCCTATACATACTTTTGTAAATGTTTCGTATTTTACGAAGACTTTGATACACTTTTTATTATAACCCATTTTCATTGTTTTATTTTTAGTTTTCCAAACTTGACCTACCGAGCAGCAGGTTTCGTTGGCTCGTCTACCCAACCAGCATGGATCAAATCCATAACCTTTGTGTCCTGTACCCTGACATCTGCGACAAGATTCAACCGGTGTTGATGTTTCAGAAGAACCCAACGAAAGTAGGCTAAATCCCTGCAGAGTAGTTTAAAACAGTTGAAATACATTAAACACAAATACATTTAGAAATTATTAGATACCACTAGGAACACACGGTGTTTACAGTAGACAATGAAACAAAAAGTAAGTGATGAGTATTTCAAAATTTTAAGAAAAAGCAGAAGTAGCCTAAATTGCACACATATTATTCTATCCTCGCCATAGCAATTTTAAATTACGTTTTGTCAAATAGCATTTATCTCTATAAGGATCTGCAGCAAAAGTATACAGTGAACTCAGGAGAATAAATATAGTTAAATATACCTCTATCTTTACGTGCTATATACTCTTTAAGAGCTACCTCTAGTTTTACATGCTGCATACTCTACAACAGATTCCATTTCGTTCCATGCGAGAGAAGATCTCAGGTTTTGTCACCAATGCTGTCATGTACTTTACATCTTTCTATGAAAATGATGACATAAAACGGTCACGTGATACCAACACCACCACATCTGAACCAGACGTTATGACATGTTCACAAAATTGTTCCTATCTCTGCAAGGCTTGTCAGGACTTGTTTCAAATGGCCATAAGAAAGGTAAGAAATTTGTTTGGTTACCAGAAAAGTGTTTAAGTTTAGACCAGTGGTCTTCAACAGGGGGGCGCTATCGCCCCTTAGGGGAGGCGTTTTCGAGATTTTGGGGGGGGGGAGGCTGGGCACAATTTAACATTTTTTAAAACAAAAAACATTGATAAAATGTTGCTAAGAAATCTCACGAGTATGTTATGGAATATTACTAAGAGTTTTAGTGAATTGCCACTAGATAAAAAGTATGTTCTACTTTAAATGATAGCATTTTCAGATGAGGTTATGAAACCAAGTCGGCTTTACGAACATATAGCAATATCCAAAAATAATTTTAAAATATTCACAAACAATCATAGTGATCTCCTATTAAAACAATATTAAAGAAAAACAAGATTACAAAGAGAGTTTGTGTTACACAAACTCAGAGGCGGCCCCCGTCGAAGTCGGATCCCTGTCGGATCTGCATATTCGCAAATAATATTCAAGAGGTGATTTAATTTTGATGTAAAATGTTTTACACGTTTCGAATGTTCCTTCAGAGTTGAAGATAATTACTTCCTAGTCCAAACCTCCCGCAGGACGACGGGGGATGGGAGCGGGCAGGGTTTGAACCCTGGGCCATCCATAAATCTGAACGACAGTCCAGCGCGCAAACCGCACGACCAGGCAGCCATCCGATGGTCAAAAGTAATAATGTTTCAAAGATTCATTTGCCGTAAATTTAAATTTAAATTTAATAAAAAAATAGTAGATTAGTTTTAGTATATTAAAACATTACAATATTGATCAAAACGTTTGGAAATGAAAATCTACACTTTTTTTTTACACTTTAAGTTTAGAAATTGAAATTCTACATCTTAATCTAGTCTATTTTAGTCTAAACTAGATCTAGAAATTCTAGATCTAGACTCTAAAATAATTTTAATTAGAATATAAATCCAGATCTAGATATACTGTAATAAAAATCTAGATCTAGTTTAAAAAATCTAGATTAGATCTAAATCAAGATATCATTCCTTTTTTAAACGCGAGTCACATAACGAGGCTTAATAAACATTACTATACCGAGTTCTTTTTTTTCATTTCATTTGAAGAATTAATTCCATATAACGTCAGAGGGAAAAAAAAAACACTACGTCACACGGCCTAGCTAGACTAAAAATCGCCTTCATCTATAAGAGCCATTTATCGAGTGTTCATAGACTTTGGTGCACCGAGTGCGTTCTTTAAGCATTTCATTTAAAGAATTCATTCCATATGACGTCAAAGGAAAAAAAAACACTACGTCACACGGCCTAGCTAGAATAAAAATCGCCTTCATCATTACGAGCCTTTTATCGAGTGTTCATAGACATTGGTGCACCGAGTGCGTTCTTTTAGCATTTCATTTAAAGAATTCATTCCATATGACGTCAAAGGAAAAAAAACACTACGTCACAAGGCCTAGCTAGACTAAAGATCACCTTTATCAACACGAGCCATTTCTCGAGTGTTCATAGACATTGGTGCACCGAGTGCGTTCTTTTAGCATTTCACTTAAAGAATTCATTCCATGTGACGTCAAAGGGAAAAAAAACACTACGTCACACGGCTTAGTTAGACTAAAATATGTTTTCATTAATACAAGCAATTTTTTCGAGGGTTAATAGACATTGGTGCACCGAGTGCGTTCTTTTAACATTACATTTAAAGAGTCCATTCATATGACGTCAAAGAAAAAAAATTCCATTACCTCACAATAGGCTAGTACCGGTACCATAAAAAAAAATGTCTTTATTTACACGAGATATTTAACGAGGGTTCATAGACATTGGTGCACTGAGTTCTAATAGATATTATTTAATAAAAAGGATCAAAGCCACATTGTTTTTGCGTTTTGTCTGTCAGTCGGTCTGTCCGTTATCTTGATATAAAAAAAACAACTAAAAGTTATTAAAAATTGATTAACCTTTATTTTACGTTTCAAAACATCGCAATAATTTTTAGGTATGAACACAATTGAAAAGTTTATATAATAGATTGTTCCGGATGTTTGTATAAATAGTAAAAGAAAAAGAGAATTTCAGATAAATGTAATACCGTTAATTAAATTTTTTGGATGGTTTCGTATAAAAATTAGATGTACTACAGCCACGTGGAGAGATTTTCATACCTTACTTTGGTGTTTGGATTCTGTTTTCCTTAAAAATCGGAACATAATATTAACGATAATTAGATTTTTTAATGTTTTAGGTAGAAAGTTAAATGTACTGTAAGAGAGTAGTGAGTTAAAATATTTTTCATAAAAATCAGTAAAAACATTATTTTGTAAATGAGAAGATTATTTGTTTATTAATTAGAAGAGGGAGTTCAAACAATTATTTGGCGTTAGTAGATTTTTAAATAAATTCGGAACTTTCTGGCGACGATTTGTAAGAAACAAAATCCGGAACTTTCTTTATCGATTACAAAACTTCTATGTTATGTTTTACAAGAAAATTAAATGTCTAAAAAGTAATTTTCAGTAATCAATTCTAGTAAATTACTTTTTTTTAAAGCTGTCAAGAGCGTGGGCGTGTAAGATGTGAGATTGTGTGTGTGTTTGTTTATTTTATTAGTTGGTGTGTGAATTGTTTTTATCACGGGATTTTCAAGGGGGGACAATTAGGTTTCTAGCGGTCAGTCTAGCAGTTGGAGAGCTGACCTGGTCTGAGTAGGGTGCTGGTGTTTTGTGTATTTCATAAGAGTGATATAATTGTGTGCCTTATTAAGTATTAAAGTATTATCGATATTCATGAATACAAGGAGTTAGAGTTGATGTATACTAAGTGTTCGTATTTGAGTTAAGCAAGTATTGACAAGTGTAATTGAGAATCATACCCTAGATTATCGAGCCATATGTAAGTGGTAAAGATCTCACCCGAGTTCCCTTACAGTTGGGGGCTCTTGTGAAAGAAAACCAGGACCTCTCGTCGCAGAAATTGTATAAGTATAGCAGTTATAAATTGTTATTGATGTACTTAAACTTCAAATATTGTTCTTCATGTTATATTGTTGTTAACTTGACACTCATTCTATTTTAAAACATTTTCCTCATGTAATTGATGTTCTTAAACTTACAAATATTGTTCTACATGTTATATTATTGTTAATTTGACACTCATTCTATTTTAAAACATTTTTCCTCATGTGTTATGCCCCTTGATTTGGCCTGAGGAACGGCGGTGGTTTGAAGTACCAGTACAGAGAGGACAGCGACAGCCCGAAGTTGCATCACGAGGACAGGTTGGATCACGTGCAGGGAGTGGAAGTTAAGTGATTTGTGTTACCTCTCGTGTAGCTGAACCCTCTACTCTCTAGCCTCTATTTTCTTGCCTCTATTATAATTTGTTTCAATTTGACTATCATATATTTTCCTTTTTTTTTCTGTGCTGTCATACTAGCCTCTCAATTTAAGGCTTCAGTAATTTCATTCTGATTTTATTGTTGCCAATTTAAAAAAAGGCAAGAGTCTTTAAATCAACGTATTCTAACTTCCTATCTGAATCTAATAATCTGATCATTATTTCAATTTGTATTTTTCTGTCTTGATCATTTACTTGCCTAATCTATTGTATAACTAAAAATATTCTTCAAAATTAGGATTGATTTTATTTTCTTATTGTATAGTATAGAGCACTATAATTATTCTTGAGGTAGTAATTTAAGGTAAAAGAAATACTAGGACTGTTATTTTAAAATTTTCTGTAAAACTTAGTGTAGCAAACGTACTGAGTGCTGTGTATTATAAGGAATAGAAAGTAAAACATGGAAAAGGAGAGTGAGGCAGAGAAACAGAGAAGAGAAAGATCTGAGAGGGTGGAGGAAAGAGAAATGTCCAAGCTGCAACAGATGATAAGATTAAAGGAACTGGAATTGGAGGAAAAAGAGAAAGATAGACAGGAGAAAGAGAAAGAAAGACAGGAGAAAGAGAAAGAAAGGGAACACGAAAGAGAAATGAAGAAACTTGATTTACTAATTGCCCAGGAAAAAAATAAAACACAATCAAGCGCGACAACCGGAGTCACGGCCCAGAGACCAAGACTGAGTAAAGGTTTCCCTGCCATGACAACCGAAGATCTACCCTGTTACCTCGACATGTTCGAGATGGCAGCTAGGAGAGACAAGGTTCTAGAAGAAGACTGGGTGGCACAGCTGCAGGAGAAAATAACACCTAAACTAAGGCAATTCCTAACACAGAGAAGATTAGTGGACTGCACTAACTACGAGAAGATAAAAAAAGAGCTCTTAGACTATGTGGGAATGACGGAGGAAGCCTGCAGGAAAAGATGGCATGAGACTGTCCCAATTGAAGATGGCCCAAGAGAATTTTTTGTGGCATTACAAAAGAACTTCCGACAATGGTGCGAGGCGGCGAAAATAGAACGAAACTTTGAACAGCTGGAGGAGTTAATATTGAAAGACTCTATACTCAGTGCCCTAAACGAGGAGGTAAGAGAAGAGATCCTAGATAAAGAACCTGAGTCGTTGGAAAAGCTAGTTGATTTGTTGGAGAACAGAAAGATAATCTTCGCCAGTAAAAGCATTTTCAAGAAATCGAGAATTTATCAGGCCAACGCAGTGAGTGACAGAAGAGATTTGAATAGGCAAAATTACCGCTACCAAACCAGCCCTAGCAGCGCAAACTACATCAGGCCAAACATTGAATACCATGAGCCCAGAAGAAATTTCGTCAGACCCCGCTATAGCAATTCTTACAACAGAGCAAGAGGGCGAGGGAATAGGCCAAATTACACATTCAGCAACCAAGTTAACAACAGAAGAAACAACTATGGAAATGGAATGTACCAGAATAACCAAGGAAGGTATAGGAATGAGACTAGAAGGAACTACTCCAATCAAGCCGAATGTGCCGTGGTGCAATTGCCTGATAGACAAGGGACTTGCAATCTGATCTACCATAATCCAGAAAGTGTGGCTAACTTCATTATAAACGACAAGTCTATTGGATCACTAAACATAGAAGAAGGAAAGCTGAATGGAAGAAAGGCGTCGATCCTGAGAGACAGCGGCTGTAGCGTTATCGCCGTAAGAGAGACACTTGTCAATGAAAAAGATATTTTGCCAGAGAAATGCTCCTTGTGCTTAGCAGACGGACAAGTATTTATATACAAAACCGCAAAGGCAATGCTTGACACACCTTACCTGAAAGGAGAATTCATCGTCGTGCTATTTCCGGAGCCGGTCGCTGATGTGTTAATAGGCAATGTGAAAGGTCTGTTTGTGTCAGCCGTAGAGACGAGAGGAATGAAGGACAAAGAAAGGGAAGAAACTCAAGTAAAGACGCCAATCATAGGAACAAGTATAGAAGGGAGTCTAGAGAAGGAACAACAAGAAGATGAAACTCTGGCACCACTATGGAGAAAATGCAACCTGCAAACAACACAAGTGACTAAAGAAGCAAGTATTATGTTTGTCAGAAAGAAGAGCTTGCTTTACAAGAGAGTTACGTCCCTTACAGAACCTCAAGTAGTTAAAGATCTTTTAGTTGTTCCTAAGTGCAGACGTAAATTAATACTGGAAAACGCCCACAGCTCACCACTGGCAGGGCATATGTCTGTAAAGAAAACAAAACTTCGTATCTACTCTGAATTTTATTGGCCAGGGGTCGACAAAGATGTAAAGCAGTTGGTAAGGTGCTGCGACCCATGTCAGAGAGCAAAAGTTCCAGGGAGAGCTGGTAAAGCAGTGCTGGGGAAGATGGACAGACAAGGTGTACCCTTTAAGAAAATCGCAATAGACCTGGTTGGACCTCTTCCTATGACAGAAAGTAAACATAGATACATCCTAACTATAATAGACACATTCTCCAGATGGCCTGAAGCTGTACCGTTGAGAAACATAGAGACAACTACTGTGATAGAAGCTTTATATTCGGTCTGCACTAGGATTGGTTTTCCAGAGGCCATTCTCTCTGACAATGGTTCTCAATATGGTTCAGATTTATACACAGAAGTCTGCAAATTCTTCAATGTGAAGATAATCAAGTCCTCGCTATACCACCCGGCCTCGAATGGATGCGTAGAACGCCTACATGGTTCACTTAAGAGCATATTAAGAAAGCTGTGTTCTGAACGATCTAAAGATTGGGACAAATACTTAGCCTCGGCATTATTCGCTATAAGAGAATTGCCCAACGATACAACAGGATTTGCACCCTACGAACTTGTATTTGGAAGAAAAATTAGAGGGCCGATGGCAATTTTGAAGAAACTTATGACCAAAGAAAAAGAAGTTGACACTAATTATACTAACTTGTTTGAATATCTTGAGGAATTAAAAGAAAGACTACAAAGTACAGCTAAGATTGCATGTGATAATGAAGACACAGCGAGGCAAGAACAAAAACGACTATATGATAGAAACACTGTAAAAAAAAGTTTTGATACAGGAGAAATGGTATTAGTGTTGAAACCAAAAAAGGGAGATAAGCTCAAATTATATTGGGAAGGCCCGTACAAGATAGAAAAGAGGTTATCAGACTTAAATTACATAGTAAAGAAAGGAAACAAATCAAAGATATTTCATGTAAACAGATTAATCAAATATTACACCCCAGTTGAAGTAACAAGTACTGTTGCCAACAGTAGCTGTAAGAGTAACATTTTGTCTGCTGCATTTATTGGAGTCGTGGATGAATATGACCATGATGAAACAGGGCAAATCATTGATAATGAAATAGAAGAATTAAAACTACCGGAAATGATCCATGGAAATGGAGAAATAAACCAAAGGGCAATAACCATTAATAAAGACTTAAACCAAACTCAGAAAAATGAAGTTGAAAAACTCCTTGAAGACTTTGCACACGTAATATCAGATGTACCAGGAAAAGCGAAAGTGGAGCCCTTTAAAATAACTCTAACATCGGATAAGCCTGTCAATTTAAAACCTTATAATGTACCAATGGCATTGAGACAAAGGCTACAAGAAGAAATTGAGTCGATGATTAACATGAATATTATTGAAGAGAGTGAATCGCCTTATGCATCTCCTATGATCTTAATCAAAAAGAAAGATGGAACCTTGAGACCAGTTGTTGATTATAGGCAAGTAAATTCCATAACAAAATTTGATGCAGAAGTCATACCAGATCAAGAAGAACTATTTATCACACTAAGGAAAGCTAAATATTTTAGTAAATTAGACCTAACAAAAGGTTACTGGCAGGTGCCATTAGAAGAGAGTAGTAAGCAGTACACAGCGTTCAAAGTACCCAATGCACACTATCAATTCAAATATCTCCCATTTGGTTTAAAAAACAGTCCTAGTTTCTTTAACAGAACAATGCGTAGAGTGCTAAAAGGTTTAGAACAAGTAGTTTGTTATTTTGATGATCTTTGTGTGTACAACACTGATTGGCAGAGTCACATGCTCTCGTTGAGACAGGTGCTTGAGAGGTTAGGAGAATTCAATCTTACTGTTAAGCCTAACAAGTTACTCATTGGGTTCCAAACTATTACATTCCTAGGCCATAAGATTGGCCAAGGCTTTCTTCAGCCTGAAAATTCCAATGTCAATAAGATGCTGCAGCTACGGTACCCTAAAACAAAGAAGGAAACCCGATCATTATTAGGTCTGCTCAATTATTATCGCTCCTTCATTCCAAACTTTTCAAGCTTGTTGTCTCCCTTTACTGAAATTCTTAAAAAAGGGCACCCTTCTAAAGTTGCTAAGACTGTGGAGGGGGAGGTTGCATTGGAGCGTATACAAAGATACTTGACTTCTCACCCCATTTTAATGTTGCCTGATCCGGATAAATGTTTTTATCTACAGTGTGATGCTTCGGACAAGGCTGTTGCAGTTGCTGCTCTACAGTACGTGGGAAACAAATTGCATCCTGTCAGTTTCCTCAGCAGAAAATTACTCCCTCGTGAATGTAAATACAGCATAATGGAGCGTGAGTTGTTAGCATTAACATGGGGAATTAAGAAGTTGGAACACTTCTTGTATTCACGTAAGTTCATTGTTTGGACTGATCACCTGAATCTCAAGTATCTCAAGTCTGCAACCACCAATGCTCGCATTGCTAGATGGATATTATACCTTATGGACTTTGACTTTGAAATTCAGCACATTAAAGGTACAGACAACTTTTGGGCTGACCCATTGTCTAGGCTGACAGTTTGAACTCACATTATTGTCTCTGTCAGAAGCATACCTGGTATTGTAACGCTTTCAGACTGTGCACGTCTCAGCAATCCAGTATGTACGTTGAACTTTTTCAACTATGATCGTCTCGTCAGAGAAGTTACTACTATTACTACTACTACTATTATTATTATTGCTCAATTAAATTGACTGAACTGTTCATCTCTTTGTGTTTTAATTGTACTTTGCACAACACGCGTCGTCTCATCCAGTATTGAGAAGCATCGGAAGTCAAGTCTTAAGCTCTATATTCATAAACAATAAACAGTAGCCTACATTGTAACCTGACGTCACAAGAGAAGGAACGGGACAAGTGGAACAGATGAAGATTAGTTTAGTTATATTATTAGTTTTATTATTACATATGCATTATTATTGATGAACTTGTTTTGTTTGGAAATGGAAAGATAATTCATGTATTTTATTAATGTTGATGCTTAGAAACAAAGTATTCATTATTTCATAATTAAACTCATGGGTGTAGTTTGTTGAATTGAAACAAATTACTTGTGTAAACATAGTAAGATGTACTGTGTATTTTTGAGTAGTATTTCTTTTAACCATGTTGTACTTCAACAATGTCATTAATAATTTTTTTTAGTGTACATAATATAGACTTAGATTTTCAGGGAAAATCTAGGGGAAGTAAGGGGGAGATGTCAAGAGCGTGGGCGTGTAAGATGTGAGATTGTGTGTGTGTTTGTTTATTTTATTAGTTGGTGTGTGAATTGTTTTTATCACGGGATTTTCAAGGGGGGACAATTAGGTTTCTAGCGGTCAGTCTAGCAGTTGGAGAGCTGACCTGGTCTGAGTAGGGTGCTGGTGTTTTGTGTATTTCATAAGAGTGATATAATTGTGTGCCTTATTAAGTATTAAAGTATTATCGATATTCATGAATACAAGGAGTTAGAGTTGATGTATACTAAGTGTTCGTATTTGAGTTAAGCAAGTATTGACAAGTGTAATTGAGAATCATACCCTAGATTATCGAGCCATATGTAAGTGGTAAAGATCTCACCCGAGTTCCCTTACAAAAGCCTTATGCGATTTCAAACAATCATTAGGCATAATTCATGTTTTATAAAACAATATCCGGAACATTTTTACACTTAATGAAATATAAGTCAGTATAGAGATTTTGATTTAGCATTAATATGCTATTTACATAAAAAACGGAACAACATATTATTGATAATGTGTTTTTGCAACGTTTAAGCATGGAAATTGAATGTAATATAAGTTAGAAGAGCAAACAAACATTTGTTGGCGTTGATTAGTTTTGCACAAAAAAATCCGGAACAATCAATTTTAGATACTTAAAACTATTGAGATGTTATGGGAGGAACATTAAAGGGTAAATCAGATTTTCAATAGCTTTTAGAGTTCTAGTTTTTTAAATCTAATCGTGACGGACAGACCGACCAACAGACAAAACGCACAAAAATAAGCTTCTTTTATTCGGATGGGGGCACTAAACAAAAAATAAATAAAATCTGATTTTTAAAAAAAGTTTAAGGAATTGGTTTAGCACCTGATCATGTTGCGACGTTACGCTACTGCACGAAAATCGCTGCATAAAAAGTCCATTTAAAAAAATGTGCGTGATATTTACATACAAAGTGCATTATTAGCCTTTATAAACAAACAGAAATGTTTTCTTTTAATTTTAGCAGCTAGTTGACCAGAAAAAACGTCTTTAACTATTATTTGTATTTGTTGTAAACATTTCCTGTACATTTTAAAAATATATTTGACTTAGTGATACTGAAAATACACAAAAATTGTCCATCTTTGTTAGCATATTGTAACATTGCCTCCCTTACATTTACGTAATTGTTTTAGAATTGGTGTATTTTTATGAAAAAATCGCTTGCATAATTAATTTTATAAATTAAACGGTTTGCTTTTAGAAAACCAAAAGTAGCCGTTGCACCTAAACTTTTCAAGCCGGATTTAATGATGAAATAATATTTTTCATATCTCTTCTAGTTTTCGATATCTGAGTGTGACAGACGGACAGACGGACAGACGGACAGACGGACAGACGGACAGACGGACATTTTGCACAAACCTAATAGCGGCTTTTTCCCCTTACGGGGGCCGCTAAAAACGACAAAGCAGGTTATATTTTAGTGGCCTCTTAGAAAAATGCATAGCTTTTTTAAAAAAAGTCTTATGATATTGTTTCAAAATTGATTAAAACTACATTATTTTTTTTTAAACAAATGTTAAACAAAAAGACTTTTTTTCTGTTAGGGATAAAATATGATTTCAAAATGGTTTAGTTGTGTAGCTTATGACGACATATATGGTACCATCAGTGGTTGGACGCTACAATGGCTTCATGAGTAATATAGAATAAAGAACAGATCTATTCACTATTCACCTTGTGAGTTATGATACACAAGAAAAGTTTAGCACGCAATTTCATTTCTATTTGAATCTTTATATAAAAATTGTAAATAAAATACAAACCCATACAGAAAATAATCTCATCTTTTAACATTTTTCTGAAACAAATGCTGAAAAAGAGATTAGACTATTAGACTCTTGTTGTAAACTGAAGGTCGCTGGATGGGATTTGGTATTGCTCGTTTTGTTACGCTCTTAAATACAATTTTGATTTTTATTATTCAACGGTTGGCGATGACTTAAAGCAGGCTAAAAAAATGTTTTACATGGAGGCATCTAACGCAAACGAATGAAACAAACCTCCAACTGCTAGGAAAGAAATATACTTTTATTGATTACATCATTTTTTTAATCGAGATATTAAATCTATTTTAAAGAGTACAATCTCACATAACTTGTTTGTTGACAAATGAATTACTGCCTAAGGACACCGATATCTATGCAATTCACATAACAATGCTCTATAAAGAAAATACGATTCGCTTCTAAAATAAAATAAAAAAATATAAATGACAATTATTAAACATCTGTTACTGATGTTCAAATTGAGTTGCAGAAAAAAAAATAGATTTATAAAAATGTATATGTCTTCAATAAAAAGAATGTAAACATAGGAGGCACACAGTGGCGTAGCTAGAATGAGGTAAGGAGGGGGGGAGAATTTGAACACCCCCGGGCCCCCACTCGAGAGGGGGCCCAAATGAGTTTTTTTAATTAATTAAATTAAATATTACGCAAAATGCAGAATACCCCCAAGAGATCAAGCAACCCTGGACCGCAATCGATGAAAAATTCCTAGCAACGCCCCTAGAGACACAACAGAGATGTGGCTGCATTTAAATGTTTCTGTAAAATTCCAACACTGTGGACGAAAATGGAATTCTGTTTTAGCGTTTCCATCAACTTACACGGTTAACCTTAGATTTAGTGCGTAACAAACTGAATAGCCAAAGAAATAGACTGGATGTAGCCACTAGAGGAGACCTTCGCCTTGCTTTGGCTAATTTAGACGCTTGAAATTTCTAATATTGTCAGACTGCAGGATGCACAATGTTCCCATTAGCTTAATATATTTTAGTAGCGAATTCAGCAATAATTATGTTTATATTAAAAATAAAACTAAATTTACAATTAAACTTAAAAACAGTAGGCACTAATATTCAAAAAATGTAAAAGAGGACTATTCTTAGGATTTGAAAGAAAGTTATGACAATGATATTAATTTTTGTGTGTAAGCACTGCAAATTATTTGAATTTTTGTATAATGATAATATGATTCCGAAGATTACGGCTGATTGCAGTGTTTCACATAACTCGCAAACCTAGTTGCGACCGGCATATATTCCCAAAATAGTATGCAGACAAAGCCGTTATGTGCTGGCGGTCTATTTAAGTTTTCTTTCCGTCTTTTGCGCATGTCTTCAATAAAGTTTTTCTTTGAGTCTCAAATGTTTGTCCCGCAGCTTTTGTGAGAGCTCTTCAACTGTCTCTCTCAGAGGCCATCTGCTGCCAGAGAATGGTGCAAGGTACTTTCCTCTATGCCAGTGAGGGCGAAATGGCGCCTGAATGGATCTTTATAGCGCTTACGGGGGGGGGGGGGGCACCTCTAACTCCGTCCTACTCTAAGCTCACCAAAGAAGATCGCATTTGGCATGCTGTCGTCTCCCATGCGGGATAAAAATTAATAAATAGATGATATTTTGTTCCAATTCGCTTTCTCACGCTTCTTTATAAGTGTTTTTCTTAGTGCGCTGGCAGATTTTTTTAAAGAAAAAATACGAGAAAGGGGGGTAGGCCAAAAAAGGTTGAAGACCACTGGTATATTATGGCCATATTACAAGGTCCTCGGGGTTCGCAAAGAGCTTCCTTCAGGGAACAGTACCAGGAAAAAGAAGAAGAGGCAGACAGAGAAAGCAATGGAAAGACAACATAAAAGAATGGACGGGCCTGCCATTAAAAGAGGTTCTAATTAAGTCAAAAGGCAGAGAAGAATGGAGAAAGACGGTCGACAAATCTTGCTTGGTGCCCCAACGGTCCAACATACTAAGGGATAGGTAAAGGTAAAGTCATTAAGACAAAGTAGGAAATTATCATACAGTATGTCATAACAAATTCTGTTTCCTACATAGATCACGCTCAACAGCAAGAATTACCAAATGTTTCAATTTATCTACGAGAATTTTTGACCTCAAGTAATTCTTTATTAGTTTGAAGCGCGAGAAGCTTCTTTCACCAGATTCCACAATTACGAGTAATGACCGTGACGGCGTTTCCGGGAGATAGACACCGATAATGTAACACATGACTAGGGCTGTGTGCCATATTATTTTTGAGTATCTTTTGTTTACTTTTTGTTGTGTCGGCCTGTGAGTTGATGGCCATTTATTTCTCTCATGTAAATAAACTTTGTAAATATGTTTACCTGCGACTTTGTAAAGTCTTTTGTTGCATACATTAGTTGAATTGTATACCTGGAGGTTATACTTAATAACCTAGGCAGTACAAGAAGGGACAAGCGCACCTCTGGTCGAACGTGCCAGCACACTTAACACTGACCTTTTGATCTAAATACCTAAATCTACCTATAATTCTAATTGAATATTTTTAGCTATACCCGCTACTAGGTAATGTGAACTCATATTGGTTCATGAATCCTCTTTAGGTCACATGGGGGCCCGTCACTTTTCAACATGAATCCTCATTAGGTCACATGGGGGCTCGTCCGGGATACAATAGTTATTTCCCCATTATGTCACACAGAGCTAAGCTGCGTCTACCAATCAGTTAAGCCAGTGACGAGTCTGTGGCTAGCGTTGTTACTTGGACTCTTGAAGGATGAGTAGGACTGATGTCTTCAGATCTGGTGCCAACAAATCTGGTATCAGCTTTAGGTTGCTAAGATTTCAGGCGGATGTTGCCTTTAGATAAAAGCTGCAATGATATGATGTATGCGTTGGTTTAGCCATAATGACAACACTGGGAGATAGATGTCCGTGGAGGACATTTTCAGACTGATGTAGAGAAACTATAAGCTAGTTTCATAAATATCAAAGGGAACTAACAAATGAATATAGTGTCCCATCAAGGGAAATAACAGTAATAATGGGGACTCCCATAAAGGGAAATAACAAGCAGTAATAAGTGATACATGATAAGTAATACAAGTGCTGTTCACCAATCACGGTGAATAGCAAGTAGATACACCGCTTAGATAAATG
Organism: Biomphalaria glabrata; assembly: GCF_947242115.1. Taxonomy (NCBI): domain Eukaryota; kingdom Metazoa; phylum Mollusca; class Gastropoda; family Planorbidae; genus Biomphalaria; species Biomphalaria glabrata. The sequence goes on along the minus strand of NC_074712.1, from coordinate 34,302,021 downwards.
AGATGAAAAGGGGAAGGGGAGATCAACGACTGATACTCGCCCATGCTCTCAAATAAGTAAACACAGAGCATAAGTAAATACATACATAAGACATGTTTACAGAAATGTTTTGATAATTCCCTGCCAATGAATTAAACAATGATAATATATTGAAGGCTCGTGCTGAGTTAAATTAATAATAGTTAAAGAGCTAAATACATCTGGTATGAATTGTTAATAAATTCTAGTCCAGATGGCTTGAACATTTAGCGACATAGTCATGATATAAAATATAAGTATACAGTAATCTACTTACATTATCCATGACAGGAATGCACAAATATGTACACAAATAATGTAGTAATAAATGCACAAATATATATATATATACATTACTAAGTAAAATGATTCTGAAGCACTTTAGTAAGTTACATACCACCAATCCAAAGTGAAATAAGGGAATGAAAATAGTCTAGAGCTCAAGCAAGAGATAGATGTGCTCCCTGTCAGCTCTCCAGCGAGAATGAGATCGGACGATGAAGTTCTGTCCATATACACATGGAGAGTGGGGTGGGTGGCGGGAGATAAGTGCAAAGGTGGTCTAGACTATCCGGCGTCTTTGACAGAGAGATCCTCGCTTGACCGTGACGGCGTTTCCGGGAGATAGACACCGCGCGAAGGCGCGAGTTGAAAGTCCAGGGAGTTCGCCCAGGTGGTCAGAGGATAGACAAGAGAATATCAGAGCTCGGCCGGATCAAAGGAGATTATACCTTGATAATGTCTAGTGCTAGACGAACAGCGTTGCCCTAGGCGTTGAGTTGAATGGGCACTTTGAAGTGACCAGCCGCTCTCGGAAGAGGGAGGGGGTCAGCGGATGTTTGCCACGATAGATGGAGAGAGTGTACTCTTGTCAAGAGTCTAGTGTGGCACGTGTCAAGGTGGGGATAGCAAAATGTGACATCGATTCCAGAGGAGGTGGGGTTGGATTGGAGGGGTGGTGGCTGTGTTTTAGCTCTAGATCGCTAAAATTAGTAAAATAGCGTGTGAATAAATTAATTAAATGCTTAGACTTGATTGATACCTTGAGTGAGCTAAAACGGTTCGTCACAGAGATTTCCAGGACTTTTTTGTATATTTTGCAATTACAAGAGATTTCCAGGAGCTCATGGTAAATAGGAAATCTGTTATAAGTTATAAAATGGTTTAATTTAATAATTTACATCTAGAATTAGCGCGGGTCCTATGAAAGTGCGGGGCCCACTGCGGTCGCGTAGGTTGCAGTGGCATAACGCCGGCCCTGCAAAATAGCAGCGTATGCTACGCCGAGGGTCGACGTTTCAAATATTTATGAAACAAAATGAACGTTTGTTCAACTCAAATGCCCTGTATCCTGAACGTCAATATCAATCCCATCTTAGTCACACTAATTAAAAAACACTTTCTAGAAATGTTCATTAAGTTTAACGCATTTGTAAGTCTGCCTAAGATTCTTATATTTTACAGGTAGATGCAAAATAAAAATGACGCACAAACTATAAAACTAACAGACGTGAGGAAATTACACATTTATAACCTTTTTTTTTAATTCTACCTTTACAATTTATTGATTCCTTGATATTAACTTTCTAAATGAGATGAAGTATACTCTTTCATTGATCAGGGATGCATATATATTACAAATATTACCATTGTCTATTTAGGTTTTGGACTTTTATATTTGTTATTAGTAAAATACATTTAAAAAAACGAGCTCTTAACTATAAATGGGAATAACTGAATACCAAAGTCCTGCATAAATATTGTATTCACTATATGCAAATACAATACTTCCTTTACAACTAGACTATCGGGAATAGTATAATGAAATAATGTAAACTATTTTTATCAACAAAATATTATAACGCTTCCAGACTCGCATGAATTTCAATAACTTTATTTGGTGAACACCTTTTCTCATGTCCTATGTTGTTTACACCCGGGTGGTGAGCATTTGATAATTGTAATTTCCCTTTAATTAAAGAAAAATCGAAATTGAGACCAATAGATTGGCTAATTATAGGATCGTTTCAATTCATATCTTACACATATCCACATGTGGATCAATGAAGGATTTCAAATGGTTAAATGTCCTCAGGTTCAAACTCAAAGATTCCAGGTCTATCCGTCACGTCACGTGACTCACACTGAAGACACCCACTTTGAACTGTACAGGTTGAATCGTCTTGCCAACACCTTTGTAAGTCTCTCTCTGCACTAGGATACATTTGAGTGGACCGGCGCTAAGAAAGTATTTAGTTCATGTTTTAAAAATAGTCCTCAATGAACAATTATAATATAACCTTAACATTATGTATTAATTATAATAATAATTATTTATTTTTAAAAAAAATATCATAACTCTGTGCTCAGAGTAAGGTCAGCCATTCAAAACATTCGCTTTGTCGACTTTATCCGAGAAAAATCGTTAGAACACTGACCATCAACGTCGCAACGTGTGGGTAGTTTAGACTTTCGACCAATAGCGCGTTGTAACGTCACTGGCCCAACATCAACAGGTTGCGACGTCGCAGGTCAGTGGTCAAGCCTTCTTGAACGATTGGTCTCGCTTGATCTACTTTGGGGATTTTCATATTGGTTTTAACCAGAAATCTGCACTTTCTTTCACTTCTATTTTAAGATCCGGGTTGCGTTTTTGAAACAATAAAAATAACAGAATCATAGAAAAAGAAGAAAAAAAAAAGGAGAAATGTGGTGGCAGCATAAGGTAACAAAAAGAAGCGTAAGAAAATGAAACGATTAAGATTTGGAAAGATTAAGATATAGACAAAATCTAAGCACTATCAAGAACCACACATTGATACATCACTGTTGCCAACTCATAAAATAACATTCAGTCAAGCGAAAACGCTTAGGAATGGGAATTAATCGTGTTTGTTGTTTGTGTTCTAGTTTGTTCCAACAAAGTTTGTAATATAAAACAAAGAAACAAAAGTCTGTCACGTGATGTAGTTTTTTTTTTTTGTTATATTTTTTTCTCCAACTTGTAGCTTGGCAATTGGTCAGAAAGTTTTGGATTGACTTTGACCCAGCAAACTTTTCCAGCGACCTTCACAGACACACATCTTACAGTAACCGTTAATGTTGTAAGTGAGTGTGTGTGTGTGTGTGTGTGTAAAATAGATTACTTAGGAATAAAGTTTGAATTAGATCCATACTAGTTATCGATGTGCCCGGCTTTATCTAGGTTACTTTGGCATTTATAACTAAATGAATAATAACTGCAGAAACTCATAAACAAACATGCTTTAATAAGTTATTCATCGAGACCTGCACGTTATTTAGGCCATTAATATTTTTTAAAATTAATTTATTAACCAAAATATATATTTAAAAAATTATTAAAGATAAAACATTAAATATTTTTTTAGTTCAGAGCTTTTTTTATGAGATCTTTTTTTAATGAACAACACATTTAAAAGATTTCTTCATCGTTTGAGGGAAGGAGGATGATTTCAATGAAAAGAAATAGTAATAGAGCAATTACGACATTGTGACTGAACTGTGAAAGTAGTAATTGATCCTCCCGATGCACGGATTTTTACACCGAAAAGCAACATTTTAAATAAACTGAGTATACTGTCCTACCTTGGACACTTATCATGTGACTAAGGATGCCAATCCTTAGTACACAACAGCGGTCGCGGGTTGGACATCTGTAATCATCAGACGTTGTTGCACCTTTGCCCTTCTTTCTACTTCTGGTGTGTATGCCATCTGCTGTCCAGGACCCTTCCATTAGCCTTGTTCTCCATGTGGATCTATCCAGTGCTTCTCCTAACTGTTAGTGTCAATTTTGAGGAGCTTCATGTTTCGTTTGCATTTATCTGCGACTACAGTTGGCCATCCAATGCCTTCTGCTAAATCACGATACAATATATTTAAAGAACATTCATAACAAATTTGGTCAAACGGTTTTGATTTCTATACATAACTTGTTTACAAAAAGGAACAAAAAACAAACTCCTTGCATTGTGGCTTCTCATGTGTACATATGTACCGTTCATGTTGTTAAAGGTTAATTTAAAAGAAAATATGTTTCATAGTGAGAAGAATGATTTGAAACACATTGAATTTTGTGGCCTCTTTACCGTAAAGAAAGAAATTATTATTGGAAGTAAGGTAAACAATCATGAAATAATAATTTAACCATTAATAATTAATGTTGTTATTCCCCTTACATGATGTTAATAACTGGGTTTTTACTTTTTTTGAAAAATTCAAGCTATACTAACAGAATCCATCTTTGATCTCATTGATGCCCTGAAGCAGAGTATACTACCCTTGTCTTAGATCCATCCATCATGAAATAATAGTCACGTGATAGCAGTGGACAACATAAGCGTTGCTCTAACTAGGGTACGCGATCTTGCTGTGGGACAGTTGGGGGATATCCATGAGCTGGTAGGTTACAAATAAAGAACAAACGAATAAAACAACAACAAGGGACAAAGCTCATTTCCTGGAACGATTAACGTTTACAGTCACGTTGATACCAAGAGTCTTAGCATCGACTATTAAAAAAAAAATTACCCCTTTCAAAGCTGCTGATGTAAAGGTCATCTGTTTCTATGGGCGACGGTTAACGACGGTGTCTTAGCGTTCCCCAACTAATGTCAGGCACCGATTATAGGTGAGTCGACTTAGTAAAGTGTTCCCTTTTCAGACCTTACAATCTTTAGGGCAGATGATGTTAATGTCATCTGTTTCTTTGGCCAGGGTTAGGGTCGACTTAGAAATGTCCTAAAAATTCTGAAATTCAAAATCCCAGGCGCTTGACCACTCAGCCACCAATCAAGGAGTAAGTTAAAACACTGAAGCACTAGAAACACTGAAATAGAGATGCACTCCAAGCAGAGTTTCTGATTGATACTTCTGCCAGAGTTGAGCTAGTTTATGGAACAAGATCCCATTAACGATATGTTTTAATTAACAAGACAGTCTCGTCTAGCTGTTTCATAGATAGATTACAAATTAACCTGTTTAACTTTTTTTGTTTTCTAGTTCAGTGTTTTGCTACTCTGAGTAATGTATTTACCATCACAATCATTTGATCATTACATGTACTTCTAAAGAGTGAGACATTTAATAATAGTTTCAGTGTGTGTGTGTGTGGGGGGGGGGGATAACCCGATTTTTAGCACTGTATTTGTAGTTATTGACCCTTAAAAGACTTCATATCACGCAAACACAATCACTTTCGTAAGCAAATACAAACACACACACACACTTGTATGTATTATAATGATACTGGTCCAATCTTCCATCGTATGTTAAGTGATGACATCATGCAGGGTTCAAACCCACGACTACCACTTCAACCACACCGCAAGACTGTTACACATCCAGACAAGTACAACTCTCATATTAACCTAGGTTTACATGTATTCTACATATACATATATATACAGCTCCACCACATCCAATTATCAAAAAGAAAATTGAGCACAAGGTGGACAAAGAAAGTTTGTCAGGTCCACCCTCAAAGCGACTCTGAAAGTCTTCAACATTGACCCTGCCACCTGGGAGACGAATGCACATGATAGGTCAGGGATTCTCAACGTGTGGGTCGCGACCCCTTTGGGGGTCGATTGACGATTTGCCAGGGGTTGCCTAAGACCATCGAAAAAAAGGAATTGTTTTTATCCATTCTTTTATTGTTGTGTGTGTATGCGGAGTTGGGGGGGGGGTCGCGGCAGAGTGGATTGTTGTAAAAAGGGGTCGCCGAGCCTAAAAGGTTGAGAACCGCTGTAATAGATCATTGAGTTCTGGAAACTGGCAGAAAACAGCGCTGGCAGAAGGAGAAAAAACATCAAGGCAGCTGACACAAGCTCCAGCTGGAATAACCTGCCTAGTGTGCAGCCGAACATTCGGGACTCACCAGCCACACAAGAAGACTCAAAACCACAGTGCAAGGACCATAGCCCCGTGGGTGAAAAGGGTCGTCATGGTTTCTTGATATTTAAAAAAGTACTGATTTATAAGGAGATGTGTAACAAGGACTTCGTTTAAAGAAATTAACGGGCAGATACATGTGCCATGTAACGAAATGTGAGCTTCTATGAATTATAAGTGTTTCTAATAACGTTATACACTTTGTTTTTGGCCGGATTTTTGTAATCCAGAATTATTTTTCATTAATAATTCATGTAAATTAAAGTTCTCAAAAGTCTATGTTCTTAGAATATAAAAAACAAAAACTCTAATAAACTATAAAAATGCAACTGCAACACATGACTCAAAATTTAGCAACATATCATCATATGTTATACTAAAGTATAATAGTATTACGTCCCTTATTTAAAAAAAGAATTTTTTTTTAACAAATACATTTCTTATTGCTTCAGGAGCCTCCGTTTATTTTTCGCAATACCAGTGAGCCTGGCTCCTACTACGGCTACAGTATGGATGTACTCACGGAGATTGCCAGGACAGTTGGATTCACATTTACCGTCAGGGAGTGTGATGAAGGCGGCTATGGGATGCCTGAGAACGGAATCTGGAATGGATGTATTGGAAATATCGTTAACGGGGTAAGGTATGCCATTGTACCGTACAAGTTAGCTATTAATTCCATGTTCCGTGTACGCTATTCAAAGTGGCACTCGGGTGGAAACGATCGCTAGAGGAAGTAAATAGGCTAAATGAATAGCAAAACAAAACTCCTGTGGGAGTGTCCAAGGGAATGTGAGAGCTTTCCCATTGCACGGAGCGGAGTTGAATGAGAGCTTCCACGTCCCTGTCGATAATCCATGCGCCGTTCCTCAAGGGACCGTTACAATAATGGCGAATCCTGCACGGTTAGCTTGGTACAACAAAGGAAAATGGCGGGGGTTCCAGGTGTACTCGGCCTTCGGCCATACCAGAGCCCGGAGTGCCAGATGTATCGGAAATTGCTTTACATAGGCATTGACTTGGATCTCTTCCAGACAGAACGGTTTGTTCAATCAGGCTTACATAGGCATTGACTTGGATCTCTTCTAGACAGTTATGTTCAAGCAGGCTTACACGCCTAGAGCTCAAAGAGCCTTCGGCTCAGCTCTTTTGACAATCACACGGTAATTCCATGTCAATGGTGGCTTGTTATGGATTGTGTGTGTGTGTCTAGTTTCTGACATAATTACTCACTTTTATGGGGGGGGGGGGGAGAGAAAGGAAAAGGGGTTAACTGGAAGAAGATTTTATGGCTGCTTTTTCAAAAGCTATTGAAAATAATAAAAAGTTGCTCTAAGTCTGAATTCGAACTCGGGGTCACGAGAGTCTCGAGTTTGAATTGATTCAAGTGTTGCCACCAACAATGAAGAGTTGTTCAATCCTTTACAAAAGTGGATATAAGGTTCTAGAAAGTCAAGTTGAGTCAAAGTTGAAAACTAAGTAATTCTCCTACAAGAGTTGGTCAGCCGTCTGGAGCAACGAGGCAACGCAAAGCACTATCAACATGGAAGCAGAGTCTATCGTGAAGAAGCTAATTAAAATGTAGCATATTGAGATATTGTTGTTTTTTTTTAAGTCATGGGTTTTAGCCCAATTAGACTAGTTTAGTCTTTCCCTTAATTTAGCCATATTACTTTTCCTTTGTTAGTATGTGCATTAATTTTGTGGTTTCAGTTTCAATATCATCTTCACGCTCAAAATGGGTTCAAAAATATTTATGATCCTCCAAGTAAACGTTGTTTTTTTTTTTTTCGTTTTAATTTTAGGATGTAATATTTTTTTTTATACAATTTGCAAAAGACATCCTGTTACAGCTTTACAAAACTCTAAGCACATACATGAAAACGCTAGAGTATAAAGACTCTATAGTCTATACCATTATTTTCACGACCATTATGTCATTGATAAAAAGTAATTTCTTGAAAGGTTGATTTGTAGTCAGTTTTGTGAATGATATGAGACAAACCAGGATATAAAATAAGTTATTCAGCGAATGAAAAAGAATTATGTACAATAAGTATAGGGAGAGTTTATAATAATGTGATGTTTGTAGAATATGTACAGTGGACTACAGCGTCCCTACTTAATGAAGACATAGGTATCGCCGTTGGGACTAGAGAGTCCCTGTTTAAGATATCACAAAAGTACAAGTCAACAAGAAAATCTGCTTTCTTCGACAAAGCCTGCAAATGATAATGACTATTTATTGATGGTCAAGTCGTGGCCACGTTTGGGTGTGACGTAATGCATAAGTTCATCTGACCTTGATTTGTTTGAAAGCAGCCTTACAATGTAATTATTTTAAGTTCTATCCCACGTGTGGCAGCATATGAAGCAATACAGTTTTGATGAGGTCATAGCCCACAAAGTACTCCAAGCCCTTGTATCGGTTTATAGCTTACGACCACGGTGTAATTAGCATCTATCACCCTGTGTTTTACCTGTCACTCTATCGATCTACAGGAGGCCGACGTGATCCTCGGAGCCCTGACGGTGACAGCCGAACGCGACAGCGTCATAGACTTCACGCTGCCCTATTACGACTTCGCTGGGATCCAGATAATTACACGGCGACAACTGTCCAACATTAATCTCTTCTATTACATCGATGTCTTCTCAACTCAGGTATTCTCACAATGTTAACTGGGTACATATAAGTTCTGCATGAGTGCACAAGTAATGGGGAACAAAACTGTTGGTTGTCAGTGGAGATGGTTCTCAAACACTGGCAGAATGACACTATAATGACGTAGAAAATGAAGAAACAAAATGGAGTACGATGGTTGTGAAATAAATAATTGTCTAGACTTGATTGACTTCTTTTGAGAACACTCTCCCCTAGTGATGTCAAGTGCACCCACTGACGTCATAGGGTGTAAATAATCTACCACTTTGTCATTACACAGGAGTACATTAACCCGAATTGTATTACCACTTCTTAGATGTTTATGAAGTTGTTTTTTTTAAAGAGGTCAAGGAGTTTGTTTTTATTGCTAAGAGTAGAAATTATTTCAATAAATTTGTCATAAATAACTCATACACATACACACACAAACTATAAAAAAGTCTTTAAAAAAACGTTTCGAGAAGTTTAAGTTGGTGCGGCTTTTATATATTACTTAATTAGGCAAAGCAATTACTTTATTCAGGCAAAACATCTATATTACTTTATCAGGTGAAACATCTATATTACTTTATCAGGTGAAACATCTATATTACTTTATCAGGTGAAACATCTATATTACTTTATCAGGAAAAACATCTATATTACTGTCACGTACACTGTATCAGCCAAGGTCTGCCGGCAAGGTCAACTACCTCGGGAAAAACCAGCCTTGTATTAGTTTCATTTTCGAAATGAATTTCATTGGTTTCAAAATATTAATTATTATGTAGATGTTGCATTTATTGGTCAGATCTCAACCAAGCGGCAATGAGATATGAGTCACATGGCAATTCGCCCAAAGCTTTGTATTTTCTTTATATTTTCTAGGCAGTCTTGTACGGAATGTGTTAGTGTAAAGATGTACTAAAGTCGGTTGTATAGATTTGTAGAGATAAGATCTAACTTGTATGTAGTTAAGAATATATATATTTTATTCGTATCAAGACTCAGATATATTATTGAATAGATCAGTTATTCAAGTACATTTGAGCATTGTAACTATTTGTGTATAGTGTTTTCAAGTTATTAATTAAAGTAATTGTTTTTGAACGAAGAGAAGTTTCTTCATTGAATTTAGAACGTACTTAGATCATATTTGTCAAGTAGTAACTCCTAGACCTAGATGATCCTCTTATCAATTGGCAACATTCTGTATGATCGTATTATCAACATAGATCTGTCTACTTCTATACGATCATCTTATCGAAAGATCATTTCAAGATCCTCGGCAATCACGACCATTGATGGTGCAATATAGTTCAAGTCTGATCGTGACAGTAGCACCATCTTAGAGTGTGACATCAACACCATTGATGATCGTGACGATTACTTTATCAGGAAAAACATCTACATTACTTTATAAGGCCAAAAGTTTTTATTCTTTATCAGGAAAAAGTCTATATTACTTATATTAGGCAAAAAGTCTAAATTACTTTATTAGTGAAAAAAAAAACAACAACACAAAAAAAACCCCTATATTACTGGTATTAGTATAAAAGTTCTCTCTTATCTATTTTAATAAAAAAAATGTATATATTACCTGCGTCAATTTAAATGTCATTACTAACTGTATCGATTTCAATATTTATATTACCTGTAATAATTGAACTGTTTATATTAACTTTATCAATTTAAATGCTTACATGAACTGTATCAAGTAAAATGTATCATTGTTTAACAGGCCTGGCTGAGTCTAATCTCTGTCGTACTACTTACAAGTCTTCTGCTCTGGGTTTACGAGAAAGCGTCTTTCCACTGCCTGAAGTCATGCACCAAAAGTGCAGGGGACGTCAAGGCCGATAACTTAGGTCAAACTTTCTACCTTGGCAAGAGCCCCGCCCTGGCCTTCAACAACAACACATTTGTCTCCAAGAAACCAATGCCCCAGGAGAGGGCGCCGGGTGAAGAACATCCGGGCGCGAGGAAATGTCTGGGAGATAATATGTGGTTTGTGGTGGGCGCCGTAACCATGGCAGGTAGGATAACCTTCACATTTATCCTACTAACATAAAGTCATTTTTACTCTCTAAAGCAGTGCGTAGTGCTGATAGCGGACCACATCCGGTGCCTGACTCTATATTTATCGGACCAATACTTGGCTCTAGAAAATCCTTCCTTTCGGGAATAATTATGTTTTTTTCGGTGTCGGAAATGTAGATGTGGATTGAACTTTGTTAATTATATAGTATGTGACTCAACCCTTGTGCAGGAAGACCTTGTGCTGGAAGACCTTGTGCTGGAAGACCTTGTGCTGGAAGACCTTGTGCAGGAAGACCTTGTGCTGGAAGACCTTGTGCTGGAAGACCTTGTGCTGGAAGACCTTGTGCAGGAAGACCTTGTGCTGGAAGACCTTGGGCTAAAGACGAAGTTGAGCCGGTGCTCCCTGAAAGACTTTTAAAAATCATTTTAAAACATTGGGCACCAGATTGCTTTAGAGGAAAACGCCTGGAGGAAAGTGATTTCAAAAAGAGACACTTGGAGATTCTCTTGAAAGGATTGTGGGATACACATTTGAAAGCGGAGAAATACAAATTTGAGATGGGCGAAAAGGGGGTAGAGGCTGTAGTCAGTAAAAGCAGAGTGACAAGCTACAGTTCGAAATCTTTGAGGTTCTGAGTTAGGCGTCGTTTCATTATTGATGGCTTTCATTGCGAACGGCTTCATCCTGCGTACTTTTTAAAAAAAATTAATGTATTTTTTCCCCATGTATATTTTGAATGGAACAAAAAATTATTTAGAAGTTCTGGAGAAAGTTATTTATGAAGAATTGTCTCCACTTGTTTCCGACATTTTTTCGCCACTGTAATCTCCTGAGGGCAATACAATACAAGTCACCTGACGTCTGGAGAACATTGTCAACAGCTAGATCATTGCTAGTCTGACTAGAGGACAACTCTTTCTAGCATGAGATACATCGATTATTTCCCCTTGTCTTGAATTAAATGACTTGTGAGTTTGATAATGACGTCATTGGAGAAAATGTATCGGAACGGAAGTAGTTTGAGTAAGAAGTACACAAGCAAGAAGTACTCCATCGTCTGTTCTGTTCAGTTCAACTCGGAGATTCAAATCATATTTTCTTTTTAAATCTTTCTGAAAAATAAATGTAAAGGAGCTGGGGTCATTTTGGCTGTTGTTTAGTTGTGTTTTCTTTACAATTTAAACTTCCTTTGTTGTAAAGAAAACAAAAGTTCGTTAGAGCAGCACAGTTTGTTGCTACAAGGACAATGCTTATTCCTTGTGCTAGGACTCATTCATACAAGTGCTCCTTCTTCCCTAGTGAAGTTAGAACATGGAATGGGTTGCCTAATTCAGCCAGAAAAACCAACGACGTAATTGAGCTTAAGTCACTGATAAAAAATGCATGACATGTGGACGGTCGTTGACTTGTAGCACCAAACTGCTGGTAGACAACTAAACCGCTGTAGGAGTATTATAGCTTAACTAATAAAACTTGAAATAACTGAAAATAAATTCTTTTATTACACTAAGACTTGAGATGAAATACAATAAAGTAGACTTATATGTAGATATCGATGTTTTATTGCATAAAAGAGCATCCGCTTCTGTGGCCCACGGTTAACTAGGGTGTCATGTGGCTAGCATAACGACCAACTTCCTTTATTTTTCCCTAACTAATGTCAGGTACCCATTAGAGCTGAGTGGACTAGGAGGTCCCCTATGAATACCAAAACTAAAAATCTCAGTCTTCACGAGGACTCGAACCCGCCCCCCCCCCCCCCCCGGTATGGAAGCCAAGCGCTTTTTTACCACTCAGCCTCAGCGCCTGTTAGAAGATGACTGTGATTAACATAATTATGAAATTCCCCCAAAACACGAACAACAAAGTTACAAAGAGTTTGTGTGGAAACACAAACTCAAAATCGGACCCCGAAGTGGTCAACCCAGGCAGGCTTCAATATTTTCAGAAAGAACATCCGAATGAAATAATATCAAAGACAAATGAGAGCTAAGAATGGAGAAAGAAGGTTGACAGATCTTGTGTAGTGCCCCAACGGTCCAGCATATCAAAGGATAGGTGCAAGTGAATGCAAAGCTAGATGTGAACCTGGCCTAACTAGTTCCCCTTTCAGACCTTGTGGCCTATAGGGCAGATGATGTAAAGTTCACTTGTTTTTGTAGCCTACGGTTAACGAGGGTGTCATGTAGCCAGCACAATGACCAACCGCCTTTACTTTTCCCCAACTAATGTCAGGTACTCATTAGAGCTGGGTGGACTCAGAGGCGCCCAAGGATTCCGAAGTTGAAAATCCCAGTCTTCACCAGGATTCGAACTCGGGACCCCCGGTTCGTTAGCTAAGCGCTTTACCTATCAGCTACCGCGCCTCCCCTGGCCTAACTGAAGTGCTATAACTGATGTAATTGTTTTGTTGTTTTGAAAAGGCTTAATCTCTTTGGTGTCATGGATAAGTTTCATTAACAAAATTGCCGCATGCAGCTTACAGGGTTGCTATCCATTTTTAATTAGGTCTAACTTATAATACATACTGAATAGCTTTTTCTCTTTAAAAAACTGCATGCATAAGTGATTTTAAAAATTAGATTTTTCGCTTTCAGAAAAAAAAAAGTAGCCGTTGCGTCAGAACATTGAATGGTCTAAAATATTGTGATGTCGGATTTTCACTATCTTTTATAGTTTACGAGATCTAAACGGGACGGACGGACAGTCGGACAGACATTTCAAACAAAACTAATAGCGTCTTTTCCCCTTTATGGGCCGCTAAAAATGTGATTTACAATCTAATGATTATCGTGAGAACTTTTAATTCAAATTTCGTCAAACAATTTGGTACAATAAAAGGGGGGGGGGATGAGGAAGTAGCTCCTGGTATTTGTATCTTCGATTATAGTATCATTGGATACAAAATGAAACCTATCATTGAATTGTTAGTGTAATAGTTTACAATGTAAATTCCGTTCCTCTTTTCAATGCTGACTTCTGTCCAGGGGGAGGCGATGCTCCACGCTCTGTCGCTGGCAGGGTTCTCGTGGCTGGATTTTGGTTCTTTGCGATCATTATTATGTCCACATTTACAGCCAATTTGGCCGCCTTCTTGACAGTGTCCAGGATGGGAGCGGTCATCTCAAGCCTGGACGACCTGCTGGACCAAACGGATATGAAGTACTCAGTGGTCAACAGGGTAGGCACATTGCTGGATTTTATTTGTTGATTAGTTTATATTTGTAGCACAACAGAGATGTTGTCGTATTCATGCAAGGCTGACAGTTACAAATTGTGAAACCCTCAGCTTAGAGAAACGTAAAAACTGTTTCTTTATATAATGTATATTTGTATTCTATCAATCGTCTGTTATAAAAGGTCACTAGTCACCTATCGTCTGCTATAAAAGGTCACTAGTCACCTATCGTCTGCTATAAAAGGTCACTAGTCACCTATTGTCTGCAAAACTAAACAAGAAAAAAACAAAAAATATTTAAACAAAGTTTATATTAAGTGTAATTGTATCAATGAATTTGGATCAGTTTTTTGTATTGTCCTCCTCAATTGCAGTAGAGATAATAAATCTGTGCGATTAGAAATATTTTTACTAATTATTTTTGCTTAGCTTTTAGCTTTCTCAAATGTGCTGTGATCCTATCACTTTCTAAATGCGCTGTGATCCTATCACTTTCTCAATGCGCTGTGATCCTATCACTTTCTCAATGCGCTGTGATCCTATCACTTTCTCAATTGCGCTGTGATCCTATCACTTTCTCAATGCGCTGTGATCCTATCACTTTCTCAATGCGCTGTGATCCTATCACTTTCTCAAATGTGCTGTGATCCTATCACTTTCTAAATGCGCTGTGATCCTATCACTTTCTCAATGCGCTGTGATCCTATCACTTTCTCAAATGCGCTGTGATCCTATCACTTTCTCAATGCGCTGTGATCCTATCACTTTCTCAAATGTGCTGTGATCCTATCACTTTCTAAATGCGCTGTGATCCTATCACTTTCTCAATGCGCTGTGATCCTATCACTTTCTCAATGCGCTGTGATCCTATCACTTTCTCAAATGTGCTGTGATCCTATCACTTTCTAAATGCGCTGTGATCCTATCACTTTCTCAATGCGCTGTGATCCTATCACTTTCTCAAATGCGCTGTGATCCTATCACTTTCTCAATTGCGCTGTGATCCTATCACTTTCTCAATGCGCTGTGATCCTATCACTTTCTCAAATGTGCTGTTATCCTATCACTTTCTCAATGCGCTGTAATCCTATCACTTGTCTTTGATCGTTTCTTAATGCATAAAAAATTTTCACTAAGGGCTCAAGAGTCCTCAAGGGGACTAATTCAACTTATACCACCACAACTGTCAAGTACAATTTCTTTCCCTTGTTCAAGATACCAAACAAAAAAATTAATTCCAAATAGTAAATCAATTTATTGATTAATTTCTTTTATTGATTCTTGTGTTGTCAGGTAAAAGAAATAATTGTTCAAAATTTCAGCTTGATCCGAGATTAGATGTGGGAGAAATACCGTGTGCAAACCTTTTAAAATACAGACAGACAAGCAGACAGAGTGAGTTGGTATAAGCTTTGTAATACACAAATAAAGCGCTTGTGGTTTCTAATTTCATCCGTATGTTCTACCTGCTCAAATATCAAAATATCAAAATATATCTTACTACCTGCATTGGCCCACAGGGGCTGCTTACGAGTTTATGTGACAACTCTAACTTCATTACTAACTTCATTATCTTGTTTACCAAAGGAATTTTTTTTTAAACTGATAAATCATAATAGATAAAACAAAAAAACTAAACAAACTAATTGACCGTGTTTCTTTGCTTTTGTCCCTATCCTAAGTCTAGCGTCATGGACTACTTCAAAAGAATGGCTCGTATTGAAACTGACTTTTATGAGCGATGGAAGAACATGACTTTAGATAAATCTGACAGCACTAACCAAGACAGTCTGGCTGTGTGGGAATACCCGCTGGGTAAGGCAGGAAGTAGTCAGTAAACGTTCTCACCTAGTGCTCAATACCAATCTCTTATTGACCATTACTATAGGACTTTGTAGACATCCTATACGAGTTAGACATTCAAGAAAGATCCATGTACCAACATTGTAATAGTGTGACCGAAATTGTGACCAAGACTCTGTCAATGAAACATTTTTGGTTTTAAATCATTCAATAATTTATTTATTATTTAAAATAAGATTTGTATGAAATCAGAAAACAAAAAAGAGTTAAATTTGTTAATTATGAAATTTCTTAGTTTGACTGTAAAATAAAATTTCTTGTCATCGGTCACACTAATTAATTTTGTTCAATGGCGCTTTTTTTCTAAATTTAATTCCCAGGGCTAAATTCAAATAAATATTGTTGTTTAATTAAATATTTTTTAAAGTCCCACGAGTATTAAGTAAAGTTAAATTGTGTTCTTGTAAAATACAGCTTCTATAAACGTGACTTGTTAAAAAAAAGGGAGATATTTCCACTAAGTCCAAAAGACCACCAGGTCATGGTCATGGAATGAGTTGCCTGACACAGCCAGGAAAACCAAAGACTCGGCAGAGTTTACGTCATTGATTAACGCGTCTTGCGCTATTTGGTCGGGAAATTTCGCGCTATTTTGTTCGCTCTATTTCGTCGGCGCTTTTTTGTACGCGCTATTTTGTCTGGTACCCTGTAATATATAAGATAAAATAAGATAAGTCTCTCTTGAATGAGAAAATTTAATATGCCTAAATATTTCCTTAAAAACAAAAACTGGAACAAAAAATCAGGCTGTTAAATATAGCATTAGTCTCAATCCAATTGTTTCCCTGACCTGTAGAATAGAAACACTGTCTGACCTTGACCTTGCCAGCGTCAGCTTAAGGAATTCTCATTTAACTCCAACTCATTGGCTTGAGGCAGTACTGCATTTTGAAGCCCTAACGCCCAACTGTTAGTTTATTTTTTCTTAAGGAAGCCTCTTTGTGAAATCATTTCAAGCTCCATTTCACGTTGTTGTATTGACTTGTTTTCTTCTCAGGTAACAAGTACGGAACTATCTGGGCTACTATTCAAGACAATGGACTGGTCAATTCAATAGAGGACGGCTTAGAAAAAGTGCTGAATGAAAATTTTGCCCTCATCACGGAGTCCCCTCTGATACAGTACTACACTGGGCAGAACTGTCTCCTCACCGCCATAGGTGATCAATTCAGTGTTCGGCCCTACGCCATCGGACTCAAGGAGAAGTCGCTTTACACTGCCAAGTTTTCAGAGGCGTAAGTGGTTGGGGGGGGGGTAGAGTTTGAATTCCGTAGTAGACTACACACATTTTTTTTTCCAGATTTGACTTGAGTTGTGCTAACTGGGCTGCCGAAAGGCAGATGTAAAATTCTTCAGACACCTCTCCCCCCCCCCACCCCCCAAAACCTGTCCACAAAAGAGATTACATACAATGAGCATGTTAGAGTAGTGTCTTAGTAAGGACCAGTAAACTAAAGAAACAATTAGTGAGAACTAATAAACTAAAGTACTATTTAGTAAGGACCAGTAAACTAAAGTACCACTTAGAGAGTAAACTAAAGTACCACTTAGTGAGTAAACTAAAGTACCACTTAGTGAGTAAACTAAAGTATCACTTAGAGAGTAAACTAAAGTATCACTTAGTGAGTAAACTAAAGTACCACTTAGTGAGTAAACTAAAGTACCACTTAGTGAGTAAACTAAAGTATCACTTAGAGAGTAAACTAAAGTATCACTTAGTGAGTAAACTAAAGTATCACTTAGAGAGTAAACTAAAGTATCACTTAGTGAGTAAACTAAAGTACCACTTAGTGAGTAAACTAAAGTACCACTTAGTGAGTAGACTAAAGTATCACTTAGAGAGTAAACTAAAGTACCGCTCAGTGAGGACCAGTAAACTGAAGGAGTACTTAGTGAGGACCAATAATCTAAAGTACCTCTTAGTGAGTAAACTAAAGAACAACTGCCAGTGAATCTTTCATTTTCGCCTTTCACCTTGAGAAAACAAAAAATAACGTATTCGAATGATTTAAATAAAGACGTACGCTAGAGCGAATCATGTATCACGGTAGATCCGGCGTTCAAAACTCTGCTCCGTGAGTCTTGTATCTGCGTTGTCACTTTCCAGTTGACAAGCATGTCTTTCTTTAAGGGATTGCAAGCGGTAAAAACGGTTCAAACTCCAGGAAACTTACTAGCTCTTTGAGAGAAACCATGACTTAAATTGAAGAAAGGACTGCCGAGAAGCCTTGTGTGCCACGCCAAACTGTCAAGTGACCGGAAGTACATCAATTCTCGAAATAACTAAAGGGTACAATTAAAAAGTAATAATTAATTATCCAATAAAAAGTAACGTTGATGGGAAAATATAAAAGATTAAGAAAAACAAAACGAGAAAGATAACAACATAGATCCGAATCACAAGAAAGACAAACGTCTATCATAAGCTATATCAACAAGGACCAGCAGAATGAGACAACATAGATCCGAATCACAAGAAAGACAAACGTCTATTATAAGCTATATCAACAAGGACCAGCAGAATGAGACAACATAGATCCGAATCACAAGAAAGACAAACGTCTATTATAAGCTATATCAACAAGGACCAGCAGAATGAGACAACATAGATCCGAATCACAAGAAAGACAAACGTCTATTATAAGCCATATCAACAAGGACCAGCAGAATGAGACAACATAGATCCGAATCACAAGAAAGACAAACGTCTATTATAAGCTATATCAACAAGGACCAGCAGAATGAGACAACATAGATCCGAATCACAAGAAAGACAAACGTCTATTATAAGCTATATCAACAAGGACCAGCAGAATGAGACAACATAGATCCGAATCACAAGAAAGACAAACGTCTATTATAAGCCATATCAACAAGGACCAGCAGAATGAGACAACATAGATCCGAATCACAAGAAAGACAAACGTCTATTATAAGCTATATCAACAAGGACCAGCACATAGATTCCGGCAGCTAAACATTGGAAGTAGCGAAATGTGCTCTTGTGGAGAGTCACCAGAGACTTCAAAACTGCATGAAGAAGCCTAAACAAGACACTGGCTCCATAACGCCCCTTTAGAAAGAAGGCCATATTGAGAGCTTCCTTATTTGATCTGAACGCACCAACATAATGATAAAGATGTAGAATGATAATCCGATGTTACCACTGCTCAATGGGTTATATGGATACCTTATAACTATGTGTTACAATGACTTCAAGCATTATCGGTTGCATGCGTTCCACAGTTCGAGATACACTGCTATAGGAGCGTGCAAGATGTGCTATATAAAGTAAGGATAAAAGATTGTGGAAATCTTGAATGCAAAAAAAAAAATTGCAACATGACAAGATTTTTTGTTTTATTTCCCAAGTCAAACTAAACCTAAACAAAAGCGAGAACATTCTCGTTTCTCTCCCCTGTCTCTATGTAGCAATTAACCAAATGGTCTCCCGTGACAAAGAGCCAATAAGAAAAAAGCTTTAGTAATATGAGCGCCAGCTTTCATTTTTTTAACGACCAGTGCTGAATATTATAACCACAATGATATCCAATAACCCTAGGGGGAAACGGGAGAGCTGATCATAAACCCAGAAACTCCTTTGAATAGTTCTAAAGCAATGATTTTGTTGTATAGATAAGTGCTACATATTTTTGTTTCCCTACACCTCAATGTTCTGCCTACTTTCATTGGACAGAATTCTAAAATTACAGAAGGAAAGGCTTCTAGGGTCAATCCGTTTAAAGTGGTGGTCAACCAATGGAATTACTTGTAACAAGGACACGGGGGACACAGGCCTTGATCTTTATTCACTATCTGGGACATTCTTCGTGGCTGGCGTTGGAGTTGTGTCTGGATCTCTCTGGCTTCTGATCGAGTGCGTGCTGGCCAATCGCTTTCAAGTTGGAGTAAGTCTTTTAGTACAAGTTCTTTGATACCAGACTGCGTTTCGTCCATGTCGAGTAAGTTGTTTTATGTTATTGTCTGATGGTCAGTGACCCTAGTTACGTGTTGGTCAAGAGCCATAAAACAATCAGGTGTTTTGAGAATGTTTTCTAGTCTATTCAATTCGACCTCCTACACATTTATCTGTAACGGTAAGTGTAGCTGATCGTTGTGCTGGCCACACGACACCCTTATTAACATTTGGCTAAAAACAAATGCAATAACTAGCATCTGAGTATGATGAGCTTGCTGCTGATTGTTTCATCTCCTAGGCTATGGAAAAGCGAAAAAAAAAAGGTAAATGTCAAAATTATGAAATTACATTAGCTGACACATTCTTTAGATTCTCTTAAAAGCAGAGTGCAATGTGCATTGAACGATTAAGTCATGTCCACTGAAAGATCTAGTTAATCTGCAGAGAAATATTGAACCAACGTTCAATGAAGAATTTATTTAATATGCACTGAAAGCTCGAGTTAGCCTAATGCGTACTTAAAGATCTAGACAGTGCATAAACTCCTTCTATACAGTGACTTTCAAATCATTTGATCTCTCGACCACTGAAAGCCACTGACACGCTATCAAAAAAGTAACCCGAGATTTCACCTTCACAAAATGTTGGACAAAACATTTCTCGTGTGTCGCGTTGTGTCTAAAGTGGAATTAGATCCTCATAACGAGGTCTCATTTAGTTTCAGCAATCGACGGATGTATCATTAGTGTTCTTGGTGCCTTGCTGGTGTCACTGGCATGCGATTCTATTGGCTAGCATGTCTCACGTGGGCTAAACACGTGACTCGTTTCTGTTGTTTTTTTTTTGTCTTCTTTTCTTTCTCTGAATCTCTAATGCGCGCTAACTCTTATTCTTTCTTTCGACTCCATATTCTCTCTCGCTCTTTAAAACTCTCTCCTCTTCTTCCATTGAAGTTGCTCTAGTTTTGAAACTCGATCTTTCATGACAGCAAATCTTATATGTCCGTAACAGCCAGTCGGAAGTCTGAATGTTAAGGACACGGCGTCAACATGAGAAAATAAAACACTTCTGTTTAGAGAGAAACAAGGAAGTTAGAGCACACAGAGGTTACAGAGAACTTCTAGTTAGTGGGATCGTGGGCTCGAACAATGCATATTTATTATCTGGGATCATGGTGTACAATTTATAGCGACTGTCTATTCTGAAAATATAGGTTTATAATGGACTAATTATAATCCATGCGCAAGTTTTCAAGTATAAAAATTTGGTTTTAAAAGATCACCCTCCTATTCGGGTTGTTATTATTTCGACTGTTTGTGCTAAGTACTTTTATTTTTATGAAATGCATGTTACTATGCTTTAAACAAAGATGTTTGTAAATGAACTCTTTATTTGAACATGAAATGGAAACAAAGAACGATAATTAGAAGATCAATTTCAATTCACGACTTTTAACTTCTAAGCTTTGTAAATTCAATGACAATTATAAAAAGATTGTTTAAAAATATATTTTGCTTTGAGAACATAGCAGACATAAAAATGGAGATAAAACAAGAAAAAGAAAAATATTTAAAAAATGTTTATATTAAGTATACTTTCCTTATTAGTTTGAATCAGTCATGCAATTAAACATTTATTTTAAATCTATGCAATTTTATAATGGTAGCACTACTCACTAGTGTTTATGTAGCACATTTTCTTGCTTTTAATATTATCAATGCTCTACCACTAGTCTGGACCAGTTTGGAAAGGTAGAAAGAATGGGCTATCTGGGTTAATGTTGCCGTGATCACTTTGTAAATGCATTTTATTTAAACAAAAAAAAGGTTCTACGCCTTGAATTGGAAGTTCTTGTCTCCTCAAGCCATTACACTAACCACTTTCAAACTTTAAGCAACGACCTAATTCTCTTCACAAGGTATAAAGGGAACTAATTCAACTAATACCACCACATCTGTCGAGTATAATTACTTTATCTTGCTCAAAAGCCAACAAACTAATTAAATACCAAATAACTAATTGGTTATATTTTTAAAAAAATTTTGTCTTGTCAGGTGCAAGAAATAATTTCGCGAAATTTCAACTTGATCCGAGATTGGGGGTAGGAGAAATAACGTGTACAACAATTATACCAGACAGACAAACAGACAGAGTGACTTGATATACGCTTTGTAGAGACTAATGAACTTAGTCTAAATAATTTTGGAACAAGTAGATCTAAATATTCGCACTTAGTAAACCGGAGTCTTAAAGCTCTCTCTCTCTCTCTCTCTCTCTGTGTCTCTCTCTCTTTCTCTCTCTCTCTCTTTCTCTCTCTGTCTCTGTCTCTCTCTCTCTCTCGTACGCTCATGTTCTCGGTAGTTTATCTTTGTGTCTCTAATGATTGTGCTGAATGTAAGATTGTATGATTTTAAGAAATTAGCATCTAGATCTATTTCGATAAAAACCTTGTTCATGTGACAGTAAATTAACATTTGTCCCTGTGACAGTAAGTTGACATTTGTTCCAGTAAGAGTAAATTGATATTTGTTCCTGTGATAGTAAATTCACATTTGTTCGTGTGATAGTAAATTGACATTTGTTCCTGTGACAGTAAATCGACATTTATTCCTGTGATAATAAATTGACATTTATTCCTGTGACAGTAAATTGACATTTGTTCCTGTGACAGTAAATTGACATTTGTTCCTGTGACAGTAAATCGACATTTATTCCTGTGATAATAAATTGACATTTATTCCTGTGACAGTAAATTGACATTTGTTCCTGTGATAATAAATTGACATTTATTCCTGTGACAGTAAATTGATATTTGTTCCTGTGACAGTAAATTGACATTTGTTCCTGTGACAGTAAATCGACATTTATTCCTGTGATAATAAATTGACATTTATTCCTGTGACAGTAAATTGACATTTGTTCCTGTGACAGTAAATTGACATTTGTTCCTGTGACAGTAAATCGACATTTATTCCTGTGATAATAAATTGACATTTATTCCTGTGACAGTAAATTGACATTTGTTCCTGTGATAATAAATTGACATTTATTCCTGTGACAGTAAATTGACATTTGTTCCTGTGACAGTAAATTGACATTTGTTCCTGTGACAGTAAATCGACATTTATTCCTGTGACAGTAAATTGACATTTGTTCCTGTGACAGTAAATCGACATTTATTCTTGTGACAGTAAATTGACATTTGTTCATGTGACAGTAAATCGACATTTGTTCCTGTGATAATAAATCGACATTTATTCCTGTGATAATAAATGGACATTTGTTCCTGTGACAGTAAATCGACATTTATTCCTGTGATAATAAATTGACATTTATTCCTGTGACAGTAAATTGACAATATTTCCTGTGACAGTAAATTGACATTTCTTCCGGTCTTTCAAACATTAAATTAAGAGCCTTTTTTTACACATACCAACCCCCCCCCCCCCCCCAAAAAAAAAAAACAAAAAAAAACTTTCCGTTGACATACTTTCGTCCTTTAAACAGGCAAAGTCTCCCACCCATCTGTCCAACACATGTCTCTTTATAGCTCATTATGGCATTCAAAGAGCATCGAAGTTGTTTGTTTAGGCGAGAGTTAGAGCAGCAACAGTTTTAGTCGTTTTAGAATATTTTAGAAGCTTTGTAGACCTGTATTAGACCAAGGTCTAAGAGCGAAACAGAAGAGGTTGTGACATACCAGTGCGATAGATAAGCACAAACTGGACAATTCTTGGTTGCAATCTCAATCACAGAAAGTTGTCAAAGAATAGATGAATAAATAAAAGAAAAATGGTTTGGTGCACTTCCAGGTGCCACTACTAGGTCAATCCAATCAATGTATACTATACACTTGAGTATGTTCCGAGTTTTAAACTTCCAGGTGCAACTACTAGGTCAATCCAATCAATGTATACTATACACTTGAGTATGTTCCGTGTTTGAAACTTCCAGGTGCCACTACTAGGTCAATCCAATCAATGTATACTATACACTTGAGTATGTTCCGTGTTTTAAAGTCATTATCGACTTTGTCTTTAACTGGTCATTGCCTGTCGAGTGTATTACATTTCATACTGTCTTAGACTAAATATGTAATAACAATCTTATGATGTAACATTATAGTAACTAAATTAATTTTAATGTACTTTGTTCAGGCGCGTCAATTATGTAACTAGGCCTAACGCTTTTTTTTCGCCTCTGCTTTGCATTTCCAATTCAACCTTTATTTACATTTGACAAACAGAGTAGGTGACATTGACTCCGCAGTCCACTAGGAGGTAACAATCTTAAACAGAACAAATAACGTTTTACGAAAATAAGGGAAGATCTCAATCAAATTATTACTTGGGACAAAAATCGTGTTCAATGTGCATTTTGTGGATGGATTAGCCTCGTTTTCATTTAACACATTTAATGACTTGACCATTACAGGCTCTAAGTGTGAAAACTGATTTGGTAAGTTTAAATCATTCGGAGATTTTCCAAAACTTAAAGCTCTGTTGTTATTTTCAGACTTGATGCCACACCCAAATGTAGTACTCCATTCCAATGGTAGACGAGATCAACACACACACACACACACTATATTTTAACATTGAAACACGTTCGTTAAAATGTGACCTAATATCTGCTAGCATGTCAGTCTTTGCATTAGAATAAATTGAAACCTATTTTTATGTATTGATTGAATGTCATCGAACAAAAAGATTCAATACTTCCTGAGTAGAGAAAAAACATCTCTTATTCTTTGATCGACATTTTAATACACATTTAAATCTAGGCCTTAACTAGAATATTTTAAAAAGTCTTTATGTGTAAAACAAAATAGTTTTTTTTAAAATTAAGATTTTATTGTTATCATACTTATATCCCTCGGCTGATTGTGAACTTATACATTTGACTAGACTTAGTTGAAGACGTGTCTTGCTATACCAATGAGCCGTCTTGTAATGTGTGACAGGAAAGAAATGAAATCGTTTTAAATCGTTAATCTAGCCAATATTTTTCTCTTCATCTCGTCCTCTTAAGAAACATTATCCTAAGATGATAACATTTTTTTAGTCTTGTGCAAGATTCATTCATTTATTATATTTATTTTCCTACAGAAGTCCTGAGCCAGATGTCTGCCTGGCTAGAGATATTGGCTCAACCTGCTGACTGCAGAAGAAATCAATGCTGATATTCTTTGGCCGACATTTCGTCACACGTACAGATCATTGTTGGCGTTCCTGAAAAACTATCTGTTAGCCCAACAGTCTAGAGCTAGATGATCTCATATGCTATTAGCTGTTTCAATAGTTTCAATGAACAAGTTTGAGGCTGTTTAGATTTCGGTTCAAGAGAAGGCAAAACAAAAAGGCAAGAGCGTGACCTAATAAGTGAGATACTAAGATGAGGTAGGAGGATGGTGAGGTAGATAACGAGGCCTTAAATGAAAAGAGAAAGAAAAATCAATGAGATGATTATCACAGAGACACATAGTGATAATCACATTGTAGCAGTCTAATCCATAAGTGAGATTTAAAGCCACAGCTGAGCATTAGTTGTTTCGTTCATAAGCGTCATCATTTTTATCCAACCTAATCCTAATAAAGCCATTTGACCGGAAGACAAAGCATAGTCATTTATAATTAAAGTAAGCAACCAGTTATCAACAGTATGAAATATACTATCAACAGTATGAAATATACTATCAACAGTATGAAATATACTATCAACAGTATGAAATATAATATCAACAGTATGAAATATACGTATTTTAAGTTTTTTTTTAAAGCTGTCCCGAGCGTCTCATTTCAATTGAGACTAATCCAATCATTTCAATTGAGACTAATCCAATCATTTCGAATGAGACTAATCCAATCATATGATGTTTGTTTTTTTAACTCTAGCTAGCTCGTGTCCATTTCTTTACGATTTTTTGTATCTTTCCTGATATGAACGAACTACATTGTACATCAACAATCGTGCACATGATAAGACATGTACAAATATATTTGAATAAACTTCTACTCATGGTCAACCTTGACGTGTTTACTTTAGCCTTCACTTTTTTTTAAACCAGTCGCCAAAATGGACATATAGACGTTGTTGATGTGAAATAAATGACCGAATATTTTTATTGACATTCTTTCTCTCAAAATATCAGGGTGCTAGAGGGAAATGTGTGAACGCTCAATATTTGTTTCCCTAGAAGTTCATTCTTACAAAGCTTAAATCAACACATGTCTGTCTGGTCAAAAGTTTGTACACGTTATTTCTCTGACACCCTATCTCGGATCTACCTAAATTTTGCACAATTATTTCTTTTACCTGAGAACATAAGAATCATTGAAAAAAAGTAACCAATTAGTTCATTAACTATAGGTAATAAATTATTTTATTTGGTATCTCGAATAAGGGAAAGGTATTGTACTTGACTGAAGTGATGGTATAAACTGAATTAGTCGCCTTTATAGGTCGCCGCTTTAAAGTAAGTTTGAAACAAACAATAGATAACTTAACAATCTTCTATTTTCATATTTACTTCACTAGCGGAGTGGTTAGATTGTCGGTTTTGAGGAGGCGTGAGCCACGAGTTCGAATTCTTGTCGTCCCCCCACCCCTACTGTAACATTCACCCAGATATCTCTTTCTTTGTACCCCCCCCCCCCCCTCATTTCCCCAACTGGTCCAGACAAGTGATAGATTCATAGCATATTGAGAAAGCTAAAAGCATGAAATTGCACTAAACAAAAACAATTTTTAAAAATAATGTTTCTAATCTCACAGATTTATTATTGTTTGTCTAGATCTATTACAAATTTAATTACATAACTAATCCAAACTAATTGATACAATTAGGCCTACTTCGTATAAACATTTTAAAAAAATTATTTCTCATGTTTTACATGTTTCCCTGTAATGTCTCACACAGAAGAGAAAGGGTTCAAATCTTGACCATTTGAACTTTGTTTCACGCCCTCTGATAGTAATGCTCTGACATTCTCAGTCACTTGTTGACCAAGTTACCAGTTGTCCTATATCTCAACAACCTCATCAACCCTGGCATAGTAATACATCTTAAGATCTTCGATCAATCGTATACAATAACCATCGCATTGTATTGACCTATATGTTCAGACTTGACCATCTGCTGCTGCCCCCAGACCGTTGACACCCACGTCATATTCTCAACGACAATAACTCATTTGTCACTTGTACCGTTCAGGTCAGCGTGCCATACAAACCACAAACTGACTCAATGTATACTTTACATTAGCCCATAAACAACATAACTGACACCATTTGTGCTTTTCAGTAGCAAGTTTATTTTTTTTAAACTATTTCTTTTTTATTTTTGTAAAAAAATGGTATAAAATATACATGTGGACAGATTGGTTGCGTCTTGTATCTTTCTTTGGTGGACGAATACCACAAATTAGATATGACGTCTCTAGATGTAACATTTCAATGACTATAAAACATATCAACTCTATGGCCGATATGCTATTTAAGAACCTGAAAGGAAAACAATCACAAGATATAGAAAAAAAAATTGTTAACAGTAAATGTCCATAAAGTTCTTTAGAACTACTTTCTAGTAATCAATGTAGCTCCATAATCTCGCCTGCGTGGAAAATTCCATACTTGCATGCGTTATAAACATACGCAATACATATTTCAGTTTTAGTGTCAATGTCAGTAAACAAAAGGAAGTTGAAAACAGTATCAGCACCACACGTGAGGTGTGAAGAAATCTTACAGATCTGACTGATGACAGTGTGTGGGATGTAATAAAACTGTCCTATAAAAACGAATCATATTTCCCTCTTGTGACGTCATAAATGGTGGCATTCTCGAGATATCTTTGTCTTAACGCATACAAACACATTGGACAGAAAATAAAAGACGTGTTAACTTTCAAAGCAAATATTTCACTAACATTAGAAAGCACTCGACATAATTCTCACTCACATGTGCAGCTTCCACAAGCTAGGGGGGGGGGAAGCAGGAGTTCGAATCCGGGGCCCATAGAGACGCTAGTCCAGAGCGCATGCCACACAATCGGACAACCTTTATGGTTTCAATTTGAAATAGCGATGAATAAAAAAAAATACTCGTGTTGTTCTTAGGTCATGTTGACAAATTATAAACATGATTTTATTTACAAATATATTCAAATTTAGAACCCCAAAATGAAATAAAAAAACACACATGTACAAAACATTAGTATTGAACTATTTAGGGTAACCGCAACAATACAGACACATATCGCTTGAATGAAAACGCTTGAACTGCATAGCTTTCAAGTCACGATTGTTTACATTTAATATTGTAATTTCTTTTTTAACAAACTTTTTCCGTGTTACTATATATTTTTTTATAAACTTAAACTAGATTAAGTTATCACTATTGATACATCAAAATTCTAAATAGAAAGTTATGTTAGAGAGAAACTTTAAATTTGGTCAACGATGGATGTTTTTATAGCATGGACAAAATTTAAATTCTTGCGGTGAATGTTTAGTTTTCAGAGTTCGTCTTACACTAAACAAAAAGTAAACACAATTTGATAGAATAAGTTCGAGAATGTCAAATTGATCAACAAACTATAAAATGATCAACACTCCATCCCAAAAACAAAAAGTTTTCTCATGACATTAAATACAAACACATAGAACCGGAGTCAAGTAGTTTCACACTCTACTCGTAGTTGGCACTGTTTTCAAAGTTTGAATGGATTGCAAAACAAAATGAGTTTGTTTTTTTAAGGAACCACAGCACTCCTAGTGGCTGTTACAGTCAAGAAGTGTTAACGCCAAGATGTGAGATGTTTGCACCTGTCAAGAAGTGTTAACGCCAAGATGTGAGATGTTTGCACCTGTCAAGAAGTGTTAACGCCAAGATGTGAGATGTTTGCACCTGAAGCATGATAAGAAGGTTGGTCGGGCGCCCAGGGATTCTGTTCTCGGCTTGTCCTCACACAAACACGGGCACTGGTTCTCTAGAGGCCATTCTCGCAAGCTGTTGTGTCAGGCTGTTGCTTCCCTTTACGTGTTGACGCTCTGTGTCCTCCGTTTGGCGAGCTTTCCTTTCTTCTTGTTGTCTGTAGAAGACGGCATTGACTCTCTCCTCCTTCGTACTGCCGGGCTCAGCTCGTAGCGCACCTTTGACTGCTTCAGGATCTCCTTGAAGATGCCCACGATGTTGACATTGTCTTTGGCGGAGGCCTCCACATAGCCATTGCCCCAGTCCAGGCAGACCAGGCTCTCGGCAGTCTCGGGCAGGATGGCCCTGCGGGACTCCCCGATATCAGTCTTGTTGGCCACAATGACGATAGGAACGTCGTTGTCGGGTCTTTCATCCAGAATCTGTTGTCTGAGGTTGGAGATTTCCTGCCGGAAAATAAAAACAATATCAACACACACAATACTATATGTAAGATTCTATATCATAGTATGCACAAGAGCCGAACCTTTTGTTAGCTCAATTATAAAGCTGCTCTTAAGATTTATTTCAAGGATAAGTCTATTGGTGCTGTCTCACTGTACATTTTTCCCCTCAGTGCAAGACACAACAGAATGAGTCTAAACATGTTCTGAAAAATAAACTAGCGCGACAGGCCCATGTGGAGTGCCTCCAAAGAATGATGGCTCTGTCATTAACAGCTGCTTACTTTTTCAAGAGGTCTACACTGACATCTGGCCTAAGAATACCCATTTCGACTACAAATTGTATTAAGTATGAACATCTTTCTGACCTGGAAACCACTGGTAGTTACAGGACTTCTGTCTAACCCTCCACCCCTTATACCTTCATTAAGAGAATGAAGAAGTAGCTGATGCACCCCAACTCCCATCATTTGAAGTTGCACTTTTTTTTATCACCAATGTCTGTAATGCATGTGTTTTTATCAACTGTTTATTCCTATTAATCTTAGAGCTATTTACTAGAATACATTTCTTCATTGTGCAAGCATACTAAGTGAAAGGACGCGAACTAGTTTGGACGTAATGTACCACCAAGTCCAGTGTTTTCCAGTATTCAATAATATAACGTCTATCGAGGCGTATCGCCTAGCGAGGCTTATCGTCAAGCGAGGCTCCTTACCTGGAATGAGGCCTCGTCATCCACCGAGTACACCAGAACAAAGGCGTCGCCTGTGTCGATGGCTAGCTTTCTCATGGCAGGGAACGAATGAGAGCCAGCCGTGTCCAGAATGTCGAGCGTCAGGTGGACTCCGTTCATGTCATACTCTCCCCTATGGAGCTCCTCAATGGTTGCCCTGGAGATGAAAATAAACAATGCTATACATTAGACGTGTTAGTGTAAGTCCTTAGTTTTAGTCATTAACTCTATCAGTAGTCTGATTTCGACTTACAGAAATTTTTTTATTGTGTTTTAGAATTTTAATTTGATAAAGACAATAGAAAAGAATGATGTGGCTAACCCGACGTCCAGATTATTTCAACAAATATACAACTCGTTTCCATGGGTTGGTTGGTTAGAACGAATATAAGAATAAAATCGTCCGTGACGAGTTCAATGTCTTCAATTTGAAAGCGCAGACGTTTGTAGACGTTACCAGTTCACCCCGAGAATTTGCTATCATTGTAAATTAATAAGTGGATTTTTTCCTTTATTTGTTAAGAAATAGATAAGTATATTAATAATAGTTTTTGTTTGTTTTTTTGGATAGAAAAAGTTTGTATTGCTTAGTTGTAAATGTTTTCTTTTTCTTTTTATCAAGTGGTAAACAAAACACAATTTATAATCTTGAAGTCAACATTTATGATTAGAAATGAGTACAACAATATCAGTTCATACTAGCAGTGTACTAAACTTGTGTACTTTCTCTACACAAACATCTTGTTGACATATGTCTAGTTGTTGACAGTCTAAGAGTTCACAAACAAACTTAGTCATATTGTGTGTGTGTGTGTGTTTAAAGACTAAATCAGGTCAAAAACTCATGACATTATGTAAGAAAGTCGGTTTGAGAAACACAAATGACATAAAGATGACAATAAAAGAAGAAAGAAAGAGCCTTCGGCAATGTCTGGTAGAGAAGAAGTTCAATTATATTCTCACATGTGTTCTTGTGTAGTAACTCTCCAGAGAAAACCAAATAGACAAAATGTCATACAAATTAAAAGTTTTAAGTTTTCTCAGTTTTTTTACTTTGTTTTTTTTTTAAGATTTAGCGTTTGAAATAAATCTTATTGCTCCGACATGCCTTTAGGTGTTTCAACAGACATCAGAAGACAAATCATTTCTGAATCTGTTGCCTCGTGGCCTATTCACAGGCTGCTCAGGTTGTTACACGTAGGCAACGCTCTTTCATAACCATGTTATAAGTAGGCAGCATAGTTCTAGAACTAGGCAACGCTATTGAAGAAGCATATTGCATGTAGTATACACAGCTAGATAATAGCCACTACTACTGTTCCCATGTCTGCCAATGTGAGACTCTCTGACAGTCGGCACATGTTTAGGATGTAACTCCTACTTGCATATGTATATGATCTGTATGAGCTGGTCGCAGGTGTATCAGACACATACACAAACTCACTGACAGTTTGCGGAAGTCGTTAAAACCTTAATAACATTTCTTCACGTTGTTCATGTATGCCTGCAGCAGCTGCCACCCTTAGGCCTAGACAGAAGAGGTGGGTGGAGTCATTTTATTTTCTAACACAACGACTTAACGTTTCACACCACGCTAACTCGAAACTGCGACATGCAACAAAAAGAGAAAGAAATATAAACAAAAAAAGATTACAAAGAGAGTTTGTGTTACACAAACTCAGAGGCGGCCCCCGTCGAAGTCGGATCCCTGTCGGATCTGCATATTCGCAAATAATATTCAAGAGGTGATTTAATTTTGATGTAAAATGTTTTACACGTTTCGGATGTTCCTTCAGAGTTGAAGATAATTACTTCCTAGTCCAAACCTCCCGCAGGACGACGGGGGATGGGAGCGGGCAGGGTTTGAACCCTGGGCCATCCATAAATCTGAACGACAGTCCAGCGCGCAAACCGCACGACCAGGCAGCCATCCGATGGTCAAAAGTAATAATGTTTCAAAGATTCATTTGCCGTAAATTTAAATTTAAATTTAATAAAAAAATAGTAGATTAGTTTTAGTATATTAAAACATTACAATATTGATCAAAACGTTTGGAAATGAAAATCTACACTTTTTTTTTACACTTTAAGTTTAGAAATTGAAATTCTACATCTTAATCTAGTCTATTTTAGTCTAAACTAGATCTAGAAATTCTAGATCTAGACTCTAAAATAATTTTAATTAGAATATAAATCCAGATCTAGATATACTGTAATAAAAATCTAAATCTAGATCTAGTTTAAAAAATCTAGATTAGATCTAAATCAAGATATCATTCCTTTTTTAAACGCGAGTCACATAACGAGGCTTAATAAACATTACTATACCGAGTTCTTTTTTCATTTCATTTGAAGAATTAATTCCATATAACGTCAGAGGGAAAAAAAAACACTACGTCACACGGCCTAGCTAGACTAAAAATCGCCTTCATCTATAAGAGCCATTTATCGAGTTTTCATAGACTTTGGTGCACCGAGTGCGTTCTTGAAGCATTTCATTTAAAGAATTCATTCCATATGACGTCAAAGGAAAAAAAACACTACGTCACACGGCCTAGCTAGAATAAAAATCGCCTTCATCATTACGAGCCTTTTATCGAGTGTTTATAGACATTGGTGCACCGAGTGCGTTCTTTTAGCATTTCATTTAAATAATTCATTCCATATGACGTCAAAGGAAAAAAAAAACACTACGTCACTAGGCCTAGCTAGACTAAAAATCACCTTTATCAACACGAACCATTTCTCGAGTGTTCATAGACATTGGTGCACCGAGTGCGTTCTTTTAGCATTTCATTTAAAGAATTCATTCCATGTGACGTCAAAGGAAAAAAAACACTACGTCACACGGCTTAGTTAGACTAAAATATGTCTTCATTAATACAAGCAATTTTTTCGAGGGTTAATAGACATTGGTGCACCGAGTGCGTTCTTTTAACATTACATTTAAAGAGTCCATTCATATGACGTCAAAGAAAAAAAAATTCCATTACCTCACAATAGGCTAGTACCGGCACCATAAAAAAAAATGTCTTTATTTACACGAGATATTTAACGAGGGTTCATAGACATTGGTGCACTGAGTTCTAATAGATATTATTTAAAAAGGATCAAAGCCACATTGTTTTTGCGTTTTGTCTGTCAGTCGGTCTGTCCGTTATCTTGATATAAAAAAAAACAACTAAAAGTTATTAAAAATTGATTAACCTTTATTTTACGTTTCAAAACATCGCAATAATTTTTAGGTATGAACACAATTGAAAAGTTTATATAATAGATTGTTCCGGATGTTTGTATAAATAGTAAAAGAAAAAGAGAATTTCAGATAAATGTAATACCGTTAATTAAATTTTTTGGATGGTCTCGTATAAAAATTAGATGTACTACAGCCAAGTGGAGAGATTTTCATACCTTACTTTGGTGTTTGGATTCTGTTTTCCTTAAAAATCGGAACATAATATTAACGATAATTAGATTTTTTAATGTTTTAGGTAGAAAGTTAAATGTACTGTAAGAGAGTAGTGAGTTAAAATATTTTTCATAAAAATCCGTAAAAACATTATTTCGTAAATGAGAAGATTATTTGTTTATTAATTAGAAGAGGGAGTTCAAACAATTATTTGGCGTTAGTAGATTTTTAAATAAATTCGGAAATTTCTGGCGACGACTTGTAAGAAACAAAATCCGGAACTTTCTTTATCGATTACAAAACTTCTATGTTATGTTTTACAAGAAAATTAAATGTCTAAAAAGTAATCAATTCTAGTAAATTACCTTTTTTAAAAGCCTTATGCGATTTCAAACAATCATTATTCATAATTCATGTTTTATAAAACAATATCCGGAACATTTTTACACTTAATGAAATATAAGTCAGTATAGAGATTATGATTTAGCATTAATATGTTATTTACATAAAAAACGGAACAACATATTATTGATAATGTGTTTTTGCAACGTTTAAGCATGGAAATTGAATGTAATATAAGTTAGAAGAGCAAACAAACATTTGTTGGCGTTGATTAGTTTTGCACAAAAAAATCCGGAACAATCAATTTTAGATACTTAAAACTATTGAGATGTTATGGGAGGAACATTAAAGGGTAAATCAGATTTTCAATAGCTTTTAGAGTTCTAGTTTTTTAAATCTAATCGTGACGGACAGACCGACCAACAGACAAAACGCACAAAAATAAGCTTCTTTTATTCGGATGGGGGCACTAAACAAAAAATAAATAAAATCTGATTTTTAAAAAAAGTTTAAGGAATTGGTTTAGCACCTGATCATGTTGCGACGTTACGCTACTGCACGAAAATCGCTGCATAAAAAGTCCATTTAAAAAAATGTGCGTGATATTTACATACAAAGTGCATTATTAGCCTTTATAAACAAACAGAAATGTTTTCTTTTAATTTTAGCAGCTAGTTGACCAGAAAAAACGTCTTTAACTATTATTTGTATTTGTTGTAAACATTTCCTGTACATTTTAAAAATATATTTGACTTAGTGATACTGAAAATACACAATTAATTTTATAAATTAAACGGTTTGCTTTTAGAAAACCAAAAGTAGCCGTTGCACCTAAACTTTTCAAGCCGGATTTAATGATGAAATAATATTTTTCATATCTCTTCTAGTTTTCGAGATCTGAGTGTGACAGACGGACAGACGGACATTTTGCACAAACCTAATAGCGGCTTTTTCCCCTTACGGGGGCCGCTAAAAAGATTCAAAAAGAGAAAGGTGGGAAATATAATTTCCGTGACCTTTGAACTTTGAAATCGATTACACATTCATTTTTCTGATTGATGCATTAGACAAAAATTTGAAGACACAGTCATACGAAACAAAACCAAATTTAAAGCAGACGACCCATTGGACAGACCTGTTTATTTTCCAAAAGTTTTAGGACACAAACAAAAAGATTTGAACCTGATTGACCGCTACACTTGGCCATAACTTACTTGTATTCCGTCACAAACTGATCGTATAAGAACTGAGAGATGATGGCAGTCTTGCCAACCTGGGCCGCCCCCATCACCACGAGTCTGACAAAAATAGAATGTGTCGTAGTTGTTAAACAAAGTGATTTATTCAAAACAAATTGAACATCAAGAAAACAAATTGAACATCAAGAAAACAAATTGAACATCAAGAAAACAAATTGAACATCAAGAAAACAAATTGAACATCAAGAAAACAAATTGAACATCAAGAAAACAAATTGAACATCAAGAAAACAAATTGAACATCAAGAAAACAAAATGAACATCAAGAAAACAAAATGAACATCAAGAAAACAAATTGAACATCAAGAAAACAAAATGAACATCAAGAAAACAAAATGAACATCAAGAAAACAAAATGAACATCAAGAAAACAAAATGAACATCAAGAAAACAAATTGAACATCAAGAAAACAAAATGAACATCAAGAAAACAAAATGAACATCAAGAAAACAAAATGAACATCAAGAAAACAAATTGAACATCAAGAAAACAAAATGAACATCAAGAAAACAAATTGAACATCAAGAAAACAAATTGAACATCAAGAAAACAAAATGAACATCAAGAAAACAAAATGAACATCAAGAAAACAAAATGAACATCAAGAAAACAAAATGAACATCAAGAAAACAAATTGAACATCAAGAAAACAAATTGAACATCAAGAAAACAAAATGAACATCAAGAAAACAAAATGAACATCAAGAAAACAAAATGAACATCAAGAAAACAAATTGAACATCAAGAAAACAAATTGAACATCAAGAAAACAAATTGAACATCAAGAAAACAAATTGAACATCAAGAAAACAAATTGAACATCAAGAAAACAAAATGAACATCAAGAAAACAAATTGAACATCAAGAAAACAAAATGAACATCAAGAAAACAAATTGAACATCAAGAAAACAAATTGAACATCAAGAAAACAAATTGAACATCAAGAAAACAAATTGAACATCAAGAAAACAAAATGAACATCAAGAAAACAAAATGAACATCAAGAAAACAAATTGAACATCAAGAAAACAAAATGAACATCAAGAAAACAAATTGAACATCAAGAAAACAAATTGAACATCAAGAAAACAAAATGAACATCAAGAAAACAAAATGAACATCAAGAAAACAAAATGAACATCAAGAAAACAAATTGAACATCAAGAAAACAAAATGAACATCAAGAAAACAAAATGAACATCAAGAAAACAAAATGAACATCAAGAAAACAAAATGAACATCAAGAAAACAAATTGAACATCAAGAAAACAAATTGAACATCAAGAAAACAAATTGAACATCAAGAAAACAAATTGAACATCAAGAAAACAAATTGAACATCAAGAAAACAAATTGAACATCAAGAAAACAAAATGAACATCAAGAAAACAAAATGAGAGTTAAAGAAATGCTGTAGCTAAGAGAGATGACATGAATAGTTCAAAACGTTGTCTGGTAGTCTAGTCTACTCTAGTTTCTGACACACACACACACAGTCTTTCTTAACATTGTATTCAATATATAATATGTCACAGCATTTGAGTATTGTTTTCAAGTTGTTCTTTTTGCCATGTCAATTGCCTTCTTTATTCTAGTTCTATAAGATGAATCAAAATTGTGATCACGTGATCTCCATGTTCTTATGTCTGACATTGAAAAAAAAAAAAAGATCCACGTACTTTGCGTACCTATGGTTTAATCTAATTCATGCTAATAAAAGATGTATTCTCTACAAGGCCTGACTAAACTAACAAGCAGAACTTTACCTGAAGTGACTAGACTAACAGGCAGAACTTTACCTGAAGTGACTAGACTAACAGGCAGAGGTAGATATGAACTTTACCTGAAGTGACTAGACTAACAGGCAGAGGTAGATATGAACTTTACCTGAAGTGACTATACTAACAGGCAGAGGTAGATATGAACTTTACCTGAAGTGACTAGACTAACAGGCAGAGGTAGAAATGAACTTTACCTGAAGTGACTAGACTAACAGGCAGAGGTAGAAATGAACTTTACCTGAAGTGACTAGACTAACAGGCAGAGGTAGATATGAACTTTACCTGAAGTGACTAGACTAACAGGCAGAGGTAGAAATGAACTTTACCTGAAGTGACTAGACTAACAGGCAGAGGTAGAAATGAACTTTACCTGAAGTGAGATTTGGAAATGTTGGAGACAGAAAGTTGGTTTTTATTTGGGCTGGAGGTCATGGTAACTCTGGGCAGAGCTGAAACAAAACAAAGTTTGAAATGATTCATTAGATAGTTATTGATTTGATGACAAAAACTGGTATTTGTTAAGTTTGAACAGAAATAAACACTGCAATCAAATTCCATCATCACCGTGGGGAGGTCAAAGAAAAAAAAAACTAACAACAACGAAAACTTCAAATACAAGTTCAGGGGCGTAGTGAGCAAAACGTGCGACAGGGGCAAGGTATATTATTGGTGCCCCCCCCCCCCATTTCCCATAAACATCACAGAGAAATATAGGCTGCGTGGGGCACCGTGC
Organism: Biomphalaria glabrata; assembly: GCF_947242115.1. NCBI lineage: Eukaryota > Metazoa > Mollusca > Gastropoda > Planorbidae > Biomphalaria > Biomphalaria glabrata. The sequence continues at coordinate 34,264,806 of NC_074712.1, read as the reverse complement.
CCCCCTCACTACTCCTCTGTATAAGTATGAATGCCCATGAGTGGCATAGAGATGACTAGATCTAGTAGCTACTTAATGCTCCAGGAGGAGTGACCAAGTATTAGCTAGCTGTTCAAACCTTCACACAGAGCACTAAAATCGAAGCCTCAAGTGGAACTACCAAAATGTATACGCCGATGCTAGTGTCTTCTGGTGGTGGTGGCTGTGAGAGCACATGATTAACATCAACAACTTTCCCTTCCTTGTTCTCTCGAAGGACAAAGAAACAAGCATGCAGATGTACTGACCGACCAGACATAAGATAAACATAAACATCAAGTATGCAATCAAGCCAGCAAAGAGAAAGACAGAGAGACAGATAGCAAGGTAGAAAACATATATGAAGCTTGAAATAAGAAAGACCAAAAGTTTTTTTTTTATTTCAATCAAGCACTAATCCAATTTTATTTTGTCACTTAATGAAAAACAAATTATAAACGAACCGTAGTCTTATTTTTCTCTATCAGAAAAAAAAAGTCTCAAGAAACAATATTGATAGTCAATGCCAGAAATGACCTTGAAGCCTAACAACGAAGTTTCGGGAGATAACAAAGATTATTAGTTGAGGCTTTGAGACAAGATTTAATGAAATCTAAAAATAGCCAGGAACAGTCGAAACAATCCGAATTCAATGAGCGCATTTTTTTTTTCTTAAATCTCATTAAAAGCTTGGAATCAATTCCTAGTTGAAAATCAAAAGATTTTTTTCAAGTCCTTATAAGGTAACACGGAGAGCGTATTGGAAGTCTGACTCCAGGAGTTCACACTAAAAACTTTGACTCCACTAAGACTCCAGGAGTCCACATGAAAAACTTGGACTCCACTAAGACTCCGGGAATCCACAAGAGAAACTTGGACTCCACTTAAACTCGTGGAGTTTTCAATTCAAATTTTTATAGAAAATCTTATCATCAACCTACGAATAGAAACTATTTCTTAAACTCAAACTGTAAATTATTATTTTTACTCTTGATTTGGTCCGTACAGCATCAGGACTAAAGTATTTCCTAACTCTCACATTTCTTTCTGTTCAGGCCTTCAATATGAATGCACACAATGAGTTAAACATCTGTGTGGTCATTGCTCAATCTACTGCGTCACTAGAAGCCCAATACGCAATCAAGACATAAGCCTTTCTGCTGTCCATAAATTGATTTTGTTTGTTTGTGGGTTTGTCATTAATATCTCGTCACTCATAACAATGAATGTTCTTTTGTCACGTGTTCGTCGTAGATTGTTTATGAAATACTGTTTTAAAAATAGTTTCTCTATAAATAGTCGGATATATTTAGAACTAATCCTTTTCTTTGGAAACAAATATCTGTTTACTTCTCACATACCATGTGGATATAAAACAATGATTTTTAAATATGATATTAATTAATTTAATTAATTTTTTTTAGGTTTCCTTAATTTGATTATACTTAATATTTTGATGGCGACAGATTCAAATATGAATAAGTAAAAAGAACATCTTTTTATTCTGTTTCCTTGACAAGGTAAAAGCGTCATTTCATTATAACAACTAGAAACTATTTCGACTTTCTGTAACACTATTTCACTTCAATGAAATTTAGTCCCTTCAATTAGGACTAGGTAATTGGGTCACAAATATAGGTTTAAGCCAAATTGATAAATACTTTTTTCAGTAATTGAAATAAACGACTATTTAATGCGCTTTTGTTACGTGTATAAAAAACATCCTATAGTCAATGGGGGCCTGTGTCGAAATATGCTCTGACATTATCAAACAATTTGGCTCATAAATTACTGTATGACGAATATTCTGTCTGATGTATATTGGCTAATACCTATCGTCCGAATTTTAATTGGCGGTGGCCTCACCGGCCCAACGGGTGCCTGTCCATTGCGCTTCTTGTCTGTAACAACTTACAATGGGAAAAGGATTCGGTAATTGACGTGCGTCCAAGATTTGAATCCTCGCGTGTGTTGCGCGTGCTTTGTATTGACTCTAGGTCGCTCCTTGTATTGTCACCAAGACAACAAACATTTCACTAAGAAAACATTTGACTGTCAAGACTGGAATATGATTGAACAAGGGGAGATAGCCGTCTGCAATCATAAAAGGGAAGCTACCCAATAGCAATTTATAGTCCACGGGACGTCGAAATGTCCCGGATGTGATACTCGAGAACGGCATCTGCTTTCACTCACCCTAATCTTCAATTAAGGAGAGCTTCACTGAGGAGCGGCCATCGATGTAGAAATGTGGGTCTGGAATTTAGAGGATTTGTGTGGCAGAATATGTGTGTGTGTGTGTGTTGGAGGCGATAGTGGTCTTTAGAAATAAAATCACGTAGAGTTTTTGTTAAGCGCCCCTTCTTGCCAAATCTCTAACCGGAAGACGAATTACTTTGACCAGTTTGTACTGCGGTACTGTTAAAAAGAACTTGATCTATTACATGGCCAAGTGGCTCTCAAATTGTTGAGAATAAATTCCCGCTTGGACATTTTTTGATGGACAGTCACTGTCATTAATGCCATTGGGAGCAGAGGTATGTATTTGAGTAAAGAGAGTAGATGGTTAAATGGTCAGAGACACAGATTGATCATATATGGTGTTATTTTTAGATTGTTGTTAAGATAAGATAATTTTTATTGGTCCAATCAAATGGAAATCTGTTCCTTATCTGATTCTTGGTTCTTTATTCCTCTCTTCTCTCTCTTTACCTCTCTCTTTTTGTCTCTATTATTCTATAGCGTTCTTTTTCTCTTTCTTTTTCACTCCCTCTTTCGTGTCTTTCTCTCAACCCTTGACTTTCTCTTCCCTTCTCCCACACCTATCACACTCAAACTCTACTCGTCCTCTCTCTCCCTTCCTCTGTTTCCCTCTACCTCCCTTTCTGTCTCAATCTCTACTTCCCTCTCTGTCCCTCTCCCTCTTTCCTGCCTCTCTCTATCATTCTCTCTTTCCTCCTATCTCTCTACCTCTCTATCTCCCTCCCCCTCTCTCTCGGAAAATTAATTTCTAAATGCGATACAAAGTCAAGAAACAGATACCTCATTCTGTTTATTACATTAGAATTGTGAATTTCTGAGGTGAAGAATCAGTGTCGTCACACTCAACAATTGTTTTACTTAGCAGAAGTGAGTCTTGCTCCAAGGAATTTATTCTATGCTCGTGTCACTAGGACCTCCTTGGTTTTCTATCAGTTCCCAGTCTAACCAAATATAGTCCAGTCACAAGAAGGAAAGGAGCTGGGGTGGAGGCAGTACAGACAAGAAGAAAAAAAAAAGGGGGGGGTATTAAGAACTAAAGTGCCGCCATGAATATCTGATCAGAGACTAGCCACTCACCATCTGGTGTTTCCACTCTAGGCCGGACCCGAGGTTGGACGATTGGGTCTTTGATTGCTGTTGACATTTCACTTGTTCAGTCCAGTCCGCGGGCCGATGACTTGTTAGTGGTATCGCTCGTCGTGCACAACAATCAAACGCATACCATTGCGGTCACGTGATTGCTAGGTCTAGATTAGTTTCTCGTGGCTCGGAGAACTAAGTTAGACTGACTTTGTTTTGTTGCATAGGTTTCAGATGTCCCTTCCGATTATTGCATCCAAGCCCAAACACCCCGCAGGAAGGGGGCAGGGCTGGAACCTAGGACCATCGAAATGATATTCCACAGCGCATATTACCAGATCTGGCCGCCAACATCTGGCACAAACTTTTTCTGTGCAGGTTGGATATATTAATATGCAATGTAAACAAAAACAAAATGGCGCATCATTCTGTACACCTGGTAGCGATACGTGGTCATCAATAGAAGTCAATATCTGCTGGATACTGAAGAGATGAAGACAAGCCTATCTCTGAAAGTGTGTTGTCAAGTCATCAGTGTAGGTCACACAACTACATCAAGTACAACAAGTACAACACTTTACAATGTTTTTGTTGTTCTCAGTTACCTCATAATGATACTACAATGACCTCTAGAGACATGCACCCTTCAACCGCTTCATGATCTCTAGAGACATGCACCCCTCAACCGCGTCATGACCTCTAGAGACATGCACCCCTCAACCGCTTCATGATCTCTAGAGACATGCACCCCTCAACCGCTTCATGATCTCTAGAGACATGCACCCCTCAACCGCTTCATGATCTCTAGAGACATGCACCCCTCAACCGCTTCATGATCTCTAGAGACATGCACCCCTCAACCGCTTCATGACCTCTAGAGATATGCACCCCTCAACCGCTTCATGATCTCTAGAGACATGCACCCCTCAACCGCTTCATGATCTCTAGAGACATGCACCCCTCAACCGCTTCATGATCTCTAGAGACATGCACCCCTCAACCGCTTCATGATCTCTAGAGACATGCACCCCTCAACCGCTTCATGATCTCTAGAGACATGCACCCCTCAACCGCTTCATGATCTCTAGAGACATGCACCCCTCAACCGCTTCATGATCTCTAGAGACATGCACCCCTCAACCGCTTCATGACCTCTAGAGACATGCACCCCTCAACCGCTTCATGAGCTCTAGAGACATGCACCCCTCAACCGCTTCATGAGCTCTAGAGACATGCACCCCTCAACCGCTTCATGAGCTCTAGAGACATGCACCCCTCAACCGCTTCATGAGCTCTAGAGACATGCACCCCTCAACCGCTTCATGAGCTCTAGAGACATGCACCCCTCAACCGCTTCATGACCTCTAGAGACATGCACCCCTCAACCGCTTCATGACCTCTAGAGACATGCACCCCTCAACCGCTTCATGAGCTCTAGAGACATGCACCCCTCAACCGCTTCATGAGCTCGACATGGATTTAGGGTTAGGAATATATAACAGGCCTCGGCCTACATAACAGGTCTCAGCCTACATAACAGGCCTCAGCCTACATAACAGGCCTCGGCCTACATAACAGGCCTCAGCCTACATAACAGGCCTCGGCCTACATAACAGGTCTCAGCCTACATAACAGGCCTCGGCCTACATAAAAGGTCTCGTTATGACGCTTTAGTTTGTATTAAGGTAAATGCTATTCAAAATTCCACTAGTTCTATTCGAAACTCGAATATTCTACGCTTCATGTCAACAAATTAGAAACATCTAAACTGATGTTGTCTACCCACTATGTCAACAAATTAGAGATTGGAGATTTTGTTATCATCCTATTCATTATCTTCTACGACGAAATTTATAATAAAAATAATATACAAAAAAAAAAACCCATCGCATACAGTAAGAAGATCAATAACTAATTACTGTTATATAGACGATGGTGAATAGAATCAAGTCTGACCTGAGTCTAGTCAGCAACTGGATGTTGTTCAGATCTACATGTTTTTGATCAAACTAGCAAACATGGTTCATGGCTATTTTTTTTAATGCTGTATTTTAGTGGGTTTTTTTTTCTTCATTTTTCTTATCAGTCGTCTATTGTAGTCCACGGAAATGTTTTTCATTGATACACTCACCCCCCCCCCCACACACACACCAGGGGGCCCCTCCTCCAATAAAAAAAGAGCATTCATATGTATCAGTGTATATTGATCTGTCTAGCTAGTTTAAAAGCTTTGGGTGTGCGTGTGTGTGAGAGAGTTGGAGAGAGAGAGAGAGAGAGAGAGAGGGAGAGAGCGAGAGAAAGAAAGAGAGAGATATTAAAAAAAGATGAAAAAAGAAAATGTTGCCTGTCAATTAAATTATTATTTCCCGCAGTGAAAACATAGTCTCGTGTTTCCTGTCAGACTTGTTGAAGTGCACGTGATATGGGTTAGAGACCTGGAAGTCGCTGGACGTCTGAATGGACTGTTGCTGGGCAGCACTCAGCATTAGCGTGACCATATGGACAGTGGGTGGGGAAGTAAACGTTGATTGGACTAAATGTTACTTTGGACTAAATTTTATTTTGGACTAAATGTTACTTTGAATAACTTGAGCTAAATTTGGTTCATATTTGTTTGGAATGGATGATATAAAAAATTTTCCCACGTTAAAGTGTGTGTGTGTGTGTGTGCATACTGAGAGGGACAGGAACAAAGTGTGTGTGTGTGTGTGTCTGTACATATACATCTCAGAACAGAACTACGCTATCTATATTGAATGCAGGTCTTCAATGGCGCGGGGAGATTGTAACTGAAGATAGGATCCTATTGCACCACGCTCTGGCCAAAGACAAATCTTCGGTTCCCAGCTGATCCACGGGGACATCTATTGTAACCATGGTAACTGAATGAAAGTTATCTAATGTTTATCCTGGGTGGGGAGACTTTTGGATGTTGACATTATCTTCGATGAATTCATTGCATTCTAGTCGAAACTGAGTGTCAAGACCTGCATAGTACATAGTCAAACAGAAGATCAAATGCGTTGATCATGTTACATAGTCAAACAGAAGATCAAATGTGTTGATCATGTGATATAGTCAAACAGAAGATCAAATGTGTTGATCATGTTACATAGTCAAACAGAAGATCAAATGTGTTGATCATGTTACATAGTCAAACAGAAGATCAAATGTGTTGATCATGTTATATAGTCAAACAGAAGATCAAATGTGTTGATCATGTTATATAGTCAAACAGAAGATCAAATGTGTTGATCATGTTATATAGTCAAACAGAAGATCAAATGTGTTGATCATGTTATATAGTCAAACAGAAGATCAAATGCTTTGATCATGTTATATAGTCAAACAGAAGATCAAATGTGTTGATCATGTTATATAGTCAAACAGAAGATCAAATGTGTTGATCATGTTATATAGTCAAACAGAAGATCAAATGTGTTGATCATGTTATATAGTCAAACAGAAGATCAAATGTGTTGATCATGTTATATAGTCAAACAGAAGATCAAATGTGTTGATCATGTTATATAGTCAAACAGAAGATCAAATGTGTTGATCATGTTATATAGTCAAACAGAAGATCAAATGTGTTGATCATGTTATATAGTCAAACAGAAGATCAGGCGAATGTTAAAGAAGTGCCTGGAAGCATTAAGGTGCTCAGAACGAGGCACCTTGTGATGGTAATTATAAACCTGTCCACGAATCTGACCACTGCTAGGTCCGCTGCTTTGTCCTCGACTCAGTCCACGGCTACTTCTACTGCTCTATATACCACTCTGTCCAAAGCTATGTCCACTTTTCTGTCCACGGCTTTAACAAGAGAAACTGTTGGAACGTCATCAGCACAACTCGCACGCGATAAGCTACACACACACACATTATATTTTACTCACCTTTTCGGTTACACTCGCACACATATACAGTGTGAAACACACGCGCTGGCGAGTGCTGACACGCTCTCAGAATGATTGATGTTAATGTCTGTAAGCAGAGCCCAGGGGACACAAGTCAGCCCTAAAGTTCCGAAGAAGGAAAAACATCTGAAGAGTTTCTACGTAGATTCCAAAGCAAGATAGTAGGGGGAAGGGGAGGCTTCAAGCAAATCTTTTAATGCAACAGCTTCCACAGACTCTAATGACATAATCGAGGTCAAAGACAGAAATACTGGAAACAAGTGGAGGCCACTTACTATTGGTCTGGGTGGGGAAGATGGTGTTAAATCTGTTATTATTTAACAGTTTAGCAATTTAACATCCAGTTCGCAGAATAGTGTAGAAAGTCCCAAATCCTTTTTTGAGAGATGTGTTTTTTTTTTATTAATTTTTTTTTTCGAGATTGATTACACATGGTATTAGGACAGCATCACAATGTGTTTGAGAGAATTCATTCTATGTCCCTGTAAGGATTCAAATACAGAACTAGTAGTTCGACTTCCACGCACTTGAGCTGTAGATCACTTGACCGCTTGACAACTGGATCCCTAGATTACTTGACCACTAGATTACTTGACCACTAGGTCACTATACTACTTGACCACTAGATCACTATACCACTTGACTAATAGATCTCTAGACCACTTGACCCCTAGTTCACTATACCACTTGACTAATAGATCTCTAGACCATTTGACCCCTAGTTCACTATACCACTTGTTCACTTGAACACTAGATCTTTTGACCACTTAACCACTAAATCACTATTAACCAGAATTGTAATATATAATGATACTTTTTGTCTGTTCCACTTCAGCCTATGACGCAATGGAAGACTGTATTACATCACTTCTCCAACTACAACAGAAACGTATTCACATAGAGCTTAACAAAACTTGACTATGTATCAACTCTGCCTGATAAGACTACACAGTTTGAATTTCCTTCGACAGTCAATAAAGTTTGTTAATGTGTGCTAGTTTTGTTTTGTAACATTGGTAATAGTTATTTTCTTTGAGAAACTGTCTGAGAGCCAATTTACTATTGACTTCTTTCGAGTACATTGTTTCCTCATCAGTATTTTAATAACACAGTTTTATTAGAAACCCTCATTTTATAAATGGACATTTTGAGAACTACTAGTTCTGCTACTCTTTAAAGACCCCTGTAGGAAAATATTCTTCTAAATTGTATATTTTTTTTAGAAAAAAAAAAAGCTGCATGTCACGTGACTAAGTTTCCTATCAAGTTGTCGGGCTCAACAGACAACCACAAGATAATCCCACGGATCGATAGAGATAACACGACCAGGTCGTTTGAGTGTTAATGCACAGATTTACCGTAGTGATAACTGGGGCTAAGGGGCAGAACAGATGGTCCTCAGCACTCGGGGGGGGGGGGGGCTCTCAGCTCAATAGAAAATACTAGCACAGGAACTAGAGAGTATCATTGAATTCTAATAATATCAGAGTTCAATTGATAAATAAACAGATGATTAGGCAGAGTTGAGGAAGTGTGCGAGGAGGACGGGTCAGGCTAGTACACGTCCTAGACTCTTCAACATCAACTACTCACACTTTGTTAAGGACCAAAATCTAATACGCTCCATGTCCACTGACTCGACTCTATCATGGCAAATTAATCATGAAAATCATCATCACATGGTTACATAGACAGTTTGTGTGGAAACACAAACACAAAATCGGCCCCCGAAGTAGTCCCCTCAGGCAGATAAAAATAGCCGGTTTCAATTCAATATTTTCAGAAAGAATATCAGAATGAAATTTTATCAAAGGCAAATGACAGAGAAGAATGGAGAAAGAAGGTTGACAAGTCTTGTGTACTTCAACGGTCCAGCAGACCAAGGGATAGAAAGTGAAGGTCAAGTTAGATGTGAACCTGACCTAACTGATGTCATATAATGATTATATATATATAAAAAAAGCAAAAATTTGTTTTTTGTGTAAATGTAGTAGTTAGTATGACAGTACTTACTTAAATTAATAATACTTTTATGAAAATTTTTGTTTTACAAAAAATCTTAAACCGTTTGCATAAATGTGTTAAATTTATGGTGAATGGTTATCTCCCCTACTATAAAGCTTCCCGTGTTTGTTAATATTAATAGTGAATAGTTGTAAAAATGGAGTATATTTATGAAAAAAAATGCTTGCATAGTTGATTTTAAAATTAGAAATTTAGAATCAAAATTTAAAATTAAAATTTTTCGCTTTCAGAACTTTAAAAGGTCTAAAATTTCATGATGTCAGATTTTCAAAATCTTTTTTAGTTTACGAGATCTAAACGGGACGGACGGACGGACGGAGAGACAGACCACACAAAACTAATAGCATCTATTCCGCTTTCGGGGGCCGCTTAAAAAAAAAACACATAATATATATGTCCGTGATTTCAACACACATTAGCCAGACCTTGGTACGCCGAGCCCAAGGATTTCCCAATACAAGCTGATGCATAAATGATGTGCCTACATTACACAACCAAATGCATAAAAAAAAACAACAGGAAACATTGGAACTTTATAACGTAGAGGCAACAGTGTACACAATCACGTTTCAGACTGCTCGATTATTCTGATTACTCGTTCATTATCTTATAATAAGAACGTGTCTAGTATCTCACACTGATAACAATACATTGTGCCCCTGAATTTTATGTAAATGTTTTTGAAAAATATTTAAGTCCATTACTAGACCATTACAAATACTATGCAGTCTAGGATTAAAATGAAAGAAAAAAAAATAGCTTTAAATTACGAAAAACAAATAAACAATGGAATAAGACAATAAAATAATCATTGTATAAATTTGAAAATATTTTTTTAAAGGAAAAGATTATAAGATTATGAAGAAGAAAAAAAGGAACAATCATTTAAAATAGAAAACCAGAGATTCTAGAGGATAGAGAGATGTCACTAGAGGGGAGGGTATTGATGTTTATTAAGCCCAACTTTATATATAAATTTGATTATAGAAAAAAAGACTACAATATATATAACATCTCGAAATAAATTGTTTGGTTTAGCTGTTTTGGGTGTTCTTTCAGAATTTGAAGATAAGACCAAACCTCCCACAGGACGGACAGGCTTCAAACACGAGACCATTGAGAAGATAGTCCAAAGCGCATTCTACACGACTAGCGTGTCAGATGTCCAAGGTTTTGCTAGACTTATACAGAAACATAGGATAGGTAGAATAGAAAAGAACATTAAAAATGATAGACAGACAGACAGACAGTTAGATATATATATATATATATATATATATATATATATATATATATATAGATAGATAGATAGATAGATAGATACATAGATAGATGGATAGATCTATGCAAACAAAAAAACAACAACATTAGATCTACTTTCAAAGCTTACCTGTCTACTATAAGTAAAGATCAAATGAAATGTGAGCCCTAAACTATTGATCTTTCAACGACTTCCGTTCACAGTTGTCAAATGTTCACTACAGGAATGTATTAGCAAATGAACACTGTACTTGTATCAAGCATCTCACCATCTGCTGACTCGTATTGTTTTGATTGTAGATCTCGCTGCTACACTGAATGAACGTTTTTATGTCAGTCTGAAAGGATGTGTGTCTGTCTGCCACGTTTGAAGAGTCAAGGAATAGCAACACCAGAAAGTCCTGAATGGTCAGAAGTGTCGGCCGGTGCATACACTGTAGAGAAATTAATCGTAAGTGCAATTTGAGTATGCGCGCTGGATTTGAATCTGCTTCTGGTGACATTGATATTTATACATAGTATGTCTACTACGGGAGCAGACGAGAGAGAGAGGGGGGAGGGCGGGAAGTATGGAACAGAGGCCGGTGGATTGTGCGCGCGCGGAGTGAGCAGACGTCAGACGCGAGTCAAAGCGAGAATCTTGCAGCGTCTCATTATGATGTCATCAATCTCCGCTATGACTTTTTGTTTATAGGTCAATGCGAGTTGAAAAGAGGTTAGAGTTAGGTTCTACAATATAAAGAGAGAAAAGAGGTTAGAGTTAGGTTCTACAATATAAAGAGAGAAAAGAGGTTAGAGTTAGGTTCTACAATATAAAGAGAGAAAAGAGGTTAGAGTTAGGTTCTACAATATAAAGAGAGAAAAGAGGTTAGAGTTAGGTTCTACAATATAAAGAGAGAAAAGAGGTTAGAGTTAGGTTCTACAATATAAAGAGAGAAAACCGACAGACATAGAGAGAGAGAGAGAGAAAAGAGGTTAGAGTTAGGTTCTACAATATAAAGAGAGAAAACCGACAGACATAGAGAGAGAGAGAGAGAAAAGAGAAGGAGAGAGAGAGTGTAAAAAGGAGTAATTAGAGAGACATCGAAATGTCCAGGAAGTTGGACGGAAGTAACATTCGCTGTCAGAAGTGTTTCTGCTAGATCTAGTCGACATTCGGTTTCTGCTTCGTCTACCAGATGTTTGCTGCTTGGCTGTAGGCAGCAGTCGATCTAACAATTACGATGTTCTGTATGTAGTACCACTGAAGATGTTATATGCTGTCAGTCTTGTCTATAGTGGCATCAAATTTTAACTACTATAGTTCTAGGCACTTATTTGTTTGAATATTAAAAAAAACAACAACATGTTTGTAAAATGTTTTACATGTTTCGGATGTGCCTTCAGAGTTGAAGATAATTTACTTACTAGTCCAAACCTCCCGCAGGACGACGGGGGATGACAGCGGGCAGGGTATGAACCCGGGACCATCGACAAGTCCAAACGACAGTCCATCGCGCATACCGCACGACCAGACACTCATATATCACAAGAACCAGTTTAATGTATAACTTTCCATTCGACACTTAAACAGATGAACACCAATTTCTATTTCATGTTTTGTTTTGGGGGAAATGAATTTTACACCCCCCCCCCTGTCTGTTATTTCTCGCTTAATGGCGCCCCTGTCTGTTACCTCTTGCTAAATGAAGCTCTTGCCTGTGACCTCTCGCTAAATGACGCCCCTGTTTGTTAAATCTCGCTAAATGACGCCCCTGTCTGTTGCCTCTCGCTATGTGACGCCCCTGTCTTGTATTAAGCCTTGAGATACTTGTGAATACGAATTGAGTTTATTGGAGTGTACAGAAAGATTCCAAAATTTTATTCCAAAGTTTCTGTCAATTCAAATTCTGCTTAGGTCGCTAAGGGTGATTGTAGCTACAGCACTAGATACCGAACCCAATACAAATCAATAGCTTCATGATAACAGTCTTACTCTTGTTAACTGAAGTCAATATGAGTCTCTTGATCTAAAAAAAAATCATTTGGCTTTGTTTTTAAGGTATAACAGAACCTAATAGTACATTTGTTTGAGAGTGTCAAAACTAAACACACTTCTTATTCAGGTGTCATTTTAAAGTAACGGCCAAAGGGACTTTAAGGAGCTTATGAGTTAAATCAGAATTGAAACAGTCGTGGAGCATCAAATGAGTTGTCTGGACTAGCCTTGAGAACTTATGACACTAAACAGACAAATCTTTTCTTTAATTAAGATAATTAGAAAAACATCGAAGAAAACACTTCTGACTTTGTGTGTCATCTTACAGCATCTCTGATATGACTTGGTTTGAGCTTACTGTCAACAAGTGTAGCAGCAATAGCATTAGAATGGATTGTTGGATAGCAGTGTTTCTCAAACTGAATAGGTGTTCCACGAACTACTGTACTATGTAACTAGTGGACAGCCAAGTGAAAGAATCTCTCTTACAAATAAGCAAAAGGTTCCGCTAAATATTTAGAATGTGCGAAATGTTCAGTTAAGAACAATGTTTGGGAAACATTGTTTAAAGAGACGCCGCCTTGTAGAAATCCCAACTCCAAGATTCGCCACTGACCAACACATCCTCGCACACTTGTCAGGTGGGTTTACAGATGTATCTAGGCCCTAGGGTATGACAGCGGGCTCCCCATGGATGTAAGGACCATACCCTAACAAATCAGGTTCGACTCCAACAGAGTCCCAAGCCTGCGTCCCATCACTGGGGAAGAAAAGAACAACAGAGCGACTGCCAACCAGCAAAAACAAATAGAGCAACGACATCAACATAGCGCGTCCTTAGGAACTAGCGCACAAACAATTATGGTGCATAAAAGAAAACATCAAGCAAAAAGGAACTCAAGATGCGCACGACCTCCCCCCCCCCCCAATCCAGGTCACCTTGGTATGTTGCACCTACAGCTGGCCCGAGATAAAAATTTTATCTTGTCAAGGTCGTCCCATTTGCTTTATTCAAGGCGCCAATTGTTTGTCGTTGTCATTAATTAGCCAGTGGCATTGTTCTTATACAAACATGTTTACTCAATTTTATTTTTTTATATTAACTAATTTATATTTTTCATTAATTTTGTTGACGTTCTGAGCTTAAAAGCCAGCTGGCATTAAGCGCTTTAATTTGTCAATAATCTCCATAACAGCCCAGACGTCTGAACAACAACAAATCTTGGTTATAAAAAAAAACAAAAAATTATTTTAATTTGTTGTTATTTGAAAAAAAAACAAACAAGATAAGCAGACGTCTAGAGAAGCTGGAATCGATACTGAACTTTGTTTCATCCACCTTGCACACCAGGCGAGGAGAACAATCAACAAAACTATTTTTTTTATATATTGAAGAAAGATGTGCTTTTAAATTTAAATTCAACTAAAGACTATATTCGATTACAATTTAAAAACAACTTTTTGGTGTCCCCGATTCCAAGGTCTAGAATATCTCGGAAGTGTTGGTCGTCTATGTATTTAAAAAAGGTTTACGATTAGTTTTTGTTTCTTTTTTTTTTAGCGTTGGAAATTTTTTTTTTTCAATGCTTCTGTTGTAGAACAAATTAATTTTAATATTTAGTAGTGTTCATTTCACGTCGTAGAGGCCTGTGACGTGGGAACGAGCTATTGGCCTAAACTGCCCACAGGTTCTGACGTTGTAGTTCAGTGTTCAGGCCTTCTGTGACTACTGGTTTCGGTCTATACATGTGTTTTGAAATGTATACGTGTGATAGTAACTACAAAGCTCGTGCCTTTGCGTTTCGTGAATTTGAAAGTCAAGAAAAAAACACGAGACTGAAGAATTCGTTTTTTTAAAACATTTTGGTAGGTGATGAAAGATAAGGACAACGTTTTAAAGACAAAGTTCCATCCCGGGCAACACGTGACAGATTGAACTCAGATAGGTTCCTACTAGATCTACGAGATATCATTTGTTTGACCCTTAAATGTTTCCAACCACGTATCCCCGGTCAGTGAAAAAGAGTACACGGTCTAGATCGATAAATTATTTGTTTAACCTGGTAGTAATGAATGCAGGACAAGTATTAGAAGGTCATCTGCTACTACATCTTGCAGTACTAAAAGTGCCAGCAGAAATAAAATTCATCTTCAAAAGAAATAGGAGATCGTCTTAAGAATATAAGTGACATATACACCATCCTTCTAATATAAGTGACATATACACCATCATTCTAATATAAGTGACATATACACCATCATTCTACTATAAGTGACATATACACCATCATTCTAATATAGGTGACATATACACCATCATTCTAATATAAGTGACATATACACCATCATTCTACTATAAGTGACATATACACCATCATTCTAATATACGTGACATATACACCATCATTCTAATATAAGTGACATATACACCATCATTCTAATATACGTGACATATACACCATCATTCTAATATAAGTGACATATACACCATCATTCTAATATAAGTGACATATACACCATCATTCTAATATAAGTGACATATACACCATACTTCTAATATAAGTGACATATACACCATACTTCTAATATAAGAAGTTCAACAATAAATTACATTATATGTTGATCTAGTTTTACTACCCATTACGGAGGTTCTTAAACTTTATTTTTGGCCCTTTATGTAGTCAAAACTTGCTCATGGACCTCTAAGTGAAAGAAAAAATACATAAATCAGAAGTATATGAATTACAGGTGTAAAATTCAAAACATCTGGTTGAAGGAGTGTTTGTAAATCGCAACCGCAAAATCTCAATAAGCACAAATTTCTAGTTGGTTTCTTTTATTTGTCGAGACTCATGACGTCACTGAATGCACGCTCTACCCTATACGAAGACGGGACAGCAGTCAACTACTTCTGTATACTGCAGGTTCTAAAATTGGAATGTATTTGTGAAACCAGAATGTGTGGTTTTCTTAATTCAAACATTGGTTTTTAAGTTTCTAGTTTGTAGATGTTTAATAAGCTGATCCTGTATTAGAAGGAATTAATCTAAGATTGGGATCTGACTTAGTCTACGCGTAAAAGGGTTCATTACCCAATCGGATCTTTTGTTCAGGTCGTCATAGAATAGTTCGTAATAAAGATATTACACAAAATGGAATGTGAAGCTCATTATTATTCAAATTATCCTGTCAGATAAACAGACTTTTAACAAGAAAATTTTTAAAATTCTATACAATTTTCCCCTTTCTTCGGACCCCTTAAGGTTCGCCTACAATAGTTTGAGAACCATTGGCCCGATTAGACATCTGTTGACTTGGTCCAATTAAGTCTCGGACTAAATTAATGCAAATATTAATGTGTCTTTTTTAAAAAAAGAAAACAGAAAAAAAAATTTAACTCGATTTTAAAATTAGACGTCACATCCGGTGTAGAGACAGAAGTACTTGTAGCAGTACACCCAATGTCGTGATAGGTGTGGTGCAATCTATTTATATCTTGCAATAGACCTGTCTCGTATAGACAATATGACTTGATCAGCTGACGAGGGCAATGATGTGAGTCATATATATTTTAGATGTATATAGTGAGAAACGCTTTGAACACCGAATAGCTAATGGACATTCTAATGTATTCAGTGGTGATCAGATCGTAGATCAAAGTGCTCCAGCAAGAAACTCCTCAGAGACCTCATCAGGTTCACATAACTCAAGATCTCAAAGGAAGTCACTAATATTAATCGCTCTTATCTACATGATTGTTGTGGTCTGACATTGTTCGTCTGCGTACAAGGGAGATTTACACGTTAATTATAATCAATATTTATCTCAGACTTATTAATTATGTGAATCTAGATTCTTTTTTAGCCAATACACTGTTCTGTTCAACAACTCTATTGTCTTAAATAAAATAAAAACCACATAAAGCTAAAATGCATTATATAAATGTACTTAGTTTCCCAGAACAGTTGGATTTTTATTATGTTTTCATATTAGAAATAGATCTTTTGTTTGAAGCAGAACTATAGCCGATTTCCACAAAACAGGTCCGTAGCGCCCGTGCCTTTATCCAGGTATTGGGGGCCATTGAAAGTAGAAATAAACAACAAATAGTATATTATGATTTAAAGTCTTGAAATATATTCATGTCTGTTTTGTAATACTTGGAAGAAGTCATTACTGAACTGAGTCATTACTGAACTGAGTCATTACTTGTCAACAGAGGCGGAATCAGCAGTACGCAGGGCCCGGGGGTTAATGTCATACGCGGGATCCCGGACAAGTGCTATACGCAGACCGTGACCTCCGTGTGTCGAAGGCGCCGCGCAGACCCGTGAGCCGTAAGCGTGGACAATACATACCGTACTACATCGCATTGCTGTATGGCTTAGTATAGTTACACAATTTGTACCTTAAGTACTTTAAGCCGTTTTATTGTTAAATACAATACAAATCTGCTGCTCTGCAGATTACGACAGCATAAAGATTATCCTTTTAAAATGTAAGACTTTAATCTCACCGATAGTAACAGCAATAGGCTGTAAACAAAACGGTATGTAACCAAAAAGAGGAATGAATCCCGAAAAAGAGGCGTAAGCCCATAAAAGAGACATAAGCCCATAAAAGAGACATAAGCCCATCAAAGAGACATAAGCCAAACAAAAAAAAAAATGAGTTTGTTCTAAGTCCTCTAATATTAATTAAGTGACATTTAATCAACGTAACTAATGATTTAGAAACATTTTGCAGCAAAAATCAACAAACTAAATAAAAATATCAAAGCTCGTACCTGCACGGCAATCTTAATTTGTTGATGTCCAAAATACGCGGCGAGTGTGACAAAACCCATCTTCAGTCATCAATTGTTTCGTGTCGGAGCCTCATTCCAATTGACGTCCTACTTTTTACTAGTATTGACCTTCCGTGAAGTAAGTCATTCTTACAAGTTACACATCATTTAAATAGGAGAATTTTGATTCTTAATTACCTTAAAGTCAAAAAGGGTTTTTTCTTTCTTTATTTTATTTAAGATCTCATGTGCCCCCCCCTCCCACGGTGATGGACAGAATGTTATGAGCCCCTTCGCGACATGGTTGTCATGGGGAATTAACACACAGCTGCGCTGACTTCTTTTGGAAAATTTCAATCAGATGTAAAGCATTTCTTGTTTAGTCAATCATAGATAGATAGATTGATAGATTGATAGATAGATAGATAGATAGATAGATAGATAGATTGATAGATTGATAGATAGATAGATAGATAGAGAGACAGATAGATAGATAGATAGATAGATAGATTGATAGATTGATAGATAGATAGATATATTGATAGATAGATAGATAGATAGATAGATTGATAGATTGATAGATAGATAGATAGATAGAGAGACAGATAGATAGATAGATAGATAGATAGATAGATTGATAGATTGATAGATAGATAGATATATTGATAGATAGATAGATAGATAGATAGATAGATAGATTGATAGATTGATAGATAGATAGATATATTGATAGATAGATAGATAGATAGATAGATAGATAGATAGGGTCTAAGGTCACTAGGTCAGTAAGTAGATAACTTTCAAGTTGACAGTTCCGGAAGATGTCCGTCTAAAGGTATGACCTGTTAACTGGGCGACTGATTTACTAACTGGTATCCAATACTTCAGTACTATCAGTTCTTTCCTATTATATCAAATACACTGCGCAGATTTTCTCCAGGTGAATCAAACAAAAGATCTTACAGAAACTTTATGGACTTGGAATTTCGCCATTTCATTTTGTTCTTTTGGTACGGTTGAGTCTTTGAATCAGGAAAGTCGAAGAGTTACATCTTTTTTTTTTTATTTGAAAGTTACGCAACGGTTAGTAAGACTTCGTCGTCAGGGGCAGAGACACGCTTAAAACAAGATTCTGAAAGTATTTCTTAGGGGAGGTAATGTCTGTAAGGAAAAACAACTCTTATCTACACACGCACATAGGACCCAAGACAAAAACATACACATACTGGACCCAAAACACACACACACTAGACCCAAAAAAACACACACACATATGACCCAAAACACACACACACACAGGACCCAAAACACACACATACTGGCCCAAAACACACACACTTGACCCAAAACCCACACCGAGGAACAACTTTGTAAGCATATCTTTGCTCAGAGGTTGACCAGTTTGTATGAAGCCCGCTTTTCCACCTTTACGCCATGTTTTTTGTTGTTAATGAGACTTTGACTAAGAGATTGACCCTATACAAAACAATTAGATCAATAAGACAATCATTATATGAAAGTTAGGCCAGGGTCGCATTTAACTTCACCTTTACTTTCACTGTCACTTGGTCTGCTGGACCGTTGAGGCACTACACAAGATCTGTCAATCTTCTTTCTCTATTCTTCTCTATCATTTGCCTTTGATAGAATTTCCTTCTGATATTCTTTCTGATAATATTGAAACCTGCCTTTTTACCTGCCTGGATAGATCACTTCGGGGGCCAATTTGGAGTTTGTGTCTACACACAAACTGTCTTTGTAACCTTGTTTTTTTTAAATAAAATCTTTTGTATATTATCTGTTAGAGCTTTGTATAATATTTCATTAAGAAAAAGAATAAATTAAAGAGAGATTTCATTGGAAGATTTTATTTTGGGAAAGGGTGTTGGGTAGAAACACTTCTTGTTCATGTTGGGTAGAAACACTTCTTGTTCTTGTTGGGTAGAAACACTTCTTGTTCATCATATGAACCTTAGCTTAACAACCTTTTTTCTTTCCCCCCAGATTTATCTCCCCTAAAACTAGTCCCAGCTTGATAAGTCCTATCAATGTCATGAGAATGAAATTCTGTTGACACACCACTCCTGACACAACAACAGTTAGGACATAAACATCACTAGGACATCACTGGAACAGCGTCACTGTCATAAAGCAACACATTGTACAGCGCCTGTCAATTTGTCCTGTCCATGTTACTGGACATTTACAAGACAGCTCCAGCAACACAAATCTGGTCGCAACAAACATGAGGCACTCACGAGGCACTCAGCAATGAGTCTTGTAAACATTTATCGCCACCAAAATTCTTTTTTCGCTGAGCATTCTCTAGTGTTTTTAGCGCCCCCTAAAAGGTGAAAAGACGTTATTGGTTTTGTGCGTTCTGTCTGTCCGTCCATCCGTCCGTCCCCTTTAGATCTCGTAAACTAGAAAAGATATTGAAAATAAGACATCATGATATTTTAGACCATTCAAAGTTCTGATGCAACGGCTACTTTTTTCTTTTCTGAAAGCGAAAATTTAAATTTTTAAAATCAACTATGCAAGCAGTTTTTTTCATAAAAAATACACCATTTTTACAAGCATTCACTTATAATAGTAAAAAACCACGAGGAGATATTTAGTTAGGGTTCTGCCTATTTACGATATTTGTAACACTTTTATGTAAACTGTTTTAGATTTTTTAAAGCAGTTTTTTGTCTGGAAATTTTCTAAGAAATTAAACCACATGTTTTTTTTAATTGCTCGCTTACTAGGCAAAAATGCGGTGTAGTAAAGTCTAAGTAACAAAATGTAATCCTCCTAAGTATAACAATCTGGCCAGCACAACGACCAACCGCCTTTAATTCCTCAACTAAAGTCATCTACCCATTAAATTTGAGTAAACTCAGGAGGGTCTCAAAAATCACGAAACTCCAAAGCCAAGTTTTCACCGAGATTCAAGCTGAGACTCTTGGCTCGAAAGCCAAGCGCTTAACTACTCTGCCATCAGGCCCCCTTTATGGCTATGTATTTAAATATATTTTTATTATTTAATCACAGCAAGAATTCCATATCAGCTTGTGGAAGAAGAGAGAGGATCAAGTGGGACGATGCAGTATTAACAATATACTTAGTACTATTTAACTTATTTATTAGTCAGAAATATCCTACTAGACTACTAGAGGAGTGTATGGCCCTAGCAGCTCTAGTAGTGTTGATAGGTTGACCAACAATTCAGAAACCAATGAAGATCTCTTCCTTTTATTTATCTTATATAATACAGACGTTACTTTTAAAAATGGAGATGATTACGTCTTACGCGTCATTCTTTTAGCCATGCATATTAACAAATGCCTTAAATTCTGCCAATCACTGGTTTTCCTGGCTAGCTCAGGCAACCCATTACATGCTCCAATAGCGCTAGGGAAGAAGGAGCATTTGTATAAATTTGTCCTAGGACATGGAATGTGAAATGTACTTTCATCTTTGTGTCTTTCTGAGTATTTTATTATACTCTGTTTTTATATTTGAAGATTATGGTTCAGTGTTATATGTATAATTGCTACTTTACTTTTGAGTCTTCTATCCTGGAGGCTTTCTAAATTTAGTGATTTTACTAAAGGTGTTACTCTAGTCAAATGCAAATAGTCGTTTGTTATGAATCTCACTGCTCTATTTTGTGTCAGTTCCAGTTTCTTAATGTTTTCTTGAGTTGAGGGGCCCCAAACAGAGGATGCATATTCAAATATTGGCCGAACCAAGGTTAAATAACATTTCAGTTTTGTGTTCTTATTTCATTTATAGAAATTTCTTTTAATAAACCCTAAATCTTTGTTTGATTATTTTATGGTTTCATCAATATGGGGATTCCACGACAGTTTTTCGTATATTATATATAACACCTAGGTATTTTGCGTTTTTAGTCTGTGTTACTGGTTTACCATGGATAAGAAGAAGATTCTTCTATCCCTAAGGCCTCCTAAATTTAGTGATTCCATTGTGATTATAGCTTTAATTCAAAAGTTGTGCAATCTTCTTGTTTTGAATCTCATTGCTTTACCAATATCGGTTTCCTATGAATAGCCATCATGGTTTAAATAGCAAAAACTAACATAATAAAGCGAACAAAAATTTTTCAATATTTTAGTACAAATAATATTTTTCATTTACAAATAATTTCCATATGAAATTAATTCTGCTAAACATTGATCTGTAACTAGCCTAATTTCCCATGAAGCCGAATTCATTGAGTCTAAGTTTATCTCCCCTCATACATAACCTTAACAATAGGCATTTTAAACGTAAGCTCTGGTTGATGTGAACTACTAGAAAGGATGGAAGGAGCAGTCCCCTGATGCGATCCAGAAATAATCTGACACTCGGAGTATACATTTGGTTAGAAATCGTTTAAAACTTGGGCTTCAAACTAAGAACAGTGTTTCTTTAAAACTTCTGTAAAATCAAAATTTCAATTGAGATGGCAGAGTACCATAAGATTGTGTGATTCAAAGTGTGTTGTCGACCTTCTTTTAGATACACAAGCTGAATGAAAGATAATATTGGTTCGTAGTACATTAAGACTGTCACATCTGAGTTTGAATGTTGTATTGTTTTTGTTTTTTTGTCATTTTCTCAATCTTTCAGAGTTTCTCAACTAACTAAAGTAGGAGGTTGGGGGTGGTGAGGTGAAAGCGGTCATTTGTTTTCAAGTGAAGACATTTTGTTGTGTGTGCTTTATAGATTCATACATGATTATCGACAATGTCAAAGAACAACGTTACCTAAACACATAATACTTAATTAAACTGAGAAGTTTGTTCTATAGAGTATGGATTCGTCTTCGCGAAAGTCTTGCGAAATAATACCTGCTTAAAAACCTTTTCTTACGGAAGGGAGACATTTGTATTAAAAGCCAACGCGATTCCACCACGTCAAATCGTCTTGCTGCTTCAAACAAAACTGATCCAAAGGAAGATCAATGACGACGTACCTGGAGTGACCTGATCGTATCACACACACTTCAGTATCGGTCTGTCGCTTTCTTTTATTGACCCTGCCTCCTTTTTGTTAGATTGAAATGTGAACCGCAAACTTCATTTCTTTAGAACAGAATGCAGAATTGACTTCCACGCCCCGGACCCAGTTAGGGAGCTTATATGGCTCACCGAGACCACCTTTAGGTCGATTCCATAATGT
Organism: Biomphalaria glabrata; assembly: GCF_947242115.1. Classification (NCBI taxonomy): domain Eukaryota; kingdom Metazoa; phylum Mollusca; class Gastropoda; family Planorbidae; genus Biomphalaria; species Biomphalaria glabrata. Next base: position 34,242,302 of record NC_074712.1, on the reverse strand, counting down.
AGACTTAATACTATTGTAAATTTTGTAATTGTGCCTACACAATTCTATCAGAGGAATTCAATTCTCTAATGTAAAATATTGTTATAAACCTGGTTGTGGCACAGATGGGGGTAGTGGTGTGAGTGTAGTCAACCGACGCAAATCGCCCCAGGCCAGCGCTAGACGAGCGGTCATCCGTGAGGAGTTACGACGGTCAGCCGAGACGAGTGTCAACACGGCGGTTAGGGAAGGATCGACGGCGGTCCGGGAAGGATCGCCGTCGTGAACAGAGCTCAGGAGCGTCACGAGAGTTGTAGTCATCTGACCACCTAGAAACGTCGAGCGGCGTTCTGTCCGGTTCGAGAAGGCCAGTAGATACCCTATAAGAGCGGAGGTGTCGCAGTCAAGACGTTTTCACGGCAGGGGTTCAGAGCCCGGTTCACTACAGTCCGGTCGACTACAGCACAGTTCAGCGGTGTGGTTCTGTACGGAGCATTACGACGGTTCAGTGTGGAGTACTGTCAAGTACAGTTGAGACGACTGGCGTCTTGATCTTGGTCTGCGATCGAGTCCGACACAACGAGCCTAGTGTGTGAAGTCAGTCCTGAATTGTTGAACCCAGTGCAAGCCCGGAACGAGACGGAGTGCAAGAGTTGATACGGCGGAACGGTGTTATCGGAGAGATATTTGTACAGTGTACGTGTTTCCAATTGTACAGTATTGGCTGTTATTTATCAACTATTAAAGTGTTACGTTACTTTGGAGCCCTGAGTTGTCAAGTTCTTTAAGTTGGTGGTGTATGGTGCAGTTTACAGAGAGCCTGGATAGTGAGATTCGTAACAATATTTTAGACCCCCCTCCCCCTTAGTACTCCTCCCCCCAACGTCATTTCTCTTTTTTTTTTAATCTCTATGCAACTACATTGTTTCATTGGCGTATCTTCCCTGATAGCCTCACATAAGATCTAGAGTCCCTACACAGTTCATACCATGTGTTATTGTGTGTGTGTGTCTGTGTTTCTATGGTGATGGTGGGAAGAGGGAACAGTTATTTTTTTATCTCAATTTAACTTTATTTGTTTTTATATTATTATTAAAGTTTGATTTAGTTTTGTTCACAAAAGAAAGTTATTCAAGTTATTTGATGTCTTATTAGTTACGATACATTACGCCTACGACGGTAGTTATGGATGGCTGCCTGGTCGTGCGGTTTGCTCGCTGGACTGTCGTTCGGATTTATCGACGGTCGAGGGTTCAAACCCTGCCCGCTCCCATCCCCCGTCGTCCTGCGGGAGGTTTGGACTAGGAAGTAAACTATCTTCAACTCTGAAGGAACATCCGAATTATGTAAAACAAACAAAGTTTAGATTGTCTACCAGCAGCTTGGTGCTACATGACAACGACCGGTTACAACACCATGGGATAGTATTTTTTGGAGGAGACGAGATGTCATAGACTTCAGTCCAATTCACTTATGTGTAGATCCAGCCCTGTTTTAGTCTTCTTAATGTGTGTCTTTGTCAGTGGGACCATTCTCTCTAAACAAACACACGTTAAACAAATTGTTTACCAGATTTCAACACACACACCTTAAACAAATTGTTTACCAGATTTCAACACACACACACCTCTACAAATTGTATACCAGATTTGTACTTTAATTTTTTTTTCTTTTGAAAAAAAAGTTTCTTTTATCTTTTAAGCTCAAGATACAATGATAGATCGTTGATTGAACTGAATGAGAAGATTACCGAGAGACAGATTGGACAGATGTAGCTGTTGAATTGACTACTAGATATTATCGTTGAGAAAAGGATTATGTTGGGGTGGGGACAGCTGGGGTCTGATGTGTTGTTTTAAGCTGTGCGGTTATTGACATCTTGTGCCTCAGGCTGAATGTCAGGAGTTCGACCTGGCCTAATAACAAAAGAAAATATAATTAACGAAATATAACATTGTTTTCTCCTGAATTTGATGTCTAGTAAAAAAAATAATTGAAGAATTAAACAAATGATTCAATTGATTCTGTTAGTTACAAAACTTATGCGACATTTACAAGATCTGTAAATCATAGGCAAATGGGAAATTACAAAGGAAATAGAGTGTTGTTTTATTTACAATACCTCTATTGAAATCATAAATTCATGGAACCTGGAACCAGCCTGAACCCATCCTGGACGCTGATGTCAAAAACGGCTCTAACGATTTTCCTAGAATTTAACAGTTGATGAATTACTAGATCGATAGCCCTAAAGGGAAAACTCTATTTTGACCGTTATAATTTGTTCAAAGTAAAAAACAAAATAATTAAATTAGGCTAGAGACTAAATCTAGGTCTAGATCCAACATCTATTTTGATGGGAGTATCGGGTTCTTGAAAGGTATACACCATGTTCAGAAATTTCCGAAAGTAACTTATTTAAGGCATTATTGATTCAAGTAATATTCCGTACAATGTTGCGCATCGTCTTTTAAGTCTGGTTGAAAAGACCTAGATCTATAGCATTGGAATTATTTATTAAAAACAACAATTCTTTATGAAATATAAAGCTTCGTTAATTTTATTGATAGATTATCTTAGCTTTGCTTATATTTTTATGTAAATCTAATATAGATTACGTTTCATGCGCGTAGCCAGGTATTTTTTTCTGGAGGAGGGGGGGGGTTTAACCTCAAAATCACCCTTGGCTTGTTTACGCTCATATAATTTTGACTGCGTAATTCGCTTTTTTTATATTGAAGAGGAATTTTTTTTAGCTTCAAACCCCGCTGAAAGGGGGTTTAAACTAAGAATCCCTTTAGCAACGCTCAAAGCATTTTGAGTGCTTAATTTGCTTTTTTTTTAAATATTGAAGATGTTTTTTTTTTAGCTTCAAACCACGCTGAAGAGGGTTAAAACTAAATAATCTATTTGGCTATGCTCATAGAATTTTGAGTGTGTAATTTGCTTTTTTTATATAGAAGAGGTAGTTTTTAGCTGCAAACCCGCTGGGGGGGGGGGTTAAACACAAAACTCCTTTTGGCTAGAATCTGGTGACTGATGTATGGATAGTCTTATATTGAAGAGGGGATTTTATCGTAGATTTCGGAGGGGGTTTTAAAATCATAATCTTCCTTAACTATGTTCTTGGCATTTGGGGATTGTCGTTTGCATTTTTTTTTTGTTTTGTTTTATAGAAGAAGGGGTTTTGACTGCAAAACTCTCTGGTAGGGTTTTTTAAAACTCATAAACCCCTTGGCTGCGCTGTGGCAAGTGATGGTTTAATATTAAAATATCAATTAAAATAAACGAAATCATAGCAAAAAATCAGTCACTAAATTTCGATCCGGGGGAGATTTCATTTGGGAAGAGGGGGGGGGGGTTGAACCCCCAACCCATCCCTGGCTACGCCCATGTTACGTCTAGAATCTAGCTCAGAAGATCTAGATCTAGACTAGAGTTCTACGTGTAATAAAAGTACAACTAAATAATAGATATCTTATCCAATGCCCGCTGGCCTAATTAGTGGAATCGTTCGATCAAGAAGCTGACGGTGTTAACATCACGAGTTTAATACCCAATTTAAGCTAAAAAATATAATTTAAATATTTCATTTTATTTTAAGTTGTACAATGTAGATATTGTCTATTTTAAAACGTTTTTTTTCTTGTTTACTCAGTCTTTATTTAAATATATAGCGGTTACGTTACTGCAACTTCAGGTATTATAACTAGTACCTCAATTTCCAATTGAAGCCGGACTTAACATGAAGCTTTAAACTTATTCATTAAAAAAAAACTGATGTTTGAACATTTAAGAAGTTTCAACCCGAAACTGCTGGAAACTTAATTGAAACTTAAAAAAATCATTTCTTTGCATTCAATGTAAAATCTTCTAGAAAGCAGTGTGCAGATAGACTTCCTGTTAACACATCTCGTGACACCTCCTAGTGTACACCACGTGATAATAATTAATATTTGTTGTATTATTGTTTCGTAGTGTGTCTGTGTGTGTGTGCTATCTCTATAAGCAGGTCCGTTGCTACCTGTTGTGCAATGTGTGCAGTGCACGCAGGCGGCCGAATGTAAGGGGAGACCAAATCATTATTCCAAGGTTTCTGTAAAAAAAAAATTGAGGTTTAAGAATAAAAAAAATACTTAAATATTTTATTTAAATTCTAATGATTTCATTATTCTTTGAAAATTAGGGGGGCGGGGGGGGAGGAACGATATTTGTACAATAAAAAGTTATTTTTGAAACTTTAAAAAAAAATTAAAATAAAATAAAAGCGGCGCACGAGGGATCCCATGGGTTTTTCCCATAGGCGTCGACTCTTTCTGGTCATGAATTTTCGAGGATTGTTTGTAATATTTGTTTCGAGTCGAATGGCCCGCCCTGTTATTAGATCTAGTACCTTAAAAAGTCAATTTTAAAATATTTTCACTTTTATTTGAAATGGTTGTTAGTTGAGAGTAGAATATTTTTGGCCGATTATATTATAAATGTCTAATATTAGAACTACTTTTTATTCAATTATATATAAGGGCCTCTAGTTTCTTTTTAGCGGCCCCCGAAAGGAGAAAAGACGCTATTACTTTTCTGTGAAATATCCTGAGCTGAGCGGTAAGCGTTTGGCTTCCGAACCGGGGGTCCCGGGTTCGAATCCTGGTGAAGACTGGGATTTTTAACTTCGGAATCCTTAGGCGCCTCTGAGTCCACCCAGCTCCAATGGGTACCTGATATTAGTTGGGGAAAAGTAAAGGCGGTTGGTCGTTGTGCTGGCTACATGACACCCTCGTTAACCGTAGGCCACTAAAACATGAACTTTACATCATCTGCCCTATAGACCACAATGTCTGAAAGAGGAACTAGTTAGGCCAGGTTCACATCTAACTTTGCATTCACTTGCACCTATCCTTTGATCTGCTGGACCGTTGGGGCACTACACAAAATCTGTCAACCTTCTTTCTTCATTCTTATCTCATTTGTCTTTGATATAATTTCATTCGGATGTTCTTTCTGAAAATATTGAAGCCTGCCTGTGTGGACCACTTCGGGGCCCGATTTTGAGTTTGTGTTTCCACACAAACTGTCTTTGTAACCTTGTTAGTGTTTTATTTTTAATAATTGTGCAAGTATTCCATATTGGATTATTATTAGGCCTACTATGATTCTGTTTTGCCTATTGATCTTCTGTATTTTTAATGCAGCGTTTCTCAAACTTTTGAGGGGAGGGGGGGGGCGAGTACGTATAATGACAAAACGTCTCCGCTAATGTGATTCTTCTGGATTTTTGTATTAGAATGGTCGAATTTCTTTTACTATTGCACTTCATTATAGTGAAGACTTTTGTGTGAAAAAAACGTCCACGACAGAGACGTCTTAACTGGAAGAATATTTTTAAAAAGATCACGCCCATTGCAGACGTCCGTGCGCAATATGTAGGCCTACCTAGAATGTACCTCGTATAATACTATTGGCCAGGGCTGCCTCTTTATTATTTAGAATTAATATGGCCCTCGACTTTTTTAAAAATTAGGATAAATAGTTCATTCTGAAAGATAAACACGTCAACATTGGCCATTGTATATTCTCTCTTCTTACTGCGAGACAAAGGAGCTGTAGACGCCAGGAGAAAGAATTTCTGAAGTTGAAAACGCAAGATACGCTCAGCGCCGAGACCCGAGACCATCTCAACCCCCTCCGGAATCAAACACTTTGCCGGCTTGAGCGAAAACCTGCCGCATCTTCAATTTTATCTCAAGGAAGAAACTTTAACAACGCTTAAATTGTATGTAGCCAACACTATTTAAGGAAAAAAACGACTCGTTCTAGTGAAATTTCATGACCTAAATGTGGATTCTATACATAATATTAAAATAAAAATGAAAATAAAAGCTAAAATAAATATGAGCAAGTTTCTTTTCTTTTTCATTAGAATCTGAACAAAACATGCAAAGTTCAACTGGAAAATAAAGCAACTTAGAGGGAATGGCCATACGACAACGATACGAATATGAAAGGAAAAAAAGTTAGGGTCTACAAAAATAGATTGAAGTCAAAGAGCGCTTTAGGTCACAGTGTCCAGCTCAGTCTTCATGAGTTTTTGTTTTTCTAAAAAAAAAAAGGGGAGGGGGGGTGCATTTTTTTTTATTTCGAACGCAGGCGTCCACAACTCTCGCGGCGGCCCTGTCTATATGTATGTGCGTGTGTATGTTTCTGTGCCTCTTGCATATGAACTTAGATATATTTATGTGTGTTATTATCTTTGTACTTTTGTAATATTTGTCATATTATGTATGTCTGCTAATGCTATGTATATATGTATGCGTGGGTATGTGTTTCGTGTGAGCTAAATGTGATATGTTTAGTTCTACCTTTCAGAAGTTCTTTAACGATGTATTATCAAGTCCTCCTGGCAGTGACTAAAATCAATATAAATCACACAAAGAAATGGTTCGACTTTGTTTTTAAGACTGCAAGAGTTCATCTGTCCAGAGCCTCGCGGTGATGTGGACCAGGATCCCAACTTATCACTGTCCAGCGACCAACCCTTGTCCTATTAACCAGCTGACTCAAAGATATTCACCTAGCCCCTGGAGTTTTTCATAATTGTCTTGTGTCCTTAAATGACCTCTGCCACAACCCAATTTCTGGTGGTTATTGACCATTTCACCGCACTTATAGATCAGCGGTCACCCAACTTTTGGAAGAATGTAGCCCTTCAGCTATTTATTTGCCTCTAAGGCTCTCGCTTAAGAAATGTGCGTGTTATTTTGTATATTTTTAGTTCTATTCGAAGGTACATTTTAAAATAGTTGAACTTACTATGTTCGCTATTCTATCAATCGTCAAACTGGCTCATTACTTCTCCCACACTTTGGGACAATGAAAAAAATATGAAATTTAACCCAATTATTTCTTACCTTGTACATGATACACTTTTATATTTGAAATGACCAGCGGTCAATTTTCCTATAAACCAGCTCCAGTTGTCGTCACAATAAACTTTGATCAAAACTTAATGCAAATGTTTAGTAGTATCGAATATTCCGTTTGTTTTTTTTAAAGAAAGCATTTAACAGCACTATTAGAGGCGCGCAAAGTCGCAGTTGTAGACACTTTATAAAAACAAATCATTTCCTTTTTCCCCAGAAATACGAAGTAGTTGTATGTGTTTGTGAGTACTAGTACTTTGTACTCAAGTGTAGAAGGCAATGGTTTGTGAGTACTAGTACTTTGTACTCAAGAGTAGAAGGCAATGGTTTGTGAGTACTAGTACTTTGTACTCAAGAGTAGAAGGCAATGTTAGAATGGGGTTCATATATATCAAATTAGTAAACTGTGTGGAAGAATGTAGGATAATATTGCCGGAGAAAGGAAGTAAAGGATACTAGAATTCATGGACCAATGATACACTGCGAAGCACGAGTATCTGCTTGTATATATTTATACATACATAATAAATTGCTATTGTGGTGAACAGAACTATTCACATGCCTCAATCTCCAAAGGACAGTATTCTACAGAAGCCTCTGTCTCTGTAGAACACAGTTTGAGGACATTTGACACATGTTTTTATCGTGTACTAGATCAGAAAGTTAGACAAAAAAAAAGTCATCAATAGAACAGCATCTTCTAGCCACTTGTCTATCATTAGTATTCATCGACTCACTAAGCTGTGATGGGGATATATACATTGAATGAATGACAGCTCATCCGCTTGACCTAGTTGAAAAGTTTTCATAAATTCCGACCATGACATAATGATATGGATCTGGGGCTCACATTGGATCTTGAGATAGAGAGACGAATTCTAGCCCAGGGGCTACATATTATGTATTTGGGTCACAGACCAGAAATGTTTCATGGTTGCTTAAATGTTAACAATCAACTAAAGGGAGTCAACAACCACCACAAATGGAAGAAGGACATAATTATTTTTTAAAGAAACATTTGCAAAACAAGTTTTTTGGCTTCTAGGTTATTACAGTTTGGGATAAAGAAAATTTCATACAAATATTAGCAGAGGCAGCACATCTTAAGTTGCCACTGGGGTCTGGGGATCTCTAAACTCCTAAAATTTGAGACCTTGTTGGAATAAAACTAACATAATAGTTGCAGTTATTTACAAAGCTTATATCCTTCTCTGTCTGTCCAATGCTAATTCTAAATACTCCATTTCTCCCACTTCCCAGTCTCGGATCAAATGAAAACGTTTCAAAATTATTTACTGTCCCTTAAAAACAAATTAATTGTTAAAAAATTAATTAGTGCTAATTATTAATTTTGTTTGATATAGAAATATGGATGTAAATGTGGAGTTCTTTCCCTTTTATATGCTTTGGTATTGTGGTTAGGTATTTTGATATTTTGCTTGTTTTATTTGTACAAAGCTTATATCAACTCTGTCTGTCTGTCTGTCTGGTAAAATGTTTGTACACCTCATTTCTCTCCCACCCACTCACAGATCACGTTTAAATTTTGCTAAATTATTTCTTGTACCTGAGAAAACAAAAATCGAAAAAAAAAAAAAGCCAATTAGGTTTGCTAATTAATTATATGCTTGGTATCGAAAAAGGAAAAGAAATTGTCCTTGACAGCTGTGGTGGTATACGTTGATTTAATGCCCTTGATTAGGCTTGATCTCTCGAGTTCAGATCGTACAACTTTTTTTTTTAAATGCAGTTGTCAGTTGTTGTTTTTTTTAAATTTATTTTAATTGTAAATACGTTGTATTAGACTTATTGTCTAAACTATTTGTTTTAGTGTATTTGTAATAGACCAGTCGTTAGAAGACACGGGCGCTTTGGGAGAACTACTTCAAGCTACATTTGACCTAGTTTACATTTAATAAAGAAGATTCGTTTTAGCGGCCCCCGAAAGGGGAAAAGACGCTATTAGTTTTGTGTAGCCTGTCTGTCCGTCCGTCCCGTTTACATCTCAGAAACTATAAGAGAAAATGAAAATCGGACATCATGATATTTTAGATCATTCAAAGTTCTGACGCAACGGCTACTTTTTTCTTTTCTTTTAAATCAACTTTGCAAGCATTTTTTCATAAAAATACACCATTTTTAAAACTATTCACTATTATTAGTAACAAACACGGGAGGCTTTTTTTTAGTAAAGGACCCGACAATTTACTATTTTTTTTAACACATTTATGCAAATGGTTTTAGATTTTTTATCAAAATTTATTTTTATACAATTGTATTGCTAAATTAATATAAGTTCTGGCATACTAAATACTACACTAACAAAAAAAAAAGTTAACTTATTTTTAAAGAGAAAAAATCTATTTACTATGCAAATACGTTGGACATAATTTTAAAATCAGTTAATACGTAGTTTTTTATATTATCGCGTGAACTACGGTTTATGTGTACCATCTTGGGACACAATACTAAAGGAATTTTTACGAAAAGTTTTTTTTCTTGAGGCTTTGAATAAGAGATTGACTCTTTACAAAACAATTAGATCAATTTGATAATCATTATAAGACATCAGTTAAGTCAGGTTCACATCTAACTTCACTTTCACTTTCACCTATCCCTTGGACTGCTGGACCGTTGGGGCACCACACAAGATCTGTCAACCTTCTTTCTCCATCCTTCTCTGTCATTTGCCTTTGATAGAATTTCATTATGATATTCTTTCTGAAAATATTAAAACCTGCCTTTTTTCCTGCTTAGGTAGACCACTTCGGGGGCCGATTTTGAGTTTGTGTTTCCACACAAACTGTCCTTGTAACCTTGTTTTGTTCCCATGACAACTGTACGTGCTCTTCGTTCTTCTTTTGTTTTCCTTTCTAAGCTCGACTCGAAGTCAACTTCTGAAATGTACCTCATGGGAAATAAAACGTGGAAGGTCACGAGTCTACGAGTCTACGAGTTCGAATTTTCATTCTCAAACATCAATGGACGAGATCATAAAGGTTTTGGGTAACGTAGCTGTTGATTTGAATTTGAAAATCTGGTCCTGGCATCTTGCTGTAACAAGTAGGCTAATTGATTAGATAGCAGATCAGGATGTAAGTCTCTTGACAAGAAGCAAAATTTATAAAGCAGTGGTTCCTTCCACACATGTCTCTGGGAACTGGGTACTATATAGAAGGCATTTAAGGTTCCTCGAACGCTTCCATCAAAGGTGCCTTTGTTCCATAATGGGCGTACGCTGGTAAGACTCCCTTACAGATAACCATGTTCTGGTGGAGGGGATGTTGACAGTATAGAAGCACTATTTACTTACTTATTCCGCATCTTTTTTTTTTGGCAAGCTTACAGGAGGGTGGCGAAGCCCCGGGCGCGCTATATAGATCAACTTAGGCGCCTTTTTGCCTTCAATGGCATAGAGGAATGTAGATGACAGTTGATGGTCTCTGAAAGACAGAGTGCTTTCACGAAGGTCGAGGGACACACATTTGAGACCCAAAAGAAAAGCTCTTATTGAAGACAGGCGCAGAGGACGAAAAGAAAACTTAAATAGACCCTGGCGAGAAACGGATTTGTCTGAATTAGTTCTGGAAAAATATGTAGGTTACAACCGGGTTTGCGTGTCCATGTGAAACACTGCACTCATCCTTAATCTTCGGATTCAAAGACATTGCAATCGCCCTTCAAGTATAGTATTAAGGAAGAGAACAATATTTTATTTATCTACGTAGACCCAGCAGTGACCTACATATCTTATACAAACTAACTCAGACAAAACCGTTTTCTATAGAGAGTCTTTCATAATTTCATTTTTCTTTTCATGATCTGTGACTCACTTCGGTGCTAGGTTTTCATGTAGATGCAAACAAAAATTGTGACTGTGCGCATTAGATTTAAAGCTTCATCGGGTGTTGGAAAAAAGAATAGATTGCCCCTGGCTTCATAGAAAAGAAATCTCTGCTTATTTTTAAAACCCTTTGTTATTTTTAGTCCTATTGGAAGGTTACCTTTTTTTTTATCAAAATGTAAAATAATCTTGACACTTATTACTAGATAAATGCGTATTCATGATCTAAAAAGGTTGTACTCAAGCGCGGCGAAGTTTCTGCAAGTGATAATGAAAGATACCAGATTCATGAATTTTTCTTCACTTTGAGGTCTAGATTGTAACATGGCTATGCGAAGAACTTGATATTTAGTATTTATAAGATAAGAATAAAATAAGATAAGAAGACGATCCCTAAAATCGAGGTGTTAACAGTTTAAAAATTCATTCGCTAGAAGCAGACTCATGGGCGTAGAATAAAAATCCCCCCCCGAACCCCCCCCCCCCCCCCCCCCGGCGCGAAAAAAATTTATATGTATTTATGTGTGTGTGTGTGTGTACATAATCTTTATTGCATTTTGACCCTTCATTCTTTCGGAAGACGTTTATTGCGCCCTAGAATAGGTTCTTCCATGAGTTAGTGGGAAAATTGTAGATTCTATGCCATTACTAGCAAGGGGGTCTGGGAGAGCGCTAGGAGCCCCGCCGCCAAGCACTATTTCTGATATTGAAAGCCAACAAAATGCATATTCTGAGGTATCTACACTACATTTACCAGCTATTAAAAAGTTTTATTTCAAAAACCTAATGTGCTATTCTTACTGACTTAGACCCTCCCGCGCCGTTCTGCGCATTTGCCGTCAAGCTGTTTCCATAAAGTTGTAGATCTCCCGCCATTACTAGCAAGGGGGTCTGGGAGAGCGCTAGGAGCCCCGCCGCTAAGCACTATTTCTGATATTGGAAGCCAACAAAATGCATATTCTGAGGTAACTACACTACATTTACCAGCTATTAAAAAGTTTTATTTCAAAAACCTAATGTGCTATTCTTACTGACTTAGACCCTCCCGCGCCGTTCTGCGCATTTGCCGTCAAGCTGTTTCCATAAAGTTGTAGATCTCCCGCCATTACTAGCAAGGGGGTCTGGGAGAGCGCTAGGAGCCCCGCCGCCAAGCACTATTTCTGATATTGGAAGCCAACAAAATGCATATTCTGAGGTATCTACACTACATTTACCAGCTATTAAAAAGTTTTATTTCAAAAACCTAATGTGCTATTCTTACTGACTTAGACCCTCCCGCGCCGTTCTGCGCATTTGCCGTCAAGCTGTTTCCATAAAGTTGTAGATCTCCCGCCATTACTAGCAAGGAGGTCTGGGAGAGCGCTAGGAGCCCCGCCGCTAAGCACTATTTCTGATATTGGAAGCCAACAAAATGCATATTCTGAGGTATCTACACTACATTTACCAGCTATTAAAAAGTTTTATTTCAAAAACCTAATGTGCTATTCTTACTGACTTAGACCCTCCCGCGCCGTTCTGCGCATTTGCCGTCAAGCTGTTTCCATAAAGTTGTAGATCTCCCGCCATTACTAGCAAGGGGGTCTGGGAGAGCGCTAGGAGCCCCGCCGCTAAGCACTATTTCTGATATTGGAAGCCAACAAAATGCATATTCTGAGGTAACTACACTACATTTACCAGCTATTAAAAAGTTTTATTTCAAAAACCTAATGTGCTATTCTTACTGACTTAGACCCTCCCGCGCCGTTCTGCGCATTTGCCGTCAAGCTGTTTCCATAAAGTTGTAGATCTCCCGCCATTACTAGCAAGGGGGTCTGGGAGAGCGCTAGGAGCCCCGCCGCCAAGCACTATTTCTGATATTGGAAGCCAACAAAATGCATATTCTGAGGTATCTACACTACATTTACCAGCTATTAAAAAGTTTTATTTCAAAAACCTAATGTGCTATTCTTACTGACTTAGACCCTCCCGCGCCGTTCTGCGCATTTGCCGTCAAGCTGTTTCCATAAAGTTGTAGATCTCCCGCCATTACTAGCAAGGGGGTCTGGGAGAGCGCTAGGAGCCCCGCCGCCAAGCACTATTTCTGATATTGGAAGCCAACAAAATGCATATTCTGAGGTATCTACACTACATTTACCAGCTATTAAAAAGTTTTATTTCAAAAACCTAATGTGCTATTCTTACTGACTTAGACCCTCCCGCGCCGTTCTGCGCATTTGCCGTCAAGCTGTTTCCATAAAGTTGTAGATCTCCCGCCATTACTAGCAAGGGGGTCTGGGAGAGCGCTAGGAGCCCCGCCGCCAAGCACTATTTCTGATATTGGAAGCCAACAAAATGCATATTCTGAGGTATCTACACTACATTTACCAGCTATTAAAAAGTTTTATTTCAAAAACCTAATGTGCTATTCTTACTGACTTAGACCCTCCCGCGCCGTTCTGCGCATTTGCCGTCAAGCTGTTTCCATAAAGTTGTAGATCTCCCGCCATTACTAGCAAGGGGGTCTGGGAGAGCGCTTGGAGCCCCGCCGCCAAGCACTATTTCTGATATTGGAAGCCAACAAAATGCATATTCTGAGGTATCTACACTACATTTACCAGCTATTAAAAAGTTTTATTTCAAAAACCTTATGTGCTATTCTTACTGACTTAGACCCTCCCGCGCCGTTCTGCGCATTTTCCGTCAAGCTGTTTCCATAAAGTTGTAGATCTCCCGCCATTACTAGCAAGGGGGTCTGGGAGAGCGCTAGGAGCCCCGCCGCCAAGCACTATTTCTGATATTGGAAGCCAACAAAATGCATATTCTGAGGTATCTACACTACATTTACCAGCTATTAAAAAGTTTTATTTCAAAAACCTAATGTGCTATTCTTACTGACTTAGACCCTCCCGCGCCGTTCTGCGCATTTGCCGTCAAGCTGTTTCCATAAAGTTGTAGATCTCCCGCCATTACTAGCAAGGAGGTCTGGGAGAGCGCTAGGAGCCCCGCCGCTAAGCACTATTTCTGATATTGGAAGCCAACAAAATGCATATTCTGAGGTATCTACACTACATTTACCAGCTATTAAAAAGTTTTATTTCAAAAACCTAATGTGCTATTCTTACTGACTTAGACCCTCCCGCGCCGTTCTGCGCATTTGCCGTCAAGCTGTTTCCATAAAGTTGTAGATCTCCCGCCATTACTAGCAAGGGGGTCTGGGAGAGCGCTAGGAGCCCCGCCGCCAAGCACTATTTCTGATATTGGAAGCCAACAAAATGCATATTCTGAGGTATCTACACTACATTTACCAGCTATTAAAAAGTTTTATTTCAAAAACCTAATGTGCTATTCTTACTGACTTAGACCCTCCCGCGCCGTTCTGCGCATTTGCCGTCAAGCTGTTTCCATAAAGTTGTAGATCTCCCGCCATTACTAGCAAGGGGGTCTGGGAGAGCGCTAGGAGCCCCGCCGCCAAGCACTATTTCTGATATTGGAAGCCAACAAAATGCATATTCTGAGGTATCTACACTACATTTACCAGCTATTAAAAAGTTTTATTTCAAAAACCTTATGTGCTATTCTTACTGACTTAGACCCTCCCGCGCCGTTCTGCGCATTTTCCGTCAAGCTGTTTCCATAAAGTTGTAGATCTCCCGCCATTACTAGCAAGGGGGTCTGGGAGAGCGCTAGGAGCCCCGCCGCCAAGCACTATTTCTGATATTGGAAGCCAACAAAATGCATATTCTGAGGTATCTACACTACATTTACCAGCTATTAAAAAGTTTTATTTCAAAAACCTAATGTGCTATTCTTACTGACTTAGACCCTCCCGCGCCGTTCTGCGCATTTGCCGTCAAGCTGTTTCCATAAAGTTGTAGATCTCCCGCCATTACTAGCAAGGAGGTCTGGGAGAGCGCTAGGAGCCCCGCCGCTAAGCACTATTTCTGATATTGGAAGCCAACAAAATGCATATTCTGAGGTATCTACACTACATTTACCAGCTATTAAAAAGTTTTATTTCAAAAACCTAATGTGCTATTCTTACTGACTTAGACCCTCCCGCGCCGTTCTGCGCATTTGCCGTCAAGCTGTTTCCATAAAGTTGTAGATCTCCCGCCATTACTAGCAAGGGGGTCTGGGAGAGCGCTAGGAGCCCCGCCGCCAAGCACTATTTCTGATATTGGAAGCCAACAAAATGCATATTCTGAGGTATCTACACTACATTTACCAGCTATTAAAAAGTTTTATTTCAAAAACCTAATGTGCTATTCTTACTGACTTAGACCCTCCCGCGCCGTTCTGCGCATTTGCCGTCAAGCTGTTTCCATAAAGTTGTAGATCTCCCGCCATTACTAGCAAGGGGGTCTGGGAGAGCGCTAGGAGCCCCGCCGCCAAGCACTATTTCTGATATTGGAAGCCAACAAAATGCATATTCTGAGGTATCTACACTACATTTACCAGCTATTAAAAAGTTTTATTTCAAAAACCTAATGTGCTATTCTTACTGACTTAGACCCTCCCGCGCCGTTCTGCGCATTTGCCGTCAAGCTGTTTCCATAAAGTTGTAGATCTCCCGCCATTACTAGCAAGGGGGTCTGGGAGAGCGCTAGGAGCCCCGCCGCTAAGCACTATTTCTGATATTGGAAGCCAACAAAATGCATATTCTGAGGTATCTACACTACATTTACCAGCTATTAAAAAGTTTTATTTCAAAAACCTAATGTGCTATTCTTACTGACTTAGACCCTCCCGCGCCGTTCGGAGCATTTGCCGTCAAGCTGTTTCCATAAAAATCTGTCACTGGTAATGTCTGAAGCCTCTTCCCACCTGCCATGAGGACCTCCATGAATGAGTGGCGTCATGTTGTACTAGGATATCATTGCAACTCTTCTTATGCGTAATTCTTTTTGTCGGAGAACATGTCCCGCAAACCTCATGCGACGCTCTGTCACAATCTTACTTAGGGGTCGACTCCCAGTTCGGCATAGGATTTTCTTGATTTGGACCCGATCCCTATAACTGACTCCTAAAATCTGCCATCTTTATTAAGCGACATTTAGTGTTTTTCAATTTCGGCAGATGACTATTCACTGATGGAACCCCGCCACTGGTAAAAATGTGTAGTCTCTCTTGAATACGCTCTTGGAATTAAGTGACTGTAGTTTGCTTTAGATTTTATATCGAAAAGGGAAGTTTTATCGTCAAAATCATCTGTTGGGGGTTTTCCAACTCCAAATGCTCTGTAGGGGGATCTTAAACTCAAAATCATCTGGAGGGGTATTTTAAACTTTAAAAAAAGCCGTCTGTAGGAGAGGGGTTTAAACTCAAAACCCCCCATTGGATTGGCTACGCTCAAATAATTTTAGTGTGTAATATGCTTTTTTTTATATTGAAGAGGGGGTTTAAACTCAAAACCCCTTACGGCAAAGCTCATAGCATTTTGAGTGCGTAATTTGCTTTTTTCTGACACTGAAGATGTATTTTTTAGCTTCAAACCCCCTGGCGGGGGGGGGGGGGGGGGTTAAACTCAAAACCCCTTTGGCTACGCACATAGATTTTAGAGTGAGTAATTAGCTTTAATTTATATTGAAGAGGTACTTTTTAGCTTCAAACTCCACTGGAGGGGAGTTTAATTCAAAACCCCTTTGACTACACTCATAACATTTTGAGTGTATATTGTGCATTGTTTTTATTATTAAAGAGGTATTTTTTACCTTCAGACCCGCTGAAGTGGGGTTTAAACTCAAAACTAAGTCATAACCCATTTAGCGACGGTCATAGAATATTGAGTGCGTACTTTGCTTTTTTTTGTGCTCTTGGACTTTGGGGATTTTCGTTTGCATTTTTTTTTAGATTTAACTGCAAAAACCCCTGTTAGGGGTTTTAAACTCGACCCCCCCTGGTAGGGGTTTTTAAACTCGAACCCCCCTGGTAGGGGGTTTTAAACTCAAAAACCCCTGGTAGGGGGTTTTAAACTTAAAACACCCTTGGTTGTGCTGGGGAAAGTGATGGTTTTGTATTAAAATCTCACCTAAAATAAACAAAATCAAAGTAAAAAATCAGTCACTAAATACCGATCCCCCCCTGCGGGGGGGGATTTCATTTCGGGGGGGGGGTAAACCCCAAAACCCTTCCCTGGCTACGCCCATGAGCAGACTTCATACGCCTTGGGGGGGGGGGCGACCAAAGCGCTCCGAAAATAGGAATTGTGATCAATGATTAGAGTAATATCTTGAAAACTTTTATGCTATTAAATTCTCTGTCTGTCTGTCTCTCTCTATGATTTTATTTGCCCCTCAGCTTACATTACCGTTTCTCTCTTTCCTTATTTCTGTTTCTTTTGACTCATACTTTATCGCCCTCTTATCTCTGTATTACTCTTTCTCTCTCTCTCTGTCTCTCTCTCTCTCTCTCTCTCTCTGTGTGTCCAACGAAGCGCCATTGCGTAGAGATGTGACAGGTGGGTAAATGTGACGGGTGTTTGGCGCGTTTAATGTCTAGGGGATAATTATTTTTAAAGCTATCACACACCAACCTATCAGCATATGAATCGGGAGCAGACACGCAACGAGACAAAGCAATGAAAGATAGATACAAAAGTTAAAAATGAAGAATATTTATTTACATAAAATACATATAAGAATAAAAAGGGGGAGGGTTTGCTTCTATCTCTAAATAATACTAGATTTAATCATCACTCTAGCATTTAATAAGAGAGTATGTCACTGTGTCCTCTGACTTAGCTGGTTGTCCTGTTGATGTCGCAGATGGCTGTGTCCTGGCTTGAGGTTCTGCAGCTGGAGGTGGCGCTCTAGCGGATAGAGGGACGCCGGTGATATAGTTCTTGTGGAGTTTCAATCCCAAAATCTAATATCTGTAGTGGGCACAGTAGGGCAGGTGGCCGGCTACCGTGGGCACAAGTGTACTGCGGGCAGAGCAGATCTGCCTGGGCAGTGTAGTGAACAGTGAGTTGCAGAGGGTTGGCGTAGCTATGACGTCTCGCACAGATCTGAATCTATAGGGACGTCGCACCTAATAGCTCGGCAGGTGGGCTGTCGAATAGGCGGGCAATGCCGATAGCGCCAAGTAATAGAGTTGAGTAGATCTCAGTAGGCAAAGGCGGTGCTGAATAGCACTAAGCACATACATAGGCAGGTCAGTGAGCCAGTGCAGTGCTGAATAGCACTAAGCACAAAGATAGTAGGTGATTCTTGATATCAAACAAATAGGTGATTAATCCAATAGATAAATAGGCAGGTAAATAGATCGTTGATCCAATAAATAGGCAGACACCTGAGGGAGGCTGCGGATAAATAAAGACAAGTTAGGACATGTCTCTCATGCATCTTATCGATGCCCTCGACTGAGGTGCATTCGTCAGATTGGTAAAATTGCTTTAGAGCACAATGGGGAGATGATGACAAATGGGATTTGGAAAATAGATGGCTGATAGTAGCAATATAAAAAGGTACATAAAAGGGGAAAGTAATAATATAAAATGTACATAGAAGGGGAAATAATGATCTCAAATAACCAACACAGGTGGATAGAGAAAGAAGGGGGGGGGGTGAAATGGGCGGTGGTCAGCGACCAAGACGGTTTGTTTACATATGACTGTCGATCGAGAACAATGGAGCGCGCTTGAATGGAGAGGGTGTCCGTTCAAGCGGCGCAACTCTCGTTAGAGTGAAATTAATGAACGGGAGATAATTCATATCTCCTTTCTAAGCGCAGTATTAGTGCGCCAGTAAAATTATCTAGGCGGTCAACCGAGATAAAGGAAATAAAATAAGATGTACAAATATATACATGGTTGCATCAACGATCAATTGAGCAACGTAGCATTAATAGAGTAATGCAGTACACAAATAAATACATAGGACATGTTTATGTTTTCTTACTTACGCCAGTGAGAAATACACAATGCACTAGTTAAATATAAATGAACTAAGCAAAATACACATGATAATATTCAATGGGAATAGCACCAAAGTAATTAAGATGGAACTTGTGATTAAGTTCGGCTTACCACCAGGTATTCCTCTAGGAGAGAGAATAAATGAGATAGTCCAGACTCGAATGCTCAGATAGAATGAGAAATGAAAGAGAGTCTGGCTTGAGTTGATTTACTTTATATATGCCTGGAAAATGCGGGCGGAAACAGGAAATGTCCCAGGCTTAAAATTAATTTACACGTGGGTGAAGTCCGACAAGAGTCGCACCTTGGCGTATCACGCGGTGTGTTGACCCTAGTAATCTCTTAGATCAAAGAGAGACTTAGGAGAAGGGGGGGAGAGGAGTGACTTGCATTCCACACAAGGTGGTGTCCACTGCGGCTGTCAGACATCCTGCCGATAAGATCAAAGAGTCTGTGCGTATCTTTGCCCCGGTCAAGGGAAGATAAATGAAAGGACTGGCCTAGTTTTCTCCAATGTGGTGGACTAAGGTCTAGCCTGGAGAGAAAAAGGTGGGGCGGGTGGAGAATTCCGGGGTAGGATGGGGAAATAATTAAAATATAATAAATAAATAATGAAAAATAATAATTAATGCTGTGATAAATTTGAGTGACTCTGACAGCGAGTTTTTGACTTGTCACAAGAGATACAACCGTCTTGCTCAGGCCAACAGTGTTTTTGGTCGCCACCAGTTGAGAAACATGGCGGAATAGGTCTCTTCACAGGAAGCAACGTTTATAAAGCAATGGTTCTCACCACATTTGTGCATGGCTCTGGCAACTGGGTACTATATAGGTAACCCTGTTCTGTTGGAGGCGGATGTGGACAGTTATAGAAACACTATTTACTGACATAGTTGGCATGGGGGACCACCGAATGCCAAAGGAGATTTTATTTTAGCCATGACATTTCAGTGTGGGTTATCTTATCTTACCTTATCTTACCTTATATACTGCAGACGTTACTGCAAAAAAGAAGATGATTACGTCCTACGCGTCATGCATTTAGTCATGCATATTAACCAATGAATTAAACTCTGCCTGGTCACTGGTTTTCCTGGCTAGCTCAGGCAACCAATTCCATGCTGTAGTAGCACTAGGGAAGTAGGAGTATTTGTACACATTTGTCCTAGCATATTGGTCGAGGAATATGCCTTTATCTTTGTGTCTTTCAGAGTATTTTATTAAATTTTGTTTTTGTATTTGAAGATTATGGTTCAGTGTTTTATGTATAATTGTTACTTTACTTTCGAGTTTTCTGTCTTGAAGGCTTTCTAAATTTAGTGATTTCACTAAGGGTGTTACTCTAGTCAAATGTAAATATTCATTTGTTATGAATCTCACTGCTCTGTGTCTGTTCCAGTTTCTTAATGTTTTCTTGAGTTGAGGGGTCCCAAACAGAGGATGCATATTCAAATATTGGCCTAACCAAGGTTAAATAACATTTTAGTTTTATGTTCTTATTTCATTTATAGAAATTTCTTTTAATAAATGCTAAATCTTTGTTTGATTATTTTATGGTTTCATCAATATGGGGATTCCATGACAGTTTTTCATTTAATATAACACCTAAGTATTTTGCGTTTTTTAGTCTGTGTTACTGGTTTGCCATGAATAAGATAAGTGGAATTAATTTGTTTTAGTTTTTTGTTACTCTTAATAACTGACACTTTTCCTTGTTGGAAAGACATGCTCCAATTTGATTTTCCATTTCTGTAATTCATCTAATTCTCTTTGTAAAATTTCTGTATCTTGTGTTGTTTTTATTGTTCTATATATTGTGCAATCGTCTGAAAATAATCTGACTTTTGTTCCTGAAGTAATGCAATTTGGTAAATCCTTTATGTAAATTAAAAATAGTAGTGGACCCAAGACTGTTCCTTGAGGTACGCCTGAGTTTACTGTTATCGGTGTTGATTTAGAGCCATTTATTATTACAGTTTGTTCTCTCCCTATCAGAAGATCCTAAATCCACGATACAATTGACTATCAATGCCAAAATATTTTAATTTTTAAAGAAAACTATGGTGGTGAATCTAGTAAGATAGCATCTATTAGCTTACTATTATTTAAACCTTTTGAAAAAAACATCAATTAGTCCTATTAGTTGTGTTTCGCGTGATCTATATTTCCTAAAGCCATGTTGGTATGGAGTAAGGACATTATGTTTGTTTAAGTGGTTTATAATGCTATTACATATTAAGTGTTCTAAGATTTTAAATGTGATGCTGGTAAGTGATACTGGTCTGTAGTTTCCTAGGTCAGATTTTTCTCCTTTTTTAAATAGGGGGGTGACATTAGCTTCTTTCCAGTTTCTTGGTACTCTGCCCTGTTTGGGGGTGCCTCGAAAACGTATTTTGAACACTGGTGCTAGCTCATTGCTTAGTTCTTTGAGTAATCTAGCAGGAATACCATCAGGTCCAAATGCTTTGTTAGGTTTGATGTTGGCTAATAGTTTTTGAATCCCCTTTTCTTGTGCTTCTATATCTCCTATGTTGTCTACTTGGTTCAAATTAAGTAATATGTCTTTGTCTCCTGGGACTGAGAATGCTGATGCAAAGTATTTATTTAGGATGTTAGCTTTACTTTCACTATCATTGTGTTAAGAGGTTGCAGGGCTTTGTTTCACGAGCCTATCTGTTGCTCTTGTGGTGACACCTCTCCTGTGCTGCACTATGAGTATCACTAAGGTAAAACAAGTTTACAATAATTTAATAATTAATATTTATTTTACATTTACTAGCATGTAGTCTGGATCACAGATATTCATCGGTAATTCAAAGTTATTTCAGTGCCCACTTACAAGATTACGATAACAATCTTGAAGGTGGGGAGCTGGTCATATTTATGACTGAAATGAACAGGAAGTACTTTAATTATTTTTTTATTTTTGGTTGGGCCTCGGCGTTTAGTGACTTTCCAGTTTACAGTGGATCAAATATTGAGGCATGCTTTACTTTTAAAAAGTAATTTAAATTAATCAGCAATTAGGCCTACATATAGAATATTGATTACAGATTACACATCAACATCTTTTAATATATTAATTTCAGATTACACATTAACTACAGACTGAACATTAATTACAGATTACACATTGATTACATATTAATTACATATTAATTACATATTAATTACATATTAATTACGTATTATACATCAAGTACATATTAATTACCTATTACACATTAACTGCACATTGAATATTGATTACAGATAGTAATTACAGATTAAAGTAGAACAGCTTCATTTATTTATCCTGTGTGTAATCTCTTTTTCAGTTGTGGGTCAGAAATGATGTTTCCCTGTGGATCAACCCGCCGTTGATTATCTATCCACAATTATTGAGCTAATCAATCAAGTGGCGTTATGTTTCAGCTTAAAACAATGTTTGCGACTCATGGATTCGTCCTTAGTGTCTCTCTCTCTAATGTGTTTGTAATGTTAACCTCAATTTCTCCTTCGTTGACCTACTCTGGAACAAAGTATTGCCTACTCTGGAGCAGCTAATTGACCTAGTTTGACCTCATGGCTAGTGGAGTGCTGGGGTCTTTGAACAGCGGGGTATATAATGTCAGTTGTAACTAACGTTAATTTTATTGGTGACCTGGTCTAGTGTGTATACAGGGACTTCGTGTCGATTGTTTGGTGAATTGAGATGAATAGTTAAACTTTAAACTAATGGTGAGACTACTCTGTCACGTTTCCGCTAATTGTTTACAGTTTTATTTTCCTTAGCCAGATTTATTTATTTTTTGTGATAAATACAACATTACAGGCGGTCGCTTTTTAAGGTTAATAAACGTAACTAATGATTCAGAAACATTTTGCATGAAAAAATCAACAAACTAGATCAGTGATGCTTAACATTTTTCGGCCAGCGCGCCATTTTAATTTCCGACACTCGTGTCGCGGGCCACATCAACATAAGGATAAAAAGAAAGGAAATAGAAAATAAACCATTTTTATTAGAAACCCGAGAATCTAGTACTTATATTAATTCTTAAGAGGCTTATCCTAAACCAACTTATAAAATATCCAGCTGCATAGATGAGATAGAATGTCAGACCACTGAATCTAGAATTCTAGATGTCCGTGAGACGATGACGTCATATGGGTTTCGCCCAATTCATCACGGAAAAGGTTTGTTTTCATAAATAAGTGAATGTAATTATTGTGATAACCCTTAACGCTTATTGAAACGTTTCTTCAACCAATGGTCTGCATCAATTGAAATTTGTCAAGCAGATACGTGGCTTTGTAAGTCAATCAATTATACTTACAGCTCAGGCTGGGCACTTGACACATTGGCTGCAGATGGACTTTCGAAGCTATGAACATTATTCAATCTGAACACAATCATAATCACATGGTCCAGACTGAACACAATCATCATCACATGGTCCATACTGAACACAATCATCATCACATGGTCCAGACTGAACACAATCATCATCACATGGTCCATACTGAACACAATCATCATCACATGGTACATGCTGAACACAATCATCATCACATGGTCCAGACTGAACACAATCAGCATCAAAAGGTACAGATTAAATACAATCATCATGACATGGTCCATACTGAACACAATCATCATGACATGGTCCAAATGAACACAATCATCATAACATGGAACAGACTGAACACAATTATCATCACATCATACAGACTGAACACAATCATCATCACATGGTACAGACTGAACACAATCATCATCACATGATACAGACTGAACACAATCATCATCACATGATACAGACTGAACACAATCAACTCATCACATGGTCCATTTTGAACACAATAATCATCATATGGTCCATACTGAACACAATGATCATCATATTGTCCAGACTGAACACAAGCATCTCATCACACGGTCCAGACTGAATACAATCAACTCGTCACATGGTCCAGACTGAACACAATTATCATCACATGGTACAGAATGAACACAATCATCATCACATGGTACAGACTGAACACAATCATTATCACATGGTACAGACTTAATACAATTATCATCACATGATACAGACTGAACACAATCATCATCACATGATACAGACTGAACACAATCATCATCACATGATACAGACTAAACACAATAATCATCACATGATACAGACTGAACACAATCATCATCACATGATACAGACTGAACACAATCATCATCACATGATACAGACTGAACACAATCAACTCATCACATGGTCCATTTTGAACACAATAATCATCATATGGTCCATACTGAACACAATGATCATCATATTGTCCAGACTGAACACAAGCATCTCATCACACGGTCCAGACTGAATACAATCAACTCGTCACATGGTCCAGACTGAACACAATTATCATCACATGGTACAGAATGAACACAATCATCATCACATGGTACAGACTGAACACAATCATTATCACATGGTACAGACTTAATACAATTATCATCACATGATACAGACTGAACACAATCATCATTACATGGTACAGACTGAACACAATCATGATAACATGGTCCAGACTAAACACAATCATCATCACATGGTCCATACTGAACACAATAATCATCATATTGTCCAGACTGAACACAAGCATCTCATCACATGGTCCAGACTGAATACAATCAACTCATCACATGGTACAGACTGAACACAATCATCATGACATGGTCCAAATGAGCACGATCATCATCACAAGATACAGACTGAACACAATCATCATCACATGGTACAGACTGAACACAATCATCATAACATGGAACAGACTCAACACAATCATCATCTCATAATACAGACTGAACACAATCATTATAACATGGAACAGACTCAACACAATCATCATCACATGATACAGACTGAACACAATCATCATCACATGGTACAGACTTAATACAATCATCATCACATGATACAGACTGAACACAATCATCATCACATGATATAGACTGAACACAATCATCATCGCATGATACAGACTGAACACAATCATCATCACATGGAACAGACTGAACACAATCATCATCACATGATACAGACTGAACACAATCATCATCACATGATTCAGACTGAACACAATTATCATCACATGGTACAGACTGAACACAATCATCATCACATGATACAGACTGAACACAATCAACTCATCACATGGTCCATTTTGAACACAATAATCATCATATGGTCCAGACTGAACACAATCATCATTACATGGTCCATACTGAACATAATAAACATTATATTGTCCAGACTGAATACAATCAACTCATCACATGGTACAGACTAAACACAATAATAATATTGCTATAACCCTAGTGGCGGACTGAAAGGGTTAATGTTTGTGCGGCCTACTGACACACATGATTCAGGCCAATCACACAGGTCAAGGGCTGGTGAACAAGGGACATTACTACTAATGCACGCAATATGACCAATGTTATGGTCATGTGACCACAAACCTTTACAGACGAGAGACAGTGTGTTAGAAAGGACAGTAGAGTCCAGGACAGCAAGCAGAAAGGACTGTGTGCTACGAAGTGAGTCTTCGAAAATGTAGCTGTACGAGCTAGAGAGACTTGTGATTAGTTAGGCAGTTCTGTAGTGTAGCAAAGCATTTGAAGTTACCGTAGCCAATTGTGTTTATTGGCTGTTGTTGATGTAATTGTAAATAAACCGCCACTTTGTTTATTGAAGCTCTTGTTGTCAAGTTGATGTTTTAGACGTGTTGTGCTGTTGGGCAGTGTTTGCAGAAGGCCTGATAGAGAAGATCGTAAAACTGGTGTCAGAAGTGTGATTTCTTATGGCTTCTGTGAAACTGCTTGCTGAACTTGATCTAAAAGAATTGAAACAAGAGTTTCGATGTCGTGGACTGAAATGCTTTGAAAGAAACCATGAAACTCTTAAAGAACGCCTTCGACAAGCCTTGCTGGACGATGGTGAAGATCCGGGCACCTACCTGTTCGAGTTATAACCCGATGTTGTAGAGCTCATGATCACCTTTCAAGAAGGTGATCAACGGTGACATTTAGAAAGAGACCTGTGCCAAAGTAACAATATGGTCCATACTGAACACAATCAACTCATCACATGGTAGAGACTAAACACAATCATCATCACATGGTAAAGACTGAACACAATCATCATCACATGGTCCATACTGAAACAATCAACTCATCACATTTTTCAGACTGAACACAATCATCAATTCAATGGTCCATACTGAACACAATAATAATATGGTACATACTGAAAAACAACTCATCACATGGTCCAGACTGAACACAATCAGCATTACATGGTACATACTAAACACAATCATCGTCACATGGTCCATACTGAATACAATCATCATCACATGGTAAACAATGAAAACAATCATCATCACATGGTCCATACTGAATACAATCATCTTCACATGGTCCATACTGAACACAATCATCATCACATGGTCCAGACTGAACACAATCATCATCACATGGTCCATACTAAACACAATCATCATCACATGGTCCATACTGAACACAATCATCATCACATGGTCCATACTGAATACAATCATCTTCACATGGTCAATACTGAACACAATCATCATCACATGGTCCATACTAAACACAATCATCATCACATGGTTCATACTAAACACAATCATCATCACATGGTCCATACTGAATACAATCATCTTCACATGGTCAATACTGAACACAATCATCATCACATGGTCCATACTAAACACAATCATCATCACATGGTTCATACTAAACACAATCATCATCACATGGTCCATACTGAACACAATCATCATCACATGGTACAGACTGAACAGCTTGCCATATACATTTTTTGGTAAATAATTCAATAAAACCACAGAACCTCGATTCCATTGGACTCAACAACTTTTCTACTAAATGTTGGTGTTTAGCCATATTTGTAGCACCATCAGTAGTCACTCCCATTATTTTTTCCGTTGATGTGTGAAACTTCTTCGACAGGACTTCGCTAATAGTGGTCCCTTGACAGCTTTAACACAATTCTTTTGTTAGAATACATTTTTATATCATTGCTAGCAAGAACTCTTTTATGCATTCGCAATTCGGAAAGGGGTTGATAGTGTCAATGGGTACAAGTCATTAGCTAGCCTTATAGCTGACTCATTTTCTTGTCTCTTTTTGGTAAATATTTTCATCTATTTTCCACTCTATCGGTAATATGACAATCGCTCCCCAATCCAAGAATGTTGCCTTATTTATTGGTGTGTTTGGTTTCATAAGGATGTCTAATGCTACATATGTACTAGCTACCTTTTCTTTATAAAACAATTTTTGTTGGCTTATAATCGGTACCAATGGATTTATCCTAACAAAAGTTTTGAGTGGATTTCTCCATTTTGTGCTGACGTATCGGTGGGCCGGATTGAATCACGTCGCAGGCTGGATGTGGCCGCCGGGCCGTAATTTGGGCTTGACTGAACTAGATAATAGTTATAATTTCTGCTAAGCACGCTGGAGTTAAAGTACGGAGGAGAATCAGAAAACTTGAAGTAACCAAATAGTTACTTAGACGGTCACAGACAGAACTTGATTGGCTTGTCGCTTTGCACTAATAATACTATGCATCTTCTCTCGCGATCCGCGGTCCGAATGCCGAAACCAAATTGAAGTTATTTCAGAAAAATGTGTGCGGTAGGAGCTACAGTTGTCCCTTGATGTTTGCAGATCTGACTTTCGCAGCAGAACTACAGCGCGGGTTTTGAAAATAAAAATAACTCATGAAAGTTTTTTTGTTGTTTTCTTTTTAACACGAGTTTTCCCTCGGCCACCATCTGTATATCGATATTAATTGTTATAGAAGGCCTGAACACTTACCCGCAACGTCACAACCTGTGGGCAGTTTTGACCAATACCTCGCTCGTTGCCACGTCGCACAAACCTACTACCGCACGTATTACCCCCAAGGGCCACTATGATATGTCTAAGTTTGTGTAAGTGTTTGCTAGTTTTGTAAAATAGTGCTACTTTAAATTGTGTCACCTTACAGCGCTGCAAGCCACAAGTGTAAGGAGACTGATGCCTCACAAGAAGAGTTGTCGAACGTCTTATTGCAATTACAATGTCTTGAAGGAAGGGTAGGAGGTAAGCCATGGCTCAACATGACCTCGACCACTGGTTCTCAGACTGTGGTTCGCAGACCTCAAGGGTAGGAGGTAAGCCATGGCTCAACATGACCTCGACCACTGGTTCTCAGACTGTGGTTCGCAGACCTCAAGGGTAGGAGGTAAGCCATGGCTCAACATGACCTCGACCACTGGTTCTCAGACTGTGGTTCGCAGACCTCAAGGGTAGGAGGTAAGCCATGGCTCAACATGACCTCGACCACTGCTTCTCAGACTGTGGTTCGCAGACCTCAAGGGTAGGAGGTAAGCCATGGCTCAACATGACCTCGACCACTGGTTCTCAGACTGTGGTTCGCAGACCTCAAGGGTAGGAAGTAAGCCATGGCTCAACATGACCTCAAGCACTGGTTCTCAGACTGTGGTTCGCAGACCTCAAGGGTAGGAGGTAAGCCATGGCTCAACATGACCTCGACCACTGGTTCTCAGACTGTGGTTCGCAGACCTCAGGAGTAGGAGGTAAGCCATGGCTCAACATGACCTCGACCACTGGTTCTCAGACTGTGGTTCGCAGACCTCAAGAGTAGGAGGTAAGCCATGGCTCAACATGACCTCGACCACTGGTTCTCAGACTGTGGTTCGCAGACCTCAAGGGTAGGAGGTAAGCCATGGCTCAACATGACCTCGACCACTGGTTCTCAGACTGTGGTTCGCAGACCTCAAGGGTAGGACGTAAGCCATGGCTCAACATGACCTCGAGCACTGGTTCTCAGACTGTGGTTCGCAGACCTCAAGGGTAGGAGGTAAGCCATGGCTCAACATGACCTCGACCACTGGTTCTCAGACTGTGGTTCGCAGACCTCAAGGGTAGGACGTAAGCCATGGCTCAACATGACCTCAAGCACTGGTTCTCAGACTGTGGTTCGCAGACCTCAAGGGTAGGAGGTAAGCCATGGCTCAACATGACCTCGAGCACTGGTTCTCTTACTGTGGTCCGCAGACCTCAAGGGTAGCAGGTAAGCCATGGCTCAACATGACCTCGAGCACTGGTTCTCAGACATTGGTCCGCGGACTCCCATGGTTGGGGTCCTCAGATAGATGAAAATTTTATAAAATTAAAAAACTTCTTTGCTTGAAGTGAGTATATCCGATTGGATAATTTTAAAAATAATGAACGCGCCACTAAATACTGTTTATTATGTGTGATTATTACGTATTATTCTAAGACGACCTAAACCAAAATTTGGAAGACTTCTTCACTGGGATATTCCCGCACTCTTTTGTGTGGACAAAGATTTCAAACACATATGAATCCACACCAACACAAGAGCAGCCTACTGAAATATCCACACACGAGGAACATAAAGCAACGTTCAAACAAGGATAGAACAAATGCTACAATCTGATATTCTGCATTGAGTGGTGTGGCAAACATTGCGCTGACGTCTTCGTATTTGGTAGGATGAGCATTCGGTGCCGTTATGAACTTCATAGATAAAAGGAACGAGAAATTGCTCAAACATTGAACTTGACTACACTTATACAAATCTCAGCAACCTCTTCCAAGTCATTAATTTTTATTTTTAACATAAGCTATAATTTCAATAAAAATAGTCAACGAGGGTGTCGTTTTTTTTACATTGCAATTAATATAATATACATTTATTTCATTTATGTAGCCTTTTCACTTAGTCTCTTAGAGTCACTTAAAGCTTTTACTATATTAAGGGGTCCCCCGTGAAAAAATTTGAGAACAACTGACCTAGAAGATTCCTTGTCTATATTATAGACCTTCTGATTCTACTTTGGTTAACACTGTGCTAGGATTGCTAGCATATGGTATCCCAAGAGAGGATTCTGTGTCTCCGTGTGCTCTTGGTTTGGTAATAGAATGCTGATTTACATAAACATAATAGGCCAAGATCAAGGCTTACTTTGGCTTCTACCCTAATAAGTTAATGGGTCAGACCTGGTGTATAATTGCAATTTTAGGACATTTTTTTTCTTGGTCATCTTTTTATAGTTCCGTTTAGTTGTTTTTTCCCCAGTGAGCTAATTCTTTGAACAGTTATTTCTTTAACCTGACAACACAAGAATCAATTAAAAAAAAATTAACCAACTAGTTGGTAATAAATTATTTTGTTTGGTAATTATTGAGAAAGGGAAAGAAATAGTAGTTGACTGAAGTGATGGTATAAGACCATAGAAACAATAGATAACTATACAATCTTTCAAGTTCATAAGCTCTCCACTAGCAGAGTGGTTACTGTGTTGGCTTAAGAAACCAGAGAAGGATTGAGCCATGAGTCTGTATTCACCTCGTTCCCTTTTATATATATATATATATATATATATATATATATATATATATATATATATATATATATATATATATATATATATATATATCCCTTTTATTACAAATTGAATCACTTGTATGATCCCAAAATAATTGATACAAGTAAGCTTTGTCTTTTAAAAATGTATTTTTTTATATTTTCTTGTTACTCCTCTATTTATAACCTGAACTATATGCTTCCCTCATGGTTTCATTAGAATCTATTGAGTTAATAGAAAAACAATATATCGGCAATATTATTGAGTCTTATGGTGGCGTCTTTACTCCCCATATCAATTTGATTTATATATGGATAGTATATATATATATGGTTTACATATCGGAATTATGCTGCTGTAAGTGTTATGAAAAATGTAATTAACATTTTAAATACAAGGCTTGAAAAAATACACATATAATATTAAGTCATTTTACAATTTTAAATGTTCTAAATTTCTAAAAAAAAAAAAAAAAAAAACATTATTAAGTACTTCACACTAAAACAAACAAATACAACTAAAATAACTTAAAGGAAAGTACATTAAGCAGATTTATATCGAGTAAAACCTAGGTCAGTCATAACCAAGTATCTTCAATAGAAGAAAACAAAAAATATTGCTGCCACATTTATCTAATGTCATCTTCTTCCGGTCACTAGTCGCGCAGCATTCCGGGAATGAACGTCCACCAGGCGTCGCATTAATTCCTAGGAATCTTTGTTTCACTTTCAGGAGTCTAGAATGTTCTGATGGGGGTTACAAACAAATTATGAAATCGATAAGAACATTCACATCTCTATTTTCTATTCATATATCTCCACGCTCATAAAAAGAAGAAAGACCAAAAAAAAATATAAAAAAAAATACAAAGAATATGTTAGCTTTTTTGTGTGTGCTTTTGCTTTATTTTTGTTATTTTGTAGGTATGTGTGTGTGTATTTTCTAAAATATCTTTTTTTTTCGGTTATAAAAGAGATTAATCTAGAGTCTAGATCATAATATGTGGGGAAGCTTTTATGGCTTTGAACAGTGGTTCTCAAGTCTCTGCGAGTGACTTTATCTTGGGGAGAACATTTTAGGGCTTCTAAGCTAATGTAGCTAATACCAAACTATTCCCAGATAAATCCGGTGAAAACCTATAAGGTTTGATTGGAAATGAAGTAAGATGATAGGATAGTAGGAATATTATTGTATTATGTTTTCAATGCGTGGGTGAAACTCTCTCAATTTGAGAGAAGGGAGACAATTTAAGAAGAAAATAATGGTGAGACATAGTCTAGATTGGCTCAAAGGAAATGTGTTTTCACTCCAGTCAAACTTACCTACTTCATTACAGTGTGTATCAGTCAACACTTTGATTCAAAGCAAAGCTAAGAGATATATAACGATAGCATGGTTGCAGACGTTAGAACCAAATGCTGAACTACTGGCTACATTTGGACAGTCCTCAGTATCACTTACAAGACTCTATATACAACATAGAAAGACAAAGGCAGAGTCCTCAGCACTTCAGACTAATGGGCTCCTCAGTCATGGCCACATTTTGTATACGTATCTTGGACACTAACTGCAGAACTAGAGAGAACGTTCTTAGCGAGGAATGGCTGGAGCAGGGGGTCGGCAACCTGAGTCTCGCGAGCAACATGCGGCTCTTTAGATATGAAGCTGCAGCTCTTTAGTTCCACATTCAAATATTATTTATTTAATCGAAAAAAAATATTTGAATCGATTAACTAAGATTAGGCACCGATTCTATCTCTCAGACACTTGTACTCGCTTTTCACCACACCCACTCCCCATGTCTTGAAATGTAACATATTTGCAGGTGGAAGATATTCAACTTTCTTCTGTCTTAACACTTGATATAGATAAGTCTTGCGACATAAAAGACACGGCACAAGTTAGCTTCTCAAAGATTACTAGCGCTCTCGTGACAAACTAGAGGAGACAATTTAGCGAATGCCGTGCAAAAATACCTTGAAGACAATAAAATCGATTTAAATAAACACGTTTCAATAGCAACTGATGGAGCCAGAATTATGACAGGAAAATAAAGGTGTAAATGTATATTTGTTAATATGTATGTGTATATTTGTGTAGATGTATGTGTATAATTGTGTATATGCATGTGTATATTTGTGTATATGTATGTGTCATGGGCGTAGCCAGGGGGGGGGGTATTGGGGGTTCAACCCCCCCCCCCCCGAAATGAAATCCCCCCCCCCGCAGCAATGTTAAGTGACTGATCTTTTGCTTTTATTTTGTTTATTTTAGGTGAAATTTTAATACTAAACAATCACTTGCCCTAGCACAGCCAAGGAGGTTTTGAGTTTAAAACCCCCTACCAGGGGTTTTGAGTTTAAAAGCCCCTACCAGGGGGGTTTGCATTAAAATCCCCCTCTTCTATAAAACAAAAGAAAATGCAAACGATAATCCCTAAATTCCAAGAGCACATTTAAGGAAGATTTTGATTTAAACCCCTCTCCAAAATTTACGATAAACCCCCCTCTTCAATATAAAAAAGCAAATTACACACTCAAAATTGTATGAGCGTAGCCAAAGGGGTTTTGAGTTTAAACCCCTCTTCGGGTTATGAGTTTGAAAACCCCTGCCAGGGAGTTTTGAGTTTGAAACCCCAAACCAAGGGGTTTTGAGTTTGAAATCCCATACCAGTAAGTTTTGAGTTTAAATCCTACTACCACGGGTTTTGAGTTTAAAACCCCCTACCAGGGTGTTTTTGAGTTTGAAAACCCCTACCAGAGGGTTTTAAGTTTAAAACCCCCTATCAGGGGTTTTGAGTTTAAAAGCCCCTACCAGGGGGGTTTGCATTAAAATCCCCCTCTTCTATAAAACAAAAGAAAATGCAAACGATAATCCCTAAATTCCAAGAGCACATTTAAGGAAGATTTTGATTTAAACCCCTTTCCAAAATTTACGATAAACCCCCCTCTTCAATATAAAAAAGCAAATTACACACTCAAAATTGTATGAGCGTAGCTAAAGGGGTTTTGAGTTTAAACCCCTCTTCGGCTGGGTTTGAAGCTAAAAATCAAAATGCTATGAGCTTAGCCAAGCCTATTGGATGATTCGAGGTTAAATTTCCCTTCAGAGGGGTTTAATGTAAAAAAAAATACCTCTTCAATATAAAAAACTTTTAAAAAGTTTAAAAATCCAAGATAGTTTTGAGTTTAAAATCCCCATACATAGTGTTTTAAGTTTGAAAACCTCTCTCTTCAATATTATTTCTAAAGCAAACTACAGTCACCAAATTCTTTGACCGTAGATAAATGTGGTTTTGAACAAAAAAAACAACAACTCCAGATATATTTTAGTTTAAACCCCCCCCCCCCCAACAGATGATTTTGACGATAAAACTTCCCTTTTCGATATAAAATCTAAAGCAAACTACAGTCACCTAATTCCAAGAGCGTATTCAAGAGAGGTTACACATTTCTACCAGTGGCGGGACTCCATAAATAGAGAGTAAAGAGTCATCTGCCGAAATTGAAAAACACTAAATGTGGCTCAACAAAGATGGCTAAGACAGATTTTAGGAGTCAGTTATTGAGATCGGGTCTAAATCAAGGAAATCCGATGCCGAAGTGGGATTCGACCCCTTAGTAAGGTTGTGACAGAGCGTCGCATGAGGTTTGCGGGACATGTTCTCCGACAAAATGAATTACGCATAAAAAGAGTTGCGATGACATCCTAGTACAACATGGAGGTCCTCATAGTAGGTGGGAAGAGGCTTCAGACATTACCAGTGACAGATTTTTGTGGAAACAGCTTGCCAGCAAATGCGCCGAACGGCGCGGGAGGGTCTAAGTCAGTAAGAAAAGCACATTAGGTTTTTGAAATAAATTTTTTTAATAGCAAAATAATGCACTGTAGGTACCTCAGAATATGCATTTAGTTGGCTTTCAATACCAGAAATAGTGCTTGGCGGCGGGGCTCTGCTCCGCGCTGGGGGAGCTAACAGAGCTCCCCAAACCACCCACGAAAAAAAATCCTGGCTACGCCCATGGTAAGTGTATATTTGTGTATGTGTATGTGCATATTTGGGTTTATGTATGTGTATATTTGTGTATATGTATGTGTATATTTGTGTATGTGTTTGTGTATAAGTATGTGTATATCTGTGTGTGTGTGTGTATTTGATTTTAGTAAACTGAACATGTACACCAATGATTTTCTATCCGATAGTTCTTGTTGCTCCTTCACAAAATTCGCTGATGATGCAGCTCTTCTTGCCCTGCTCTCAGAGAGCTCAGACGTAAATGAGTATTTCAGAGAAATAGAACACATTGAAAAATACTGTAAAGATAATTTTTTATTATTAAATGTAAAAAAAAACAAAGAAATGATAATCGATTTTCGTAGGGAAAAGAAGGAAAATGATATTGTTTCTGTAGCTGGAGAGACTATTGAAATTGTGCAAACCTTTAAATACCTGGGTACTATCCTAGACAATAAACTAAATTTTACTGCAAATACTGATTATATCAGCAAAAAAGGGCAGCAAAGATTACGATTAATAAGAAAACTGTCCTCGTTTAATGTTAGCGAAAAGGCCTTGGCTATGTTTTATCACGCTCACATCTGCAATATTTTAAGTTTAAGTATCACTGCCTGGTATGGCAATCTGAGCATTAAAAAATAAAAATAAACTTTATAGAATCCTAAATGCTGCTGGCAAAATCATTGGCAAAAAACAAACCCTATTTGGGAAGTTATTTGAGACAAACATCTCTAAAAAAGCTAACAAGATCCTCGAAATAAAGAATCACCCTTTGTGTCAGGATTTTGTGATTTTACCATCACAAAAGAGATACAAAACACCGATAGCAAAGACAAACAGACACAAACACTCTTTTGTTCCCCTGGCAATCAAATTATTAAATAAGAACAATCTGGTATAAACTTTGTCACATGTAAATTATGAGTGAGTCTGGTGTGAATGTACACTTTGGTTTCTTATAGTTATAATGTTTTTTGTTTGGTGTAATGCACAAATTGTAATACAAATTTCCTTACGGATAATAAAGATTATTATTATTATTCTTATTATGTTCTCAATATCTACTATTAGCTTGCACTTCTTCCTAATCATAGTAAGAGAGTCTCAAGTCGAAATAATAATGCGAATCGTTGAACATACAAATAGGACTGGATAGCTGAGTTGATCGATCGACCATCCCCCAAAACTGTCATTATTAGTATCCCACGAAAGTAGAAAAGCGCTATAAGTTTTTTTGTTGTGTGTCAGTCCGTCCCATTTAGATCGCAGAAAATCTGTAAAGCTAACCGCATAAATTTCAAAATTAAATATTTGTATATTTTTTTTTGTAAAGCAACACATTTTATATAAAACTTCAGAGGAATCTTTTTGAAAAGGTCAAAGGTTTTTGAACCGATAACTTTTGCTTTCTTTAATGATTTGCCAAATTTATTATCTTTTTAATTTTTTTTTCATTATTATTATTATTTGAACATTAAAAAGTAGAATTTAAAACTACACAATGCTATACCTCGTTGAAATGTTCATTGTCTTTCCATCCTTCTGACTCCTACGATTCTTCTTGTAATATTTTTTTTTTGATTCTTAAAGAAATGTAATTTTCTTTATTTCATTTTTTCACATTATTATATATATTTTTCAAAGTTAATCTTTTTTTTTCTTCAAAATACATTTTTCTCAAAGACTTTATTGCTTTGCAAGATTTCTTTGATTCCATATTTTATGACATAGTTTTATGGTCTTTTTTATGTAGTTAAAATTATGTAGATTATTTTATTCCATCAGACCATTTCTTACCAGGTTATACAACGTGAAGATGAAATATCAGGATGTCTAAATGAAATGCAAACAAAAAATATTTGAAGATAAATTTTCAATCTCGACATTTACGTTTTTTTTTATTCTTAAGCAGGAAAACACACACACACACACACACACAAAGCTTGTGATTTTGTACAAAATTTTAACTTATTCAACATCTCATCTAAAGAAAAATATAATTAAACATTCTTTTGAAATATTTTTTGTAGGTATATACAAGCGTTTACTTAAAAGGAAATGAACCTAAATGGTTTCAGATCGTTCGTATCAAAAATATCTTTACATGATCTAAAACTAGACAGTCAAACTGACATTCCATTACTTGGACAGTGTATTTCTCTCAAACCTCCACACAAAGTAGTGTCCTGACTAAGCTCCCAATTTTTTTCTTGACATCTGATGGAAAACAGGAGTGAGACTGATCTAGCAATTAAGTTTTCTGGGTGCTCGGATGGCATGATTGCCCTTATACAAGAGCATATAACGCTGCGCTAAATGACC
The DNA here is from genome assembly GCF_947242115.1 of Biomphalaria glabrata. Taxonomy (NCBI): domain Eukaryota; kingdom Metazoa; phylum Mollusca; class Gastropoda; family Planorbidae; genus Biomphalaria; species Biomphalaria glabrata. The sequence goes on along the minus strand of NC_074712.1, from coordinate 34,205,844 downwards.
TGAAGTCTTTTTATTATACTCACTGGAGGTAGACAAGATGCTGCTGCATGTGAGCTGCGATCCAAAAGTCTTTGTCTGACCACTCCCGTCTCAAACTAACAAATTTGGTCAATCATGGTCACTATCAAAGTCCCGTTAGTTGGAGAGGCGACCTTCTTCGGGTCATACAGTAGAAATATTTCCCGAGGCACGCAGCTTTCATCTCATTAGATCCAGACAGGAATGAACCTGCTATATAGTGTTACCCAAGTCCAGAATAGTCTTGACCATTGAGGACCCTAAGGACACAACCAGAGGCGAAGAGTCGCTGGTTCAATCTGGACTATCGAGGACCCTAAAGACACAACCAGAGGCGAAGAGTCGCTGGTTCAATTCTGACCATCGAGGACCCTATAGACACAACCAGAGGCGAAGAGTCGCTGGTTCAATCCTGACCATCGAGGACCCTAAAGACACAACCAGAGGCGAAGAGTCGCTGGTTCAATACTGACCATCGAGGACCCTAAAGACACAACCAGAGGCGAAGAGTCGCTGGTTCAATACTGACCATCAAGGACCCTAAAGACACAACCAGAGGCGAAGAGTCGCTGGTTCAATACTGACCATCGAGGACCCTAAAGACACAACCAGAGGCGAAGAGTCGCTGGTTCAATAATGACCATCGAGGACCCTAAAGACACAACCAGAGGCGAAGAGTCGCTGGTTCAATACTGACCATCGAGGACCCTAAAGACACAACCAGAGGCGAAGAGTCGCTGGTTCAATACTGACCATCAAGGACCCTAAAGACACAACCAGAGGCGAACTGTTGCTGGTTCAATCCTGACCGCTGGGAGAAATTCTTCTCATTTCCCACAGAGTTTCATGGAGATGGTCGACTTCTCCAACACTTTTTTGGATATGGTCGACCTCTTGTATGGTCCAAACAGCTAGTTCAACTGAACCGGTGTAGGCGTTCTACATCTTTAATAGTAGAACATAAAATAATATGAACAAACTACTTTTGAGAAAAAGACGTAATTGAACTTAATTATAATATAGACAAATTTAACGTGAGATATAAGTTTACAAAAATGAAATAAACTGATATTTAAACAAAGTCTAAGTCACTAAAAAAAAAAAGATTACAAGGACAGTTTTTGTGGAAACACAAACCCAAAATCGGCCCCCGAAGTGGCCCATCCAGGCAAGTAAAAAGGCAGGTTTCAATAATTTCAGAAAGAATATCAGAATGAAATTCTATCAAAGGCAAATGACAGAGAAGAATGGAGAAAGAAGGTTTACAGATCTTGTGTGGTGCCCCAAGCGTTCAGCAGGCCAAGAGATAAGTAAAAGTAGATGTTATTTTGGATATGAACATGGCCTAAGTGATTTCTTTTAATTATTATCTAATTTATTTGTCCCTTCTCCTGTTAGTGACTAACTGGCGCCTTAACCAGTAAGCTTCGAGCAGGAGGGGTTCGTTAGTCATGGCTGGCTACCCACCTAAGAGAAGAAAAACTCTGAATTCAAACCTCTGTTGCCTTGCAGCTTTACCCAATCATGAGAAAGGCTTCGGGAGTCAACCCTGAGGAAAAATCAGGAGCTGGCGACCCTAAGGCAGTTTGCAGCACCCAGTGCTACACTTCGGCAGAACCTGCGACACCGCTGACCCCAAACTGTATCGGCACTGCCGTTCCTTTGGATACATCAGCTGCGTGGAGAGGGGGGAACTGATATGTGGGCGACATCGTTCCGACCACAACTAATGCCCAGGCATTCATCCCATTTCGAGATGGTCCATAGTCGCTTCACGACTGAAGGAGGCCATAAAATTGTTTTGTAAAGGGTCAATCTCTTATTCAAAGCCTCAAGATAAAAAAAACATTTCCGTGACCAAAATAATTTCTTTTAGTTAAGTGTCACACTACCGTGTCTGATCTCGGCCGTTTACTCGATAATATGAAAAACTACTTATTAATTGTTGTTTTAGATTACGTTCCACTTATATGCATAGTTTTTTTTGCAAATATAGTAATTAGTATGTCTGAACTTACTTAACTTAGCAATATAATTGTAAAATATTATTTTTTTTACAAAAAATCTAAAACCATTTCAATAATTTTGTTAAAAATATGGTAAACTTTGATCTCCCTTACTAAATAGCGTCTATTGTTTTTTACTATTAATAGTCAATAGTTGTAAAAATGGTGTATTTTTATAAAAAAAACTGCTTGCATAATTGATTTAAAGAATTAGATTTTTGGCTTTCAAAAAAGAAGTGTTCGTTGCATCAGAACTTTGAATGGTCTAAAATACTATGATCTCGGATTCTCACTATCTTTTCTAGTTTACGTGATTTAAACGGGTCGGGCGGACGGAGGGACGGACAGACAAATCACACCAATCTAAATACCTTTCAGGGGGCCGCTGAAAACACATCTTTACTCTTTCATGTCTCTAGATTGTCCGCCGTTCTCAACATAAATTATGTCAGATTCGCTAAAATTTCATCATGCTACATACATGCATAGCTCCTAACTAATGGCTTAACCTTTCCTCACCATTACCTAGGAAACACACACACACAAACTCCATAAGACCTCTCGAACACGAACTTGACCTCAGTTCAACTATACAGTACAGATCAGAAATATTTCCGATTTGTCTCAAATCCTGAATTAAAATATTTAACGCTTGCTTATTGATTTTAGCTACTTTCTTGTTTTCATGTAGTATAAGACATATCCATAACTGAAATTGTAGTTCTAATTATTTTTTTTTAAAAGCTTATATCAATTTACTCTGTCTGTCTGTCTGTCTGGTAAAAAAGTGTGTACACGTTATTTCTCCCACAATCATTCTCGGATCATTGACATAGACAAGACACGAATCAGTTTTTAAAAAAGTAACCAATTACACCATGAATGACTGGTAATTTATTATTTTGTTTAATAGCAACAACGGAAACTAATACTTCAGTATTCACAGATATGGCTAAATGTGTAGGGTTTAGTCCCCTTAAATAATTGTTAACGCCACCTATCTCTCAAGCATTCCCCGATCATGTTCATACTTTAAACAAATAATTATTGTACCTGGGTCACTACTGGGGCTGCGTATCCACAGGAAATACTGTATTCCTCATTAATCTTTGGACTCGAAGTCAAGCCTTATCATTATACCTAACAAAACAAGAATTAATAAACAAAAATACTCCATTTGTTTGCACTCGAATAAGGGAAATGACTTGTACATTATTGGTAGATATAGTTTTAAGGACGAAGTTCATCCCCTTTAGATAAGCTTTGTTGTTTTGTTCTTATAAAGGATTGTATAGTATTGCTTGTTCTGTTGGTTAGTTTGGAAGTAAGATTAAGACCTAGTTATGAAGCTGGTCTTTAAATGCTGATACTCCTGTCAGGTTGATGTCTGACTGTCTAGACCTAAATGTCATTACTGTAGGCAGCTTTCTAACATTCTTATGCATATCTTTAGAACATCGGCGATACCACATTTCTAGTTAAGATCTTAGAATTTTGAGCCCTAAAGCTATACACTGATCCCGAGCAGTTTGTTGATCCTAAACGGTGTTGCAAAGAAGGGACTTTCAGGAAGCAGTTAGAGGGTATTTGTTTAGGATATGATATCGCTAGTGCCTTGTCGTGAATAACTTAGATTATGTTTTAGTCTATGTATTTGTATTGATTTATCATTTTTTGGTGAATAACCTTGCGGCTAAATTGTTTTCAGATAATTTTTAAAATCCTCTTTTTTAAACCAGAGATGTTGTCAATGTTAATTTGAAAAACAAAATACATAACTTAAAGAATACAAATGTTGTTTTTGTTTAATAGACTTGAAATAAATTGTATGCTAAATAAATTTTTTTTAACTACCTTATGAAATCATGTTTCGTCTGCTTTTTCTAGACCAGTGATTCCCAAAGTGGTCTATATAGACCCCCAGGAGTCTGAGACAACTTCCAAGGGGTTTACGACAGTGAAAAAATAAATTGTGGGTCTATGAAATGTAAATGGGGGTCTACGATAGTGGTTCTCATGTAAGGAGGGGGTTCTTTAAATTGTATTTCCTATTAATGAAATGAACTCATACACACCTACGCTTTGTACTTTATTAAACCCCTGATATTCGAATGAATTTTTAAATTGGTAAATGTTAAAATTATAGTTAAATATCTTAATTATGTCTACATGAAGTCAATATTAAACTTAGCAGAATCCAAAAAGAAATGTACACAGCACAGTGTTAATTATTTTAAATTTGGCTTCATTCCTATCTTCATTGCCTATGTCTATAATGCTATGAATGCATCTTAACTGAAGAATCATTTGAGTTGATAATAATAATGGCAATTTCTTTGATTTTAAAGATTAAGGATTAATGCAGTGTTTCACATGACTACCCAAACCCAGTTGCGACCTACATAGTTTTCCTCATCCCGTGCAGAATAAGCCGTTGTCCATCGGTGGTCTATTTAAAGTTTTCTTTTCGTCCTCTGCTGTTTTTTTTCATTGGGTCCTAACACGCTGATAGACTACCTACAGATTTGAAATACTTTCAAAGTTGGACAATATTTTGTTCTCTTCTTAACACGTCCTGTAATTTTAAAACCAAAAAGTAATCCACCAGAAATCAGAGTCTAGTGTTGCATAACTTGCAACTACAAGGGGTGGCAACCAAAATTTGAGAAACAGGAAGTCAAGGAACTGAGCATTTCTTGTCAGAATTGAAATAATGCAGCAAAACTGTGGACTCTGCTAATTTTACCAATATCCAAATTTAGAACAGTCATACTCCCAGGAAGCTGATATTTTGACATGATGAATATTTAAATGCCCTCTATCTCAATTTTCAGCTTGAGTATTTTCTGAATACGATAATACCTCAATGGATAATCTGTCCATACGATGCTAAATGGGACGGGGTAACATTACAAGAACTGCTCAGGATAAGTACTAATGGATAAGTACTAATGGATAAGTACTAATGAAGAGCTTAAAGTACAATTTAAAAATGGATATTAGCTCTTCTTGCTCCACAAAGATAAAAGTTTCTCTAACCTAAATAAATTGAAGCCTAATTTTGAAATTTTATCATCAGAGATTATTTGAATTGGGCGCATATTTTTAGTTTGGTTAATTCATGTAATGAATATTAAATTTTATTTAGCTTCATTTCAAATTGAATATTCCTTAATAAATGTATGTGACTTAGAAATCAGTGAGAAACAATACACATTTGAAGTCTATGAATTTTGAAAAATGCAGAATTACTTAAGCATGGGGTCTACCGAAAACCGGAAAACATGGTAAAGGTGTCTACGAGACTAAAAAGTTTGGGAACCACTGATCTAAACTTTATTTTAATTGAGAGATAAGTTTGTTTTTGCAAAAAAAAAGGTCACTGTGACATGAGAGATGATAGACAGGCTACTCCATTTCTTTCCTAGATAATTAATTTGAGACATTAAGATTTGTGTGTATATTAGAGAGAGTGAGAGAGAGAGGGGGGAGAGGGAGAGAGGGGGGAGAGGGGGAGGGAGAGAGAGAGGGGGGAGAGGGGGGAGAGGGAGAGAGGGGGGAGAGGGGGAGGGAGAGAGAGAGGGGGGAGAGAGAGAGAGAGGGGAGAGGTGGGAGGGAGAGAGAGAGAAAGGTTGAAATTGTTTTTTTGTTGCCTAAAAAAGAAGTACTTTTAAAAACTTCTGCCTGAGCAAAGAGCGAAACAAAACAAAGTCAACAGCACGTGTTAGTTCACGTCTGGTGCCAACTTTCTATTGACCTAGAGGGAGAAAACAGTTTGTAACATTAGAAACAAAAGTAAAAGTACATGGAAGATTTGTGCAATGAGAAGTACATGTGAAATTGAGACTATCAGATATACACTGGCATATTCACCTTTATAGTGTTTGAAGATGCTACATTTAATAGAATGATATATCGATAAAAAGTGGGGGCGGGTGAAATGTATATATAAAAGAGAGAGAGACAGACAGACAGACAAAGATAGATAGATAGATAGATAGATTACTATGAGATAGAAAGAGAGATGAACTATCTGATGGATGAATGTAAACTATATAAGATAAGATACAATAAGATAATTTTTATTGGTCCAATCAAATGGAATTCTGTTTGAAAACGATTGACCACCACCCAGCAACAACCCACCGCCTCTCAAATTTCTTGTTTCAAAAACAAACTACTTGACTCATCTTTGTTTATTTGGTGTTCTATTTCAAAGTGTTATCGCTTACTGTCAGAGCTGGAACTCATTTGTTGATGTCCAATAAACTTTATTTTTATAGGGCAGCTGTTTCTTTATGCACATTTAATTATCATTGACATTGAATTGTTTAAATGCATTTCTTTGGTGTTGTATGTGGTGTGTTTGTGTATGTACCGTCCTTAACTGTCCATCAAGCATTAGCGCCGAAGCCATCGCACGCCTGGAACAAGTCGCAATAAACCATTCACTCGCTGACCCTCCTCAGCTTAATGAAGTAATGACTGCAATATCCAACCTCTCAACTGGTAAGGCACCGGGACTAGACTCCATCCCTGCTGAAATATACTCAATTGACAGTTCAAAGCTGACAGCTAAACTAACAGAAATCTACCAGATAATATGGGAACAAAAGAAACTACCACAAGAGTTCAAAGACGCCTCCATCATTCACCTCTACAAGAGAAAGGGAAATAGGCAGTTAGGCGATAACCGTCGTGGCATATCCCTCCAATACATTGCTGGCAAGAATCTGGCTAGGGTAATATTAAACAGACTACAACATCACCTAGAAAGTGTCTTACTTCCGGAGAGTCAATGCGGCTTCAGGCAGGGTAGAGGAACTGTTGACATGATCTTTGCAGTCCACCAACTCTAAGAGAAATGTAGAGAGCAAACTTCAAATCTCTATACTGCTTTCATAGATTTGACTAAAGCTTTTGATAATGTCAGTCGTGAAGGCCTTTGGCAAATCATGTCTAAATTCAGCTGCCCGGATCAATTCATAACTATGGTGCGCCAATTCCATGATAACAAGCAAGCAAATGTCCAAGACAACGGAGACTACTCCAAGCCTTTTCCTGTCTCAAATGGCATGAAGCAGGGTTGTGTGCTGGCTCCAACGCTTTTCAGAATAATTTTCTCTGCCATGCTGAAAGATGCCTTCCGCACAGAAAATATCGGAGTTTGCATACGATATCGCACTGATGCAAGTTTATTCAATGCTCAGAGACTCAAGGCAAGGACCAAGGTAAACTACGACTGCATCAGAGACTTGCTATTCGCAGATGACTGTGCCCTGAGTGCCGCAAACAAAGAAGACCTTCAGAAGACCCTGTCCGTCTTCGCTAATGTCTGCAAAACTTTTGGCCTCAGCATAAATGTAAAGAAGACAGAAGTGCTGCACCAGCCTCCTACAAACAAATCTGTCAGAGAACCAGACATTCTCATAGATGGCCAGAAATTAACAAACGTCAACACGTTTGTCTATCTGGGAAACACCATATCAGCGCCAACCTAGATGATGAGGTAGACTTCCGTATTGCTCGTGCCAGTGCTGCTTTTGGCAGACTTCAAGAACAAGTGTGGCAACGGAGAGGACTCAGCATATCCACAAAACTGAAAGTTAAAAGTGCTGTAGTTCTCCCGTCACTCCTATATGCATCAGAGTCCTGGACCTTATATTCCCGCCACACCAAAAAGCTGAACTCCTTCCACCTATGCTATCTATACACAAGGTGCGTTGGTCCGACAACATTTCAGACACAGAAATCCTAAAGCTGTCCAACATATACAGTATCAATGCGACAGTAAAAAGTCCCAACTTTGATAGGGGGGGCATGTAGTCCGCATGCCAGACAATCGCCTTCCCAAACGACTTCTGTACGGGGAGTTGTGTGCAGGAAAGCGCTGCCAGGGAGGCCAATACAAGCGCTACAAAGATACTCTCAAGAGCTCAAGGAATGCGATATCGACATTCACGGCTGTGAAGCACTAGCTCTCGATCGCTCCTCATGGCGTGAAGCTGTGAGTCTAGGAGTCTCAAGTTTTGAAGCAACAAGGGTGGCCAGGCGAAAGAGCGCCGAACCAACAAAACACTGAGAGAAGAAGAAGGCCTATCTGCAACTGACCTAACCCACCCATGCCACGTATGCGGCTAGCTTTTTAAAGCGATGATTGGACATTCATCTTCGAGTCCATCGGAAATGAGAAATGTGCTCATCTTCGACTACGAAGGAGGAGCTCAATATATTGTGAGTATAAGATTTGGTGGTGTTTCTATGTTAGTATTACAATATTCCAGGAGTGAAATCGTGATAAAAATTCCAAGCTGTTGATATACACATTGGACACTGTTTGTTCTCATATAATCCTATAGTTACGTAGACTCACTACTTACCTTTCGACAACTGCTCTGGGTCGTACTTCTTATCCCGTATATAGGACGACTGCATGCCATATTGACATAGGTGATATATATTTAAAAAAAGGTGCCCCCAGAAGCGCTTTAAAGATCAAATCAGACGTCATTTTGCTCTCAATGGAATAAAGGAAAGCCACTATCAGCAGATGACATCTGAAAGAGACAGGTGAAGAGTTCTCACGAAGGTCGAGGACGTAGTCGCGAGACTCAAAGGCCTTTGCCGAAGACAGGCGCAGACGACGAAAAGACCAGCCAATGAAAAGGTCGCAACTGGGTAATGACTACCTTTGTAGCACCTGTGCTTTGTGGCAAAAAAAAAAGTAAAATTATTAAAATGTTAATTTGCTAAATTGTTAAATTGCTAAGTTGCTAAATTGTTAAATTGCTAAATTGCTGGTCTATGACTTATGATTTTACATTGACAACACAAGGATAATTTTAAGGTTTTTCATTGTTAAGATACTATAAAGGAAGTCCTGGAAATTGACTAGTTCACCAAACTTAAATCTGATGTTTAAATATAATCTACATTTTTGTTTGTTGCAAGAAACTATGAAGAGTCCAGAATACAAAAGGAATAAAGATTTACGGAAGTTAAAAGATAAAAACAAATTCAAATGACAACAAGCAAAATAAACAAAAATACTTTCAAATAAACAAAGTTACATATGACTGCAATATCTCTCACTATCACAATATTTATCTCCATTTTCTATTATAATTATAAATTTTTTAATTGTTCATGTATTGTCCACGACAATGAAGCAATGTGCAACGTTTCAACTTGCTCCTAGTTTGAGAAGTGAGTGAACTAACGTGGACAAGATCTCACCCACTTAGAGTTGGTAACAGCTTTCTAAAGTGATAATGATAATTGAGGAAATCCAGAAATCTAATCATCTGTTGGGTTTCTTGTGTTTCAGGTCGTGAGGTTTTTGTTTGTTACGTTTAGTCTTCACTGCTCAACTCACGTAACAGTTATCTAAACCTTGGGTAGAATACTTCCAAATTGTGTTTTTCTGTATTATTTATTTTCTAATGCTATTAAAACAAGATTGCTAGGAGCTAGGTTTAAAAAGAGCAGCAGCATCTAAAAAAAGGAAGAACATACAGGCGGCAGACTGAAATATTTTCAAGGTCTCTTCTGACATGAGAGGTTCCAAGAGACAAATATCATGTCCCGTAAGGTCAAGAAGAGAATATGAAAAAATTGAGAACCTCTGTACTGGGCACGACAAAAACACATGACAGTTCACTGTTACTTGTTCACTGTTACTCAGCGGCGTAGCTACCCATGTGCGAGTTGTGCGGGCCGCACGGGGCATCAAGTGGTGAGGAGTTAAGAGCATCAAATTAAGGATCAAATGTTCTCAGTCAAATCAACACACACACATGAACATAGACAAAGTACTGCATTTGAAATGTTGTCTAGAAGTGAATTGACTTCATTCATGAATGAATTCTCCGATGTTCTTTCTTAAATTAAACGTAAGCTGTGAACCAGGTTGAATCAAGTTGACTAGATTTGTTGAAATCTCTGAAGGCAACGCACTTTTACAGGCTCAGGCACATTTTGTTACTCCATTGTTCAGTACGCTGGTTTTATCGAGATCTAGAGCTTAGAAATAAATGTTTAGACTCTAAAATAGCAGAATCTGGCACTTAATGGGCGCGAACAAGGTAAAGAAGAATTGCAAAGACAAATTCTAGCTCATTTCTAGGGGGTTGTGAAATTTGTATTGAAGTTCGATCCACTCCTGAGAGAACATGTGTTCCGAACTAAGCTTAGTTCCAGGCCTAACACGTACATGACTCCACAAATACAAAACAAACCTATTGTAATATTTAGGGGTAATGAGCCAAATATTTTTCGATTGTTTAAACAGTTCATCTGACATCACAAAACTGGATCAATTTTTCCAAAAGTTGAGATTATGTTGTCATGGATAATGACGGGGTACAAATTCTGAAGTCTTTCATTGACTGCATTTTAGTTCATTATCTATTCTAATCATTCTCTGAATTTTGCTGAAATCTATTCAGTTACATTGTTCGGTACACTGGGCAGTTAACACACCTTTTTTTTATCGACTTCAGCACACCGCTAGGACGTCCTCTACAAAATAACTGAAACTAGCTTTAAGCGCTTGGTTAAAACGTGCTGCGGCGCCAGAGAAGTCGTTAAGATAGTTATAGAATTATTTTCAAAAATTATAGAAACTATAGAGACATTGACTAGAAAAGATCAAAACTCTTCTACTAGGTCTGAAGCAGACGGATTGTTAGTTGCTATGCAGTCTTCATTTTTTCACCTACCTTCGGTTTTAGGCCCCTGAAGTAATTGAATTAACGACGTGTAAGTCTACCTTCAAAAACAAGAGATTGTCAATTCGAGACTGCGCACTTAAACGAAGAAAACTCTTGAACTACTAGTCGGGAGAACATCGCTGAAGCCAGTGTTACCTTGACAGAATGCATGTGCTCAGATTTAGCGATGAGCGCAGAACCTCAAAAACGTGTTAGCCAGAAGATGCCAGACGAAAAAAGTAAAGACCATGTTATGAGATGAACACACAAGAAACATTTTTGTAGTATCTTGTTGTTACATTTGTTTTTGCAAATTTCAATACGTATAAAATAAATACACATTAGTTCATTAGTCATTTCGCTGTTGTTGTTTTTTTAGAAAGGGGAGAACATTATGAAGAGCTGCCGCACTGGGCATCATATACACTAGCTACTCAACTGCTGTTACTTGTTCATTGTTATTTCTTTTCTGTTACACGTTCGTTTCTACTTGTTCAGTGTTATTTGTTGTTTGTTACTTGTTCACTGTTACTTGTTCACTGTTACTTGTTACTTGTTCACTGTTACTTGTTCACTGTTACTTGTTCACTGTTACTTGTTCACTGTTACTTGTTACTTGTTCACTGTTACTTGTTACTTGTTCACTGTTACTTGTTACTTGTTACTTGTTCACTGTTACTTGTTACTTGTTCACTGTTACTTGTTACTTGTTCACTGTTACTTGTTCACTGCTACTTGTTCACTGCTACTTGTTACTTGTTCACTGTTACTTGTTACTTGTTCACTGTTACTTGTTACTTGTTCACTGTTACTTGTTCACTGCTACTTGTTACTTGTTCACTGTTACTTGTTACTTGTTCACTGTTACTTGTTCACTGTTACTTGTTACTTGTTCACTGTTACTTGTTCACTGTTACATGTTCACTGTTACTTGTTCACTGTTACTTGTAACTTGTTCACTGCTACTTGTTACTTGTTCACTGTTACTTGTTACTTGTTCACTGTTACTTGTTACTTGTTCACTGTTACTTGTTCACTGTTACTTGTTCACTGTTACTTGTTCACTGTTACTTGTTACTTGTTCACTGTTACTTGTTCACTGTTACTTGTTCACTGTTACTTGTTCACTGTTACTTGTTACTTGTTCACTGTTACTTGTTCACTGTTACTTGTTCACTGTTACTTGTTCACTGTTACTTGTTACTTGTTCACTGTTACTTGTTCACTGTTACTTGTTCACTGTTACTTGTTCACTGTTACTTGTTCACTGTTACTTGTTACTTGTTCACTGTTACTTGTTACTTGTTCACTGCTACTTGTTACTTGTTCACTGCTACTTGTTACTTGTTCACTGTTACTTGTTACTTGTTCACTGTTACTTGTTACTTGTTCACTGTTACTTGTTACTTGTTCACTGTTACTTGTTCACTGTTACTTGTTACTTGTTCACTGTTACTTGTTACTTGTTCACTGTTACTTGTTACTTGTTCACTGTTACTTGTTACTTGTTCACTGCTACTTGTTACTTGTTCACTGTTACTTGTTACTTGTTCACTGTTACTTGTTACTTGTTCACTGTTACTTGTTCACTGTTACTTGTTACTTGTTCACTGTTACTTGTTACTTGTTCACTGTTACTTGTTACTTGTTCACTGTTACTTGTTACTTGTTCATTGCTACTTGTTACTTGTTCACTGTTACTTGTTACTTGTTCACTGCTACTTGTTACTTGTTCACTGTTACTTGTTACTTGTTCACTGTTACTTGTTACTTGTTCACTGTTACTTGTTACTTGTTCACTGCTACTTGTTACTTGTTCACTGTTACTTGTTACTTGTTCACTGTTACTTGTTACTTGTTCACTGTTACTTGTTACTTGTTCACTGTTACTTGTTACTTGTTCACTGTTACTTGTTACTTGTTCACTGTTACTTGTTACTTGTTCACTGTTACTTGTTACTTGTTTACTGCTACTTGTTACTTGTTCACTGCTACTTGTTACTTGTTCACTGTTACTTGTTCACTGTTACTTGTTCACTGTTACTTGTTCACTGTTACTTGTTACTTGTTCACTGTTACTTGTTCACTGTTACTTGTTACTTGTTCACTGTTACTTGTTCACTGTTACTTGTTACTTTTTCACTGTTACTTGTTCACTGTTACTTGTTACTTGTTCACTGTTACTTGTTCACTGTTACTTGTTACTTGTTCACTGTTACTTGTTCACTGTTACTTGTTCACTGTTACTTGTTACTTGTTCACTGTTACTTGTTACTTGTTCACTGTTACTTGTTACTTGTTACTTGTTCACTGTTACTTGTTACTTGTTCACTGTTACTTGTTACTTGTTCACTGCTACTTGTTACTTGTTCACTGTTACTTGTTACTTGTTCACTGTTACTTGTTACTTGTTCTCTGTTACTTGTTACTTGTTCACTGTTACTTGTTACTTGTTCACTGTTACTTGTTACTTGTTCACTGTTACTTGTTACTTGTTACTTGTTCACTGTTACTTGTTACTTGTTCACTGTTACTTGTTACTTGTTCACTGTTACTTGCTACTTGTTCACTGTTACTTGTTACTTGTTCACTGTTACTTGTTACTTGTTACTTGTTCACTGTTACTTGTTACTTGTTCACTGTTACTTGTTACTTGTTACTTGTTCACTGTTACTTGTTCACTGTTACTTGTTACTTGTTCACTGTTACTTGTTACTTGTTCACTGTTACTTGTTACTTGTTACTTGTTACTTGTTCACTGTTACTTGTTACTTGTTCACTGTTACTTGTTACTTGTTCACTGCTACTTGTTACTTGTTCACTGTTACTTGTTACTTGTTCACTGTTACTTGTTACTTGTTCTCTGTTACTTGTTACTTGTTCACTGTTACTTGTTACTTGTTCACTGTTACTTGTTACTTGTTCACTGTTACTTGTTACTTGTTACTTGTTCACTGTTACTTGTTACTTGTTCACTGTTACTTGTTACTTGTTCACTGTTACTTGTTACTTGTTCACTGTTACTTGTTACTTGTTCACTGTTACTTGTTACTTGTTACTTGTTCACTGTTACTTGTTACTTGTTCACTGTTACTTGTTACTTGTTCACTGCTACTTGTTACTTGTTCACTGTTACTTGTTACTTGTTCACTGTTACTTGTTACTTGTTCTCTGTTACTTGTTACTTGTTCACTGTTACTTGTTCATTACTTAACGATGTATATTTGTACAGACACCATTAAATCGTGGTCCCCAAAACTCCCTTGACTCGCCACAGACTTCTCTAAAATCCCCAAAACTCCCTTGACTCGCCACAGACTTCTCTAAAATCCCCAAAACTCCCTTGACTCGCCACAGACTTCTCTAAAATCCCCAAAACTCCCTTGACTCGCCACAGACTTCTCTCAAATCCCCAAAACTCCCTTGACTCGCCACAGACTTCTCTCAAATCCTCTCCATTGACCGTATCATGTTCTTCTGGACTCCATCTTTCACTTGTCTTGGTTTCATTGAAAGTTGATTGATGGGGAGTGAGAGTTGAGAGGTGTGATCTAAATACTACAGAGAACATTCAAGGACTTCGACAGTTAAAAAGTTTCTATTAACTATTCAATGTAACGGCATTAGATTTGGGTTTTATGATGTTCCATATACATACATAAAGTTTGAGCATCGAAAGTTTTGAAAACCTCGCGTCCAAGCCGTGTAGTGGTTGAGCATTAGACTTGTGAGAACCTCTAAGTCTTTTTGTGATGCGTCTACTACACCTATTGAAAGTGAGAGCGTTCTGACAACCTCCTCACGTCCTTGCTACCCCCCACCCTACACACACCCAACGGTGCCTCGGGTAAAACGTCATCTTAATGTTAGGAGATCACGTGATAAACAAGTGATCTGTCTCGGGTGGCCATCAGTCGGGTGATCTGGCGTTGCCATGGTAATGCTGAAGGTCTAGTCTAGAGGACCAAGTTACAGTGCGCGTACACCTGCCCCTTCAACCCCCAGACTGGAAATTCCTGAGGTTTTTTTTTCTCATTTGTTATTATTTGCGCAGCCATATGATCAATTGTCTTTAACAGTAAATCAACGACAGTGTGAACCATGTCATTGAAACCAGTCAATTATCAAGCTCATGAGAACCACCACCACCCCCACCCCCCGGCGAAAAAAATAATTTATTTGTATTTATGTGTGTGTGTGTACATAATCTTTATTACATTCTGACCCTTCATTCTTTTGGAAGACGTTTATTGTGCCCTAGAATAGGTTCTTCCATGAGTTAGTGGAAAAATTGTAGACTCCCCGACGTTCCTAGCAAGTGGGTCTGGGGGAGCGCTAGGAGCTCCCCCACCTCGGGGCGAAGCCCCGCCGCCAAGCACTATTTCTGGTATTGAAAGCCAACAAAATGCATATTCTGAGGTATCTACACTGCATTTTCCTGCTATTAAAAAGTTGTATTTCAAAAACCTAATGTGCTATTCTTACTGACTTATACCTTCCCGCGCCGTTCGGAGCATTTGACGTCAAGCTGTTTCTATAAAAATCTGTCACTGGTAATGTCTGAAGTCTCTTCCCACGTACCATGAGGACCTCCATGAATGAGTGGCGTCAAGTTGTACTAGGATATCATTACAACTCTTCTTATGCGTAATTCATTTTGTCGGAGAACATGTCCCGCAAACATCATGCGTCGCTCTCTCACAATCTTACTAAGGGGTCGACTCCCAGTTCGGCATAGGATTTTCTTGATTTAGACCCGATCTCTATAACTGACTCCTAAAATATGTCTTAGCCATCTTTGTTGAGCCACATTTAGTGTTTTTCAATTTCGGCAGATGACTATTCACTGCAGTTTATTAATGGAGCCCTGCCAATGGTAAAAATGTGTAACCACTCTTGAATACGCTCTTGGAATTAAGTGACTGTAGTTTGCTTTAGATTTTATATCGAAAAGAGAAGTTTTATCGTCAAAATCATCTGTTGGGGATTTACCACCTCAAAATGCTCTGTAGGGGGATCTTAAACTCAAAACCATCTGGAGCAGTTTTAAACTTTAAAAAAAAGCCATCTGTAGAAGAGGGGTTTAAACTCAAACCCCCCGACTGGATTGGCTACGCTCAAATAATTTTAGTCTGTAATTTGCTTTTTTTTTTATATTGAAGAGGTATTTTTAGCATCAAACCCCTCTGAATGGGGGTTTAAACTCAAAACCCCTTTGGCTACGCTTATAGATTTTAGAGTGAGTAATTTGCTTTAATTTATATTGAAGAGGTACTTTTTAGCTTCAAACTCCACTGGAGGGGAGTTTAAACTCAAAACCCCTTTGACTACACTCATAACATTTTGAGTGTATAATTTGCTTTGTTTTTATTATTAAAGAGGTATTTTTAACCTTCAAAACCCGCTGAAGTGGGGTTTAAACTCAAAACTGAGTCAAAATCCATTTAGCTACGCTCATAACATTTTGAGTGCGTAATTAGCTTTTTTTTATATTGAAGAGGGGGGTTATCGTAAATTTTATAGGGGGTTTTAAAATCAAAATCTTCCTTAACTGTGCTCTTGGAATTTGGGGATTTTCGTTTGCATTTTTTTTTGTTTTGTTTTATAAAATAGGGGGAGTTAACTGCAAAAGCCCCAGGTAGGGGGTTTAAAACTCAAAACCCCTCTTAGGGGGTTTTAAACTCAAAACCCCAGGTAGGGGTTTTAAACTCGAACCCCCCTGGTAGGGGTTTTTAAACTCGAACCCCCCTGGTAGGGTGTTTTAAACTCAAAACCCCTTTGGTTGTGCTGGGGCAAGTGATGGTTTAGTATTAAAATCTCCCCTAAAATAAACAAAATCAAAGCAAAAAATCAGACACTAAATTCCGATCCCACCCCCCACCCCCGAGTGGGGGATTTCATTTCGGGGGGGGGGGGGGTTGAACCCCAACCCCCCCCCCCCTGGCTATGCCCATGATCAAGCTTAGGTTTTTGTTTCGAGAGCTTGAATACAATGGTCAGATTTGTATGGTCACTGATACGTGTCACTGATATTTTTTTTTAAATTTTGTTTTGGATCGCAAGTTTGTTTTTAGTTCCAATTCATTTAGAACTCTATCGTATCAAATGTCATTGATTTGTCAACAATATTTCGAAGAAAAAATTCTACTTATTTCTTGTTGGATATATTTAGATCTAGAGATCTTCTACTTTGAACAAAAATTACAATATCACATTTTTTATTTGTTAATCAGGAAAATGCCGATTTCCCTATTTTCTTTTTGCTTAGTACAATACTATGTCACTCCTGCTGTATACATGCTCGCCCACACCTTATTGGTGTCTAGGCTTCTGGATACAAGAGGGACACGTTATGGCTTCATTCTAGATATTCCATTGAACATAAGTACATGTGAACATGGTACTTTTATGAATATGAACGTGATAGGAAAACTAAACAAAAAGATATTTTTTTCCCAGAAAGCACATTAAGTTATAGACTTCACTTTTGGTTTGTCGTGACCCCTCCCCCCCCCCCACCCCCAGAATGGGACTGGTGTGTCTAACCGTAGCTTCGACATAAAACATATGTATAGAAACTTGAAGAAAAAATTAAGAAAATATTTAATCACTACAAGTGCTTTTTGTTTGTTAAATAATAGTTTGATTTTTGATTTGATTGACATTTAAAAGCACGCACAGTTCATTATAGCGTCTGCCTTACATTGGTCACTTACACGCAGAGTACCAATGACTGGTGTCCAAGAACTGGCTCACCCTGCAGTGACCAGGTCAAAGACCCAACCCACCAAGACAGCGCTACCTCGGTTATCTAGCTGTGGTGAGGGTCAGTTCACTTCGTGCCAGGTCGTGTCTTGAATAACTAATGGCAGTGTAACGGACGTCTTTCCTCCCCCCCCCCCCCTCCACAGCCTCTTTACGATGCTGTCATTTTGAGACCGGCGATTTTTAACTCCCCTCTTTGTTAACTCCTAGGGAACTGACCACATGTCCACTCGGAAAATAAAACGGTAAGGGGGGGGGGGAGATAAAATCAGTACCGTGATGGGAGGGAGAGGAACTGTCGTTTGCTTCAGTGGCGACCTCATTACACTAGATAAGTTATCTTCCCTTGAGGGTAGACTCCTTAGGAGTCCAGGTTGACATCGTCCAGAGTTACGTCATTGTTCAATCTAGTGACCAGTGGGAACAGATGGACATGAGTACAGTGATCACATGACTACAGTGCTAGACATCATTTAGTATTGTCTTGTGATCTATAGTCCGTTTCATGTAGTTTCTAAACCATTCTCCGGTGTTGTTTTTTAAGGTTCACCATACATTGCAAACAAATTGTCTTGGTTAATACCGAGTGTTTATTGGTAAAAACAGAACACTCAATTATATCTAGTTCCACGGAGAGATCTTTCACACGATACGTAACGAATTGTGAGAACCTTTTGAAAGTCGTTTATGGTGAGACCCTTTCTTAAAATCCTCTGAGAACCCTTCTAATTCAACTCACCTAATGATTAGACTCTCTCATATTGATGTTTTATAATAGCGAGTCCCTTTGAGTGAGAACACCTTGATCCAAATTTTCGAATTCTGAGACCTTGAAGTTTCAAATCCTTCATATCCAAACGAACAGAACCCGTCGATTCCTTTTTATTTGGAGGGGGGTGGTCCCTTAGTTTTTTATCTTCTATAAGAGAAAACCTTGACTTACATTGTCTTCTAACAATGAGAACCTCTCAGTTCCAAGTCTACTGATAATGATAACAACTCAGTTCCAAGTCTTCTTTTACAGCCATGAACGTGTGACAGATCTATTTGTGAGGTGACATCTTCATCTATCACATGACCTGAAGACATTGCTACGATTTCTGATCTCAACGGACAAGTCAACAACATCAACAAGCTGGCAGCTCAAAGGCTAAAAGGGTGAAAGTATGACGTCAAGAGCTGGACGCTACGCCACAGGTTAACAATGAAATAACTCCTGGATAATTAGCTCAATGCGGGGTGTTTTTAAAGAATAAACATTCCCACAGGGTACATTATCTGAATGACTTTAATGCTGGATGGCTGCCTGCTCGTCTAGTTTGAGATATGGAGAGTTGTCCCAATAGTTCCGAGTTCGAGCCCTGCCTTTTGCCTTCAAGGAACGTCCGAAATATGTAAAAACATTAATAGAGAATAACACAAAGGGGGACTTTGTATGGTCAAATATTATGAACACGTGATTTCTCCCACTTCCCAGTCTATCTGGTCAAATGTTATGAACACGCTATTTCTCCCACTTCCCAGTCTCGGGTTAAGTTAAAACTTTGAATTATTAATCAATGAGTAGACAAGATAATTGTTTTTTAGTTTAATACTAACAAAAGGGAAATTAATCCTTATTTATTCACATACGTTGGGTTTTGTCCCCTTAAATAATTGTTCAAATTATGTCTTTCACACCCATTCTCGGATCAAGTTAAAACTTTAAAACAAACATTTATTTTACCTAACAAAACATGAATCTGAATCAATGAAAATAATTAACCACTCAGTCTGTTGGTAAGTAATTTTTTTGTTTTATATCGAAAAGGAAAAATTGCTTCTAAATTCTAGAGTGCTTTGTAAGTGTGGAGTTATTCCCCATAGATAAGTTTTTTTTGTTTTTTGTTTTTTTAAAGAATTTTTTTTTAAATTTCGAGTATTTCTTCCTCTCTAGACAGTCTAGCACATTGAAAAGAAAATAGAACACCTGCAATATAAAACAATAAATCAAACTTAAATTACTTTGAGCACGATTGTATAATATACACAAGCTTAATATCTTATTGTTCACTGTAATGATCCCTTATTAAATGAACTGACCACTGAATAGAATGGTTCTACTAATTTGTCTTATGCTATTTATACCCCAAGAGGCGTGGTGGTTGAGTGGTAAGGCTATTGGCTTCCAAACCAACGGGTCCGGGTTCGAATCCTCTTAAAAAACCTGGATTTTTAATTTAGGGATCTTTAGAATGCCTCTGAGTTCTCTGAGCTCTAATGGATATTTGATATTAATTGGGTTGGTCATTGTGCTGGCTACATGATACCCTAGTTTACCGTGGGCCACAGAAGCAGATAGCCTTCACATCATCAGCCCTATAGATCTCAAGGCCAGATAAGGGAAATTTTAATTATACCCCTAGATGAGACTTTGAATACAGTATGAAATCATTTCATAATCTGCACATTTTTTATTTATTTTTTTTTTTTAAAACTCTGCTCAATACTAAATCAGCCTCACTTCCGCTATTGTCTCGAGCAGCTACGCGCATTCACGTGGGGAATCTATGACGTCATAAGACGTGCACGTGAAAGCCACAATTTAAGTGACCTTTGACGTCTAGAGCATGCGCAATTTTCAAGGTAGGCTATGTAAGGTCTTACAACTTCCTATTGTGTTTGTACGGCTATGGAGACTCCGCAGTGAACGACAACAGCCGAGCGAGCTTATTTCGAATAGTCACATCTAGATGATGTGTATCATGGGCGAAGCCAGGATTTTTTTTTTGGGAGGGGGTGTTGGGGAATTTTTCTCTTCCCCCCCCCCCCAAGCCAAAAAAAAAATATGTGTGTGTGTGTAGATAATTAATCTTTATTACATACATATTCTGAGGTATCTACAGTTCATTATCCTGCTATTAAAAAGTTTTATTTCAAAAACCTAATCTGCTATTCTTATTGACTTCAATCCTCCCGCGCAGTTCGCGCATTGGGCGGCAAGCTGCTTCCACAAAAATCTGTCACTGGTAATGTCTGAAGCCTGTTCCCACCTGCTCTGAGGAGCTCCATGAAAGGCGCCAACTGCTACTAGGATGTCCCTGTTAGCTTTTCCCTTGTAATGGCCTCCATGTCGTCATCGCAAATCTTGTTATGCGTAATTCATTGTGTCGCAGACACGTCCCGCAAACCTCATGCGACGCTCTGTCACAACCTTACTAAAGGGTCGACTCTGAGTTCGGCATAGGATTTCCTTGATTGAGACCCGACCTCTATAACTGACTTCTAAAATTCGTCTTATCAAATTTTGTTAAGCCACATTTAGTCTTTTTCAATTTTGGCAGATTAATGGAGAATAGCCTCTGGTAGAAATGTTTTATTTCTCTTGGCCACGCTCTTGGAATTAGGTGACTGTATTTGCTTTAGATTTTATATCCAAAAGGGAAGTTTTATTCAAAATCCCCTTAGCTACGCTCATAGAATTTAGTGACTGTAGAGAGGTTTTCAACCTTAAAGCTCTCTGTAGGGGAATTTTAAACACAAAACCATCTTTAAAAAAAGCTTTCTGGTGGAGGAGGTTTAAACTAACCCCCTCCTTGGCTTGGCCACATCCGTAGAATTTTATTGTGTAATTTGCTTTTTTTTATATTGAAGAGGTATTTTTAAGCATCAAACCCCGCTGGAGAGGGTGGGGGTTAAACTCAAAACCCCTTTTGGCTACATTCATAGCATTTTTAGTGTGTAATTTCATTTTTTTATATTGAAGAAGTTTTTTTGGCTTCAAACCTCGCTAAGAGGGGGTTTAAACTCAAAACCCCATTTGGCTACGCTCATATAATTTTGAGGGCCTAATTTGCTATTTTTTATATTGAAGAGGTATTTTTTAGCTGCAAACTCCGCTCGATGAAGGTTTAAAACTTAAAATCTCTCTTGGCTACGCTCATAAATTCTGGTGACTTATGTATGGATAGTCATATATCGTTAATTTTGGAGGGGGGGGGGGGTTAAAATCAAAATATTCCTTTGCTATACTCTTGGAATTTTGAGATTGTCGTTTGCATTTTTTAAATTTTGTTCAATAGAAGAAGGGGATTTAACATTTAAAACCACCTGGTAGGGGTTTAAACTCAAAACCACCTGGTAGGGGTTTAAACTCAAAACCCCCTTGGCTGCGCTGAGGAATAGATGGTTTAGTATTAAAATTTAACCTAAAATAAACAAAATCAAAGCAAAAAAACATTTCATTTCGAGGGGGTGTTGAACCCCAACCCCCCCCCCCCTCACCCGCGGCTACGCTCATGATGTGTATTACTGGAAGTAAAGACTCGAGATTCTCTATTAATGAATCCACAAAGAAGTACAAACTCGAATTCACTAGATTACTTTAATTCAACTATAAATAATAAAAATCTCTTGATATTTTTTTTTCGTATCATTTCATCTTGTTGGTTCCATCTCTCTCTCTCTGACGTGAATTCCATTCATTACACGCATTCTACATTCTCACTACTCTACGATCTCACCGTAACACTAGAGCCATGCTCCTTTGTCTTTACTAGTAATGTCCCTTATGTCAACAAGCTAGTTATCCAAGATGGCGTCTTAAATAAACATCGTATTGAAGGTTACAACCGGTTACAACTCAGACATAGTGGTGTTTGGTCTATATCGTATTAATCTTAACCAACATCACGTGACCTGAACTTCTTTAAAATGTACAGTCTATACCAGTGATTCCCAAACTTTTTTTTAATTAACGGAAGACTTTGCTAATTAAGTATTTAGCTGAACACTGCTTTTTTTGTTTTAGAGAGATTCATTCACGTGGTGACCTACTGGTTAATTATTTCAGTAGTTCGTGGATGACCTAATCAGGCCTCGCGGAACACTAGGGTTCCGCGGAACACAGTTTGGGAAACACTGGTCTAAATGTTGAGAAACCAAGAACTACATTTGAACAAACATAGACTAATAGATTAACAAACATTAAGTGTACATAAGTTACACAGACAACACTCAACTATAAGAATGTAATTCACATAGCTGTACAGGAAAATTTATGAAAACTTAAAACTTAACAGACTCTAGAATAATCTAGATCAGGGGTGGGCAACATTTTTGTATCGAGGGCCGCATTGAAAAATGTTTGGGAATGGCGGGCCGCATATATATATATATATATATATATATATATATATATATATATATATATATTAGATAGATAAACTTGCTGTATAGAATGTCTTTTAATTCATATATACACTGTATTACGAGTTTTTTAATCGCTGTATCCTTTTTTTATCACAATATCCCCACAAATATACAGTTGTACTTAATGTGCAGTATTTTGCTTCTTACTTTCGTGCATAATGTTTCTTAACTGTGAAACTATCTTACTAGTTGTTACCCCTGTGTGTGACTGCTGTCAAATTACAGTCAGTCAACAATGACCAGTGATTATACGTGTTTAGTTTCCACAAAAAATGCTTGCTCACTGAATGAGACAATTTATGTTCCGTAAGTTAAATGTCGGGACGAGCGAAGCCTGCCCTTGTGGAGCATCACCAGAGAATGTTGACCATGTCCTTCAATGGTGCATATTAAATCAAGGAACCCGAACAAGACTCTCCAAAGACTATTCGGAGAACTGCCTGATCTGGAAACCACTACGCGGTTCATCTCAGATATAGGATTACTGATCTGAACCCTTTAACATGTAAAATGAGAACGAAGAAGAACTGATGTATGTGTGCCCAAATAGTGTGAACAGCAGCAAAGTTTTTTTAAAGTGTGGAAATACAGCTTCTGGCACCCATAAAACTCCCGTGGTAGTGCTGACTGGAGTTTCTCTTTGCTTTGAGTTATGTCCTCTGGAGCTGAATCGGCTTCTCTTAATAAGTGTTGTACTTTTAATCATTTCACTAAAGATAGTTTCACCTTTCAGCAAAGGAAAATGACAAAAACTTTTTTTTTTTGCTTGCTTGTAGAATTACAATGGTAATGTTCCAAAAGATTTAACATGCATTTAAATTTCATATGTAAACAATCAATTGCAATAGAAGTTATAAGAAACATAAAATTTTGTCTTCCACTCTTTCTTAGAAATGTTAGTAACCAAGTCACAGTCAATGTCCTTCAAGTAACATAACACTTTCATCCTTGAGATTTTATAGTCTTCTCATTTGCCTTGCCCATTGCTAGGCTAGCGGATACATTAGATTATTTATTAATAAATCAGAACTACCCGTGGTTAACTCCCCTAGCTATAACCATTATATGTATCTACTGTTTCATTTTTAAATCATAGGCAGCTTTGTGCAAACTTTCCTGTTTCAAGTTTATGGTTCTCATTCAAAGATCGAGCTCCATCAGTTGTTACACTTGCCATCTTGTTCCAAGCCTACCCAACACTCAGACATTGTGTCTTGAATTGAGTGTATTGATGTATAGCCAATAAGCATAATCTTCGTTTACTTAAAACTTTTTATAATGAGACAGTTTCAATAATTTATATAGCTGTTTTTTTTTAAATATTTGCATTTTTATATCTATATACTGTGGGCACACCTGATTTCTGTAGGGTGTCGGCGGGCCGCATAAAACACCTCGGCGGGCCGCATGTGGCCGTAGATCAATCGGATGTTTGTTGTTTCAATTAGAATACAACGGAAACCAATCTTCTATGAGTTCAACAACATTAAAGTCCTATAAAGGGAATTCCATTTTTAACTTGATTGAATATTATCCCATTCTTTAAGCGAACTTCCATTTTCTTGTGGTAAAACGATGAGATTCTATGAATGGAAACTTGTTCTCTGAGTTCATCAGCTGCTTGTCTAAACAAAGAAAAAAGAGATTGTGTCCACTCTCCAGAGACGAGTTAATCAGTTTCAATTTTCTTTTAAGAAATAGGATAGTCATAAAATTGTGTAAACATTTCGTTTTTAGTGTACTTTGTTCTGTACTAGTGTAGATATCAAATGAAGTTGTATACATCAATGTTTCGTTAAGAAAAAAACTGTTCAACTGTTTAAATAAATGTCGCCCTATAGTTGTTGGAAAAAAAAAAAAAAACTTGCGTTTTTAATTCATTCAGAATTTGACCGCAGCTTCGACGACTATCGGATGACAGTGAAATATATATATATATTAAAAATCTCGGTGACATATACTATGACATATCTTATTTGTCATTTCTCGGCGATAGGGATTTTTATATAAGGAAAACACTGACATTACGATACACACACACACAGAGACACACACAGAAGGGAAATTGTGTTGAACAAGAAGATAACTTGTGGACTACATATCCCGGTAGTAGAGACACCGCGCTGTGAATGTCAGATGTGTCTCTAACTATCCACCCACTGTCAGCAGAATAAGATCCCGGTGAATGTGTAGAGACTGGATCTAGCAGACTTGAGAACTTTAGTTTCCTTGGAAGAAATGAAAATATGATCAACCTGAAAAATGTCCAGATGCCCTTTAACACGCAATCGAAGGTCACATACATGCAAGCAATGCTAGTGTCAAAGGTCACGGGTATGAACTTAGTAACGAGGTCTTTATGTCAAAAGTCACGGGGTTGAGCCTAGCAACTAGTTCTTTTAGAAAAAGGTCACGGGTATGAACCTAGTAACGAGGTCTTTTAGAAAAAGGTCATGGGTATGAACCTAGCAACAAATTCTTTTAGAAAAAGGTCACGGGTATGAACCTAATAACGAGGTCTTTTATAAAAAGGTCACGGGTATGAACCTAGTAACGAGGTCTTTTAGAAAAAGGTCATGGGTATGAGCCTAGCAACAAATTCTTTTAGAAAAAGGTCACGGGTATGAACCTAGTAACGAGGTCTTTTAGAAAAAGGTCATGGGTATGAACCTAGCTCTAGGTCCAAGTTTTTAACGCGAAAAAAAAAGGTAATTAAATATAGCGAAAGAAATGAAAGTCCTGACCCAGCCCAGCCCATCATAGTCGTCATAGTTAAAAGTTGCATCTTTGTATATACATTTACAGCTTCAGTGCTACCTAATCACTGAATCTGTTGTATTTATGTTGTCTTGATGTTCAGTTGGGAGATCTTTATTCTTGATGTTTTAATGTTTTTCTTTATTTTGACCATGTTTCAAAAATGCAGCTGCCTTTTTTGTAAGTAACATGGATGCACCATTTGTTTTCTTTCAGCCCTTAGCTTTACATTTGTCTTATCATTGGCTTAAACTAAGAGTTTAATTGACATCACCTGCACTGCAAATGTTCATGTCGATGTGTAAGATGTGTTGCTAAATTTATTATGTAATGAAACTGAGGCTAGTTAGAAAGCAGTTAAAATAGCTTGAATACTTTGTTCTTTCAGGAAGTTTTCTTGCTTGCTAGACCAGTGGTTAACAAACGTTTTTGTCTCCTAGACCCCTCAATGTATTCCAGTTTTCGGTACACCACATACTAAAATCAGGGTTTAAGGTGAAAGGATAAAGATACAAATCATCTGTTTGTATGAGCTTATTCGATTATAGGAAAAATAGCATTTAAAGTCTCGACCTGCTTAAATGAGATCAACAATCATAGACCTCCGCTTACATCTCATAGACCTCCGCTTACATCTCATAGACCCCCGCTTACATCTCATAGACCCCCGCTTACATCTCATAGACCTCCGCTTACATCTCATAGACCTCCGCTTACATCTCATAGACCCCCGCTTACATCTCATAGACCTCCGCTTACATCTCATAGACCTCCGCTTACATCTCATAGACATACGCTTACATCTCATAGACCTCCGCTTACATCTCATAGACCTCCGCTTACATCTCATAGACCTCCGCTTACATCTCATAGACCTCCGCTTACATCTCATACACCCCCGCTTACATCTCATACACCCCCGCTTACATCTCATACACCCCCACTTACTCATCTCATAGACCTCCAATGGCATTTCTTCACTCTCTTAGACCTCTTGAAAGTCGTCGATGAACCCTGGGGGTCTCTATAGACAACTTTGGGAACCACTGCGTTAGATACCTCAGTTGAAAATAAATATGTAATTTTAAGCTGTACAATTTTTCGGCGTATCAGTAATTGCTTTTGCAGCTTGTGGTTAAATGTTAGGGGTCAATACAGTCATGGGCGGACTAGGTGTTAAAGGAAATGTGGCATTACCATACCACCCGGCCCTCAAATAACTGACGCCCATTCATACCCTGGTTACAGCACGTTTAAACAGAATGGCTGCCTGGTCACGTCGTACACGCTTAGAACTGTCAAACTTTGCTGCTACCCTCGCGCAGGCATGCCAGAACCTTGAGGAGTGGGGGGTTCAAAACTGTTACATCTTTCTATTGTACTCTATATTTCAATAACTCTTTAGAAATTACTTTATTTTCTCCAAGTCCCTGGGTTCAGCTGTAATTACATCAAACACTTAACAACTCGATCAAAACACAGAAACTTTATTAAACTTCATGGCACATCTCACATGCTGGTCTCTCTCTTCTCTAAAAAACGAACACACTTCCGGTCATTCGCGCATACGTTGCAACTAACATATATCTGTAGAAATAGATAATACAAACAGACATTAATCCGTGACAAAAACCTTTACCCCATGTAAACTTTAACCGTACAGAATTGGCAAAAAAAAAGAGGGGAAAAAAAAGGGGGTGGGGGAAGCGACATAATATAAAATATAAATTAGCATATATTATAAAATAATTAAAAAATTTTGTAAACAAATTATGTACTTTTTCTATAAAATTCAATTTTCTAAAAAGCCCACCACCCGCAGGGTTAGGTTGTTGTTTTTTTTCAAGGGGTGGGGGGTACATGCGATCGCCCTCCCCCGCCCATCTCCATCCCATAGAATCGACCGAAATACCAGAATGGGTGGGATGGGGAGCGAAATAAAATAGAAATGTGATGCATCTCAAGGTGAAGGTCTTTTGTCTGTTCCTATACTCATTTCTGTTTGACTTTTCCAACATGTCTCTTGTTAAAGACGCATCGTATTCAGGTAGTAGACAACATCCCAAGCCATCACCTCCCACACAATACGCCTCTGTCCACGTTGCCAAGACTCCGGACATGAGAGAATTGCTCACGTCTTGGCTCTGACAGCATGACCCGGCATGGCGCCTAATCCCAGGAGACCAGAGGCATTACTTGGACATGCGCACTGCACCTGATACTTAAGGTCATGTTCTTAAAAAAATAAATAATGTCCCTTTGATCTTTTTCATTGTTCTGACTCTATTGTATGCAATGTCTCCCGAGGGTTTTATTTGCTGATGCATTAAAACGATACGTCATGTATTTTTTTTCTCGAAAACGTTTTATCAGTTTGATTTTTGTACGCATTGTATTTTTTTTTATAAAGAACTAGGTCAGTTATTAGCATCCATTTTTTTTACAGTTTCATTTTGACCTCGACCTAGTTTTAAGTTTTCCTTTATGCGTTCAGACATATTGGGCTTGTTGAACCAGTTGAAAGAGTAGACATTGAGTGGACTATATTCAAGTAGCATGTCAGTAGTTTTTTTTTATTTTATCTAAATTGTTTATCTAATTAAAATGTAACATCTAAATATCTATGTACCGAAACATTTTTGAATTAAAAAAACATTGTCACACATCAAAACAATCAAGGTATTACATTAAAACAAAATAAGCATCACTGTAAAACAACCTAAGCATCACTTTAAAACAACCTAAGCAGAAATGGTTGGTTTCGTTATTTGGTCGACTGCAAAACATAGCTATAATTGGCTGCCTAAAAGTGTGATATGTGTTGCGGAATGTAGTGTTCATGGTCCCAAGTTGCTATTTCTAACTGCAATCCCTATCAATGCTGTAACAATGTCACAATTTCACCAAGTTTATTTCGTTTTGCAACAAAGCATGAGTGTTACAAAGACGGCCAACGTTACACACAGTAACACTATAAAAATGATTCTCACAATCCAACTCTACTCTGTATCTCTCCCTCTCTCTTCACAGCTTCACTCGTTACATTATCCCTTGTTCTCCGTCTCACTGACACCAACAATGGTCATAGAATATTATCCCTTGTTCTCCATCTCACTGACACCAACAATGGTGATAGAATATAAACTATTGTTCTCCATCTATCTGACACCAACAATGGCCATAGAATATTTTCTCTTGTTCTCCATCTCACTGACACAAACAATGGTCATAGAATATTATCCCTTGTTCTCCATCTCACTATCTGACACCAACAATGGCCATAGAATATTATCTCTTGTTCTCCATCTCACTATCTGACACCAACAATGACCATAGAATATTATCTCTTGTTCTCCATCTCACTATCTGACACCAACAATGGTCATAGAATATTATCTCTTGTTCTCCATCTCACTATCTGACACCAACAATGACCATAGAATATTATCTCTTTTTCTCCATCTCACTGACACCAACAATGGTCATAGAATATTATCTCTTGTTCTACATCTCACTGACACCAACAATGGTCATAGAATATTATCCCTTGTTCTCCATCTCACTGACACCAACAATGGTCATAGAATATTATCTCTTGTTCTCCATCTCACTGACACAAACAATGGTCATTGAATAGTATCCCTTGTTCTCCATCTCACTGACACCAACAATGGTCATAGAATATTATCCCTTGTTCTCTATCTCACTATCTGACACCAACAATGACCATAGAAAATTATCTCTTGTTCTCCATCTCACTGACACCAACAATGGTCATAGAATATTATCTCTTGTTCTCCATCTCTTTGACACAAACAATGGTCATAGAATATTATCTCTTGTTCTCCATCTCACTGACAACAACAATGGTCATAGAATATTATCCCTTGTTCTCCATCTCACTGACACCAACAATGGTCATAGAATATTATCTCTTGTTCTCCATCTCACTGACACCAACAATGGTCATAGAATATTATCCCTTGTTCTCCATCTCACTGAAACCAACAATGACCATAGAATATTATCCCTTGTTCTCCATCTCACTGACACCAACAATGGTCATAGAATATTATCCCTTGTTCTCTATCTCACTATCTGACACCAACAATGACCATAGAAAATTATCTTTTGTTCTCCATCTCACTGACACCAACAATGGTCATAGAATATTATCTCTTGTTCTCCATCTCTTTGACACAAACAATGGTCATAGAATATTATCTCTTGTTCTCCATCTCACTGACAACAACAATGGTCATAGAATATTATCCCTTGTTCTCCATCTCACTGACACCAACAATGGTCATAGAATATTATCTCTTGTTCTCCATCTCACTGACACCAACAATGGTCATAGAATATTATCTCTTGTTCTCCATCTCACTGACAACAACAATGGTCATAGAATATTATCCCTTGTTCTCCATCTCACTGACACCAACAATGGTCATAGAATATTATCTCTTGTTCTCCATCTCACTGACACCAACAATGGTCATAGAATATAATCCCTTGTTCTCCATCTCACTGACACCAACAATGGTCATAGAATATTATCTCTTGTTCTCCATCTCACTGAAACCAACAATGGTCATAGAATATTATCTCTTGTTCTCCATCTCACTGACACCAACATTGGTCATAGAATATTATCCCTTTGTCTCCATCTCATTATCTGACACCAACAATGGCCATAGAATATTATCTCTTGTTCTCCATTTCACTAACTGACACCAACAATGGCCATAGAATAATATCTCTTGTTCTCCATCTCACTATCTGACACTAACAATGGCCATATAATATTATCTCTTGTTCTCCATCTGACTATCTGACACAAACAATGGCCATAGAATATTATCCCTTGTTCTCCATCTCACTCACTGACACCAACAATGGCCATAGAATATTATCTCTTGTTCTCCATCTCACTATCTGACACCAACAATGGCCATAGAATATTATCTCTTTCTCCATCTCACTATCTGACACCAATAATGGCCATAGAATATTATCTCTTGTTCTCCATCTCACTGACACCAACAATGGTCATAGAATATTATCTCTTGTTCTCCATCTCACTGACACCAACAATGGTCATAGAATATTATCCCTTGTTCTCCATCTCACTGAAACCAACAATGACCATAGAATATTATCCCTTGTTCTCCATCTCACTGACACCAACAATGGTCATAGAATATTATCCCTTGTTCTCTATCTCACTATCTGACACCAACAATGACCATAGAAAATTATCTCTTGTTCTCCATCTCACTGACACCAACAATGGTCATAGAATATTATCTCTTGTTCTCCATCTCTTTGACACAAACAATGGTCATAGAATATTATCTCTTGTTCTCCATCTCACTGACAACAACAATGGTCATAGAATATTATCCCTTGTTCTCCATCTCACTGACACCAACAATGGTCATAGAATATTATCTCTTGTTCTCCATCTCACTGACACCAACAATGGTCATAGAATATTATCTCTTGTTCTCCATCTCACTGACAACAACAATGGTCATAGAATATTATCCCTTGTTCTCCATCTCACTGACACCAACAATGGTCATAGAATATTATCTCTTGTTCTCCATCTCACTGACACCAACAATGGTCATAGAATATTATCCCTTGTTCTCCATCTCACTGACACCAACAATGGTCATAGAATATTATCTCTTGTTCTCCATCTCACTGACACCAACAATGGTCATAGAATATTATCTCTTGTTCTCCATCTCACTGACACCAACATTGGTCATAGAATATTATCCCTTTGTCTCCATCTCATTATCTGACACCAACAATGGCCATAGAATATTATCTCTTGTTCTCCATTTCACTAACTGACACCAACAATGGCCATAGAATATTATCTCTTGTTCTCCATCTCACTATCTGACACTAACAATGGCCATATAATATTATCTCTTGTTCTCCATCTGACTATCTGACACCAACAATGGCCATAGAATATTATCCCTTGTTCTCCATCTCACTCACTGACACCAACAATGGCCATAGAATATTATCTCTTGTTCTCCATCTCACTATCTGACACCAACAATGGCCATAGAATATTATCTCTTTCTCCATCTCACTATCTGACAACAATAATGGCCATAGAATATTATCTCTTGTTCTCCATCTCACTGACACCAACAATGGTCATAGAATATTTTCTCTTGTTCTCCATCTCACTGACACCAACAATGGTCATAGAATATTATCTCTTGTTCTCCATCTCTTTGACACAAACAATGGTCATAGAATATTATCTCTTGTTCTCCATCTCACTGACAACAACAATGGTCATAGAATATTATCCCTTGTTCTCCATCTCACTGACACCAACAATGGTCATAGAATATTATCTCTTGTTCTCCATCTCACTGACACCAACAATGGTCATAGAATATTATCCCTTGTTCTCCATCTCACTGAAACCAACAATGACCATAGAATATTATCCCTTGTTCTCCATCTCACTGACACCAACAATGGTCATAGAATATTATCCCTTGTTCTCTATCTCACTATCTGACACCAACAATGACCATAGAATATTATCTCTTGTTCTCCATCTCACTATCTGACACCAACAATGACCATAGAATATTATCTCTTGTTCTCCATCTCACTATCTGACACCAACAATGGTCATAGAATATTATCTCTTGTTCTCCATCTCACTATCTGACACCAACAATGACCATAGAATATTATCTCTTTTTCTCCATCTCACTGACACCAACAATGGTCATAGAATATTATCTCTTGTTCTACATCTCACTGACACCAACAATGGTCATAGAATATTATCCCTTGTTCTCCATCTCACTGACACCAACAATGGTCATAGAATATTATCTCTTGTTCTCCATCTCACTGACACCAACAATGGTCATAGAATATTATCCCTTGTTCTCCATCTCACTGAAACCAACAATGGCCATAGAATATTATCCCTTGTTCTCCATCTCACTGACACCAACAATGGTCATAGAATATTATCCCTTGTTCTCTATCTCACTATCTGACACCAACAATGACCATAGAAAATTATCTCTTGTTCTCCATCTCACTGACACCAACAATGGTCATAGAATATTATCTCTTGTTCTCCATCTCTTTGACACAAACAATGGTCATAGAATATTATCTCTTGTTCTCCATCTCACTGACAACAACAATGGTCATAGAATATTATCCCTTGTTCTCCATCTCACTGACACCAACAATGGTCATAGAATATTATCTCTTGTTCTCCATCTCACTGACACCAACAATGGTCATAGAATATTATCCATTGTTCTCCATCTCACTGAAACCAACAATGACCATAGAATATTATCCCTTGTTCTCCATCTCACTGACACCAACAATGGTCATAGAATATTATCCCTTGTTCTCTATCTCACTATCTGACACCAACAATGACCATAGAAAATTATCTTTTGTTCTCCATCTCACTGACACCAACAATGGTCATAGAATATTATCTCTTGTTTCCATCTCTTTGACACAAACAATGGTCATAGAATATTATCTCTTGTTCTCCATCTCACTGACAACAACAATGGTCATAGAATATTATCCCTTGTTCTCCATCTCACTGACACCAACAATGGTCATAGAATATTATCTCTTGTTCTCCATCTCACTGACACCAACAATGGTCATAGAATATTATCTCTTGTTCTCCATCTCACTGACAACAACAATGGTCATAGAATATTATCCCTTGTTCTCCATCTCACTGACACCAACAATGGTCATAGAATATTATCTCTTGTTCTCCATCTCACTGACACCAACAATGGTCATAGAATATTATCCCTTGTTCTCCATCTCACTGACACCAACAATGGTCATAGAATATTATCTCTTGTTCTCCATCTCACTGACACCAACAATGGTCATAGAATATTATCTCTTGTTCTCCATCTCACTGACACCAACATTGGTCATAGAATATTATCCCTTTGTCTCCATCTCATTATCTGACACCAACAATGGCCATAGAATATTATCTCTTGTTCTCCATTTCACTAACTGACACCAACAATGGCCATAGATTAATATCTCTTGTTCTCCATCTCACTATCTGACATTAACAATGGCCATATAATATTATCTCTTGTTCTCCATCTGACTATCTGACACAAACAATGGCCATAGAATATTATCCCTTGTTCTCCATCTCACTCACTGACACCAACAATGGCCATAGAATATTATCTCTTGTTCTCCATCTCACTATCTGACACCAACAATGGCCATAGAATATTATCTCTTTCTCCATCTCACTATCTGACACCAATAATGGCCATAGAATATTATCTCTTGTTCTCCATCTCACTGACACCAACAATGGTCATAGAATATTATCTCTTGTTCTCCATCTCACTGACACCAACAATGGTCATAGAATATTATCCCTTGTTCTCCATCTCACTGAAACCAACAATGACCATAGAATATTATCCCTTGTTCTCCATCTCACTGACACCAACAATGGTCATAGAATATTATCCCTTGTTCTCTATCTCACTATCTGACACCAACAATGACCATAGAAAATTATCTCTTGTTCTCCATCTCACTGACACCAACAATGGTCATAGAATATTATCTCTTGTTCTCCATCTCTTTGACACAAACAATGGTCATAGAATATTTTCTCTTGTTCTCCATCTCACTGACAACAACAATGGTCATAGAATATTATCCCTTGTTCTCCATCTAACTGACACCAACAATGGTCATAGAATATTATCTCTTGTTCTCCATCTCACTGACACCAACAATGGTCATAGAATATTATCTCTTGTTCTCCATCTCACTGACAACAACAATGGTCATAGAATATTATCCCTTGTTCTCCATCTCACTGACACCAACAATGGTCATAGAATATTATCTCTTGTTCTCCATCTCACTGACACCAACAATGGTCATAGAATATTATCCCTTGTTCTCCATCTCACTGACACCAACAATGGTCATAGAATATTATCTCTTGTTCTCCATCTCACTGACACCAACAATGGTCATAGAATATTATCTCTTGTTCTCCATCTCACTGACACCAACATTGGTCATAGAATATTATCCCTTTGTCTCCATCTCATTATCTGACACCAACAATGGCCATAGAATATTATCTCTTGTTCTCCATTTCACTAACTGACACCAACAATGGCCATAGAATATTATCTCTTGTTCTCCATCTCACTATCTGACACCAACAATGGCCATAGAATATTATCCCTTGTTCTCCATCTCACTCACTGACACCAACAATGGCCATAGAATATTATCTCTTGTTCTCCATCTCACTATCTGACACCAACAATGGCCATAGAATATTATCTCTTTCTCCATCTCACTATCTGACACCAATAATGGCCATAGAATATTATCTCTTGTTCTCCATCTCACTGACACCAACAATGGTCATAGAATATTATCTCTTGTTCTCCATCTCACTGACACCAACAATGGTCATAGAATATTATCTCTTGTTCTCCATCTCTTTGACACAAACAATGGTCATAGAATATTATCTCTTGTTCTCCATCTCACTGACACCAACAATGGTCATAGAATATTATCCCTTGTTCTCCATCTCACTGACACCAACAATGGTCATAGAATATTATCTCTTGTTCTCCATCTCACTGACACCAACAATGGTCATAGAATATTATCCCTTGTTCTCCATCTCACTGAAACCAACAATGACCATAGAATATTATCCCTTGTTCTCCATCTCACTGACACCAACAATGGTCATAGAATATTATCCCTTGTTCTCTATCTCACTATCTGACACCAACAATGACCATAGAAAATTATCTCTTGTTCTCCATCTCACTGACACCAACAATGGTCATAGAATATTATCTCTTGTTCTCCATCTCTTTGACACAAACAATGGTCATAGAATATTATCTCTTGTTCTCCATCTTACTGACAACAACAATGGTCATAGAATATTATCCCTTGTTCTCCATCTCACTGACACCAACAATGGTCATAGAATATTATCTCTTGTTCTCCATCTCACTGACACCAACAATGGTCATAGAATATTATCTCTTGTTCTCCATCTCACTGACAACAACAATGGTCATAGAATATTATCCCTTGTTCTCCATCTCACTGACACCAACAATGGTCATAGAATATTATCTCTTGTTCTCCATCTCACTGACACCAACAATGGTCATAGAATATTATCTCTTGTTCTCCATCTCACTGACACCAACAATGGTCATAGAATATTATCTCTTGTTCTCCATCTCACTGACACCAACAATGGTCATAGAATATTATCTCTTGTTCTCCATCTCACTGACACCAACAATGGCCATAGAATATTATCTCTTGTTCTCCATCTCACTATCTGACACTAACAATGGCCATATAATATTATCTCTTGTTCTCCATCTGACTATCTGACACCAACAATGGCCATAGAATATTATCCCTTGTTCTCCATCTCACTCACTGACACCAACAATGGCCATAGAATATTATCTCTTGTTCTCCATCTCACTATCTGACACCAACAATGGCCATAGAATATTATCTCTTTCTCCATCTCACTATCTGACACCAATAATGGCCATAGAATATTATCTCTTGTTCTCGATCTCACTGACACCAACAATGGTCATAGAATATTATCTCTTGTTCTCCATCTCACTGACACCAACAATGGTCATAGAATATTATCTCTTGTTCTCCATCTCTTTGACACAAACAATGGTCATAGAATATTATCTCTTGTTCTCCATCTCACTGACAACAACAATGGTCATAGAATATTATCCCTTGTTCTCCATCTCACTGACACCAACAATGGTCATAGAATATTATCTCTTGTTCTCCATCTCACTGACACCAACAATGGTCATAGAATATTATCCCTTGTTCTCCATCTCACTGAAACCAACAATGACCATAGAATATTATCCCTTGTTCTCCATCTCACTGACACCAACAATGGTCATAGAATATTATCCCTTGTTCTCTATCTCACTATCTGACACCAACAATGACCATAGAAAATTATCTCTTGTTCTCCATCTCACTGACACCAACAATGGTCATAGAATATTATCTCTTGTTCTCCATCTCTTTGACACAAACAATTGTCATAGAATATTATCTCTTGTTCTCCATCTCACTGACAACAACAATGGTCATAGAATATTATCCCTTGTTCTCCATCTCACTGACACCAACAATGGTCATAGAATATTATCTCTTGTTCTCCATCTCACTGACACCAACAATGGTCATAGAATATTATCTCTTGTTCTCCATCTCACTGACAACAACAATGGTCATAGAATATTATCCCTTGTTCTCCATCTCACTGACACCAACAATGGTCATAGAAAATTATCTCTTGTTCTCCATCTCACTGACACCAACAATGGTCATAGAATATTATCTCTTGTTCTCCATCTCACTGACACCAACAATGGTCATAGAATATTATCTCTTGTTCTCCATCTCACTGACACCAACAATGGTCATAGAATATTATCTCTTGTTCTCCATCTCACTGACACCAACATTGGTCATAGAATATTATCCCTTTGTCTCCATCTCATTATCTGACACCAACAATGGCCATAGAATATTATCTCTTGTTCTCCATTTCACTAACTGACACCAACAATGGCCATAGAATATTATCTCTTGTTCTCCATCTCACTATCTGACACTAACAATGGCCATATAATATTATCTCTTGTTCTCCATCTGACTATCTGACACCAACAATGGCCATAGAATATTATCCCTTGTTCTCCATCTCACTCACTGACACCAACAATGGCCATAGAATATTATCTCTTGTTCTCCATCTCACTATCTGACACCAACAATGGCCATAGAATATTATCTCTTTCTCCATCTCACTATCTGACACCAATAATGGCCATAGAATATTATCTCTTGTTCTCCATCTCACTGACACCAACAATGGTCATAGAATATTATCTCTTGTTCTCCATCTCACTGACACCAACAATGGTCATAGAATATTATCCCTTGTTCTCCATCTCACTGACACTAACAATGGTCATAGAATATTATCCCTTGTTCTCTATCTCACTATCTGACACCAACAATGACCATAGAAAATTATCTCTTGTTCTCCATCTCACTGACACCAACAATGGTCATAGAATATTATCTCTTGTTCTCCATCTCTTTGACACAAACAATGGTCATAGAATATTATCTCTTGTTCTCCATCTCACTGACAACAACAATGGTCATAGAATATTATCCCTTGTTCTCCATCTCACTGACACCAACAATGGTCATAGAATATTATCTCTTGTTCTCCATCTCACTGACACCAACAATGGTCATAGAATATTATCTCTTGTTCTCCATCTCACTGATAACAACAATGGTCATAGAATATTATCCCTTGTTCTCCATCTCACTGACACCAACAATGGTCATAGAATATTATCTCTTGTTCTCCATCTCACTAACACCAACAATGGTCATAGAATATTATCCCTTGTTCTCCATCTCACTGACACCAACAATGGTCATAGAATATTATCTCTTGTTCTCCATCTCACTGACACCAACAATGGTCAAAGAATATTATCTCTTGTTCTCCATCTCACTGACACCAACATTGGTCATAGAATATTATCCCTTTGTCTCCATCTCATTATCTGACACCAACAATGGCCATAGAATATTATCTCTTGTTCTCCATTTCACTAACTGACACCAACAATGGCCATAGAATATTATCCCTTGTTCTCCATCTCACTCACTGACACCAACAATGGCCATAGAATATTATCTCTTGTTCTCCATCTCACTATCTGACACCAACAATGGCCATAGAATATTATCTCTTTCTCCATCTCACTATCTGACACCAATAATGGCCATAGAATATTATCTCTTGTTCTCCATCTCACTGACACCAACAATGGTCATAGAATATTATCTCTTGTTCTCCATCTCACTGACACCAACAATGGTCATAGAATATTATCTCTTGTTCTCCATCTCTTTAAAACAAACAATGGTCATAGAATATTATCTCTTGTTCTCCATCTCACTGACAACAACAATGGTCATAGAATATTATCCCTTGTTCTCCATCTCACTGACACCAACAATGGCCATAGAATATTATCTCTTGTTCTCCATCTCACTGACACCAACAATGGTCATAGAATATTATCCCTTGTTCTCCATCTCACTGAAACCAACAATGACCATAGAATATTATCCCTTGTTCTCCATCTCACTGACACCAACAATGGTCATAGAATATTATCCCTTGTTCTCTATCTCACTATCTGACACCAACAATGACCATAGAAAATTATCTCTTGTTCTCCATCTCACTGACACCAACAATGGTCATAGAATATTATCTCTTGTTCTCCATCTCTTTGACACAAACAATGGTCATAGAATATTATCTCTTGTTCTCCATCTCACTGACAACAACAATGGTCATAGAATATTATCCCTTGTTCTCCATCTCACTGACACCAACAATGGTCATAGAATATTATCTCTTGTTCTCCATCTCACTGACACCAACAATGGTCATAGAATATTATCTCTTGTTCTCCATCTCACTGACACCAACAATGGTCATAGAATATTATCTCTTGTTCTCCATCTCACTGACACCAACAATGGTCATAGAATATTATCTCTTGTTCTCCATCTCACTGACACCAACATTGGTCATAGAATATTATCCCTTTGTCTCAATTTCACTAGCTGACACCAACAATGGCCATAGAATATTATCTCTTGTTCTCCATCTCACTATCTGACACTAACAATGGCCATATAATATTATCTCTTGTTCTCCATCTGACTATCTGACACCAACAATGGCCATAGAATATTATCCCTTGTTCTCCATCTCACTCACTGACACCAACAATGGCCATAGAATATTATCTCTTGTTCTCCATCTCACTATCTGACACCAACAATGGCCATAGAATATTATCTCTTTCTCCATCTCACTATCTGACACCAATAATGGCCATAGAATATTATCTCTTGTTCTCCATCTCACTGACACCAACAATGGTCATAGAATATTATCTCTTGTTCTCCATCTCACTGACACCAACAATGGTCATAGAATATTATCCCTTGTTCTCCATCTCACTGAAACCAACAATGACCATAGAATATTATCCCTTGTTCTCCATCTCACTGACACCAACAATGGTCATAGAATATTATCTCTTGTTCTCTATCTCACTATCTGACACCAACAATGACCATAGAAAATTATCTCTTGTTCTCCATCTCACTGACACCAACAATGGTCATAGAATATTATTTCTTGTTCTCCATCTCTTTGACACAAACAATGGTCATAGAATATTATCTCTTGTTCTCCATCTCACTGACAACAACAATGGTCATAGAATATTATCCCTTGTTCTCCATCTCACTGGCACCAACAATGGTCATAGAATATTATCTCTTGTTCTCCATCTCACTGACACCAACAATGGTCATAGAATATTATCTCTTGTTCTCCATCTCACTGATAACAACAATGGTCATAGAATATTATCCCTTGTTCTCCATCTCACTGACACCAACAATGGTCATAGAATATTATCTCTTGTTCTCCATCTCACTGACACCAACAATGGTCATAGAATATTATCTCTTGTTCTCCATCTCACTGACACCAACAATGGTCATAGAATATTATCTCTTGTTCTCCATCTCACTGACACCAACAATGGTCATAGAATATTATCTCTTGTTCTCCATCTCACTGACACCAACATTGGTCATAGAATATTATCCCTTTGTCTCCATCTCATTATCTGACACCAACAATGGCCATAGAATATTATCTCTTGTTCTCCATTTCACTAACTGACACCAACAATGGCCATAGAATATTATCTCTTGTTCTCCATCTCACTGACACCAACAATGGTCATAGAATATTATCCCTTGTTCTCCATCTCACTGAAACCAACAATGACCATAGAATATTATCCCTTGTTCTCCATCTCACTGACACCAACAATGGTCATAGAATATTATCCCTTGTTCTCTATCTCACTATCTGACACCAACAATGACCATAGAAAATTATCTCTTGTTCTCCATCTCACTGACACCAACAATGGTCATAGAATATTATCTCTTGTTCTCCATCTCTTTGACACAAACAATGGTCATAGAATATTATCTCTTGTTCTCCATCTCACTGACAACAACAATGGTCATAGAATATTATCCCTTGTTCTCCATCTCACTGACACCAACAATGGTCATAGAATATTATCTCTTGTTTTCCATCTCACTGACACCAACAATGGTCATAGAATATTATCTCTTGTTCTCCATCTCACTGACAACAACAATGGTCATAGAATATTATCCCTTGTTCTCCATCTCACTGACACCAACATTGGTCATAGAATATTATCCCTTTGTCTCCATCTCATTATCTGACACCAACAATGGCCATAGAATATTATCTCTTGTTCTCCATTTCACTATCTGACACCAACAATGGCCATAGAATATTATCTCTTGTTCTCCATCTCACTATCTGACACTAACAATGGCCATATAATATTATCTCTTGTTCTCCATCTGACTATCTGACACCAACAATGGCCATAGAATATTATCCCTTGTTCTCCATCTCACTCACTGACACCAACAATGGCCATAGAATATTATCTCTTGTTCTCCATCTCACTATCTGACACCAACAATGGCCATAGAATATTATCTCTTTCTCCATCTCACTATCTGACACCAATAATGGCCATAGAATATTATCTCTTGTTCTCCATCTCACTGACACCAACAATGGTCATAGAATATTATCTCTTGTTCTCCATCTCACTGACACCAACAATGGTCATAGAATATTATCCCTTGTTCTCCATCTCACTCACTGACACCAACAATGGTCATAGAATATTATCTCTTGTTCTCCATCTTACTCACTGACACCAACAATGGCCATAGAATAGTATCCCTTGTTCTCCCCCTCACTATCTGACACAAACAATGGCCATAGAATATTATCTCTTGTTTTCCATTTCACTATCTGACACCAACAATGGCCATAGAATATTATCTCTTGTTCTCCATCTCACTATCTGACACTAACAATGGCCATAGAATATTATCTCTTGTTCTCCATCTGACTATCTGACACCAACAATGGCCATAGAATATTATCTCTTGTTCTCCATCTCACTATCTGACACCAACAATGGCCAAAGAATATTATCTCTTTCTCCATCTCACTATCTGACACCAATAATGGCCATAGAATATTATCTCTTGTTCTCCATCTCACTGACACCAACAATGGTCATAGAATATTATCCCTTGTTCTCCATCTCACTGACACCATTAATGGTCATAGAATATTATCCCTTGTTCTAAATCTCACTCACTGACACCAACAATGGTCATAGAATATTATCCCTTGTTCTCCATCTCACTCACTGACACCAACAATGGTCATAGAATATTATCCCTTGTTCTCCATCTCACTATCTGACACCAACAATGGTCATAGAATATTATCCCTTTTGTCTCCATCTCATTATCTGACACCAACAATGGCCATAGAATAGTATCCCTTGTTCTCCCCCTCACTATCTGACACAAACAATGGTCATAGAATATTATCTCTTGTTCTCCATCTCACTCACTGACACCAACAATGGTCATAGAATATTATCTCTTGTTCTCCATCTTACTCACTGACACCAACAATGGTCATAGAATATTATCTCTTGTATTCATCTTACTCACTGACACCAACAATGGTCATAGAATATTATCTCTTGTTCTCCATCTTACTCACTGACACCAACAATGGTCATAGAATATTATCCCTTGTTCTCCATCTCACTATCTGACACCAACAATGGCCATAGAATATTATCCTTTTGTC
The DNA here is from genome assembly GCF_947242115.1 of Biomphalaria glabrata. Classification (NCBI taxonomy): domain Eukaryota; kingdom Metazoa; phylum Mollusca; class Gastropoda; family Planorbidae; genus Biomphalaria; species Biomphalaria glabrata. The sequence continues at coordinate 34,163,389 of NC_074712.1, read as the reverse complement.
TCCATCTCATTATCTGACACCAACAATGGCCATAGAATAGTATCCCTTGTTCTCCCCCTCACTATCTGACACAAACAATGGCCATAGAATATTATCTCTTGTTTTCTATTTCACTATCTGACACCAACAATGGCCATAGAATATTATCTCTTGTTCTCCATCTTACTATCTGACACTAACAATGGCCATAGAATATTATCTCTTGTTCTCCATCTGACTATCTGACACTAACAATGGCCATAGAATATTATCCCTTGTTCTCCATCTCACTCACTGACACCAACAATGGCCATAGAATATTATCTCTTGTTCTCCATCTCACTATCTGACACCAACAATGGCCAAAGAATATTATCTCTTTCTCCATCTCACTATTTGACACCAATAATGGCCATAGAATATTATCTCTTGTTCTCCATCTCACTGACACCAACAATGGTCATAGAATATTATCTCTTGTTCTCCATCTCACTGACACCAACAATGGTCATAGAATATTATCCCTTGTTCTAAATCTCACTCACTGACACCAACAATGGTCATAGAATATTATCTCTTGTTCTCCATCTTACTCACTGACACCAACAATGGCCATAGAATATTATCCCTTGTTCTCCATCTCACTGACACCAACAATGGTCATAGAATATTATCTCTTGTTCTCCATCTCACTGACACCAACATTGGTCATAGAATATTATCCCTTTGTCTCCATCTCATTATCTGACACAAACAATGGCCATAGAATATTATCTCTTGTTCTCCATTTTACTATCTGACACCAACAATGGCCAACGAACATTATCTCTTGTTCTCCATCTCACTATCTGACGCTAACAATGGCCATATAATATTATCTCTTGTTCTCCATCTGACTATCTGACACCAACAATGGCCATAGAATATTATCCCTTGTTCTCCATCTCACTCACTGACACCAACAATGGCCATAGAATATTATCTCTTGTTCTCCATCTCACTATCTGACACCAACAATGGCCATAGAATATTATCTCTTTCTCCATCTCACTATCTGACACCAATAATGGCCATAGAATATTATCTCTTGTTCTCCATCTCACTGACACCAACAATGGTCATAGAATATTATCTCTTGTTCTCCATCTCACTGACACCAACAATGGTCATAGAATATTATCCCTTGTTCTCCATCTCACTCACTGACACCAACAATGGTCATAGAATATTATCTCTTGTTCTCCATCTCACTCACTGACACCAACAATGGTCATAGAATATTATCTCTTGTTCTCCATCTTACTCACTGACACCAACAATGGCCATAGAATATTATCCCTTGTTCTCCATCTCACTATCTGACACCAACAATGGCCATTGAATATTATCCCTTTGTCTCCATCTCATTATCTGACACCAACAATGGCCATAGAATAGTATCCCTTGTTCTCCCCCTCACTATCTGACACAAACAATGGCCATATAATATTATCTCTTGTTTTCCATTTCACTATCTGACACCAACAATGGCCATAGAATATTATCTCTTGTTCTCCATCTCACTATCTGACACTAACAATGGCCATAGAATATTATCTCTTGTTCTCCATCTGACTATCTGACACCAACAATGGCCATAGAATATTATCCCTTGTTCTCCATCTCACTCACTGACACCAACAATGGCCATAGAATATTATCTCTTGTTCTCCATCTCACTATCTGACACCAACAATGGCCATAGAATATTATCTCTTGTTCTCCATCTCACTATCTTACACCAACAATGGCCATAGAATATTATCTCTTGTTCTCCATCTTACTGACACCAACAATGGCCATAGAATATTATCTCTTGTTCTCCATCTCACTATCTTACACCAACAATGGCCATAGAATATTATCCCTTGTTCTCCATCTCTATGACACCAACAATGGTCATAGAATATTATTCGTTGTTCTCCATCTTACTATCTGACACCAACAATAACCATAGAATATTACACAGTAGTTTGGTGCGAGTTGATTATTATTTAAATTACCAGATCGGATGTTTTTAAATCTAACATTGGTTAGTTGTTAGATAAAAAAAACAATCGCAATATAATTTGTATAATTTAGGTGTTTTTTTTTTAATGTCATTTTGAGGCTTTCCGTGATGTCTTTACATTTGCCAGGCAGAGATTACTCTCCTGAAGATCAGAAAACATTTTGTGTATTGTCTCACCTGTTAACGTTCCTGTTGTGTATTGAACTTGTTAGTGTAAGATTGTTTCAAATTAATTTTTCTAAATATAAAATGCATTCAACAATTTCGTTTTATCATACGGCCGTCCGTCTCGCCCCCTAAATTCCCGCTATATCGTCTGCAGTTTCGTGATGTTGCGTGCAGTTATGGTTCCTGAAATCTTTTGAAATCCGCCTGAAGTAAGGCTCTGCCACTTTCACTTTCGTTATTGCTGTCCCATAGAAACATTGAGATAGACACAAATGCGTTTTGAGAACCAAAAAAAAATCTACAGAAACACAAAGTCATCAGAATTTGTTTTTATTAATATTAAAAATAAATTACATATTTATAGTGTCATACATAACATTGATACTAGACATAATTTCCAATGAAGGAGAGTTGAGAGCTTCCAATAACAGTGGTCAAGTCTTGGCCATTCAAGAAAGTCAACGTTTCGCCTTTCAGACCTTGCCATCTACAAGGCAGATGATGTTAGGGTCATCTGTTTCTTTGGACAACGGTTAACGAGCAGAGTGTCATGTGGTCAGCACAGCGACCAAACGCCTTTACTTCCCCCAACTAAAGTCAGGTACACATTAGAGTTGGGTAGACTCAGAGGAAACTTAAAAATCCCGAAATTTAAAATCACATTCTTCTCCAAAATTTGAACCAAGGACTGCCAGGTTCGGAACCCAGCACTTAACCACTCAGCCAACGCACTATTTTTGAGGTTATAACTTACCCAGAATTCACTTTCCAGCTGGAAAATCAAATGAATGGTGAAACTAAGTTTAGAAATACATCTCAGTGAGCAAGTCCTGCTTCTGCATTACTATAGTATCCGCGATATGCCATAGACAAATTAGAAGCTCAATGCATTGATTGTTTTATTAGTTTAATCATTGGTATTATCTAAGCATAACAAGAACTTAATCATGAATAAATAAATCATAAACAATGGCAAAATATTGGGATGAAATGTATGCTTATCTATTTACGTAAACATTCGACAGCTTAATACATTTACATCTATCACACGAAGTACTAAATAAAACTGTAACATCCTAATGACATGCAACAGTATAGAATGTGTACCATATGCATTGACACAATAGGAAGTGGACAAGATTAAATGTGTGTGTGGTTGTCTCTTGATATAAAGAACAAGTTGTAAGAGTGAAACAGTTTTAAAACTATCTTCGTTACTCGACATCGTGTCAGCAGAAATGGGAAAGGGACATAACTAGATGAATTGGAGATGTTCATCAAATGAACCAATCCATAAATAGCAAGCTTGTTGGTCTATCTGATGTTAGAATCAAAGAAGAATGAAGTGAACAAACAACAGAGTACTGTCAGCAGTCTGGGAATCTCCAATAGCATGGCACATTATCTGTAAGATACATAGACTTTGTTCTCAATTAACATTTAAAATAACAGGAAGTAGGGCCGGATAGAAGGGAGGGCAGGCGGGGCTACTCCGCAAGGTAGGAGCTCCCACAGTAGAGAAAAATCCATGATTTGACCCATCAACAGCTCCGCAAGTTAGGAGCTCCCACAGTAGAGAAAAATCCATAATTTGACCCATCAACAGCTTTGCATTTTTTCTTTAAACAATTTTGTTAGACATTTTGACCGACAAGATTTCCTGCATTGCATAAAACCTAACAATTTTACATTTTTTGTTACTGAAATATGCTTATTTTATAATTTATTTTATTTTGTTGTGTAATATGGCCTACTTTTACGTAGCCTATTAATTAATAATAAGTGGATATTTATTTAAGTTTTCGAAAAAAGTGTAAGAACCTCTACATGCTTAAATCCGCCCCTGAAAGGAGGTATATTTATAGATAACATTGTTGTAGCAAAGCTATGCAAGAAATACTCTTTTGTATTTGAGAATTATATATGGCATATGAAGAAACAGTAGAGATACAGGATTTATAAAGGAAGAAAGATGAGATAAAACCACTGAATATTATCAAACCAGTCGGGATGATTGATCTAATTATGCTAATTTAAGAGTGGGCATTTCTTGAAATTGTCGTTGACGTCACACGTCTGCAAGCAGCGGCTAAAAAAATGTCCAGGCAGACATCTGCACTCGATGGCGAAGAAGCCGGTGAAGCAGAAGAGATAAAACATGTTTCTCTCCCCTGGTTTACCTCGAGTTGTCGGGCATGTCACTGCAAGGGAGACAAAAATAGTTATATTTGTGTGCAGGTTGTCAATGGTACAACTAAATGTCTACTTAGTAGACTTAATACTACATTTAGATCTAAATAAGGAGTTCAATATATTGCCGTATCGTTTGAGTATTTGTACAAAGCGTATATCAACTCTGTCTGTCTGGTAACAAAAGTGTACATGTTATTTCTCCCACACCCATTCTCGGATCAAGTTGAAACTTCGCATAATTATTCATTGGCATAGACAAGACATGATTGCATACAAAAAAAGTAACTAATTAGTAAATAAATTACTGGTAATTAATTATTATGTTTGATACCAACAAGGTAAATTAATACTTCTGTATTCACAGATATGGCTAAATGTAATGGGTTTAGTCCCCTTTAACAAGTGTTAACGGTATTTCTCCTTCACGCTCCGATCAAGTTAATACTTTAAACAATTATTTACTGTACCTAGCAAAACATTAATCAATTTTTTAAAATACCCAATTAGTCAATAAATACTGGCAATCAATTATCACCATTGTTATCGAATAAGGGAAATAACTTTCGCGGCGACAAAGAGAACAACTCAGAAAAAAAAAAGGAGGGGGGTGGGGAGAACAAGTTATCTTCTCACTAAATGGCTGCGACTGCCGCGGTCGGCTCGTGTTTTTTTTTAAATATATTTTGCTTGTTTACAAAGCTTATATTTACTCACTCCGTCTGTCTATCTGGTACACATTTTATACACTTTTTTATTTCCACTTTCCATTCTAAAATTTCGTACAATTATTCTTAGTCCATGACTGTACATGATTTTGTGTTTATTTAGTAAAATATAGTAATGCCTTAAGGTAATGAGATACATAAACTACAAGATCCACTCAACAAGTAAACAATTCTTATATATTTACAGATAATGGCACCAGGTTTCATACAGACTTCCACTATGTACCATGGGAGTAGCCAGGATTTTTTTTCGGGGGGGAGGGGGGGGGGTTTGGGGGGCAAATTTTCTTCCAACCCCCCCCCCTTTCCAAGCAAAAATAATATATATAGGTGTGTACGTGTGTATGTTTGTACATAATTAATCTTTATTACATACTGACCCTTCATTCTTTCGGAAGACGTTTATTGTACCCTAGAATAGGCTCTTCTTGAATTAGTGGAAAAATTGTATACTCCCCGCCATTGCCATCACTGCGCTCCTCCGACGCCAAGCACTATTTCCGGTATTAAAAGCCAACAAAATGCCTATTCTGAGGTATCTACAGTGCATTATATTACTATTAAAAAGTTTTATTTCCAAAATATAATGTTCTATTCTTACTGACTTAGATCCTACAGCGTCGTTCAGCGCACTGGGCGGCAAGCTGCTTCTCAGAAGCCTCTTCCCAACTGCTCTGAGGACCTCCATGAAAATGTGGCTCCACGTTGTATAGGATGTCCCTGTTTGCGCTTTCCGCGTAATGGTCCCCATGTCATCGCAGATCTTATTATGCGTAATTCATTTTGTCGGAGAACATGTCCCGCAAACCTCATGCGACGCTCTGTCACAACCTTACTAAGTACGGCATAGGATTTCCTTGATTGAGATCCGATTTCTATAACTGACTCCTACAATCCGTCTTAGCCATCTTTGTAGAGCCACATTTAGTGTTTTTCAATTTCACTGCACTTTATTAAAGGAGCCCAGCCACTAATAGAAATTTTTAACCTCGCTGGGCTACGCTCTTGGAATTAGGTGATTGTAGTTTGCTTTAGATTTTATATCGAAAAGAAAGTTTTTATCGTCAAAATCATTTGTGCAGGGTTTTAAACTGAGTTGTTTTGTTTTTTTTAATTCAAAACCCCCTGAGCTACGTTCATAGAATTTGTTGACTTTAGTTTGCTTTAGAATTAAATTGAATTGAGAAGTTTTCAAACTCAAAACTCTCTGTATTGGATATTTATTTAGAATTAAATTGAAGAGAGAAGTTTTCAAACTCAAAACTCTCTGTATTGGATATTTATTTAGAATTAAATTGAAGAGAGAAGTTTTCAAACTCAAAACTCTCTGTATTGGATATTTATTTAGAATTAAATTGAAGAGAGAAGTTTTCAAACTCAAAACTCTCTGTATTGGATATTTAAGCTAAAAACCACCAGGAGGGGTTTTAAACTTTTCAAAAAAAATTCTATGGAGGATAGGTTTAAACTTAAAAACCATCTGGCTTGGCTACGCTCATAGAATTTTGATTGTGCAATTTACTTTTTTTTTTATATTAAAGAGGTATTATTTTAGCTTCAAACCCCGCTGAAGGGAGGTTTAAACTCAAAATCCCTTATGGCTACGCTCATAGAATTTTGAGTGTGCAATTTGCTTTTTTTGATATTGAAGAGGTATTTTTTTTTAGCTTCAAACCCCGCTGAAGGGGGGGTTTAAACTCAAAACCCACTATGGTTACGATCATAGACTTTTGAGTGTGTAATTTGCTTTTTTATATTGAAGAGGTGGTTTCTAGCTCTAAACCCGCTGGCGGGAGTTTTAAACACAAAACCCCTCTTTGATACGCTCATAGAATCTGGTGACTGATGAATGGATAGTCTTATATTGAAGAGTGGGGTTTTATCGTTAATTTCGGATGGGGTCTTTAAATCAAAATCTTCTTTAGCTATGCTCTTGGAATTTGGGGATTGTCGTTTGCATTCTTTTTTTTTTGGTTTTGTTTTATAGAAGAGGGGGATTTAACTGCAACCACACCTCCCCCCTGCTACGCCCATGCTATGTACTACCACCGTATGTGAAGAGTAGGCTAAGTCTATATATCTAGATGTTGTTCTTTCTCTAACTAGCGTTGTTGTTTATTGTCTTGTTATTTTCAGTCTATTGTTGTCTATTGTCTTATTATTTTCAGTCTATTGCTGTCTATTGTCTTGTTATTTTCAGTCTATTGTTGTCTATTGTCTTGTTATTTTCAGTCTATTGTTGTCTATTGTCTTGTTATTTTCAGTCTATTGCTGTCTATTGTCTTGTTATTTTCAGTCTATTGTTGTCTATTGTCTTGTTATTTTCAGTCTATTGTTGTCTATTGTCTTGTTATTTTCAGTCTATTGTTGTCTATTGTCTTGTTATTTTCAGTCTATTGTTGTCTATTGTCTTGTTATTTTCAGTCTATTGTTGTCTATTGTCTTGTTATTTTCAGTCTATTGTTGTCAATTTCTTGTTATTTTCAGTCTATTGTTGTCTATTGTCATATTATTTTCAGTCTATTGTTGTCTATTGTCTTGTCCTACGTAAACTCTAGGGATTCAGGTGTTGACAGAAACATAGACTGAAAGTGGACCTTCAGTTATCTTTATCTGGTCATCATTTGTTGTTTTCTAAAACATGTATGATTATGTTTCCTGCAATGACTGACTGAGCTCTGAGCTCAATAAAGAAAGTGACAAACGCTTTTAAAAAATAAAGATGTTTTTGAGAAGCTGCTTCTCTAAAAGTGCACGGTCTTATGGTGACAGGCTGAAGTAAAAACAGGCAATACAAATTAGTATTGCAGGGCTACAATATCCCGAGTACGGAACATCCTTTATAGCATATTCAGATCTGACACTGACCTATGTCGTAAATCACGAATCTAAGTGTTTCTTGTTTCCCCTAAGATCACAAAGTTAATATTACCAAATAATGAAATCTACTTATTGACTGTATCTATAGGTTAGTCTTCTTATCAATGGGGATTATAGTCATCACATCTTTGAATTTTTTATTTTAAACTAATGGACACAGGCATCTGCTGAGATTTTAATTATGCCGATTGAGACGTCCTTGACCTCGAGTCACGTGGCTATTGATTTTAGTTTATTATTAGATTCAACTTTGGCATTGCGTTTCTGGAAAGGTACCATTCAATTAGACATCGTGACACTTTTCCAAATATAGAATAGAGTTCTATATTGAGACAAAGCCATTTACTGTCATTAAAGCTATTTTTAAAGCTTGTTATAGATCGCATATTATTATTATTGGAGAAATAAGAGAGACCTAAACACCTCCGCATCGGAGAGAGCTAGACTACTTCCGCCTGACTACAGCTAATCCAATAAAAATACACCACGGACTATTTTCTCATTCTGTAAATAATTTCTTGTTCCGTTTTAAAAAAGTGCACCTTCAAGTTTTTTAAGCCTCCACGTTGATAATCCAGCAGAAGCCACGTGACTTATACAAAGAAATAACATTAGCATAAAGACGTCACTATGACACTTTTACAAATATGATTCAATTTAGGTGTAGCTGAGACAAGAGACAAGTTACTCAAATAAAGTTTCTGACTTGAGCTGCAATGGACATATGTTATAGTTGAGACTAATTATCAGCTTCAGAAGTGTTGTTGTTTACTTTCAAGTTTTTTCATGTTAAGTGATAGCTGTCGCGTTAGTGTCTTTATGTATTAGTTTGTTTGTTTTTCCCTAGAAGTAGCTTGATATTTCTTTTACCTTTTATTTATTATATCCTTTATCATTATCAGGGGCGTAGCTAGGAATTTTCCATCGTTTGGGGGCCCGAGGGGGCTTGACCTCTTTGGGGGGGGGGCTGCATTTGCGTAATATTTAATTTTTAATGTAAAAAACATTCATTTGGGCCCCCCCCCAAGTGGGGGCCCGGAGGGATTTTCAAATTCTCCCTCAACCTCCTCCCTAGCTAGGCCACTGATCATTATAGACATCAGATTCAATAGTGCTAATTGTCTACTACTTCAAAAAAGGGACCGTGTTACGGTTGGATTGCAGTGTGGTTGAAATTTTAGAATTACATACAGAGGCAAAAAAGAAAGGGTTGGGACCATGATACGGTTGGGTAACAGCTTTGGTGAGAATGTACAATGGGGCGAATTCGTGTGTTGACGTCAGAGAACAGAAATGACGTAAAAATGGAAGGCCATGAATAACTATCGTGTACACTTGTACACTGTGCAATCTTTCAAAAAAGATCAAAGTACGTACACAACTATTAGCTCGTAGTCATGTATTGCATACTAGTTACATTGAAATGAACATTTAGACTTGAAAATACCTAAAGATGAAGTTCTACTGCTTTTTGTGTTGTTTTGTTTCCCCCCAAGAGAGAAATGCACACAATCATTGAGCACAACAAAATGAAACATCGCTGGACCAAACTGACATCCCCTCCACTGTAGTCGTTGAACTCTGTTCTGTAACTGTCACACCCGCCCCATCCCCTCCACTGTACTCGTTGAACTCTGTTCTGTAACTGTCACACCCGACCCATCCCCTCCACTGTACTCGTTGAACTCTGTTCTGTAACTGTCACACCCGCCCCATCCCCTCCACTGTTCTCGTTGAACTCTTTTCTGTAACTGTCACACCCGCCCCATTCTCAACATAGTGTCCCACTCCACCCCCTCGCCTCATTTTTTTGGTCTCCGTTGTACTGCGTACTTTAACCAGTTGTAGGGTCATTTCTATTTAGTCTCGCTAGCCAACAACATGAAACAGTCCAGTTGTAAGTGGCCTAGGGGAGTGTCTGTTTACAAGGCTTTCTTCAGCTCGCACTTTTTGTTTTTCTGCCAGGTACACATTCCGAACACGTGATTTCTCCCCCTTTCTTAAAACTTTGCACAATTTTGGATGACAACATACGCATCAATAAAAAAAATTCATCAGTTAGTTAATTAAATAGTGGTTATTAATTAATTTCATTTAATATCCAAAAAGGGATATTAAACTTTTAGTATTGATAGAAATTGTTGTAAATATGAGGTTGTCCTCATGAGATAAGCTTTTTTAAGGTATTTTTATACATATTTTTTTAAATATTTTGCTTGTTTTTAGTTGGTTTGTAGCGATTGAAAAACTACATTAGAGAATGGACGGGTTGGTCCACATACCTATATCTATATCTATATATTATACCTAGACTGGACGCGCCGATCTTGTAACACTGTATAAAAATGTTCAAACCCAACCTGTGTAATGTATAAGGCCTAATACTAAAAATCATTCTAATGTTTAGTCCGAGTAATTGAATATCATAAAAAAGAGCACCCTCGTCTCAAACTTATTAACTATAAAGATCTAGGTAATCAATGTATTTAAATGTACAATCTAAAATCATAAGATGATTAAAATCGACAAGTTTACATTATTTAGATCTAGGATTGTACAATATCTCATTGGAAACTAAAAGGAAATGACTTTATATCATAGATTTGCGTGAATATTTAGTTCTGTGATTAATAACCCATTCTATTTTAAATTCCGCAAAATGGGATTGCATTATTACCAAAATTTGAAAACTAAAAATCATTACATTTCTAAGACAGAAGAGAGCGATTGGTATAGATTCATGGCGAATTCCCTTATAGCTCGAGAAAGAGTTACTTATATAACAATTGATATGTATATATCCGTGGGACTGTCTAGGGTTAAGACTATTTCTGGCAAAAGGAAGAGAGGAAAGAAGAGAAACGGTTGTGGTATCCCAAAAGAATAAGGGACAGGTTAGGGTTTAAGGTTCTTGCCGAGAACTGAAACAACGATTAATGTTAGTAAGATGAATTTTATACATAAAAAACTCACATACCAACACAAACATACACTCAGAAATAGATGTACCGTTCACCTCAAAGTGTTTCAGTATAAAAACTGTTAGGTTTCGTTTTTCCCTCAGATGTCTGATGACAAAGGGGGACTATTTTCATTAGATATGTGATGTTAGCTGACCAATGCCGCCCTTTTCATTTGATATGTGATGTTAGCTGACCATTGCCGCTCTTTTCATTTGATATGTGATGTTAGCTGACCAATGCCGTCTTTTTCATTTGATATGTAATGTTAGCTGACCAATGCCGCTCTTTTAATTTGATATGTGATGTTAGCTGACCAATGCCGCTCTTTTCATTTGATATGTGATGTTAGCTGACCAATGCCAACCTTTTAATTTGATATGTGATGTAAGTTGACCAATGCCGCCGTTTTAATTTGATATGTGATGATAGCTGACCAATGCCGCTCTTTTCATTTGATATGTGATGTTAGCTGACCAATGCCGCCCTTTTAATTTAATATGTGATGTTAGCTGACTAATGCTGCCCTTTTAATTTGATATGTGATGTTAGCTGACCAATGCCGCCCTTTTCATTTGATATGTGATGTAAGCTGACCAATGCCGCTCTTTTCATTTGATATGTGATGTTAGCTGACCAATGCCGTCTTTTTCATTTGATATGTAATGTTAGCTGACCAATGCCGCCCTTTTCATTAGATATGTGATGTTAGCTGACCAATGCCGCCAATTTTATCTGATATGTGATGTTAGCTGACCAATGCCGCTCTTTTCATTTGATATGTGATGTTAGCTGACCAATGCCGTCTTTTTCATTTGATATGTAATGTTAGCTGACCAATGCCGCCCTTTTCATTTGATATGTGATGTTAGCTGACCAATGCCGCCAATTTTATCTGATATGTGATGTTAGCTGACCAATGCCGCTCTTTTCATTTGATATGTGGTTAGCTGACCAATGCCGCCGTTTTAATTTGATATGTGATGTTAGCTGACCAATGCAGCCCTTTTCATTTGATATGTGATGTTAGCTGACCAATGCCAAATTTTAATTTGATATGTGATGAAAGCTGACCAATGCCGCTCTTTTCATTTGATATGTGATGTTAGCTGACCAATGCCGCCCTTTTCATTTGATATGTGATGTAAGCTGACCAATGCCGCTCTTTTCATTTGATATGTGATGTTAGCTGACCAATGCCGCCCTTTTCATTTGATATGTGATGTTAGCTGACCAATGCCGCCAATTATATCTGATAGGTGATGTTAGCTGACCAATGCCGCTCTTTTCATTTGATATGTGATGTTAGCTGACCAATGCCGTCTTTTTCATTTGATATGTAATGTTAGCTGACCAATGCCGCCCTTTTCATTTGATATGTGATGTTAGCTGACCAATGCCGCCAATTTTATCTGATATGTGATGTTAGCTGACCAATGCCGCTCTTTTCATTTGATATGTGATGTTAGCTGACCAATGCCGCCGTTTTAATTTGATATGTGATGTTAGCTGACCAATGCAGCCCTTTTCATTTGATATGTGATGTTAGCTGACCAATGCCAAATTTTAATTTGATATGTGATGAAAGCTGACCAATGCCGCTCTTTTCATTTGATATGTGATGTTAGCTGACCAATGCCGCTCTTTTAATTTGATATGCGATGTTAGCTGACAAATGCTGCCCTTTTAAGTTGATATGTGATGTTAGCTGACCAATGCCGCCCTTTTCATTTGATATGTGATGTTAGCTGACCAATGCCGCTCTTTTCATTTGATATGTGATGTTAGCTGACCAATGCCAAATTTTAATTTGATATGTGATGTTAGCTGACCAATGCCGACGTTTTAATTTGATATGTGATGAACGCTGACCAATGCCGCTCTTTTCATTTGATATGTGATGTTAGCTGACCAATGCCGCCCTTTTAATTTGATATGCGATGTTAGCTGACAAATGCTGCCCTTTTAATTTGATATGTGATGTTAGCTGACCAATGCCGCTCTTTTCATTTGATATGTGATGTTAGCTGACCAATGCCGCTCTTTTCATTTGATATGTGATGTTAGCTGACCAATGCCGTTCTTTTCATTTGATATGTAATGTTAGGTGACCAATGCCGCTCTTTTAATTTGATATGTGATGTTAGCTGACCAATGCCGCTCTTTTCATTTGATATGTGATGTTAGCTGACCAATGCCGCCCTTTTCATTTGATATGTGATGTTAGCTGACAAATGCTGCCCTTTTAATTTGATATGTGATGTTAGCTGACCAATGCCGCTCTTTTCATTTGAAATGTGATGTTAGCTGACCAATGTTGCCCTTTTCATTTGATATGTGATGTTAGCTGACCAATGCCGCCCTTTTCATTTGATATGTGATGTTAACTGACCAATGCCGCCTTTTTCATTTGATATGTGATGTTAGCTGACCAATGCCGCCAATTTTATCTGATATGTGATGTTAGCTGACCAATGCCGCTCTTTTCATTTGATATGTGATGTTAGCTGACCAATGCCGCCATTTTAATTTGATATGTGATGTTAGCTGACCAATGCCGTCTTTTTCATTTGATATGTAATGTTAGCTGACCAATGCCGCCCTTTTCATTTGATATGTAATGTTAGCTGACCAATGCCGCCAATTTTATCTGATATGTGATGTTAGCTGACCAATGCCGCTCTTTTCATTTGATATGTGATGTTAGCTGACCAATGCCGCCGTTTTAATTTGATATGTGATGTTAGCTGACCAATGCCGTCTTTTTCATTTGATATGTAATGTTAGCTGATCAATGCCGCCCTTTTCATTTGATATGTGTTGTTAGCTGACCAATGCCGCCAATTTTATCTGATATGTGATGTTAGCTGACCAATGCCGCTCTTTTCATTTGATATGTGATGTTAGCTGACCAATGCCGCTCTTTTAATTTGATATGTGATGTTAGCTGACCAATGCCGCTCTTTTCATTTGATATGTGATGTTAGCTGACCAATGCCAACCTTTTAATTTGATATGTGATGTAAGTTGACCAATGCCGCCGTTTTAATTTGATATGTGATGTTAGCTGACCAATGCCGCCCTTTTCATTTGATATGTGATGTTAGCTGACCAATGCCACCCTTTTCATTTGATATGTGATGTTAGCTGACCAATGCTGCCCTTTTAATTTGATATGTGATGTTAGCTGACCAATGCCGCCCTTTTATTTGATATGTGATGTTAGCTGACCAATGCCGCCCTTTTCATTTGATATGTGATGTTAACTGACCAATGCCGCCCATTTTATCTGATATGTCTTGTTAGCTGACCAATGCCGCTCTTTTCATTTGATATGTGATGTTAGCTGACCAATGCCAAATTTTAATTTGATATGTGATGTTAGCTGACCAATGCCGCCTTTTAATTTGATATGTGATGATAGCTGACCAATGCCGCTCTTTTCATTTGATATGTGATGTTAGCTGACCAATGCCGCCGTTTTAATTTGATATGTGATGTTAGCTGACCAATGCCACCCTTTTCATTTGATATGTGATGTTAGCTGACCAATGCCAAATTTTAATTTGATATGTGATGTTAGCTGACCAATGCCGCCTTTTAATTTGATATGTGATGATAGCTGACCAATGCCGCTCTTTTCATTTGATATGTGATGTAAGCTGACCAATGCCGCCCTTTTAATTTAATATGTGATGTTAGCTGACTAATGCTGCCCTTTTAATTTGATATGTGATGTTAGCTGACCAATGCCGCCCTTTTCATTTGATATGTGATGTAAGCTGACCAATGCCGCTCTTTTCATTTGATATGTGATGTTAGCTGACCAATGCCGTCTTTTTCATTTGATATGTAATGTTAGCTGACCAATGCCGCCCTTTTCATTAGATATGTGATGTTAGCTGACCAATGCCGCCAATTTTATCTGATATGTGATGTTAGCTGACCAATGCCGCTCTTTTCATTTGATATGTGATGTTAGCTGACCAATGCCGCCCTTTTCATTTGATATGTGATGTTAGCTGACCAATGCCGCCAATTTTATCTGATATGTGATGTTAGCTGACCAATGCCGCTCTTTTCATTTGATATGTGATGTTAGCTGACCAATGCCGCCGTTTTAAATTTGATATGTGATGTTAGCTGACCAATGCAGCCCTTTTCATTTGATATGTGATGTTAGCTGACCAATGCCAAATTTTAATTTGATATGTGATGAAAGCTGACCAATGCCGCTCTTTTCATTTGATATGTGATGTTAGCTGACCAATGCCGCCCTTTTCATTTGATATGTGATGTAAGCTGACCAATGCCACTCTTTTCATTTGATATGTGATGTTAGCTGACCAATGCCGCCCTTTTCATTTGATATGTGATGTTAGCTGACCAATGCCGCCAATTATATCTGATATGTGATGTTAGCTGACCAATGCCGCTCTTTTCATTTGATATGTGATGTTAGCTGACCAATGCCGTCTTTTTCATTTGATATGTAATGTTAGCTGACCAATGCCGCCCTTTTCATTTGATATGTGATGTTAGCTGACCAATGCCGCCAATTTTATCTGATATGTGATGTTAGCTGACCAATGCCGCTCTTTTCATTTGATATGTGATGTTAGCTGACCAATGCCGCCGTTTTAATTTGATATGTGATGTTAGCTGACCAATGCAGCCCTTTTCATTTGATATGTGATGTTAGCTGACCAATGCCAAATTTTAATTTGATATGTGATGAAAGCTGACCAATGCCGCTCTTTTCATTTGATATGTGATGTTAGCTGACCAATGCCGCCCTTTTAATTTGATATGCGATGTTAGCTGACAAATGCTGCCCTTTTAATTTGATATGTGATGTTAGCTGACCAATGCCGCCCTTTTCATTTGATATGTGATGTTAGCTGACCAATGCCGCTCTTTTCATTTGATATGTGATGTTAGCTGACCAATGCCAAATTTTAATTTGATATGTGATGTTAGCTGACCAATGCCGACGTTTTAATTTGATATGTGATGAACGCTGACCAATGCCGCTCTTTTCATTTGATATGTGATGTTAGCTGACCAATGCCGCCCTTTTAATTTGATATGCGATGTTAGCTGACAAATGCTGCCCTTTTAATTTGATATGTGATGTTAGCTGACCAATGCCGCCCTTTTCATTTGATATGTGATGTTAGCTGACCAATGCCGCCCTTTTCATTTGATATGTGATGTTAGCTGACCAATGCCGTTCTTTTCATTTGATATGTGATGTTAGCTGACCAATGCCGCCCTTTTCATTTGATATGTGATGTTAGCTGACAAATGCTGCCCTTTTAATTTGATATGTGATGTTAGCTGACCAATGCCGCTCTTTTCATTTGATATGTGATGTTAGCTGACCAATGTTGCCCTTTTCATTTGATATGTGATGTTAGCTGACCAATGCCGCCCTTTTCATTTGATATGTGATGTTAACTGACCAATGCCGCCTTTTTCATTTGATATGTGATGTTAGCTGACCAATGCCGCCAATTTTATCTGATATGTGATGTTAGCTGACCAATGCCGCCAATTTTATCTGATATGTGATGTTAGCTGACCAATGCCGCTCTTTTCATTTGATATGTGATGTTAGCTGACCAATGCCGCCGTTTTAATTTGATATGTGATGTTAGCTGACCAATGCAGCCCTTTTCATTTGATATGTGATGTTAGCTGACCAATGCCGCCCTTTTCATTTGATATGTGATGTTAGCTGACCAATGCCGCCAATTATATCTGATATGTGATGTTAGCTGACCAATGCCGCTCTTTTCATTTGATATGTGATGTTAGCTGACCAATGCCGTCTTTTTCATTTGATATGTGATGTTAGCTGACCAATGCCAAATTTTAATTTGATATGTGATGTTAGCTGACCAATGCCGCCTTTTAATTTGATATGTGATGATAGCTGACCAATGCCGCTCTTTTCATTTGATATGTGATGTTAGCTGACCAATGCCGCCCTTTTAATTTGATATGTGATGTTAGCTGACTAATGCTGCCCTTTTAATTTGATATGTGATGTTAGCTGACCAATGCCGCCCTTTTCATTTGATATGTGATGTTAACTGACCAATGCCGCCCTTTTCATTTGATATGTGATGTTAGCTGACCAATGCCGCCAATTTTATCTGATATGTGATGTTAGCTGACCAATGCCGCTCTTTTCATTTGATATGTGATGTTAGCTGACCAATGCCGCCGTTTTAATTTGATATGTGATGTTAGCTGACCAATGCCACCCTTTTCATTTGATATGTGATGTTAGCTGACCAATGCCAAATTTTAATTTGATATTTGATGTTAGCTGACCAATGCCGCCGTTTTAATTTGATATGTGATGAAAGCTGACCAATGCCGCTCTTTTCATTTGATATGTGATGTTAGCTGACCAATGCCGCCCTTTTAATTTGATATGCGATGTTAGCTGACAAATGCTGCCCTTTTAATTTGATATGTGATGTTAGCTGACCTATGCCGATCTTTTCATTTGATATGTGATGTTAGCTGACCAATGCCGTCCTTTTCATTTGATATGTAATGTTAGCTGACCAATGCCGCTCTTCTAATTTGATATGTGATGTTAGCTGACCAATGCCGCTCTTTTCATTTGATATGTGATGTTAGCTGACCAATGCCGCCCTTTTAATTTAATATGTGATGTTAGCTGACCAATGCCGCCAATTTTATCTGATATGTGATGTTAGCTGACCAATGCCGCTCTTTTCATTTGATATGTGATGTTAGCTGACCAATGCCGCCGTTTTAATTTGATATGTGATGTTTGCTGACCAATGCAGCCCTTTTCATTTGATATGTGATGTTAGCTGACCAATGCCAAATTTTAATTTGATATGTGATGAAAGCTGACCAATGCCGCTCTTTTCATTTGATATGTGATGTTAGCTGACCAATGCCGCCCTTTTAATTTGATATGCGATGTTAGCTGACAAATGCTGCCCTTTTAATTTGATATGTGATGTTAGCTGACCAATGCCGCCCTTTTCATTTGATATGTGATGTTAGCTGACCAATGCCGCTCTTTTCATTTGATATGTGATGTTAGCTGACCAATGCAAAATTTTAATTTGATATGTGATGTTAGCTGACCAATGCCGACGTTTTAATTTGATATGTGATGAACGCTGACCAATGCCGCTCTTTTCATTTGATATGTGATGTTAGCTGACAATGCCGCCCTTTTAATTTGATATGCGATGTTAGCTGACAAATGCTGCCCTTTTAATTTGATATGTGATGTTAGCTGACCAATGCCGCCCTTTTCATTTGATATGTGATGAACGCTGACCAATGCCGCTCTTTTCATTTGATATGTGATGTTAGCTGACCAATGCCGCCCTTTTAATTTGATATGCGATGTTAGCTGACAAATGCTGCCCTTTTAATTTGATATGTGATGTTAGCTGACCAATGCCGCCCTTTTCATTTGATATGTGATGAACGCTGACCAATGCCGCTCTTTTCATTTGATATGTGATGTTAGCTGACCAATGCCGCTCTTTTCATTTGATATGTGATGTTAGCTGACCAATGCCAAATTTTAATTTGATATGTGATGTTAGCTGACCAATGCCGACGTTTTAATTTGATATGTGATGAACGCTGACCAATGCCGCTCTTTTCATTTGATATGTGATGTTAGCTGACCAATGCCGCCCTTTTAATTTGATATGCGATGTTAGCTGACAAATGCTGCCCTTTTAATTTGATATGTGATGTTAGCTGACCAATGCCGCCCTTTTCATTTGATATGTGATGTTAGCTGACCAATGCCGCTCTTTTCATTTGATATGTGATGTTAGCTGACCAATGCCGTTCTTTTCATTTGATATGTAATGTTAGGTGACCAATGCCGCTCTTTTAATTTGATATGTGATGTTAGCTGACCAATGCCGCTCTTTTCATTTGATATGTGATGTTAGCTGACCAATGCCGCCCTTTTCATTTGATATGTGATGTTAGCTGACAAATGCTGCCCTTTTAATTTGATATGTGATGTTAGCTGACCAATGCCGCTCTTTTCATTTGATATGTGATGTTAGCTGACCAATGTTGCCCTTTTCATTTGATATGTGATGTTAGCTGACCAATGCCGCCCTTTTCATTTGATATGTGATGTTAACTGACCAATGCCGCCTTTTTCATTTGATATGTGATGTTAGCTGACCAATGCCGCCAATTTTTATCTGATATGTGATGTTAGCTGACCAATGCCGCCAATTTTATCTGATATGTGATGTTAGCTGACCAATGCCGCTCTTTTCATTTGATATGTGATGTTAGCTGACCAATGCCGCCGTTTTAATTTGATATGTGATGTTAGCTGACCAATGCAGCCCTTTTCATTTGATATGTGATGTTAGCTGACCAATGCCAAATTTTAATTTGATATGTGATGAAAGCTGACCAATGCCGCTCTTTTCATTTGATATGTGATGTTAGCTGACCAATGCCGCCCTTTTCATTTGATATGTGATGTAAGCTGACCAATGCCGCTCTTTTCATTTGATATGTGATGTTAGCTGACCAATGCCGCCCTTTTCATTTGATATGTGATGTTAGCTGACCAATGCCGCCAATTATATCTGATATGTGATGTTAGCTGACCAATGCCGCTCTTTTCATTTGATATGTGATGTTAGCTGACCAATGCCGTCTTTTTCATTTGATATGTGATGTTAGCTGACCAATGCCAAATTTTAATTTGATATGTGATGTTAGCTGACCAATGCCGCCTTTTAATTTGATATGTGATGATAGCTGACCAATGCCGCTCTTTTCATTTGATATGTGATGTTAGCTGACCAATGCCGCCCTTTTCATTTGATATGTGATGTTAGCTGACTAATGCTGCCCTTTTAATTTGATATGTGATGTTAGCTGACCAATGCCGCCCTTTTCATTTGATATGTGATGTTAACTGACCAATGCCGCCCTTTTCATTTGATATATGATGTTAGCTGACCAATGCCGCCAATTTTATCTGATATGTGATGTTAGCTGACCAATGCCGCTCTTTTCATTTGATATGTGATGTTAGCTGACCAATGCCGCCGTTTTAATTTGATATGTGATGTTAGCTGACCAATGCCACCCTTTTCATTGGATATGTGATGTTAGCTGACCAATGCCAAATTTTAATTTGATATTTGATGTTAGCTGACCAATGCCGCCGTTTTAATTTGATATGTGATGAAAGCTGACCAATGCCGCTCTTTTCATTTGATATGTGATGTTAGCTGACCAATGCCGCCCTTTTAATTTGATATGCGATGTTAGCTGACAAATGCTGCCCTTTTAATTTGATATGTGATGTTAGCTGACCTATGCCGATCTTTTCATTTGATATGTGATGTTAGCTGACCAATGCCGTCCTTTTCATTTTATATGTAATGTTAGCTGACCAATGCCGCTCTTCTAATTTGATATGTGATGTTAGCTGACCAATGCCGCTCTTTTCATTTGATATGTGATGTTAGCTGACCAATGCCGCCCTTTTAATTTAATATGTGATGTTAGCTGACAAATGCCGCCCTTTTAATTTGATATTTGATGTTAGCTGACCAATGCCGCCCTTTTATTTGATATGTGATGTTAGCTGACCAATGCCACCCTTTTCATTTGATATGTGATGTTAACTGACCAATGCCGCCCTTTTCATTTGATATGTGATGTTAGCTGACCAATGCCGCCAATTTTATCTGATATGTGATGTTAGCTTACCAATGCCGCTCTTTTCATTTGATATGTGATGTTAGCTGACCAATGCCGCCGTTTTAATTTGATATGTGATGTTAGCTGACCAATGCCACCCTTTTCATTTGATATGTGATGTTAGCTGACCAATGCCAAATTTTAATTTGATATGTGATGTTAGCTGACCAATGCCGCCAATTTTATCTGATATGTGATGTTAGCTGACCAATGCCGCTCTTTTCATTTGATATGTGATGTTAGCTGATTAGGGTCTCCCTTCATTTGATATGTGATATAAGATAACTAGAGTTTTCTTTTTGTTTTCTAATGTAATGTCACCCCCCCCCCCCCGCTTGTACGTGTTTGTTTCTTGTTTTCTAATCCCCCCTTCCCTTCTCTTTGATTTAGAAACAAAACACTAGTGTGTGGGTGTGTGTGTGGGTGTGCGGGTGTGTGTGTGTGTGGGTGTGTGTGGGTGTGTGGGTATGTCTGTGTGTGTGTGTGTTTTTTGTAACTATGGTGTGATTGTCTCAAATCACTAAATTAAAAATAAGGTTGGTTGTATTTCTTCTGCCAGTATAGATTAACGGGAAACTTCTGGAAATGGAGAAAATCCGTGAACAAATTTAGTTTTCTTTCTATGTTAAATATCAAGTGTGATTTATTTCTGGATACTTGATATAAACTAATTTGTTGATCTTAATATAGGCCTAAATTTGAAAATAAGAAAGAATAAAATAGATGTAGAAAATCAACGAATTATTAGCATCTCTATGAAACAATTCACACCCAACCTGACATTTCACAAGAAGCGCAACAAAATAAAGTCCATTACTGTCGTGTCGGTCAATCTTCGGATGGATCACGCACTGTGCCAGTTCTATAGATCTAGTTTGTTGTGTGAATGTTTCTTCTGTTTTCATTGGTAAAGAACTACGTTCTAGAAACAATCAGAACAAAATAACAAAATGTCTTCAAATAAATAATTAGGATGATTCGTTTATGAAATGGGGGGGGGTGTCATGTATCAGTTTTAGAACCCCTGTAATATTTGGTGACCAGTGGTCACTTAACTATTGCGTGCGGTCAGCACGAGATTTTGCTTGGTCAAGTGGACACCTCAGTAGATATTAGACTCTCAGAGCGAGAGGAGTGCTATGGATATTTTTTGACAGCAGAGTTATGTATACGTATTGAAGTATTGAAGTTATTATAATTGATTTGTATTCAGAACATATTTCTTTGGACGTATAATTTGTGATGGCTGAAGTCGCCAATATCTTTTGTGATATATTATTGTGTGAATAAAATTCATGTCTGCTACCAGTGTGTTTATCAATGATTCTAAATGTTGTCGTTGGAGACTTTAGTATACTAGTGTTCTTACGCACTTGCAAATCTAGAGCGGGTGAGAAAGTATTTAGTTACGAAGAACATTATAGTAGTACCAGAAGAGGTATCTACAACACACGACATTCGCGTCATCACGCCTACAACAAGAACTAGGCCGTGACAGGGGGTGAGATGTCACCGGCTAAGAGTGCAGAACCTGGTCATAAGATTAAAAAATAAAACCTTTTTTTTTTGTTCAAATCATTTGGTGATGTATTCAATGACATGGACAGTCAATCCCAGATATTGACACGTAAACACACACACACAGTCCTCGTCTTGTCGCAGTTTGTAGTTTGTAAAGTATCCTAATGGCATAATTAACTTTTCACATATAAATTATGAGTGAGTCTGGTGTGAATGGACATTTTGGTTTTGTTTGGTGTAATGGTGTAAGACAAATTTCCTTACGGGCAATAAAGATTATTACATTATTATATTATGTCAAGAATCAAATCTGTGACCTCATTCTCTTTCTGGCATGGGTTAAGGTCAAAACAAGTTCACAGGAGTCAAAACGTATTAATTATATTTAACCAATCAGAGCTAGAGGTCAGGAAAAAATTTGGTCAGGAAAAAATTTGCATAAGTCAGTTTCTGGAATGTGATGAATACGAGAAATAGCTGGGACAGAAGTTTCTATGATTCTAGAAAAGACGATTTAAAATTGGGGGAAAGTTAGTGTGTGTGTGTGTGGGGGGGGTGTCCTGTACTTGTTGTGAATTCCTGAGCATTTCAAAGTCCTTGAGTTGTAGCAGGTCCATAAGTTGTTACAAGTCTTTGAGTATTTTATAGATTTGAAGTCAGTTTCTAGTAGGCCTACTTTATAGATTTGAGGTCAGTTTCTAGTACTTTATATATTTGAAGTCAGTTTCTAGTACTTTATAGATTTGAAGTCAGTTTCTAGTAGGGGAAGGTGGGGCTAGTTGTCACAGTTTTCAGATTTTGATGTTTTAAACATATTTAGAATTCATTGATTCTCACCAAACTTAACATGCTGTAACTTAAACATTCAGACAACAATTACAGTAAATGAAATAAACTTTATCTCTTTATTTATCAAAGTTATACAACAAAAAAAAGGCTGGGTTGAGGTTGTGACAATTTTCCCCACACCGGGGTAAGTTGACACAGGCATGGGGTAAAATGTCATACATTTGAAAAATCACATATCTTGCTATGTCTAAAAGAAATAGCATATTAAGTCAAGACTTTGTTCTTGTAGTAGTTTCCTTGACTGGCCGTCGTGAAATAATGATATATATGTGAAGGTTCTGAAAAGTTTTGGACCTAACAAGAAAAGCTGTAGGTTTTTCTTCAAAATAATGTTTATTTTTTTCTATATAATATTTGTAAAATATCTGTTCACTTCTTTCAGCAATGCACCCACTTCCAACCTATCTAAATAGTAGGACTAGGTAACTTCTTTCCTAAAATAAATGTTGCGCTAGGAGAACATCTTTTCTGTATGTTGATGCTGGCATAACCTTTGTAAACAGCATTATTTAAAGAGAAAGTCGCTTAATACTATTTAGGTATCTATTAGGTATCACCATAAAAAGGAATCAATAAAACAAATAATTATTAATAAACAAATATTAATATTAAAATTTGTTTTCAAAATGCTTAATCTTCATTGGGGCAAGTTGTCACAACTGTGACAAATTACCCCAACCTGTGTGACAACTTGCCCCACAACAATTTCCAGAACATTTATTTTAATAACATTTTATTGGGTCGAGCTTTTTGAAAAAAAACTAATTTCAATGTGTAACTAATACACAGAGATATGAAACAGTGTAATGTTAGACAATCATCTCAAAATTATAAGTGTTTTTCAACAAAATTACACAAAAATAAAATTCCACTTTCCGAACAGTCAAAAACAATGAATCGTGATAATTTTAAAATGCGAAAAGGTATCGACTTCATTTATAACTATTTGTAAATGTTTCCGTAAACATCTCAGCTGTAGTTTCACATTTTTGATAGCGCATCACATTATATCGATATAGTGTTTGTGACAACTTACCCTTGTGACATTTCACCCCACCTTCCCCTACTTTATAGATTTGAAGTCAGTTTCTAATACTTTATAGACTTGAAGTCAGTTTCTAGTACTTTATAGATTTGAAGTCAGTTTCTAGTACTTTATAGATTTGAAGTCAGTTTCTAGTACTTTATAGATTTGAAGTCAGTTTCTAATACTTTATAGACTTGAAGTCAGTTTCTAGTACTTTATAGATTTGAAGTCAGTTTCTAGTACTTTATAGATTTGAAGTCAGTTTCTAGTACTTTATAGATTTGAAGTCAGTTTCTAGTACTTTATAGATTTGAAGTCAGTTTCTAGTACTTTATAGATTTGAAGTCAGTTTCTAGTACTTTATAGATTTGAAGTCAGTTTCTAGTACTTTATAGATTTGAAGTCAGTTTCTAGTACTTTATAGATTTGAAGTCAGTTTCTAGTACTTTATAGATTTGAAGTCAGTTTCTAGTACTTTATAGATTTGAAGTCAGTTTCTAATACTTTATAGACTTGAAGTCAGTTTCTAGTACTTTATAGATTTGAAGTCAGTTTCTAGTACTTTATAGATTTGAAGTCAGTTTCTAGTACTTTATAGATTTGAAGTCAGTTTCTAGTACTTTATAGATTTGAAGTCAGTTTCTAGTACTTTATAGATTTGAAGTCAGTTTCTAATACTTTATAGACTTGAAGTCAGTTTCTAGTACTTTATAGATTTGAAGTCAGTTTCTAGTACTTTATAGATTTGAAGTCAGTTTCTAGTACTTTATAGATTTGAAGTCAGTTTCTAGTACTTTATAGATTTGAAGTCAGTTTCTAGTACTTTATAGATTTGAAGTCAGTTTCTAGTACTTTATAGACTTGAACTCAGTTTCTAGTACTTTATAGATTTGAAGTCAGTTTCTAGTACTTTATAGATTTGAAGTCAGTTTCTAGTACTTTATAGATTTGAAGTCAGTTTCTAGTACTTTATAGATTTGAAGTCAGTTTCTAGTACTTTATAGATTTGAAGTCAGTTTCTAGTACTTTACAGATTTGAAGTCAGTTTCTAGTACTTTATAGATTTGAAGTCAGTTTCTAGTACTTTATAGATTTGAGGTCAGTTTCTAGTACTTTATAGATTTGAGGTCAGTTTCTAGTACTTTATAGATTTGAGGTCAGTTTCTAGTACTTTATAGATTTGAGGTCAGTTTCTAGTACTTTATAGATTTGAAATGAATTGTTACCGGAAGTGAAGTTTAAGCTAAGAAGATATAAAAGCAGCTCAAGTTGTTCAGTTGTATCAATATATATATGTATATGTGAGTGCTATTACGTTGTAGGTTTCTGACCTCAACGGTTGTGGGACAATGTACGTCAAGTCAATGTTGTAGCAGGAATTATTGAATGAATGTTTTGAAGGAGTTCATTAAAAGAAAGAAAAAAAAGTCTAAAGGTTTCTTCAATGTATTTGAGTCCTTTTATATTTCACCGGCATGTTATTCTGTGTGTGCCATTAATATAATTATGTTCAAAGGAAAGATAAGCAACCATTTATGAACGGAAGAGAGAATACTAGTTATTAGTTAATATACTAATATGTCACTTGGTATAACCAACTACTGAAACAAATCTGCAAGTCAAGTGATTTATTAAAACAGCAAAACAGCTCATGTCACATGATATAACACGCACAATCAAATGCCTCGTGACATGATACACAAACACCTAACATGTCACATGATATAACAAACAGTCAAAAAACTTACATGTCATGTGATATAACAAACAGTCAAACTACTTACATGTCATGTGATATAACAAACAGTCAAACTACTTACATGTCATGTGATATAACAAATAGTCAAACTACTTACATGTCATGTGATATAACAAACAGTCAAACTACTTACATGTCATGTGATATAACAAACAGTCAAACTACTTACATGTCACGTGATATAACAAAATGTCAAACTACTTACATGTCATGTGATATAACAAACAGTCAAACTACTTACATGTCACGTGATATAACAAACAGTTAAACAACTTACATAACACGTGATTAAACAAAAAACAGAGCAACAATTTATATTTCATTTGATATGAAGAACAGATAAATAATTTACATGTCACTTAACATAACGAACAGCGAAACAGCTTACAGATCACGAGATATAACAAACAGCGAAACAGCTTACAGATCACGAGATATAACAAACAGTCCAACAACTTACATGCTGCTCCAATGTTTTCAGAAATCTTACACTGTTGACCCGTGTCGTCACTGGAATCGTTGCCATGGGAGACCTTTACTTCCGGGTACCTGGTAACATTACTGTAAGTCACTGTGGTGGTAAGCGTAGTCCTAGTGGGCTGAGCGGTTCCTCCACGGTCCGCTGGAGCGCTGGTGGTCAAGGCTCCTCTAGGTGTTGTGGTCTGCGGTTGGCGCAGTCTTGGAGTGGCTGTAGACGTCTGAGAACTGTAAGAAAACCAAACAAAATGTAAGTATCTTTCTGAATCTGACCAGAGTTCTTTTCTTGTTCACCTCAAGGGGAAACAAACACAAAGTTTGGTCAACAATTTTTCAATCTAACAGAGTTGATTTCTCTTAACATGGCGTTACACAAATATGAATGAGGCTCTGGTCATGGAATACAGTGTCAGAGAGAAAGAGGGAGATAGAGAGAGAGAGAGTGACTAAGGCGGTGAAAGAGAAAGCAAACAAAGAAACCTACATTCACACACACACAAAGACATGACAATATTCTAGACATGTAGGTGTTACAGAGATATGACGCACGCACATACACACAAACAGCTTCGTGACATTTATTGACGTCTCGTTCCTGTTTCTATTCCACCCTAGAGCCGTCTTGACGTTCTTTGAAAGAACCACGTGACATAAAGAACATTTCTACGTGAAGAAGGATTGCCATTTGAACTGGTAATATATATCTACACACAAACATATATATATATATACAGATACTTATATTAAAAAATGTTTTCTATACGCATATACTTTTGAAAGTGAAATTTACATTTGCAGGTTCATGAAGTGAAATATTCTGAAAGTACGGGGGGGGGGGGAAAAGAATATATGGGAGAGAGGAAGGGAAACAGAAAGAGACAGAAGAAAGAGAGAGAGAGAGAGAGAGAGAGAGAGAGCGTGTGTTCATGGAGAGAAAATGTGTAGCAAAAACTACTTGGCTGCACAACTGACTTGTTCGAGTTTGAATCGCTTCAAAGACAGTATAAGACAGTATAAAATTACTGCAGAGTTTTGTCAAGCAAGAACCTAAAGACAGAAGGCCTACATTACTGCAGAGTTTTGTCAAGCGAGAACCTAAAGACAGTAGGCCTACATTACTGCAGAATTTTGTCAAGCAAGAACCTAAAGACAGTAGGCCTACATTACTGCAGAATTTTGTCAAGCAAGAACCTAAAGACAGTATAACATTACTGCAGAGTTTTGTAAAGTAAGAACCTAAAGACAGTAGGCCTACATTACTGCAGAGTTTTGTAAAGTAATAACCTAAAGACAGTATAACATTACTGCAGAGTTTTGTAAAGTAATAACCTAAAGACAGTATAACATTACTGCAGAGTTTTGTCAAGCAAGAACCATAAGACAGTATAACATTACTGCAGAGTTTTGTCAAGTAAGAACCTAGAGACAGTATAACATTACTGCAGAGTTTTGTCAAGTAAGAACCTAAAGACAGTATAACATTACTGCAGAGTTTTGTCAAGTAAGAACCTAAAGACAGTATAACATTACTGCAGAGTTTTGTCAAGCAAGAACCTAAAGACAGAAGGCCTACATTACTGCAGAGTTTTGTCAAGCAAGAACCTAAAGACAGAAGGCCTACATTACTGCAGAGTTTTGTCAAGCGAGAACCTAAAGACAGTAGGCCTACATTACTGCAGAATTTTGTCAAGCAAGAACCTAAAGACAGTAGGCCTACATTACTGCAGAGTTTTGTAAAGTAAGAACCTAAAGACAGTATAACATTACTGCAGAGTTTTGTAAAGTAAGAACCTAAAGACAGTATAACATTACTGCAGAGTTTTGTCAAGCAAGAACCTAAAGACAGTAGGCCTACATTACTGCAGAGTTTTGTAAAGTAATAACCTAAAGACAGTATAACATTACTGCAGAGTTTTGTCAAGTAAGAACCTAAAGACAGTATAACATTACTGCAGAGTTTTGTCAAGTAAGAACCTAAAGACAGTATAACATTACTGCAGAGTTTTGTCAAGTAAGAACCTAAAGACAGTATAACATTACTGCAGAGTTTTGTCAAGCAAGAACCTAAAGACAGCGATACGATCTATTAATTTCCATTCACCAGACTAGATCACACCGAGCAAGCTAGGGTAGGAGCTTGGACACAAACTACACACAAATAAATAAAAAATAACGATAGATAGATTGATAGATAGATAGAGAGATAGACAGAGAGACAGACAGACAGATAGATAGATAGATAGATAGATAGATAGATAGATAGATAGATAGATAGATAGATAGATAGATAGACTGACTGACTGACTGACATACAGACAGACAGACAGATAGACAGACAGACAGACAGACAGACAGACAGACAGATAGATAGATAGATAGATAGATAGATAGATAGATAGATAGATAGATAGATAGATAGATAGATAGATAGATAGATAGATAGATAGATAGATTAGAGAGAGAGGGAGTGAGAAAGATGAGTCTGCCTAAAATATTCTAGAACAAGCGACTCTCGTAAGTAAAAGTCTCATATTGATTGTGATGAAGTCTGGCTAGACAGACTGAGCTAATTTTATCAAAAGTTGTAGTAGATTTATATGAATGTTTGTCGCCGAAAGAAGCAGTCAATGCGACTGGACTGACCCCGCTAATTTTCTACATTAAAGCAATCACATTACAAAGACTTAAGAGACTTCAATCTATTTAGTGACGTCCTGTGAGGACAGTGATTAAGGTGGTCACATGTAAGTTCTTTTACGGTGAGTACATTTATTAGAGCTCCGTGCTATGAAGCCACTGTCTTTCTGTTTGTCTGACTTTCTGTTTGTCTGACTTTCTGTTTGTCTGTCTTTCAGTTTGTCTGTCTTTCTGTTTGTCTGTCTTTTTGTTTGTCTGTCTTTCTGTTTGTCTTTGTGTTTGTCTGTCTTTCTGTTTGTCTTTCTGTTTGTCTGTCTTTGTGTTTGTCTGTATTTCTGTTTGTCTTTCTGTTTGTCTGTCTTTGTGTTTGTCTGTCTTTGTGTTTGTCTGTCTTTCTGTTTGTCTTTCTGTTTGTCTGTCTTTCTGTTTGTCTTTGTGTTTGTCTGTCTTTCTGTCTGTCTGTCTTTCTGTTTGTCTGTCTTTCTGTTTGTCTGTCTTTCTGTTTGTCTGTCTTTTTGTTTGTCCGTCTATCTTTCTGTTTGTCTATCTTTCTGTTTGTCTTTGTGTTTGTCTGTCTTTCTGTCTGTCTGTCTTTCTGTTTGTCTGTCTTTCTATTTGTCTGTCTTTCTATTTGTCTGTCTTTCTGTTTGTCAGTCTCTCTATTTATCTGTCTTTCTGTTTGTCTGTCTTTCTGTTAGTCTGTCTTTCTTTTAGTCTGTGTTTCTGTTAGTCTGTCTTTCTGTTTGTCTGTCTTTCTGTTTGTCTGTCTTTCTGTTAGTCTGTCTTTCTGTTAGTCTGTCTTTCTGTTTGTCTATCTTTCTGTTTGTCTATCTCTAAATTTCACATCTTCTACTATTTATTCTTTCCCTTTCATTCTCACAAACTTTCTGGCTTGTTCCTTTCACTCTCTCTTTGAAACATGCTCTCGTTTCTCCTCCTCCCCATCTCTCTCGCTCTCTCTCTGTCTGTCTTTCTCTTTTATTCTCTCCAGAT
Source organism: Biomphalaria glabrata (assembly GCF_947242115.1). Taxonomy (NCBI): domain Eukaryota; kingdom Metazoa; phylum Mollusca; class Gastropoda; family Planorbidae; genus Biomphalaria; species Biomphalaria glabrata. The sequence goes on along the minus strand of NC_074712.1, from coordinate 34,133,406 downwards.
TCGTCTCTCTCTTCATCTAACAGCAGGTCACCATTGTTATTCTGATGAATCCCACTCAAGGTCAAGTCACTCATCATATAACCTTGAATCGTTTTTTTTCTGCCCCTCCCTCCTCACTTCTGGAACTTTCCATCAAATGTTGTTGTCTTCTGCTGTGACGTCTTCCAGCCAGCAGATTTGGAGAGAGTCAAGTTTTTTTTTTTTTTAAAGCGTAGGGAGGGGGGAAAAGATGGTGAAGGGTCAGGTCGACTCACGGCACACAGATGGCTTTCAATGAAACACGACACGCACAACCTCTGACGTCAGATCCGGGCCACCATTGCAAATGTGACATGACATGCTGTGGGAATCCAGCGGTTTTTTTTTCTCTTCGTTTCATCACGTGTCTGTCACACTCATTAACATAAAAACACACACACACGTACTAAGTCTTCTTCTCTTCTCTTTCTTCTCCTACTATTCACTTGTATTCGCTTTCTTACTACTTGTCACGGATGAATGTGTGTATGTATGTATAATCTATTTTTACAATCTGCGCGAATGACCGGAAGTGTGTTGTTTGTTAGAGAGAGACCAGCGTGTGTGATATGCAGTAAAGATAATTAAAGTTTATGTGTTTGATCTAGTGGTTTCATTGTTTTATTTCGTTAACTAGAACTGAACCAGGGACACATAGAGACGTATCGAGACCTAAGGTAGATGCTATCGAGTTATAAGTATAAATAGAATAGGAAAGCTGTGACACTACTATACTCTTATATTCTCTTTCTTCCTACTATACTCTTATATTCTCTTTCTTCCTACTATACTCTTATATTCTCTTTCTTCCTACTATACTCTTATATTCTCTTTCTTCCTACTATACTCTTCTATTCTCTTTCTTCCTACTATACTCTTCTATTCTCTTTCTTCCTACTATACTCTTCTATTCTCTTTCTTCCTACTATACTCTTATATTCTCTTTCTTCCTACTATACTCTTATATTCTTTTTCTTCCTACTATACTCTTATATTCTCTTTCTTCCTACTATACTCTTATATTCTCTTTCTTCCTACTATACTCTTATATTCTCTTTCTTCCTACTATTCACTTGTATTCTCTTTCTTCCTACTATACTCTTATATTCTCTTTCTTCCTACTATACTCTTATATTCTCTTTCTTCCTACTATACTCTTCTATTCTCTTTCTTCCTACTATACTCTTCTATTCTCTTTCTTCCTACTATACTCTTATAGTCTCTTTCTTCCTACTATACTCTTCTATTCTCTTTCTTCCTACTATACTCTTATATTCTCTTTCTTCCTACTATACTCTTATATTCTCTTTCTTCCTACTATACTCTTATATTCTCTTTCTTCCTACTATACTCTTATATTCTCTTTCTTCCTACTATACTCTTATATTCTCTTTCTTCCTACTATTCACTTGTATTCTCTTTCTTCCTACTATACTCTTATATTCTCTTTCTTCCTACTATACTCTTATATTCTCTTTCTTCCTACTATACTCTTATATTCTCTTTCTTCCTACTATACTCTTATATTCTCTTTCTTCCTACTATACTCTTATATTCTCTTTCTTCCTACTATACTCTTATATTCTCTTTCTTCCTACTATACTCTTATATTCTCTTTCTTCCTACTATTCACTTGTATTCTCTTTCTTCCTACTATACTCTTATATTCTCTTTCTTCCTACTATACTCTTATATTCTCTTTCTTCCTACTATACTCTTCTATTCTCTTTCTTCCTACTATACTCTTCTATTCTCTTTCTTCCTACTATACTCTTCTATTCTCTTTCTTCCTACTATACTCTTATATTCTCTTTCTTCCTACTATACTCTTATATTCTCTTCATGGGTGGCGGGTGGAAACTGGGTGACGGGGTAGTTCGAAAACGGCTCTAACGATTCTTCTAGGAAGTCGACACTTTATGTATATATTCAGGACAACAAATCTACAGTGAAAACTCTGGTTAGATCTTTAAAAACTAACCATCACAAAATCAAATTTGGCTTACGGATTTTTTTAAACGGCTTCTGAGGGATTTACTGTTCACAGCTCAAATGATGTTGTTGTTGTTTGTATCCAGTAGAGAATGAAATAAATAAAGTACATGAACATTTTGCACACCGTCTTAGGTCAACTTCAAGCTCATATTTCCTGGTATTTTTAATTAAATACAAAATAGAGCAGTGAGATTTATAACAAAAGAGTACTCAAATTTGATTGCAGTAACACCATTAGTAAGGTCACTACACTTAGAGACACAGAAGAATAAAAGTAAAGTAGATACAATACATCAAACATTGAACCATAATTTACAAATAGAATAACAAAACCTAATGAAATATTCAGAAAGACACAAAGATAGAGGTACATTTCTTGTTCCATACTCTAGAACAAATTCTTACAACGGCTCCTTCTTCCTAAGTACCACTAGGGAACGGAATGGGTTGCCTGAATTAGCATGGAAAACCAACGACTTAGCTAAGTTTTAGTCATTAATACGATGAATGACTTGATTGGCACATGAAATGCGTAGGACGTAATTATCTTCTTTGTTTGTTTTTTTTTTTTTTTGAAGTAATGTCTGTAATATAAAAGATAATCATTGATTGAACGGTTAATGGAAAGACTTGACAGAGAAAGACTTATTGCAATATTGAAGCATTACAGGAAGAACAGAAAATAAATATATAACTAGCTTTGCCCATTAACCAGAGGTTCATTCTGATCTAGAGAATAGAAGCACTGTTTAAGTTGATTGGGTTTGTTGGACTAGTCCGTTTCGTTTTTTTTTTTTGATTAAAAAGTATTGGGCAGGAAGTCGCTTTTATCCTTATATATCTTTGTATTTTTTAGTTCTCTCTTTAAATTAAACTGACATTATTATGCTATAATTTTAAGTGTGCCTGATAGAGAAAAAAATTCTGCACAAAAATACGGGTAGTTGTGATCAAACCCGATAGAGGCTATAAAAAGAAAAGACCTGAAACTAGCGCGTGAAACTACACATTTACAGTACTTTATTTAATGAGTATTTTACCCAAGATCTGTGTTATTTTTTTAGGACTAGCTTATTTCATGTACCCGGCATTTTCCGATACACAATTTCATACACAAAATAATTGTTGAAAAAAATTGTAGTGATTTTAAACTTTAAATGATTACTTAAAAAGGTGTTACTCTAATCAATTTTGAATATTCTTTTGTTATGAATGTCACTGTTTATTTTGTGTCTGTTCTAGTTTCTTAAATTTTTCTTGAGTAAAGGGGTCATTTTTCTCCTAATGGGTATACCTGATTTCTTCAAGCAGCCTTTGTAAAATATTGGTCCTAAATAATGCTATGTTTATAAACGAAAAATCGCATGGCTGCATTATGATGAATGTACGTGTTAGTTCAATATATTTTATATTACTGGGTAACTATAAAAAACCGCATAAATAGACGTAAGTTTAATTTGTTTTTCTGTTAGATAAAGTCATATGGCAAATTTTTGTTTACATCCTAATTCTAAAAAGGAATAATAATAGAATTATACAGTAAAAATAATCACTAAGTTTTTCTTTTAATAGTTTTGAAAGTCTAACTGAGTTTGTGTTTTTGCAGATGTACACAAGCTACACTATGAGTCAGTCCATCTCTTCTAATTGTTTAGAAATGAGTGTAAAAATGTAGGCTTCGATATTTTTAGCCTGAATTTAAGAAGTTCCAAACTTCAAACAACTAATATATTGCCTCTTCCATAAAACTTTGTACTTAAAAAATAAATTTATCCAATGCTCGAAATCCTGCTTGTATACTTAGGAACTATTTAAATCGATTCGGTATCAATGTATTAAGTAGTAATAACCCCGCAAAAAAATTAAATGAAAGAAGATTGAGATATGCATATATTTTTGTTACGGTACGCACCGGTACGGGGTACCGGCACCTTTTTTCAATGTCGGGAAAAATGATTACTTTTCTTGTAATTCAACGTTAATTGTTAATTTATTATTAGTTGAAAGTTAGGCAATCTATCACTGAGTACCGGAGCCTCTTTTTTATTTTTACAAAAAAAAAAAGCACTTTATATACTTTCAGCCGACATGCCGTATTATTAAAAACACCTATATGTGAACTTCTCAATCATCTAGAGTCTTAGACAGTCATTATTTTAGACTAGATTTAAGTCTAGACCTAGATTTAATAGGCCTATTATTATAAAAAAAATAATAATCAGTCATTATAGACAATACATCATTCGCAATTTTATTTTTAGGTCTAGGCATTGAAAAGTAAATCTATTTATAAACTATAATAGATCTAAGTCTAAAAGCGTTGCACAAGAAACAAACCTGGGTTTTTCTAAACTCTAATACTTGGTATGTAATAGTAAAACAGCACCTACCTAAATAAATCGTAACCATCAATCAAAAACTTTATTTATTGTAGTATATATAGGTCTGTGGTTGTATTTTATGTAGCCTTCGTAACTTCTTCTATAGAGAAATGCCTTTTGTAATTTCTGAAAATTAGGCTATTCGCGTCTGACACATATATAATTCTTATGTTCAGCAACAAACCCTATTGAGAAAACTTGAAGAAAATAGTCCCTCTTTTTTTTTATTTATAATATCTGATGTTTATTCCTCATGCGCCAATGTGTCTGGATGTGAGTCGGCATGTGAGTCCGCTAGTATGTCTTCAGTTATTTACTGCCTGTTTCTACATCCGTCTTCACATACAGAAACCCTTTGAATTAAATTACCGGACTTACACACAAATATTGTTCAGAGTTGATCTTCAGTAACCTGATCAGCACAGCGACAAGCCGTGCTCTCCAATGTCTCTAAACCTTCTTCTTCCTATAGTTTGTGTCAGAGCTCACATCTACAGCTACATTTCTCACATTTTCATCACTTCACCAATTCACCATCCCATAATCGCTTGGACCGTTGGGGCACCACATGTGACCTGTTGACTATCTCACTCCATTCATCTCTGTGTTTTGCCAGGAATATAATTACTTTCATTGACAGGTCCGTACATTCTTTGATCATTGATGATGTCTTCTAGTCACTTCGTTTGTCTGCCTCTCTTTTATTTTCCTGCTACTGTTCCTTGTAGAATGGTTTAAGCAAGCCTGATCTCATAATGAAGTTATTACCTCTTAGCTTGCGCCTTTTTTGGTCATATGGCCAGAGTGCCTTTGTAATCTTTGGGATGTTGTTGAGGATGTCCTCATTTGTAGGTGGTACACACATTGATACAGCATACAAGGCAAAATTTATAATCAAACGTGGCGAAGAGTTATTGTCACAGACCAATGTCTTTACGTCTACTCTTGAAACATTGTCAGAAAAAGAAGAGACTTAAACATCAACAACATTAGAGGAGTGTCTAACATCGTCTCAGATGAGGAAACAAAACCTGAGCTACCAGCCCGAATACACAGTCCACAGAAGCACTTTCAAAACTTAAAAAGAAATATGGAAAACAAAGGCTTAGCCCTCGGCACCAAAATCAGACACGCTCCCTGTTTATGGCCACACTCTTATATACTTGCGAGTCTTGGACTCTGACTGCAGAGCTAGAGAGGAGGATCCTAGCAATGAACTTGAGATGCTACAGAATGATCCTAAGTATCACATTTAAAGACCGCATCACAAACGAAGAGATTAGAGACAGAGTTACTGCAGCCATTGGATCCCACCATGACCTGTTAACTAGTGTAAAAAAAACGCAAACTAAAACTCTATGGCCATATTACAAGGTCTTCGAGGCTCGCAAAGACCTTCCTTCAGGAAACAAAACCAGGGGAAAGAAGAAGAGGCAGACAGAGAAAGTGATGGGAATACAACATAAAAGAATGGGTGTCATTAAAAGAGGTTCTATCCAAAGCAAAAGACAGAGGAATGGAGAAAGACGGTCGACAAATCTTGCGTGATTCCCTAACGGTCTAACGGTCCATAAGACTAAGGGATAGATGAAGGTGAAAGTGATAGTTTGTAATTTCTTTTCCCACTATTTCCACCATTATACCAGACACGTTATCAAACTAAAAAGTGGTGACATTCAAATAAAATAGTAACATCTTAAATATACACTATATAGAAATACATCAACTATGAAATGATAAGAAGACAAAAAAATATGAGTAATCTGTATTGTTTCGCTAATTTTCTATGAGTTTTTTTTTTTTTTTTGTTGCTTTTTGTGCGCTGAACATATTCTTTTTATTGTTCGTTTTTATAAAACATATATTGTAATAAGACATATATAATGAAATAATATATTGCCGATATTTAATAAGGCTGCTTTCTGTTGAGAGTGGTTGTGTCAGCCTGACCTGTCAGCCGGTACATTCATTATCCCACACAGTCAGGTCAAGTATCGGACAGGTGCACCGGATCTTGTCTTCGATCAGCCCTTTTAACTTTGACGTGAATTGAAAGCCTTTTGTGGCCAGGGTTTCATTTGTTGTGTTGTTTTCCACTAGATCAAAGTATCATATCTTCTAGTGATCCTGTCTTAGGCTTATAAAGCAATAAAGTAAAGTAAGAGAGAAATAGAAGGAATATCAATGTGAAGAAATGTGGTGGCGATATAATGGAGCTGAGAGAGACTGTGGCATTTTACGTCTCCAGAGATAATCCTTTCCCTTTGCAACTTCTTGTGTGACTAGAGAAGCCAATCCTTGATACACAGCTGCGGTCGCAGGTTGGGCATATGTAATCACCATGCGCCGTTGCATTTTCACCCTTCTTTCTGCTTCTGTTGTGTTTGGCATTTGCAATCCGAGACTTTTTCCCAGCTGCTAGTGTCGATTTTAAAGAGCTTCATGTCGCGTTTGCATACATCCGTATACCGTAAAAGTGGGCGACCAGCGGCTCTCCTGCCTTCTATTAGAACCCCATACAGAATGTCTTGTTAAAGTCGACCTACTGGCATTTTTAAAGATCCGACTTAGGCATCGGAGGTGGTAGACATTCTGCTTTTTTTCCTGCCATGAGTAGGTTGGCCATCCTTCACTTCCGTATAGCAAAGTGCTCATTACACAGGTCCGGTAGACTAAGGCTTTAGTATTGTTAGCCAGCAATATGTTGCCCCACACTCTTGTCTGCAACCGTGACATGGTGCCCATTGCTTTGGCTATCCTATTGTTAATGTCTTTATCAAGTAGAACATCGTTGAATATGATGGAGCCAAGGTAACAAAAGTGATCAAAAATTTCTAGTGGTTGGCCATTAATGTTTACTTGAGGTGCAGTGTTTGTGTTCTGAACTAGAATCTTAGTCTTACTTTGACTACTATTTAAACCGAACTTCTGGCTAGCAGCAGATAGTTTTTCAACCAGGGACTGAAGCTGGATATCAGAATCAGCTACAGTAGCTGCATCATGGAGCTGGATATCAGAATCAGCCACAATAGCTGCATCATGGAGCTGGATATCAGAATCAGCCACAATAGCTGCATCATGGAGCTGGATATCAGAATCAGCCACAATAGCTGCATCATGGAGCTGGATATCAGAATCAGACACAATAGCTGCATCATGGAGCTGAATATCAGAATCAGCCACAATAGCTGCATCATGGAGCTGGATATCAGAATCAGCCACAATAGCTGCATCATGGAGCTGGATATCAGAATCAGCCACAATAGCTGCATCATGGAGCTGGATATCAAAATCAGCCACAGTAGCTGCATCATGGAGCTGGATATCAGAATCAGCCACAATAGCTGCATCATGGAGCTGGATATCAGAATCAGCCACAATAGCTGCATCATGGAGCTGGATATCAAAATCAGCCACAGTAGCTGCATCATGGAGCTGGATATCAGAATCAGCCACAATAGCTGCATCATGGAGCTGGATATCAGAATCAGCCACAGTAGCTGCATCATGGAGCTGGATATCAGAATCAGCCACAATAGCTGCATCATGGAGCTGAATATCAGAATCAGCCACAATAGCTGCATCATGGAGCTGGATATCAGAATCAGCCACAGTAGCTGCATCATGGAGCTGGATATCAAAATCAGCCACAATAGCTGCATCATGGAGCTGGATATCAAAATCAGCCACAGTAGCTGCATCATGGAGCTGGATATCAGAATCAGCCACAATAGCTGCATCATGGAGCTGAATATCAGAATCAGCCACAGTAGCTGCATCATGGAGCTGGATATCAAAATCAGCCACAGTAGCTGCATCATGGAGCTGGATATCAGAATCAGCCACAATAGCTGCATCATGGAGCTGGATATCAAAATCAGCCACAATAGCTGCATCATGGAGCTGGATATCAAAATCAGCCACAATAGCTGCATCATGAAGCTGGATATCAAAATTAGGATTGTAGGATTACTGTTGCCAACTAATTCAGCTCCACTAACCAATGTGAATGGCCATCTCCTTAATGTTGTTGACCACTTGACCTACACTGAGCCTGGCGGAACCGTTACCACCGACAAGAGAAGACGCAAAAGCGAGCAACTGGCGCCTAAACCAGGTGGGGCAGGAGGGGCTCGTTAGCCTTGGTTGGCTACCCATCTAGGAGAAGGAAAACTCTGAATCCAAACCTCCGTTGCCTTGCAGCTATACCCAAACGCGGGAAAGGCTTTGGGAGACAACCCTGAGGAAAAATCAGTAGCTGGTGACCCTTAGGCAGATTGTGGCTCACTGTACTACAGCCTGGCAGAGCCTGCAGCGCTATTGATCCCAAAGTGTATCAATTATTCCGTTTCTTTTGGTCAAATCAGCTGCGTGGAGAGTGGGGAAACACTGTGTGCTCGTTCGAGATGAACCATAGTCGCTCTACTACTGAACGAGGCCAACCACGTTATCTACCTGGGCAGCGCAGTGACCAACGATGCGTCACTGTTGGGAGAAATAGACAATCTTCTTGCAAAGGCCAACAGCGCTTTTTTGTCGCCTCAAACTGAGAGTATGGCGCAATAGGTCTCATCACATAGCAACACGAATCAACATTTATATAGCAGTGGTTCTCACCACACTTTTTTATTGCTCTAAGACCTGGGTGCTCTATCGAAGGCATTTAAGGCTCTCCGAATGCTTTCATCAAAGGTGCCCCAGGTACATTCTATAAATATCAACTCAGGCGGCATTTCGTCCTGTATGGCATAGAGGAAAGTAGCTGGCAGCAGATGTCCCATGAAAGAGACAATAGGAAAGTCCTCACAAAGGCTGCGGGACACACATTTGAGACCCAAAGAAAAGTACTTGTTAATGACAGGCCAAAAGACGGAAAGAAAACTTAAATAGACCGCTGGCACGAGATGCGAACAAATATGCAGATTGATTTAGCGTAGGCATATGAAACACTGGACTCATCCTTAATCTTCGGATTCGAAGACATTGCCATTATTATGAGTTTCTGGTGTAACTATGAGAAAAGGTCGGGGGGGGTGTGGAGGCTGAATAGAATCTGATGAAACAACGAAGTGGTCTGTTGTAGTTCAAGTTCTTTAAATACTGGACTGGAAGTTGAAGAGGAGGAGGTCAAGCGAGAGACGCGAGAAACAGAAAAGACTTGAGTTGTTTAAGAGAGTTAGCTATGTCTTGTTGAGAGTAAGCTCTGTCTTGTTGAGAGTTAGCTATGTCTTGTTGAGAGTTAGCTCTGTCTTGTTGAGAGTTAGCTCTGTCTTGTTGAGAGTTAGCTATGTCTTGTTGAGAGTTAGCTATGTCTTGTTGAGAGTTAACTATGACTTGTTGAGAGTTATCACATCACTTGTGTTTCTATATTCTATGCACCTCTACACTCAAGTCCACTTTATATTTATATATACAAGATCTATTCAGATTTTGTTTTTGAAAGATCTACATTCAGAATGTAAAACGCCTACATTGGTTTAGTTCTACTCTCTTTACGGAGTTACAAACCAACACCAACTAAATCATATTTTGATGAGTGATTCAAGTGAAATTGTATACTAGCAAAAACCTACTGGCGACCCAAAGGCAGACCCCGAATGCGATGGATTGATGATGTGGAGGCAGAGCTGCAACAGCTTGGGGTTAGGGCTTGGAGACGAAAAGCCCAGGAGAGATCCGAACGGAGGGATGTGTTGAAGTAGGCCAGAGCCCTCCATGGCTGTAGCGCCACTGGGATGGATGGATGTATTCATGTGAAATGGCTTATAAATTTGATTCTACAGTGTCGAAAAGTGCCCACAACTTTATCAAGGGTTTATTCTAATTCATCGCTTAACAACAGTACACCGGATACACCGGAGATACCAAAAAGATTGCCGGTTCTAAATTTGCCGCCATGTATTTAGGTTTAAATAAAATGTTGTTTTTTCTCGGTATAATAAAAACAAAGATCTGGGTGTGGTTCAGCCTGTGATGGTTTGAGATAACGAGGTCCAAGTTTATTGTCTAGATTTATCGTCTTGGTTTATTTGTACGCCTGCACGAACTGTTCAACAAATCAATGTACTTTATGCCTGTGTAAGGATTCAATATCGATACTGGCCACCAGAGGCGGAGCTTAGTATGGGACTGGTAAAAAGTTATTATCTAGTTACTACCTAGTGATATAAAGTAAGACTATGAAAAATCCTAAACCATATGCATGTCTTCGATATTGCCAATGACATAGAGACATTTCTTGTTCCTCATATTCATATTCCATAGTAACACATTCATGTGATCAGTGATTAGAATTCCTTCTTAATTAAGTGTCAACCCTAACCTAAACCCTACTTAATCTATCTATCTATCTATCTATCTATCTATCTATCTATCTATCTATCTATCTATCTATCTATCTATCTATCTATCTATCTTTCTATCTGTCTGTCTGTCTGTCTGTCTGTCTGTCTATCTATCTATCTATCTATCTTTCTAATCTATCTATCTATCTATCTATCTATCTATCTGACAATATCTAACAATAAAAAATCATTTATTTAAAATATATATATATATACAAATGGGGGAAGGACACGAATACAAACTCATGACTTAAGCCTTCTCAAGCCAACACGGTAACCACTCTGCTAGTGGAGAGCTTATGAACACGAAAGGGTGTATAGTTATCTATTATCTAAAATCATCTAATTATCATCTAGTTTCCTAAAAAAAATAATTTGAAAAGAGCAAATATGTTATTTCATCATGTATACAAGGATCTCCCTCAGACATTGCGTCATCAACCTATTCACCAGCCAGTTCTGCAATAACAGTCTTGGGAAACAACCTGGTTTACGGATTATAAATTAGTCACATTGTTCAAGTGAAGTAACAGTGGAAGCTTATATCAACTTACTCGGTATGTCTGTCTGAGTGTCTGTCTGTTTGTCTGGTAAAATGTTTGTACAGTTTGTTATTTCTCTGACACTCTATCTCGGATCAAGCTGAAATTTTGCAAAATTTCCTTTACCTGACAAAGTAAGAATCAATTTAAAAAATCAACTAATTAGTTAATTAGGGAAGAAATAGTACTTGACTGAAGTGATGGTAAAAGCTGAATTAGTTTTTTTATAGGTCGTCGCTCTAAACTGAAACAATATAAGTCAACAATCTGCTCTACCCATAAGTACCTAACGAGCAAATGGTTAGCATGTCGGCTGATAAGGCGTGTGCAACATTTTGTTTTTGTAAATGCTTATAAAAACCAATTACAAATCCACTAAGATACGCCCCTTTCTTTCTTTCTCTCCCCTCACCCCCCATTTTCCCAACTGGCCCCGACAAGTGATAGGATCGTAGCGTATGGAGAACGCTAAAAGCATGAAATAGCGCTAAACAAAAACAATCGGTAAAAATATTTCTAATCGCACAGATTTATTGTTATAAGTTTCGATCTATTACAAATTTAATGACATGACTGATTCAAACTAATTGATGCATTTACTTCGTATAAGCTTTGATTTTTAAAAATGTTTATTCTTGTTTTATACTTGTTCTCTGTCTCTCTATCCCTGACTCTGTAACTAGATCTAGATCTTGTCTGTAGTTCTTGCCGTTACGTAGTCAATACAGAGTTATTGGGACAAGTCTTACGGAGTTATCTCCCTGTTCCTCTCTGTATCCCCTCATAACTTTGGCTACATCAAGGTTGTACAGTCAGTTGTAAAAGTTCTTCTTATCCTGACGTCTTCTCATTGTCTGGCTAAATGACCCAGTCTGGAGAATGACTCTACGGTTTCTCGCGCTCTGGATGTTGATTACAAGTTGATAGTGCCAGCCAGTCACTACGTTAGTTTTTTTTTTTTTACTTTAAATTGTAACCACAAAAAAAACACCCCACAAACACAATTGACCGAGTCAGTCGACTTGTTGTTTTGTTTTAGCTCGGCCTCCTTCATCTCAAGGTCAGACGACATATTGATCCGTTAGAGCGGGAGGGGAAAAGTGAAGGGTTCATTAGGGGAGACAAGAAATACGACACTTCGTCCTGTTCTCCAGTAGTCTCCCCTTCAACCCAGCCACCAGTAATTCTACAAAACATTTTGAATTAGCTAGTTTGCAACAAAAGTATTAAATATTGGACGCCCGAGGGCGCCTTTTTCTTTGTGTTTCTGGACACCAGACTCGCCGTTGGATAATGTGTCTGCATTGATGTCTGTCTTTGTCTGCCTAGAAGGGAATATTAGGAAGTACTTGGGTTTTTTAGGGATTTATAGATGTCTTCGGCTAGCCCGATGTCTCAACCTATGCTATGTTTCAACGTACTATGATGTTACAAGCTAATGCAATGTTTCATCCTACTATGATGTTACAAGCTAGTGCTATGTTTCAACGTACTATGATGTTACAAGCTAATGCAATGTTTCATCCTACTATGATGTTACAAGCTAGTTCGCTATCTAAACCTAGCTTGATGACCCAATCTAGTTCATAAGCACAGTCACTAATTGAAATGTATATGTTGTGTTCAAACCTACTCAAAAAGTCTTGCTGAATGTTTCAACAAGATCCATACTAGTTCAACTTTTCAATTTATTCACGCCTAAAGTTTGTTTCATTTTGTCATTCTAATTGTACTATCTGACCTACTTTCAAATCTGAACTTACTTGCAACGTTTGAACCAATATGAATGTTTGAACTTACTTTAATATCTGAACCTGCTAAAATATCTGAACCTGCTAAAATATCTGAACCTGCTAAAATATCTGAACCTGCTAAAATATCTGAACCTGCTAAAATATCTGAACCTGCTAAAATATCTGAACCTGCTAAAATATCTGAACCTGCTAAAATATCTGAACCTGCTAAAATATCTGAACCTGCTAAAATATCTGAACCTGCTAAAATATCTGAACCTGCTAAAATATCTGAACCTGCTAAAATATCTGAACCTGCTAAAATATCTGAACCTGCTAAAATATCTGAACCTGCTAAAATATCTGAACCTGCTAAAATATCTGAACCTGCTAAAATATCTGAACCTGCTAAAATATCTGAACCTGCTAAAATATCTGAACCTGCTAAAATATCTGAACCTGCTAAAATATCTGAACCTGCTAAAATATCTGAACCTGCTAAAATATCTGAACCTGCTAAAATATCTGAACCTGCTAAAATATCTGAACCTGCTAAAATATCTGAACCTGCTAAAATATCTGAACCTGCTAAAATATCTGAAGCTTTTTCAATGTTGCACGAATGACTGAATCTACATAAATGACTGAATCTACATAAATGACTAAACCCACTTCAATATGTGAATCTACTTTAAACCCACTTCAATGTGTGAATCTACTTTAAACCCACTTCAATGTGTGAATCTACTTTAAACCCACTTCAATGTGTGAATCTACTTTAGACCAACTTTAATGTAGACACTAAGTTGAATGTCTGAACCTATTTAATGTCTAAACCTGCGTCAATATTTGAGTATACATCAATGTATAAAAACCATCGTCAATATCTGAACCTATTTTAATGTATGAAATTTTTTAAATTTCTAAACCAACTTAAATTTCTGAACCTACTTAAATGTCCGAACCTCTTTCGAGTTCTCACTATTTCTGAATGATTAAACCTATCTGAACCTATCTGAACATCTGAACATACTTCAAAATCAGAACCTATTTAAATGTCAGAACGTTTTTTTTAAAGTCTGGACTTCGTTGAACCTTATGTAATGTCTCATACTTGTCAATTCTTTCAATCTGTTTTACCGTTTGAATCTAAATAGACGCCTTGTACAAATATGTCTCAACAAAGAGCGTTTTCCAATTCTAATCCTAATGAAACAATAGATGACGAATGTTCAAGGTTCCAAAAGTAAAAGACACCAATTGAAAGAGGGATATGCAAAGAAATGTAACAAGTCATTTCCTTTATGAAAGAGTCCATACAGATGACATTCACTCCAGACACTCGCATTCGAAACGCAGACATAAACATGAGAAATTGAAGTCTTAGGATTACACCAGAAGATTACTTCAAGAAACCTGACAACTTTTTTTACGATGAGCTTAAAAAACTAAAATTATATCTAAGAAGAGAATGATTATACAAAAAAACATATTTAAAAAAAAAGAAACTTTTAAAAAACGTAATGTTCTTATCCCATAAATTAAAAAAAAACTCTTCACTATTAAAGAGTGTCTGGAGATGTGAGTGCAAATAGATGGCTTCAATTCTAATGTAAATTTGTGAGTGTGTCTCTCTAGTGTAACGCTGTGGAACATGGCGACTCTGAACAAGAGGTTGTCTGAACAAGATGTCAAAACGAAATCTTGTCTGATCAAGATGTTGTCTGAACAAGATGGTGACTTAATCAGATGTTGTCTAAAAAGCAAGATGTTCTCTGAACAAGATGTTGTGTAAACGAAATTTTGTCTGAACAAGATGTTGTCTGTGGGTGCTTCTGTTATTAGCGAAAATAAACATTTAAACATTTAAAATGATGTGCAAATTGCATAATAATGCGAAAAAAACAACAACTGTGTACTTTGCATGAATAGTTTATAAAGACTCCTGCCTATCACTGCATGGTTGTCTTCTTGATGGTCCTCAGTAGATCGGAGACTGAGCGGGTCAGGTCTCAAGTTAGAGACTATCGAGGTTCTTACTGTTAGGCCTGACACCCTTCTCTAGAATGAGTGCCATTTGATACTGGAAGATGTTGCTTGAAGCAGCTAAGGAAACCAACAACTTATAAGAGCCTCTGACCTGCACGACTAGATTGACACATGGACAGGCGTAGGTCGTTTTTATCTTCTGGTAAGAATGAAGTCTGTTGTTTCTACGGTAAGATAATATTATTAGAGAAACATTTTGCTTGACAAACAATACTCTGCTCTTTTCTTTTGGTAGCCTGCTTAGTGACACTAGACAGAAAACTTTTATGGGGAGACTTATGGGACAATGTCGCCTGCTTAGTGACACTTGACAGAAAACTTTTATGGGGAGACTTATGGGACAATGTCGCCTGCTTAGTGACACTAGACAGAAAACTTTTAAGGGGAGACTTACGGGAAAATTTCGCCTGCTTAGTGACACTTGACAGAAAACTTTTAAGGGGAGACTTATGGGAAAATGTCGCCTGCTTAGTGACGCTAGACAGAAAACTTTTATGGGGAGACTTATGGAAAAATGTCACCTGCTTAGTGACACTAGACAGAAAACTTTTAAGGGGAGACTTACGGGAAAATGTCACCTGCTTAGTGACACTAGACAGAAAACTTTTAAGGGGAGACTTACGGGAAAATGTCGCCTGCTTAGTGACACTTGACAGAAAACTTTTAAGGGGAGACTTATGGGAAAATGTCGCCTGCTTAGTGACACTAGATAGAAAACTTTTATGGGGAGACTTATGGGACAATGTCGCCTGCTTAGTGACACTAGACAGAAAACTTTTATGGGGAGACTTATGGGAAAATGTCGCATGGTTAGTGACACTAGACAGACAACATTTATGGGAAGACTTATGGGAAAATGTCGCCTGCTTAGTGACACTAGACAGAAAACTTTTAAGGGGAGACTTACGGGAAAATGTCACCTGCTTAGTGACACTAGACAGAAAACTTTTAAGGGGAGACTTACGGGAAAATGTCGCCTGCTTAGTGACACTTGACAGAAAACATTTAAGGGGAGACTTACAGGAAAATGTCGCCTGCTTAGTGACACTAGACAGAAAACTTTTATGGGGAGACTTACGGGAAATGTCGCCTGCTTAGTGACACTAGACAGAAAAGTTTTATGGGGAGACTTATGGGAAAATGTCGCCTGCTTAGTGACACTAGATAGAAAACTTTTAAGGGGAGACTTACGGGAAAATGTCGCCTGCTTAGTGACATTAGACAGAAAACTTTTAAGGGGAGACTTACGGGAAATGTCGCCTGCTTAGTGACACTTGACAGAAAACTTTTATGGGGAGACTTACGGGAAAATGTCGCCTGCTTAGTGACACTAGACAGAAAACTTTTATGGGGAGACTTACGGGAAAATGTCGCCTGCTTAGTGACACTAGACAGAAAACTTTTAAGGGGAGACTTACTGGAAAATGTCGCCTGCTTAGTGACACTAGACAGAAAACTTTTATGGGGAGACTTACGGGAAATGTCGCCTGCTTAGTGACACTAGACAGAAAACTTTTAAGGGGAGACTTACGGGAAAATGTCGCCTGCTTAGTGACACTTGACAGAAAACTTTTAAGGGGAGACTTATGGGAAAATGTCGCCTGCTTAGTGACAATAGACAGAAAACTTTTATGGGGAGACTTACGGGAAATGTCGCCTGCTTAGTGATACTTGACAGAAAACTTTTATGGGGAGACTTATGGGAAAATGTCGCCTGCTTAGTGACACTAGACAGAAAACTTTTAATGGGAGACTTACGGGAAATGTCGCCTGCTTAGTGACACTAGACAGAAAACTTTTAAGGGGAGACTTACGGGAAAATGTCGCCTGCTTAGTGATACTAGACAGAAAACTTTTATGGGGAGACTTACGAGAAAATGTCGCCTGCTTAGTGATACTAGACAGAAAACTTTTATGGGAAGACTTACGGGAAATGTCGCCTGCTTAGTGACACTAGACAGAAAACTTTTAAGGGGAGACTTAGGAAAATGTCGCCTGCTTATTGACACTAGACAGAAAACTTTTATGGGAAGACTTACGGGAAAATGTCGCCTGCTTAGTGACACTAGACAGAAAACTTTTATGGGAAGACTTACGGGAAAATGTCGCCTGCTTAGTGACACTAGACAGAAAACTTTTATGGGAAGACTTACGGGAAAATGTCGCCTGCTTAGTGACACTAGACAGAAAACTTTTATGGGAAGACTTACGGGAAAATGTCGCCTGATTAGTGACACTAGACAGAAATTTTTTATGGGAAGACTTACGGGAAAATGTCGCCTGCTTAGTGACACTAGACAGAAAACTTTTATGGGAAGACTTACGGGAAAATGTCGCCTGCTTAGTGACACTAGACAGAAAACTTTTATGGGAAGACTTACGGGAAAATGTCGCCTGATTAGTGACACTAGACAGAAAACTTTTATGGGGAGACTTACGGGAAAATGTCGCCTGATTAGTGACACTAGACAGAAAACTTTTATGGGGAGACTTACGGGAAAATGTCACCTGCTTAGTGACACTAGACAGAAAACTTTTATGGGAAGACTTACGGGAAAAAGTCGCCTGCTTAGTGACACTAGACAGAAAACTTTTATGGGAAGACTTACGGGAAAATGTCGCCTGATTAGTGACACTAGACAGAAAACTTTTATGGGGAGACTTACGGGAAAATGTCACCTGCTTAGTGACACTAGACAGAAAACTTTTATGGGGAGACTTATGGGAAAATGTCGCCTGATTAGTGACACTTGACAGAAAACTTTTATGGGAAGACTTATGGGAAAATGTCACCTGCTTAGTGACACTAGACAGAAAACTTTTATGGGGAGACTTATGGGAAAATGTCGCCTGATTAGTGACACTTGACAGAAAACTTTTATGGGAAGACTTACGGGAAAATGTCGATAAGCAACACACACTCCTGAGAGCTTTCCTAACAGAGAAGAGTTGACTCCAAAGTGTATTGTATGCAGGGCATATTGTTTTTCTCAAAAAAGACCATAAAAAATGCCCCGATAAAAATTATCCACCACCTGCCGTTGAAGCTAACAATTTTAATAGGAAAAAAAATTGAAACACTGAAGTAACTGGAAAGTAGATATTTGTAAACACAGTTGTAAACAAAGACTTTGAATTGATACAATAAAGAACGAAATCAATTGATTTGCACTCGTTGAACCAGCTAACAACTTTCAATAGGTCCTGCTGGTTAAGCGATGACCTGCTGACCACTGTCAGTAAGCATAAACTCAAACTCTATGGTTACTTCAGAAGGTCCTCAGGTCTCGCAAAGACCTTACTTCAAGGTACACTACCAGGAAGAAGATGAAGAAGACAGAGAAAGCTATTGGAAGATAACATCAAAGAATGGACGGGCCTGTCAGTGAATGAAAATCTATCCAAGACAAAGGAGAGAGAGGAATGGAGAAAGACGGTTTACAGATCTCTTGTGGTGCCTCAACGGCCCAACAGACTAAGGGTTAGGTGATGGTGAAGTCAAACTATAAAAATTATTACATTTGTAATTAGGTATTGAAAAGGACTTGTATACATTGCCATGGGTATCTGGAAATTTAGGCACCGGATAATTAGGCACCGGATATTTAGGCACCGGAAATTTAGGCACCCGGAAATTTAGGCACCCGGATATTTAGGCACCCGGAAATTTAGGCGCCCGGATAATTAGGCACCCGGAAATTTAGGCACCGGATAATTAGGCACTTTTTGACAAGGCGGAAAATTGGGCACCGGATAATTAGGCACTATTTAATTAGCGACCTTAATTTTGAAAGTAGTTTTAAAATGTTAACGTATATGTTATCCTTAGGCTATGGGCTATTGGTGACGTTATCAAAAAAATAGCAACTATAACGATTCTAACTGAATTTTCATGATATAAAAGAAAAACTGACAAAACGAGGAAAAAAATGACAATCGTGAGAATGTGTGGAAAAAATGACTGCGGATTAATAGTCATTAGAAAATATAGACCTCACAGGATTCAGGGAAGGGGAGGTAGAGTTGATTCTCTTCTCATTGCTTCCTGACCTTAGCCCTTCCCCCTCTACGCACAGAGTATTTGTGGCGGGTAGATGTTGAACTAGGTCGTGAAAATGACGCAATGAGTCTCAAGGCTACACACTGGAGTACAGGGCAGGGTACAGCATTGAACATAACTGCTAAAATGGAAGCCTGGAGAAAATTGTCTTCTTATAGTGGGAATGGAAATGAGCAGGGTGGATTTGCGCGCGTTACTTATAGGAATTAAATATGTTGATAAACTTTTATAATAGCATTAATATCTATTATCAACACTCCTTCTTTTATATTGTTAATGGGTAACCCCTTTAGGAAGATCTATTGTGGGAGTGTATAGGTGTGTTACGTCCTTCAAATGTGGTCATTAACTTTTATTGAATTAATATGTATATTTATGTAATATAATATTTATATAAATAGCAATGGAAATCGCAAAACGGCTAGAAATTACGATAAAATATAATGTTTTGAAAATTTAAAAAAAAAGTTTATGGAGAAGACAGATGAGTTAAAAATTTAAATATCATTTTTTTTTTAATATTGGTCTCTTATTAATACTTATTCATATATTATGGGCCTATGGACAAATGGAAAAAAATTCTCCAGCTAACAATATTAACAAAGTAAACATTAGCTGTAGAATGGCATAAAGACAACATGATGTAGGCCTAACATCTATATACGTGAGGACATCTGGTATTGATGACTGGACTTGCGCTTATAGAAGATTATTGATGTTCCAATTTAACCCCGCCTTCTCTATCATAAACCAAATATATTTACTACAATTTTCGAGAAGGTATGATTCCTCCATTCCTTTTGTGTTCAGTAGGCCTCCCTTATACAATTATTTTTTTCTTCAGAATGAAAAAAAAAAACGACAAAAAAGGTTTCATACACACATTATTAAACACACACACATATTAAAAAAACAAAAAAAAAAAAAAAAAACACTCGTTTCCCTAACTTTCAAAACTGCCAATGAAATTTAACTATCTTCATTTCCCTTATATATATTATTATTTTTATTACTGTTCTTATTATTATGATGGTTTTAACAGAAATGTGTCTACCAAAGTTTTTGGAAGGCCTCTAAAATATAATCCCCAGACTTCCATTTGAACACCTTTGTGTTTCCATACCCTTTAGTCCAGTGTGTAGCCTTCAGATTCACTACGTAACTTTTACGACTAAGTTTACATCTACCTGCGATAAATCCTCTCATTTAAGTGAGAGTGTGTGCGCCCCCCCCCCCCGCCCATCCCATTTTAACAGTACGACCCCTCCCTTTTCCACAAGCAGAGGGCGATTGCGATTATATTTATCATCAACACTCCCCGACATAATAAAAATATTTTATAATACTTTTTAATCCTAAGTATTTACATTAGAAACTAAATATTTACACAATTTGCATAATCATCAATTTAAAAAAACTCACCAGTCAACCTTAGGGGTTGGTGATGGACGGAAGCAATGAGCGGTGAATCATCTCTACCTCCCCTCCCCTGAATGCTGTGATGTCTATATTATATAATGACTCAGGAGTCATTTTTTTCCACACATTCTCATGATTGTCATTTTCCCCATTCTGTCAGATTTTCTTTAGCTAGAATCGTTATAGTTACTATTTTTTTGATAACGTCACCGACAGCCCATAGCCTAAGGATAACATATACGTTAACATTTTAAAACTACTTTCAAAATTAAGGTCGCTAATAAAAGAGTGCCTAATTATCCGGTGCCTAATTTTCCGCCTTGTCAAAAAGTGCCTAATTATCCGGTGCCTAAATTTCCGGGTGCCTAATTATCCGGGTGCCTAAATTTCCGGGTGCCTAAATATCCGGGTGCCTAAATTTCCGGGTGCCTAAATATCCGGTGCCTAAATATCCGTAAATACGCGGTGCCTAAATATCCGGTGCCTAAATTTCCTAAATTCATTGCCATGATGGCCACCTCCATGTTAAAATAGGAGGACAAGTGTTTTCATTGAGATTTTCCTGTTTGATACAAGTGTAAGATTAATGTGTGTGTTGTACTTCTAATTGAGATTTTCCTGTTTGATAGAAGTGTAAGATTAATGTGTGTGCTGTACTTCTAATTGAGATTGTAAGATCGATGCACTATGTGTCACCATGTGATATGTGTTGTACTTCTAATTGAGATTGTAAGATCGATGCACTATGTGTCACCATGTGATATGTGTTGTACTTCTAATTGAGATTGTAAGATCGATGCACTATGTGTCACTATGTGATATGTGTTGTACTTCTAATTGAGATTGTAAGATCGATGCACTATGTGTCACTATGTGATATGTGTTGTACTTCTAATTGAGATTGTAAGATCGATGCACTATGTGTCACTATGTGATATGTGTTGTACTTCTAATTGAGATTGTAAGATCGATGCACTATGTGTCACTATGTGATATGTGTTGTACTTCTAATTGAGATTGTAAGATCGATGCACTATGTGTCACTATGTGATATGTGTTGTACTT
This sequence comes from Biomphalaria glabrata, assembly GCF_947242115.1. Taxonomy (NCBI): domain Eukaryota; kingdom Metazoa; phylum Mollusca; class Gastropoda; family Planorbidae; genus Biomphalaria; species Biomphalaria glabrata. The sequence goes on along the minus strand of NC_074712.1, from coordinate 34,111,800 downwards.
CTAATTGAGATTGTAAGATCGATGCACTATGTGTCACTATGTGATATGTGTTGTACTTCTAATTGAGATTGTAAGATCGATGCACTATGTGTCACTATGTGATATGTGTTGTACTTCTAATTGAGATTGTAAGATCGATGCACTATGTGTCACTATGTGATATGTGTTGTACTTCTAATTGAGATTGTAAGATCGATGCACTATGTGTCACTATGTGATATGTGTTGTACTTCTAATTGAGATTGTAAGATCGATGCACTATGTGTCACTATGTGATATGTGTTGTACTTCTAATTGAGATTGTAAGATCGATGCACTATGTGTCACTATGTGATATGTGTTGTACTTCTAATTGAGATTGTAAGATCGATGCACTATGTGTCACTATGTGATATGTGTTGTACTTCTAATTGAGATTGTAAGATCGATGCACTATGTGTCACTATGTGATATGTGTTGTACTTCTAATTGAGATTGTAAGATCGATGCACTATGTGTCACTATGTGATATGTGTTGTAAGTGTGCTGCAGAGAGACATATCATTGAACACACCAACTAGTAGCCTGGTCATGTATCGGACATGAGAAAGAATTTAAGGAACATTCTAGTCTGTTCAAGCAGGCAACATAATGAAGTGTCAAGGAGAGAGAGAGAGAGAGAGAGAGAGAGAGAAGGTGAGAGCCTTCATTATATTTCCTTCTTGACCGAGTTCTACCAGTTCAACGCATCCATGTGACCAAACAATCTACGACGTGGCTCTAGTGTTGCCAATTATTGGTTTTCAGCCAGTGCACAAACTGTTGTATTTATTTATCGCAGAGTTGGACATGACTATAAGAGTTGGACATGACTATAAGAGTTGGACATGACTATAAGAGTTTCAAATTATCAGGGGGATACAAATCATTAAAAAAATGCTACAATTTCTAATTAGCTCCATTTTTCTTTCACTTAAAGCAAACCATGAGTCAACGATTCTCAACCTTTTAAAATACCTCTGCATTAGCATAGACGGTTACATCAACTTGCTAACGTTTACTGTTTGTAATTGACTCTAAAAGGCTCTAAGAAGTGGTATTATTGGAATCAAGGCTCTAAGTAGTGGTATTATTGGACTCAAGGCTCTAAGTAGTGGTATTATTGGACTCAAGGCTCTAATTAGTGATATTATTGGACTCAAGGCTCTAAGTAGTGATATTATTTGACTCAAGGCTCTAAGTAGTGATATTATTTGACTCAAGGCTCTAAGTAGTGGTATTATTGGACTCAAGGCTCTAATTAGTGGTATTATTGGACTCAAGGCTCTAAGTAGTGGTATTATTTGACTCAAGGCTCTAAGTAGTGGTATTATTGGACTCAAGGCTCTAAGTAGTGATATTATTGGACTCAAGGCTCTAAGTAGTGATATTATTTAACTCAAGGTTCTAAGTAGTGATATTATTGGACTCAAGGCTCTAAGTAGTGGTATTATTGAACTCAAGGCTCTAAGTAGTGATATTATTGGACTCAAGGCTCTAAGTAGTGGTATTATTGCACTCAAGGCTCTTATCTAAGTAGTTGTATTATTGGACTCAAGGCTCTAAGTAGTGGTATTATTGGACTCAAGGCTTTAAGTAGTGATATTATGGGACTCAAGGCTTTAAGTAGTACTTGCACTATTGGACTCTAGGCTAGTGTACGAATTAGTCCTAGCATATGAAATAAGAAATGTACCTTATGATGACCCTATTTGTGGTATCGGACCTACGACAATCCATTCTTATGACCTTTAGTCCACATTCATGGTTGCACTATTGACGACATAATCTAATCTCAAATGCCAGCACACTGGTAGACACACACACACACACACATAAAAAAGATGAAATATGTAAGTAAAAAAAAATGAAATAAATATTTTATCTTCGATATTGTGCATTTTCACGTTACATTTGAACTAGAGGCATATGTACATTCTTGTAATGCTTTGATTTTAAGTTCCCGTTGACATTCTTTGAGCAAAACAATATAGTTACTGTAACACAACAATATAGTTACTGTATCACAACAATATAGTTACTGTAACATCGACAAGAAGATGACTCAAAATGGAGAAATAGAAGTGCAAAAGTTTAACGCAAAAAAAAATCATATACCTTTTCAAATACTTAGCTTTAAGAAAACATCCTACAGTGAATGTATTGCAAGTTGTACTAAGATCAGCAAGTTTAATATATTTAAATTATTATTCTTTTGCTATTCTTTTTATTTATTTATTTATTTAAATCTTCTTGTTTTCTACAGTATTTATTTACAAGAAATCTAAAATCCGATTTTGCCCAAAGCTCTCTGAACCCAGTCAGTATTGACAAGTTCTGACAAAATGCGTGGGTTGGGGGGGGGGATGCATTTTCCTTAATGTATTTCATGAGACGAGGACATGCTTGATCCTTGAATACACTTGAAACCAATAGGACCCTCAGAAATATGTTGGGTTGATCCAGATTCTAGATTCTACTCAATTTAAACAAGAATAACATAAAAAATACTTTTTAAAAACAAAGCTTATACGAAGTGTAATTGTCTCAGTTAGTTTGGATCAGTCATGTCATTAAGTTTGTTATACATCTAGACCAACAACTATAGATCTGTACCATTAGAACTAGTTTGACCCTAGACCAACAACTATAGATCTGTACCATTAGAACTAGTTATACATCTAGACCAACAACTATAGATCTGTACCATTAGAACTAGTTTGACCCTAGACCAACAACTATAGATCTGTACCATTAGAACTAGTTTGACCAATTATTTTTGTTTTGCGCTATTTCATGCTTTTAGCTTTCGCAATACGGTGCGTTAAATATTTAGGAGGGGGATATTTGGGTGATTTTTACCGTAAAAAAAGGGGAACGACCTGAATTCGAACTCATGGCTCAAGGCTCCTCAAGTTGCCATACTAACCTCTCTGCTAGTGAAGTGCGAATGAAAAAAGAAGATCGTAAAGATCCTTTGATTCAAACTTACTTTTTGAAGGGATATTGGGTATCGGAGAAATAACATGAACAAACCTTTTACTAGACAGACAGAGAGACAGACAGAGAGACTGAGAGAGTTGATATAAGCTTTGTACAAATGATAGTTGTGATCTCTCTATTGACATCTATTCACGATTTCGGTGACCACCTAAAGGAAACTCTTACACGTAAAGCAGAGAAGTGAAAAAGTTAGTAACCTATTGTGCAGTAAAGATATAAGCTGCAATAGGTCTCACACCATGCTGCGCTACGGCCGTAACAGTGATGTAAAGATATAAGCTTCAATAGGTCTCACACCATGCTAACGAATGTCTGCTTCTCACTCAGGCACCTCATATCTAACTAGAGAGCTTTCCAAAACTTTTTGATTCCAAAGTCCGTCTCTTACCTCCCTTTCCTGGTCGTGCAATAAACATTTACATTTTAGGACAAAAGCTTTCTGTCTGGCGGTGCCCCAAGGGCTACATAGAGACCATTCCCCACCCCCTGTTTAAGACCAACGTCTTACTGGGATAACATAAAATCTAGTCTGTCGAATACTATGGAAACTGGAACACGCGCTCTTACGCACACACACACCAACACTTTTTTTTTAACTCCACAGATTCAAAACTACCATTTCTAACGGAAGCGAGACAGACGCCATTGTGACTACGCAAAAGGAGTGGAAACTTTTTGCTTTGAAAACAGAGTTTTGTTGTTTTCACATGCGCGCGTCTCGGACATTGACCTTAGTAGTTACAAAAATGTGTATTCACTTACTGCTCTAATTCAAACGACGAGCAAGGCTCTGACTGTTGGAACAGAGAAATCAATAATGGGACTTTTAACAAACATAACAGAGTTAGAGTTGGAGTTTAGCGCAGTTGGAGCTTAACAGAGCTGCCATTCATCGGAGTTTTGGTTTAATGGACTTGGAGTTAAGTGGAGTTGAAGTCTAACAGAGTTAAAGTCTTGCGGAGTTGGAGCTTAGCTGAGTTGCAATTCATCAGAGTTGTGGTTTAGATTTAACGAATTAAGAGGAGTTGAAGTCTAAAAGAGTCTTACGGAGTTGGAGCTTAGCAGAGTTGATTTATCCTTTGGGTGCAACGCTACCTGCCAATATCCGCTTTTGAGGTCTAGAGTCGAAAAGATTCTTGATCCAGCAAGCGTGTCCAATGTGTCCAGCGTGTCCAATGTGTCCAGCGTGTCCAATGTGTCAGGGGAAGAGGATACCTGTCTTTCTGCCTGACATTATTCAATGGCCGGTAATCTACACCAAACCGCAAAGTTCCATCTTGAGTTTAGCAGGGATTGAAGTTTAACGGAAGACAAATAGTTATACTTGTGCCAGTGTTAAACGTGGAGGGTTTAGTCTCTTCCAGTATTTGTTATCTGCGCTTTGGTCTACAACCATCGTCTACCTGAGCTCAAAGCCTGCCTGGAAGTTTAAGATAGGACGTAATACTCTTCATTCTAGAAGGAAAGTCTGAAACATTTCAATCTAAATACTATTGATCTACACCAACATGTACAGACATAGAAAACATACATCCAATAGCTTTGATATTGGCCTCCACATTTACACAAGCCATTCCTTGCCACTTACATCAAGGCTATAGGAAAATCAACTGTTGTCTAAATACCGTAATGCTCTGTTGACATTTGTAAAGAGTATTTTAAATATCAAATATTAAGTAGTGCTAAAAACAAAGGGAAGAACATTGGACACTAAGGCCATGCTGTAAAATAAATAAGGGACATAACCGATTACACTCCATCACAAAACTTTATTTCGTCAAAACTGTGTCGTGGTTTTCTCCCTTGTAGGCCTATTTTGCATTAAGATTAGGTCACTGGTCGTCATTAGGTTATCGATCGTGGAGTCGTGCAATATTGTATACACACAGTTGTCCCTCTTGTCTTTCATATTTTTCTAGTTTGTAGATTTACTGGCAATCCTTCCACAGAGGTATTGACATGACAGAGAGGAAGCCAGGAGTTGAAAGCTGCAACGTGCCCAGTCCAGCAGCACCTAGACGGCCGGGATCTTTTGAGTGGAGCACGTCTTGTAATGTTCGAGTGACCAGTTAGTCAACAAACTAGCACCCTAGATAGTGGACTGGCGCTCACACACACGCGCGCACGCACATACTTTACTGAGACTTCGAACTGTATCAAGAAATGTGCCAATTTGGCAAAAAGAGTCAACTTCTAAATATGCTTTAACCTCTAAGTTACTAGAGCGAGGAGGGGATGGATAGGAGGAGTAGAGGTAGGGAGAGAGTGAAAGAAGAGAGGATAAGAAGTGAAAGAGGTAGGGAGAGGAGAAGAATGGAGAAGAAGTTAGAGAAGGAAAGAAGTCGGGAGATAAGAAGAAAGAATGAGAGAGGGTCGGAAAGAAGGCAGAGAGAGAGAGAGAGGGGGGGGGGAACAGAAAAGAAATCGAAAAAGATAATTTAAAACTAAATCTTATTTAAAACAAATTTACAAAGACAGTTTGTGTGGAAACACAAACTCAAAATCTGCCCCCGAAGTGGTTCACCTAGAGTCTTCACCAGGATTCGAACACGGGACTTCCGGTTCCAAGTGCTTTACCCCTCAGTCACAGAATCTTTATATATTCATTTAGCGTACACTTATATTTTTTAAAATAATAGTTATTAACCTAAACCATACATTCAAAATTAATAACATGTTACATTGTAATAAAGAGAAACTAAAAAAGATTTATTCTTCTAACAAAATTGGATAAATTGGCAACAAGAAAAAAAACATTCTTGACCTACTTTAAACTACAATTGTGTACAAATGAGTTAACAAGACGTTCCCCTCCCAAAAATAAAAATTAATATCTCCATTGTTATTTGTCATACAAACTAGACATAGATCTAGCTAGATCTAGACCTAGTTCTAGATCTAAATTTAGAATCAAGATTTAAGTCTAGGTCTTGAACTAGATCTAAGTCTATATCAAGATATAGACCTAGATATAAAATGTTGATATAGAATCTACTATATCTAGAATAGAACTCGTTTGAATTTACACGTTTAATCTTACAAATACTAGACCTAGGCCAATGTTATGATCATGAATAGTAGGCCTTTTGTTACCAGGTAAAGGTGTACTATGCTGTTCGTATCCGATTCATTTCTTATTGTGATACTATTGTTTCCATAATAAATAAATCTGCACCCCTAAGCTGTCAGAAGAAGATAAGTTATTGCCTTAATAATTAAAATTTTGTTCAAATTGTTAATGCCTTTATAATATATATATATATATATATATATATATATATATATATATATATATATATATATATATATTTGGGCTCTATTTTGTCTTATTTAGACTGTCAAGTGAAGGCCCTTATAATAATGTCAAAACTACGCACTATAAAAGTAGTTTGTTATTTTTTAAACTTAAAACTAAAACAAAGTTCGTATCGAAATTCTTTTTAAAAACAACATTTAAATCAGTATTCTATTCAATGAGTTAGTTAATAAATGGAAAATATATTTTACTATGATCCATTGACATTTTTACCATTGTGACCTTAGAAGCAAATTGTTTGTACCAATGCGCGAATCTATGAATGAAGCTTGAGTTATTAATGAAGAAGACTGTGACTTTTTTTTTTTTTTTAAAGTTACCTCCCCTGAAGTTTTTCATTAAAAAGTGGTGTAATTTTTTGAAAAAATCTGCTTGCACATATAATTTTAAAAATGGTTCACTTTCGGAAAAAAAAAGTAGCCTTTGCATCAAAACTTTGAATGAATTAAAATATCATGATGTTCGATTTTCATTTTCTCTTCTTGTTTCTGAGATCTAAACTGGACGGACGTACGGATAGACGGACGGACAGACAGGCCACACAAAACTATTAGCGTCTTTTCCCCTTTTGGGGGTCTCTAAAAAACAGTCCATGTATTAAGTAAAACAATCCAAGTAGTCAGTAGCAGACAAGCAATATATCATTCTAACAATTTTTCAGTTATTAAAACACTATGTTTATAATCTGGTCCGGAGGACAATGGTTATGTCTACGCTGGACGTGGCAAAATATGTGGGTAGCTGCTGGGGCTGCGTAGCCACGCGCAATACTGCACTACTCATTAGTCTTCGGACTCGAAGACAAGCCTTAATTTTATTATTTATGTCTGGAATAATTGTTTAGGAAAAGTAAACACCTTGTGCGGGTAATGGGTCAACTCAAGTCACTTTCAGTATGTAGGACTAATTTAAGAAAACAGATAACTGACGATAGTTCATGGCCTGCCCCTTTTTTTTTAAACGTAAAACTAAATAATTAGCGAGTCTTAATTCTAATACACTCTTTTGTTCCCCTGGCAATCAAATCATTAAATAAGAACAATCTGGTATAAACTTTGTCACATGTAAATTATGAGTGAGTCTGGTGTGAATGTACACTTTGGTTTCTTATAGTTATAATGTTTTTTGTTTGGTGTAATGCACAAATTGTAAGACAAATTTCCTTACGGATAATAAAGATTATTATTATGTTAGAAATGAACGAATAGTCATTCTCTGGCGCTGCCAGGGTCGAGTTTCGCTAAAGAGAAACAAAATTCATCGTAGTCCCTTTAACAGTTTCCACTGAGGAATTTTCTGGTGATGTGGCAGGTCTGCAGCAGTACCGCCCTCTGACAGGCAACGAAGATGTTCCTAGGAATGTTAAGGGCCTTGAAGGTGTTTTTATTATTATTATTATTATTATTATTATTGCACATATTGCTGTCATAGACTTGTTTTGAGATCACGTGATCTACAGAGCATTGCCATATTTTACACAGATTATATGAACTCACTTTGTCTGTCTGTCTGGTACAAATTTTAAACACATTAATTCTCTCACTTTCCACTCTCGAATCAAGTTAAAACTTTGCTCAATTATTTCATTGTTTCTAAACAAAACACGAACGAATAAAAAAAAATTGAACCAACTTGTTAATTAAATAGTGCTAATTAATTAATTGTGTTTTGTATCAATAAAGGGTAATAAATCTTATAAAAATGAGATGTATGTCTGTTAATGTGGAGTTCTTCCCATTAGATAAGCCATTTAAAAAGTATTTTTTAAAATGTTACTAGTTTCAAAGCTTATATTAAATCACTCTGTCTGTCTGTCTGTCTGTCTGTCTGGATTCGTTTACAAGATTTTCTCCCACTTCCCAATCTCGGATCGAGTTGAGACCGTCATTGTCAGTGACAATACAGCGGAGTACGTGAATCAATACAAAAAATGAGAACAAGTTGATTTATTAGTGGTAATTTTTTAAGCTTGTTTATATAGAATATGGTAAAAAAAAATTGTTTACAGTATTGATATATATGGCGCAAAGCTTTCTTTTTTTTTTACAAAGCTTATACTAACTCATTCTGTCTCTCTGGTATAAAGTTTGAATAACGGTATGTCTTCTACTGTGAAACTCGGATTAAGCTAAAATTTTGAACAATTGTATCTTTTACCTGATAACTTTGTGGTGGTATTAGTTGAATTAGTCCCCTTGAGGACTCGAGATTTGAGTGAACATTTTTTATGCATTTAAATAACCATCATGTATACATTCACCAAGAGACCCCCCCCCCCCCCCCCCCACTGTTCCCTGCCCCGTTCACAACTGGTCCAGACAAGTGATAGGATCAGAGCGCTTTGAGCTGAAAAGCTGAACAAAAATAACGGGTAAAAATATTTCTAATCGCACAGATTTATTATTTCTAGATCAATATTACATACAATTACATGACTGATCCAAACTAATTGATACAATCAGACTTAATATAAGCTTTGTTTTTTCCAAACTAATTGATACAATCAGACTTAATATAAGCTTTGTTTTTTTTTTCAAAGTTTTTTTTTAAATGTTTTTTCTTGTTTTGAAATATTTTTTAATGTACTTGTTTCTTAATAGCATACACATTTTAAACTCTTTTGCCCGCATGTTTTATCTGGAATGGGAAGTTATAGAACTGCTTCATCACTTGGTCTAATAGTCCAGCCCTGATATGGACACACAAACATTGACACTGTTACAAGGAATCGATTGGGTTGAGAAGTTTGAGGAGGGGGGGGAAGGCCTCGACAAGTGACGGACCTTTTGTTTTTTCAAGCACGGAAATACTTTAAAGAAAAAAAAAACGTGTTTTTTTTTTAAATGCAATCTTCAGACGAGACAATGGCATACACTAAGGGTATTTAAAATTAGTCAAACGTATTGATTTGACCAGGTGTTAGTGTAAGTCAAACGTATTGATTTGACCAGGTGTTAGTGTAAGTCAAACGTATTGCTTTGACCATGTGTTAGTGTAAGTCAAACGTATTGCTTTGACCAGGTGTTAGTGTAAGTCAAACTTATTGATTTGACCAAGTGTGAGTGTAAGTCAAACGTATTGATTTGACCAGGTGTTAGTGTAAGTCAAACTTATTGATTTACAAATGGAGATCTGTGACGGGTTAAAATCAACTACTGACTATCAGCAAAAGATCTTTGGTAAAGACTTCAAAAACAAGCTAACATAATGAGCATGTTCTATTCTAAATCATGACCAAATCAATTAGATGGGTTCCAACTATCAAACTCTACAGTTGTCAATAAAACAATAATTTGTTTGCTTTTAAGCACTTCAATCTAGAACATTCTAGAGTAACTTGACTTATTGAGTCTCTTACATAAAGCACTTCAATCTAGAACATTCTAGAGTAACTTGACTTATTGAGTCTCTTACATAAAGCACTTCAATCTAGAACATTCTAGAGTAACTTGACTTATTGAGTCTCTTACATAAAGCACTTTAATCTAGAACATTCTAGAGTAACTTGACTTATTGAGTCTCTTACATAAAGCACTTCAATCTAGAACATTCTAGAGTAACTTGACTTATTGAGTCTCTTACATAAAGCACTTCAATCTAGAACATTCTAGAGTAACTTGACTTATTGAGTCTCTTACATAAAGCACTTTAATCTACGACATTCTAGAGTAACTTGAGTTATTGAGTCTCTTACATAAAGCACTTTAATCTAGAACATTCTAGAGTAACTTGACTTATTGAGTCTCTTACATAAAGCACTTTAATCTTCAACATTCTAGAGTAACTTGACTTATTGAGTCTCTTACATAAAGCACTTTAATCTAGAACATTCAAGAGTAACTCGACTTATTGAGTCTCTTACATAAAGCACTTTAATCTAGAACATTCTAGAGTAACTTGACTTATTGAGTCTCTTACATAAAGCACTTTAATCTAGAACATTCTAGAGTAACTTGACTTATTGAGTCTCTTACATAAAGCACTTCAATCTAGAACATTCTAGAGTAACTTGACTTATTGAGTCTCTTACATAAAGCACTTCAATCTAGAACATTCTAGAGTAACTTGACTTATTGAGTCTCTTACATAAAGCACTTTAATCTACAACATTCTAGAGTAACTTGACTTATTGAGTCTCTTACATAAAGCACTTTAATCTAGAACATTCTAGAGTAACTTGACTTATTGAGTCTCTTACATAAAGCACTTTAATCTAGAACATTCAAGAGTAACTCGACTTATTGAGTCTCTTACATAAAGCACTTTAATCTAGAACATTCTAGAGTAACTTGACTTATTGAGTCTCTTACATAAAGCACTTTAATCTAGAACATTCTAGAGTAACTTGACTTATTGAGTCTCTTACATAAAGCACTTCAATCTAGAAAATTCTAGAGTAACTTGACTTATTGAGTCTCTTACATAAAGCACTTCAATCTAGAACATTCTAGAGTAACTTGACTTATTGAGTCTCTTACATAAAGCACTTCAATCTAGAACATTCTAGAGTAACTTGACTTATTGAGTCTCTTACATATAAAAGAACGTTAATATTTGGACAGTATGTGCTTGAAACTAGCTCACAAGAACAGTGTGTCTCTAGTCAATGTCTCTAGTCAATGTCTCTAGTCAATGTCTCTAATCAATGTCTCTAGTCAATGTCTCTAGTCAATGTCTCTAGTCAATGTCTCTAGTCAATGTCTCAAGTCAATATCTCTAGTCAATGTCTCTAGTCAATGTCTCTATTCAATGTGTCTATTCAATGTCTCTATTCAATGTGTCTATTCAATGTCTCTATTCAATGTCTCTAGTCAATGTCTCTAGTCAAATGTGTCTATTCAATGTGTCTATTCAATGTGTCTAGTCAATGACTCTAGTCAATGTCTCTAGTCAATGTCTCAAGTCAATGTCTCAAGTCAATGTCTCAAGTCAATGTCTGTAGTCAATGTCTCTAGTCAATGTCTCTAGTCAATGTCTCTAGTCAATGTGTCTGTCTATTCAATGTCTCTATTCAATGTCTCTATTCAATGTCTCTAGTCAATGTCTCTAGTCAATGTCTCTAATCAAATGTCTCTAATCAATGTATCTATTCAATGTCTCTATTCAATGTCTCTATTCAATGTCTTTATTCAATGTCTCTAGTCAATGTCTCTATTCAATGTCTCTAGTCAATGTCTCTATTTAATGTCTCTATTCAATGTCTCTAGTCAATGTATCTATTCAATGTCTCTATTCAATGTCTCTATTCAATGTCTCTATTCAATGTCTCTTATCAATGTCTCTATTCAATGTGTCTAGTCAATGTCTCTATTCAATGTGTCTATTCAATGTCTCTAGTTAATGTCTCTAGTCAATGTCTCTAGTCAAATGTGTCTATTCAATGTCTCTATTCAATGTCTCTATTCAATGTCTCTATTCAATGTCTCTATTCAATGTGTCTATTCAATGTCTCTATTCAATGTCTCTAGTCAATGTCTCTAGTCAAATGTGTCTATTCAATGTCTCTATTCAATGTGTCTATTCAATGTCTCTATTCAATGTCTCTATTCAATATGTCTATTTAATGTGTCTATTCAATGTCTCTAGTCAATGTCTCTAGTCAAATGTGTCTATTCAATGTGTCTATTCAATGTGTCTATTCAATGTCTCTAGTCAATGTCTCTAGTCAATGTCTCTAGTCAAATGTGTCTATTCAATGTCTCTATTCAATGTGTCTATTCAATGTCTCTATTCAATGTCTCTATTCAATGTCTCTATTCAATGTCTCTATTCAATGTCTCTATTCAATGTCTCTAGTCAATGTCTCTAGTCAATGTCTCTAATCAAATGTCTCTAGTCAATGTATCTATTCAATGTCTCTATTCAATGTCTCTATTCAATGTCTCTATTCAATGTCTCTATTCAATGTCTCTATTCAATGTCTCTATTCAATGTCTCTATTCAATGTCTCTATTCAATGTCTCTATTCAATGTCTCTAGTCAATGTCTCTAGTCAATGTCTCTATTCAATGTGTCTATTCAATGTCTCTATTCAATGTCTCTATTCAATGTCTCTATTCAATGTCTCTATTCAATGTCTTTATTCAATGTCTCTATTCAATGTCTTCGAAAGCTTCTGTGTGTGTGTGTGTGTGTTTGAGGATAAAGTCAATGAACCTAGATGTCAAGGTCGCAGAGATAAGGTCGTCACGTGAGAAAGTGAGACGAAAGTGACGGGGGGAAAAAACAGAACCAGAAACCAAGAGAAAACTGATGCTGTTGATTGCCTAAACAAAGGGGACATAATTTGAGGAAGTGCCCAGACAGAGGGGTCAAACATTTGTGCTTATCACTGTTTGTAGGTTTGTTTTAAATATAATATAGAGATTTAAACATCCTACCATGCTATCGAATATTATTGTAAGATTGTTACATTACCCATGTTTTGTAAGAAGCACAAGAAATAAAAGATGTTACTGATTTGGTATAACAATTGGTTGTTACTTTTATACATACACATAAATATCTTTGGAAACCCATGTATATGTTCTTAAATCTAATAATATATATTTTCAATAAAAAAAAATTATCCCAATTCTATAATGAAAAGAATGACAGGATATATAACCATTGTATTAAACCAACGAATGTAAGGCGGACATTTTCACTAATCAGGTCAATGCTAGTTGGGCTAAGAACACGTGACTTCAAAAAAAAAAGGAGATTGTGTCAATGTTCTTGCCAGTCATTGACTTGTAGCACCAAACTTCTGGAAGACAACAACAGCTGATGACGTAGTAGATCTCAATTTAAATAAACGTGAAATAACTTGAATAGCTTCTTTGTGAACAATACTCAATAGAACCTTGATCCCAAGAAGTGTAGTAGACTTGAGTAAATAATATAGAAACTGGTATTTGGAACAAAATCTAACTCACTACAAAAAAACAACGTCCTTACACTCTGGCAATCTGGAGAAATCTAGTGAACCCAAGACAGCTTTGGCCAGTGCCTTACACTCTGGCAATCTGGAGAAATCTAGTGAACCCAAGACAGCTTTGGCCAGTGCCTTACACTCTGGCAATCTGGAGAAATCTAGTGAACCCAAGACAGCTTTGGCCAGTGCCTTACACTCTGGCAATCTGGAGAAATCTAGTGAACCCAAGACAGCTTTGGCCAGTGCCTTACACTCTGGCAATCTGGAGAAATCTAGTGAACCCAAGACAGCTTTGGCCAGTGCCTTACACTCTGGCAATCTGGAGAAATCTAGTGAACCCAAGACAGCTTTGGCCAGTGACGTTTATCTTGCATCATTCAGCCTGCTTAGCCACCAACCAATCGCCAGCTTCTTCTGACTCACCATAGCAACACACACACACACACTCACTCACACTCCATGCCAGTTCTCTTTTTACCGAACGTCTGGTAACCTTGAAAAATGTGGCATGAAAAAAAAGTAGTAAAAAAAAAATTAATTCTGTTACTTCAGCGCACCACAGAATTTGAACTGTAATTATTTTATTGTCAATAAGACTGCTGGCCAAGTTTTGTAGTGTGAAAGTTAGAAAAAAAAATGAAAAGTATTCCCTCACCCCCTCATAGTGTAAATAAAAATGATGCTCCGCCCATGAGTGTTACATCTTTCAAGTATTAGGACATGTGCGTGTGTCAGAGAAAAGTTGGAGCACGCAGACCAAGGCCTGGAGGACACATGGCTTTCTTTAATTGCTTTCTACAGGGGTCCACTTTCAAACCTCCGGTGAATAAATGCAGTTTCGCGTGCCAGATGTATCCATACTGCCACTGGCCTAATACTGTTTATGACTCGTTCATAATTATTGTAATATGTAATGACGTTCTTCAATCTGAGATTAGATAACAGACAGACAGATAGATAGATAGACAGACAGACCGACCGACAGACAGACCGACCGACCGACCGACAGATAGATAGATAGATAGACAGACAGACAGACAGACAGACAGACAGACCGATAGTTAGATAGATAGACAGACAGACCGACCGACCGACAGACAGACCGACCGACCGACAGATAGATAGATATATATATATATAGATAGATAGATAGATAGATAGAAAGACAGACAGACAGACAGACAGACCGACCGACCGACCGATCGACCGACCGACCGACCGACCGACCGACCGACCGACAGACAGATAGATAGATAGATAGATAGATAGATAGATAGATAGACAGACAGACAGACAGACAGTTAGATAGATAGATAGATAGATAGATATATAGATAGATAGATAGATAGATAGATAGATAGATAGATAGATAGATAGATAGATAGATAGATAGATAGATAGATAGATAGATAGATGTGATTCTAACATTTTACTAATACGAAATACAATAAAACTTCTTGATCGTGTACTTTGTCTATCTCGTATATTATTCAACCAACCGATTTCTCTGCACATAAGGTGGCGATCACTAATTTTGAAACAGCCCCCATTTTGTGGCAGGTCAGGAAAGTGAGGACTCTTTGTGAATAAGTGTTGCTCAGATTTTAAAACTAGGGGCAAAGAACACAAAACATTTACTTCTTTCTTTTTTATTTCATTTAATTATATTGTATATAGCAATAATATTTTTATACACCATGTCTGTATGTCTGTCTGTCTGGTAAAAAGTGTGTACAATTCATTTCTACCTCACCCCTTCTCAGATCAAGTTGAAACTTTGCACAATTATTCTATGGCATAGACAAGACACGAATCAATAAAACAAAATAATCAATAAGTCAACTAATTACTGGTAATTAATTATTTTGTTTGATACCAGTAAGGTAAATTAATCCAGAGTTCTATGCCTTAGATAAGCTTTTTTTAATGCATTTCATGAAAAATTATCGAACATCTTCTTAATCTGATTTTTTTTCACAATATAATTTTAAAGAAATAACAAAAATAATATTTCTCATTTTTAACCTGAGACTTTTCGGCCTATTGTTAACACAATCCATCAAAGTCATGGTGTGTCTGTTGTGTACTCAGGGTGGATCTATCTGAGAAACGTTCTAGCCAGGAGGAGAATAGACCTACAGCTCGCCTTTGTGCGATTAGATTATCGGGTGGCGGAATTTGACGCAAGGGCAGTAGTCTGTCGGGGTCTGGCTTCATCTCATTATAGGAGACTTCATACCCTAGTAATCTTAATGTTGAAGAAGAGTTTGCACACTTTTATTCATCAAGATTTAGTCCATATTTTTATAGCCCCCAAGAAATTTAAGCAGATTTTTATCATGCTCTTCTCTGTCCTTACCACAAATGGTGTTGTTGTCAATATAAGCATATGTACCCTCCAGTGACTCTTGTTCTAGGATCAGAATTCCTTGGATCTGGTGGTATGTGTTTCGAAAGTCAAGGGTGCTAAATAAGCATCCCGAAGTGTGAACCGATTAACAGTTTGGCTGTAGTCCACTACCATTCTTTGTTTATCAAGTGTACAGGAGAGACTAACTTTCAAGTGTAAAGGAGGGACTAACTTTCAAGTGTAAAGGAGAGACTAACTTTCAAGTGTAAAGGAGAGACTAACTTTCAAGTGTAAAGGAGAGACTAACTTTCAAGTGTACAGGAGAGACTAACTTTCAAGAGTAAAGGAGGAACTAACTTTCAAGTGTACAGGAGAGACTAACTTTCAAGTGTAAAGGAGGAACTAACTTTCAAGTGTACATTAGAGACTAACTTTCAAGTGTACAGGAGAGACTAACTTTCAAGTGTACAGGAGGGACTAACTTTCAAGTGTAAAGGAGAGACTAACTTTCAAGTGTAAAGGAGGGACTAACTTTCAAATGTTCAGGAGAGACTAAGTTTCAATTGTAAAGGAGGGACTAACTTTCAAGTGTACAGGAGAGACTAAGTTTCAAGTGTAAAGGAGAGACTAACTTTCAAGTGTAAAGGAGGGACTAACTTTCAAGTGTACAGGAGGGACTAACTTTCAAGTGTACAGGAGGGACTAACTTTCAAGTGTACAGGTGAGACTAACTTTCAAGTGTACAGGAGAGACTAACTTTCAAGTGTAAAGGAGGGACTAACTTTCAAGTGTACAGGAGGGACTAACTTTCAAGTGTACAGGAGAGAAATAACTTTCAAGCGTACAAGAGAGACTAACTTTCAAGTGTAAAGGAGAGACTAACTTTCAAGTGTACAGGAGAGACTAGCTTTCAAGTGTACAGGAGAGACTAACTTTCAAGTGTAAAGGAGGAACTAACTTTCAAGTGTACAGGAGAGACTAACTTTCAAGTGTACAGGAGAGACTAACTTTCAAGTGTAAAGGAGAGACTAAGTTTCAAGTGTAAAGGAGAGACTAAGTTTCAAGTGTAAAGGAGAGACTAACTTTCAAGTGTAAAGGAGAGACTAACTTTCAAGTGTAAAGGAGGGACTAACTTTCAAGTGTACAGGAGGGACTACTTTCAAGTGTAAAGGAGGAACTAACTTTCAAGTGTACAGGAGGGACTAACTTTCAAGTGTAAAGGAGAGACTAACTTTCAAGTGTAAAGGAGGGACTAACTTTCAAGTGTACAGGAGGGACTAACTTTCAAGTGTAAAGGAGGGACTAACTTTCAAGTGTACAGGAGGGGCTAACTTTCAAGTGTAAAGGAGAGACTAACTTTCAAGTGTAAAGGAGAGACTAACTTTCAAGTGTACAGGAGGAACTAAGTTTCAAGTTAGGAGTGCCTACCTTTCAAGTGTAAAGGAGAGACTAAGTTTCAAGTGTAAAGGAGAGACTAACTTTCAAGTGTACAGGAGGGATTAACTTTCAAGTGTAAAGGAGAGACTAACTTTCAAGTGTAAAGGAGGGACTAACTTTCAAGTGTACAGGAGGAACTAACTTTCAAGTGTACAGGAGAGACTAACTTTCAAGTGTAAAGGAGAGACTAACTTTCAAGTGTAAAGGAGAGACTAACTTTCAAGTGTACAGGAGAGACTAACTTTCAAGTGTAAAGGAGAGACTAAGTTTCAAGTGTAAAGGAGAGACTAAGTTTCAAGTGTAAAGGAGAGACTAACTTTCAAGTGTAAAGGAGAGACTAACTTTCAAGTGTAAAGGAGGGACTAACTTTCAAGTGTACAGGAGGGACTACTTTCAAGTGTAAAGGAGGAACTAACTTTCAAGTGTCAGGAGGGACTAACTTTCAAGTGTAAAGGAGAGACTAACTTTCAAGTGTAAAGGAGGGACTAACTTTCAAGTGTACAGGAGGGACTAACTTTCAAGTGTAAAGGAGGGACTAACTTTCAAGTGTACAGGAGGGGCTAACTTTCAAGTGTAAAGGAGCGACTATCTTTTAAGTGTAAAGGAGGGACTAACTTTCAAGTGTACAGGAGGGACTAAATTTCAAGTGTAAAGGAGAGACTAACTTTCAAGTGTAAAGGAGAGACTAACTTTCAAGTGTACAGGAGGAACTAACTTTCAAGTTAGGAGTGCCTACCTTTCAAGTGTAAAGGAGAGACTAAGTTTCAAGTGTAAAGGAGAGACTAACTTTCAAGTGTACAGGAGGGATTAACTTTCAAGTGTAAAGGAGAGACTAACTTTCAAGTGTAAAGGAGGGACTAACTTTCAAGTGTACAGGAGGGACTACTTTCAAGTGTAAAGGAGGAACTAACTTTCAAGTGTACAGGAGGGACTAACTTTCAAGTGTAAAGGAGAGACTAACTTTCAAGTGTAAAGGAGGGACTAACTTTCAAGTGTACAGGAGGGACTAACTTTCAAGTGTAAAGGAGGGACTAACTTTCAAGTGTACAGGAGGGACTAACTTTCAAGTGTAAAGGAGAGACTAACTTTCAAGTGTAAAGGAGAGACTAACTTTCAAGTGTACAGGAGGAACTAACTTTCAAGTTAGGAGTGCCTACCTTTCAAGTGTGGAGGCCGCCTTGCAAAGGCCAACTCTGGCCAAGTTTACATCACATGGTATTCTACCAATAGACGATTTAATCGATACACAAGTTGAATATCACGTTAATCAGTGCCCTTCTAACGCTCCTAAAGCTGTTTGATTTCTGATAACGACTGGAGTGCACCTGTAATGACACTGTTTTTCTACGGATGTAATAGTGACACACTCGCAAACACATGCATTCTCAAACACGCACACACACTGTCTGACACACACACATCACGTACACACTTTTGTTGACTTGTAGTGCCAAAGTGACAACTAGAGGAGGGCGTGTATTAGATGTGAACTTATACGACGTGGAATCACTTCTTTGTGAACCAAACTCAATACAACTTGGATTACAATAGAGACAAATTGAACTTAAGATGAAATCAAATAAATGTAGTAGACTTATGTCATAATATAAATTGGTATTTTGAACAAAATCTCATTACAAAAACACATATTTTCACTCTGGCTTTCTGGAGTCCTCTGGCTTACCAAAGACAGCTTACGGCAAGGACGTCCATCTTGCATCATACACACTGCATAGCCACCAACCAATCGTCGGCTACTTCTCACCGACACCATGAAACACATACACACAAACACTTCATAACACACACACACACACATTCGAACACAGTCACCCGCAAAGACCAAATAATCTCACTGATGTGAACATTTATTTATAGATACATACACAGCGTAAAGTTCACACGGGAAGGGGAGAGAACCTCACCGATATTTAAAATACTATTTAACTCTTTAAATTTTCTTACAGGTGCCTCGATTAAAATTATTGATATCAGGCCAATTTAAAAATCAGAATTTGATGCATGTGGTGGGTACAGGTCTTGTTCTGACCAGAATAGGGTGTTACCCATATACCTCTAACAGAAGTGTAAAAGTGCAGTAACAGAACTGTAAAAGTACATTAACAGAACATTTACAAAATTTTTACAAAACTAAGACAGAGCTTACAAGCGTCTGTCTCCCAGGTGGATGGGTTTATGCTGAACGCTTTCAGAGAAGCCTTGAGGGTGTCCCTAAAGTGTTTTCTTTGTACACCTTGTGAGCGCTTTTCTTCTCTAAATTGGCCATACTGGAGTCGTTTAGGGATGCGGCGGTCTTCAATTCTGCAGACGTGTCCTTGTGACAAGTCAAAAACTCGCTGTCAGAGTCACTCTAAATTATCACAGCATTAATTATTATTTGTCATTATTTATTTATTTTATTTTGATTATTTCACCATCCTACCCCTAAATTCTCCACCCGCCCCACCTTTTCCTCTCCAGGCTAGACTTAGTCCACCACCTTGGAGATAGCTAAGGCGCGTCCTTTCATTTATCTGCCCTTGATCGGGGAAAGGTAAACACACAACCTCTTTTGTCTTACCCGCCGGATGTCTGAAGGACGGTCGCAGTGACACCACCTTGGTTTGAATGCAAGCTAATCCTTCTCCCCCCCCCCTTCTCTCACGTCTCTCTTTGATCTAAGAGATTGCCCTGGTCAACACACCGCGTGATATTCCAAGGTGCGGCTCCCACCTCGAGTCAAATCCACCCACGTGTAAGATAAATCTTAGCCTAGGGCATTTTCTGTGTCCGCCCGCACTTTCCAGGCTTATATAAAGTAAACCAACTCAAGCCAGACCCTTTTTCATTTCTCATTCGAGCTGAGCTATCGAGTCTGGACTATATCACTTATTCCCCCTCCTAGAGGAATACCTGGTGGTAAGCCGAACTTAATCACAAGTTCCATCTTAATTACTCTGTGTATATTTCCATTGGATTTCATTTATATTTAATTAGTGCATTGTGTATTTCTCACTGTCGTAAGTAGAAAACATGAACATGGCTAATGTATATTTTATGTATTGCATTAATCTATTAATGCTACGTTGCATCAATTGATCATTGATGCAACCATGTATATATTTGTACACCTTATTTTATTTCCTGTATCTCGGTTGACAGCCTTGATAATTCTACTATCGCACTAATACTGCGCTTAGAAAGGAGATATGAGTTATCTCCCCTGTATTGAATTATCTCCCCTTTACTCATTTTACTCTAATGAGAGTTGCGCCGCTTGAACGGACACACCATTCAAGCGCGCTCCATTGTTCTCGACCCACGGTCATATGTAAACAAACTATCTGGGTCGCTGACCCCCGCCCATTCTCCCCCCCCCCTTTTCTTTCTCTATCCACCTGTGTTGTTTATTTGAGATTATTATTTCCCCTTCTATGTACATTTTTATATTATTATTTCCCCTTTTATGTACATTTCTATATTGCTACTATCTGCCATCTATTTTCCCAAATCCCATTTGTCATCATCTCCTCATTGTGCTCTAAAGCAATTTCACCAATCTGACGAATGCACCTCAGTCGAGGGCATCGATAAGATGCATGAGAGACATGTCCTAACTTGTCTTTATTTATCCGCAGCCTCCCTCAGGTGTCTGCCTATTTAGGTGCTTAGTGCTATTCAGCACTGTATTTGCTATCGAGAATCATCTATTGCCTATCTATTTATTGGATCAACGATCTATTCACCTGCCTTTTATCTATTGGATTAATCACCTATTTGCTATCAAGAGTTACCTGCCTATTTATTTGGTATTTGCCGCTTAGTGTCTACTCGACACTACTCAACTATTAGCCATTTGCTGTTCAGTGTCTACACGACCCTACTCAACTCTATTACTTGGCGCTATCGGCATTGCCCGCCTATCCGACAGCCCACCTGTCAACTTGTTAGGTGCGACGTCCCTATAGACCCAGATCTGTGTGAGACGTCATAGCTACGCCAACCCTCTGTAACTCACTGGACATATCCTGTCAACTACGCTGCCCACGGCAGATCAGCTCTGCCCGCAGTAACCTTGCGCCCACGGTAGCCGGCCACCCGCCCTACTGTGCCCACTACAGATATTAGATTTTGGGGATTGAGACTCCACAAGAACTATATCACCGGCGTCCCTCTATCCGCTAGAGCGCCACCTCCAGCTGCAGAACCTCAAGCCAGGACACAGCCAGCTGCGACATCAACAGGACAACCAGCTAAGTCAGAGGACAAAGTTACATACTCTCTTATTAGGTGCAAGAGTGATGATCTAAATTATTATTCACTAGAGATAGATGCAAACCCTCCCCCTTTTTTATTCTTATATGTATATTTATGTAAATAAATATTCTTTATTTTAACTTTTGTATCTATCTTTCATTGCTTTGTCTCGTTGCGTGTCTGCTCCCGATTCATATGCTGATAGGTTGGTGTGTGATAGCTTTAAAAATAATCATCCCCTAGACATTAAAACGCGCCAAACACACATCACATTTCCCCACCTGTCACAGTCCTGCCCATTGCTGTTGGGACTGTATCAGAATTGTGTGGATGCTCTTCAAAGGACTTTAGTATCTGGTATTTTGTCTTGCCATTTGACATTCATTATTTTCCTTAGACATGTCCTAAGGAAGTAGTTCAGTCTCTTGCCTTCTGTACACTGTCTACGTTGTTGTTGTTTTTTTTTTGGGGGGGAGGGGGGCATAGAGCAATGTAGGACAATACTATCTACATGGTTAACTTTCCTACTGGCGATAAGATAAACAATCCCAACTGTCTCAGACTCATCCACATATCATTCCTAGATCTTATGCAGCCCCCCCCCCCCCCCCCCCGTGTATGTGGCTTGTATTTTTATCGCTAGGACATTTTGTTGAATGGTGAAACGTGTCTTTATTTACTCTGGATGGCTATAATAATAAGATTACAAAGAGTGTTTGTGTTGCCACATAAACTCAGAGGCGGCCCCCGTTTGAGACGGATCCCTGTCGGATCCGCATATTCGCTGGTCGACTGTGGATGGCATCGAGCAGGGTATGAAACCGAGACCGTAGAGATAATCAGTCCTGCGCGCTAACCGCACGACCAGGCATTGCTCTTGATCTAATGACAAACTGGTTACAAACTAATAGCCTACTATTGATAATATACCTACACATAACGGAATGACAACTACCGGATATGTACAATATGTCAGAAGAGCGATTTTAGATAATCTTTTGGTATTGAGCATTTTCATATAGGCCTAAATGGAACTAGAATGAGGATGTAAATCTACCTAAATTAAACTACTAATTTAGCACTCTCAATATCTATATCTACTAGATCTAGATCTAAAATATATATTTGGGATAATATAGATGTAATTTAGATAAGATTTATATAAAAAAAGCACTAGATAATCAATTAATAGACAAATTGCAATATGAAATATTAAAATAGTAGATTAGTTTTAGTATTTTATAACATTGCAATATTGACATATTGACAATCTAGACTTTAGAAATAAAAATCAACACTTTTAGCCTAGAAATTAAAATTATAGATCTTGATCTAGTCTAAATTATGGCTGTCTGGTTTGCGCGCTGGACTGTCGTTTGGATTCATCGATGGTCCCAGGTTCAAACCCTGCCCGCTCCCATCCCCCGTCGTCCTACGGGAGGTTTGGACTACAATTCTGAAGGAACATCCGAAACATGTAAAACAACAAACATTCTAAACTAGACCAAGAAATTCTAAATCTAGATTCTATAATGATTTTAATTAGAACTTAAATCTGAATCTAGTTTTGAAATCTAGCTCGTGTAAGAAAAAAAATCTAGATCTAGTGTAAAAAATCTAGCTCTAGTGTAAACAAAAATCTAGATCTAGTGTAAAAAATCTAGATTAGATCTAAATCTAGCTATTATGTCTTTTTAAAATGCGAGTCACATTACGAGGTTTAATAAACATTACTATACCGTACCGAGTTGTTTTAGCATTTAAAGAATTTATTCCATATGACGTCAAAGGAAAAAAATCCACTACGTCACACGGCCTAGTTAGACTAAAAAATATCATCTATAGGAGTAGCTTGTTTAGGGTTCATAGACATTGGTGCACCGAGTGAGTTCTTTTAGCATTTCATTTAAAGACTTAACTCCATATGACGTCAAAGGAAAAAAATTCAATTACGTTATACGTCCTAGTTAGACTAAAAAAATGTCTTCTATACGAGCAGCTTCTCGAAGGTTCATAGACATTGGTGCACCGAGTGAGTTCTTTTAGCATTTCATTTGATGGGCTAGTTAGACTTTATATATATTGTTACGAATCTCACTATCCAGGCTCTCTGCAAACTGCACCATACACCACCAACTTAAAGAACTCAGGGCTCCAAAGTAACGTAACAATTTAATAGTTGAATAAATAACAGCCAATACTGTACAATAGGCAACACGTACACTGTACAAATATCTCTCCGATAACACCGTACCGCCGTATCAACTCTTGCACTGGCCTCTCCGTCTCGTTCCGGGCTTGCACTGGGTTCAACAGTTCAGGACTTACTTCACACACTAGGCTCGTTGTGTCGGACTCGATCGCAGACCAAGATCAAGACGCCAGTCGTCTCAACTGTACTTGACAGTACTCAGCACTGAACCGTCGTAATACTCCGTACAGAAACACCCGTTGAACTGTGCTGTAGTCGACCGTGTTCTGAGCCCTTTCGGTGAACCTTCTGTCGTGAACCTCGCTGTATTAAGCCCCTTTTCTCCACCTCTTGACTGCGACACCTCCGCTCTTATATAGGGACCCTAATGGCCTTCTAGAACCGGACGGAACATCGCTCGACGTTTCTGGGTGGTCAGATGACTACGTCCCTCGTGACGCTCCTGAGCTCTGTTCACGACTTCGATCCTTCCCGAACCGTCGTGTTGACACTCGTCTTGGCTGACCGTCGTAACTCGTCACGGTTGACCGCTCGTCTAGCGCTGGCCTGGGGCGATTTGTGTCGGCTGACTACACACACACCACTATCCCTCTCTGTGCCACCACCAGGTTTATAACAATATATATATATATATATATACATATAAAAGGATTAAAGACGCTTTTTTTTTGTTTTGTCTGTCAGTCTGCCTGTCCGTTATGTTAATAGCGAAAAAAAAAAGACTAAAAGCTATTGAAAATCTGATTAAAATTTAATTTCCCTTCCGAAACATCGCATTATTTTAAGTTTCTATAATAGATTTTTCCGGATGTTTATATATTTATAGTGAGAGAAAATAAGAATTCCTGATTAATCAAATGCCGTTAATTAAATTTGTGGGATGGTCTGTTATGAAAATTAGATGTACCATAGCCTTATGGAGATTTTTTCAAACCATACTTTGGTGTTAGGAATTTGATTTCCTTAAAAATCGGAGCATAATATTAACGATAATTAGATTTTCTAACGTTTTAGCTAGAAAGTTAAATGTAGTGTAAGAGAGAAGTGCGATTTTACATAAATAGAGTTAAACTATTTTTCATAAAAAATCCGGAACAACCAATTTTCGTAAATGAGAAAATTATTTGTTTGATTTATTAGAAGAGGGATTTCAAACATTTATTAGCGTTATTAGATTTTTCATATAAAATTCGGATCATTTTTGGAGACGATTTGTAAGAAAATTAGGTAATGTAGGTCGATTTCTTGTTGGAAGCAAAATCCGGAACATTATTTACCGATTTAACAACTTTTATTATGTTTCGGCAAGAAAATTAACTGTAAAATAAGTCTAAAAATTGATTTTCAATAATCGTTTCTAGTAAATTACTTTTCTTATTTTAAAATCCTAAATAACCTATTGTCGATATTTTTGAAAAAAATAAAATTATTTGACAAATTTGTTTTAAATTTAAAATTCGGAACAATTGATATTGATAAATAAACTATTGTGACGTAGTGTCAAAGAATATAAGTGTAATATTAGTCTATTATGCGATTTCAAACAATCATTTGACATAATTTATTTTTTATAAAACAATATCCGGAACAACTTTATAGTTAATGAAATATAAATCAGCATAGATATTTTTATTTAGCATTTATATGCTATTTACATTAAAAACCGGAACAATATATTAAAGATCATGTGTTTCTTGCAACGTTTAAGCATGGAAATAAAATCTAATATAAGTTAGAACAGCAAACGAATATTCATTGGCATAGATTTGTTTTTCACAAAACATCCGGAACAATCTATTATAGATACTTAAAACTATTGCAATATTTCTGAATGAAAAATTAAAGGTTAAATCAGAATTACAATAGCCTCTAGTGTTATTTGTTAATCTAATCGTGACGGATAGACCGACCAACAGACAAAACGCACAAAAATAATCTTCTTTTATTCGGATGGGGGCACTAAACAAAAAATAAATAAAATCTGATTTTTTTTTTTAAAGTTTAAGGAATTGGTTAAGTACCTAATCATGTTGCGACGTTACGCTACTGCAAGAAAGTCGCTGCATAAAAAGCCCATTTTAAAAAATGTGCGTGATATTTACATACAAAGTGCATTATTAGCCTTTATAAACAAACAGAAATGTTTTCTTTTAATTTTATCAGCTAGTTGACCAGAAAAAAACATCTTTAACTATTATTTATATTTGTCTTAAACATTTCCTGTACATTTTATAAATATATTTGACTTAGTGATACTGAAAATACACAAAAATTGTCCATCTTTGTTAGCATATTGTAACATTGCCTCCCTTATATTTACCTAATTGTTTTAGAATTGGTGTATTTTTATGAAAAAATCGATTGCACACTTAATATTATAAATTAAACGGTTTGCTTTTAGAAAACCAAAAGTAGCCGTTGCACCTAAACATTTCAAGCCGCATTTAATGATGAAATAATATTTTTCATATCTCTTTTAGTTTTCGATATCTGAGTGTGACAGAAGGACAGACAGACAGACGGACAGACGGACATTTTGCACAAACCTAGTAGCGGCTTTTTCCCCTTATGGGGGCCGCTAATGAAAATGTCTGCACCTTTGTATCTGACATAGCTGTAAGACAATACGTTGGCAAGATATGACCTGCAAACTAGTGTAAAAAAAAACGCAAACTAAAACTCTATGGCCATATTACAAAGTCTTCAGGGCTCGCAAAGACCTTCCTACAGGGAACAGTACCTAGAAAAATAAGAAGATGCGTCAGAGAAAGCGATGGGAAGACAAGATAAAAGAATTGAAAAAGGTTCTCACTAAGCCAAAAGACAGAGAGGAATGGAGAAAGACGGTCGACAAAGCTTGAGTGGTTTCTCAATGGTTCGACAGAGTATGGAATAGACAGGATAAGATTGATGATATCAGAAATCATAACATAATACCTTGAGAGGAGAGGTGGTGATGTCCGGAGCTTTGCGCTATAAATCAAATAAGATTTGATCTTACTGTAAGAATTCATTGCTATTTCTATCCAGTATGTATGACTCTAAAGCATGCAGGTTGGACATAAGTCCATGAGGGAAATGTTTGTCTCTGTCTTTAAATTCTGTATCAATGTCCCTCTGTCAACAAATTTGGTGGTCACGTGAGATGCATTCTTCATGATATGTCAGACAGGAAGAAGCTGGGGTCGTCGACCTTTAGCATGTGAAGACTGCTACATGGTCGCAGCTTAGATTTTGGGTACGCAGACGAGAGAGATCTGGGGAGAGAGAGAGAGAGAGAGAGAGGAGAGAGAGACTTGAGCAAAGTTTAGTCTCTGTTAGGTGTTAGGAAGAGCATCACTATGAAAGTTGCTCAACTACTCGCTCGTATCGAATAAAGCATAACAAAAATGTTTGTGTTTCAGAGACTTATGATTCAATGTTTTATGAAGCCAGGATAACATTATTGCAATGTATAACAAAGAAAATGTTCTATTAATATAACATAAATATTTAGCATCATAAAGAATGGGTTCATTAATACAACGGATCATAAAGAACTGGTTGATTAATATCTTGGATGATAATTGGACCATAAAGAACTGTTCCGTTAATAGTCACAGAAGCTTTCTCAATATAATTAGTAAAAGACTATATTTTAATATTATATCAACTTCATTAATTATTTCATTCCCATTTATTTGCACCATATATTTAGGATTAAATTAATGTTCCTATTGGCGTAGGGCTAGCTACTCTACCCTGTAGAAAAACCACAAGCTACAAAAACACCAAACAGCAACATTTTCAGGCTTCATGAACGAAAATTGCTGTGTGCATGTTTGTGTCTCTCCCCCCACTTAGCTACGCCACTGTCGGGTTCAAACCCTATCACCATTCTCAGTAATTTGGAAATATTTCAGGGCATGGTGATCGTTGCAAACATTTGAGGAGTTTCTTCTGAACGAGACCTGGTCATTTTCTGTTTAGAGTATGTGCGGTCAAGAAGTGGAGGTTATTAGATCTGTATCATGGTGGTGAGAGGCTATTAGCTGGACACTGTGATGACAAGATGATGTGTGTCCCCAGCGTCGTGCATTAATGGAATGGTCCCTGTCGTCTTCTGGGAATACCCGCACTTTAATAAGCACTTCTGATTGACGTCACACGCATAAAGCTAAGAATAGCTTCTAATCTAACCGCACACCTTTTGATTCAGTGAACAATGTCTTGACAGAGACAACGAAAGAAAAAAAAAGGGGGGGGGGAGGAGATAAAAAACACAGAGGGTAGAAAGAAATATTAATTTTAAAAAAATTAATAATTAAATAATCTTGGCCGGATTTTTGTTTTGTATGAAATAAATATTTTCCTGAACTTTTATTAAAGATTTAAGGGAAACTAAGTGTGACTGTAACATCTGTCCGTACCTCTATTTCAGAAGGACCTGCGGAATGGGTCACTCAGTTGGAAGTGACACGACCAAACATCTGACCACGGCTATGTTTCATTGAAATCACGTGTTGTTCCATTCCATCATCCCAGGTCACTGCCACCTCGACACGGTACGGGGTCTAAAGGATTGGAAGACTAAGACCAGTGGTTCTCACATCTATATTTAGGTTTTCATTTTGTAAGTGTTTCAGTGACCAAAGACGCTTGCATATTACTAATACTGATAAAAAAACAATTTCAAAGGGCTTAAATCGTTATTTAGTTTTCTTAGAACTAATCAATGAGTTGATTGGGACAAACACTACTAAACGTGTAAGTACATTAACTAAAGGAGGCGCGGTGGCTGAGCGGTAAAGCGCTTGACCGGGGTTCGAATCCTGGTGAAGACTGGGATTTTTTATTTCGGAATCTTCGGGCGCCTCTGAGTCCGCCCAGCTCTAATGGGTACCTGACATTAGTTAGGGAAAAGTAAAGGCGGTTGTTCGTTGTGCTGGCCACATGACACCCTCCTTAACTAAAGAAGACATGGCCATTATTACTAATAATACAATGATACAATGTTGGCGTCTAATCTCTACGTCATTATTGCAAATCTAGGCTAGCCATTTCTCGAAAAGAAAGAAGAGAAACTAAGGACGTGTTTATGACACAATGAGAATGACAAGATGATGAAATCAACACACAGTAAATTGCCCGCCTCCGACAAATAGTTCTATTACTTTTTTTTTCTTGCTACGACACTTGGGTGGAGCTCGGTATCACATGTTGTTGTTGTTTTTTAATACTTTTGTATAGTGCCTCTTTCAGGCTTATAACATGCTCAGTGCGCTCTGATCCACTCTTTATTTTATGTGCACATGTTGGGGGGGGGGGATATCTAGAAAAGTGTTTCCGGGCTGTATTCGGGCGCTCAGCAGCTCAGCTCGGGTCGGAATTCGAGCTCTAGCGCTCCCTGATAAGTAGCCAAGAGGTTTGTGCCTCTCAACCCCACAATACTTGCCTGCGCGGTTCTGAGCGTTGTGCTGGTGCGCACCTGGAGCATTGTAAATGTTGGTGCGCAGTGAGGTATTACAATATAACAGTTAAAGTCCTAGCAGACTCCTCTTAAAATATCAAACGTTATCCATCATTTAGAACTCAGAGATGTTCACGCTCTAATGACACTGGATTCTCCGGCAACTTTGAAAGTAACGCAATATTTGTTTTCTTATTCCAACCTTTAATAGACTATTCTATGTAATTATAGCATTTATAAGCATGTGTTTGTGTTGAAAATGGGAGAGGGGGGGGGGGCTTTTTTTGAGTGAGTGGATTGTTCTCTCGAGCTGTTCGATTTTTAAAAATCTAAACAAATGTATCTAGAGTGCATTGAAGACCACAAAAAATATCTTTCTGTAGGTAAGAGGAAGAAAAGTAAAGCAAAGGTAAAGC
Organism: Biomphalaria glabrata; assembly: GCF_947242115.1. Lineage (NCBI taxonomy): Eukaryota > Metazoa > Mollusca > Gastropoda > Planorbidae > Biomphalaria > Biomphalaria glabrata. The sequence goes on along the minus strand of NC_074712.1, from coordinate 34,082,426 downwards.
AAAAGTAAAGCAAAAGTATTTATACTTATAGGTACAACGAATGGATTCCCATAGGGTATGCATGGGTGGGTTGAATTGTTCTAAGGTGTTGTGCTTTTTCAAGCGTTTCTTAGGCTATTCACGGCCAAAAGGAGTGTGTGCTAAAGAAAATAAAAGTTCTAAAGCGAACAGTTCTATTAACAGATTGAAAAACTAATATGTAATACGTCATCAATAAATCAATAAGATTGTTTAACTATTGTTATAGATTTAGGACGGGATTAGTTTAATCGGGAATTTCCTTTTGGCGACGCGACTTTAAACTGCACATTTTTTTGGACGGAAGTAGTTCTGTATCGTAACGGCAGTTTTTGAGACTCTTCTAGCTTGGGCAAGAAGTTGTTCCGATTAGTGACTGATGACTGTGGACGAGCCTCCTTTTTATGAATAAAAGTTATATTTTTAGTGGAACAAGTTTCATCAAGCCATTTCTCGAAATGTATTATATGTGTGGTGAGTGGTAGCAAACAGCAAGGCCAGAGTGTGAGTTATTTTCAAACTTCAGTTAGATCTACATACACAACATACAATATCCCCACCACAACATAACTATCGTTGTACAGTTAGATCTACATCTACAACATACAATATCCCCACCACAACATAACTATCGTTGTACAGTTAGATCTACATCTACAACATACAATATCCCCACCACAACATAACTATCGTTGTACAGTTAGATCTACATCTACAACATACAATATCCCCACCACAACATAACTATCGTTGTACAGTTAGATCTACATCTACAACATACAATATCCCCACCACAACATAACTATCGTTGTACAGTTAGATCTACATCTACAACATACAATATCCCCACCACAACATAACTATCGTTGTACAGTTAGATCTACATCTACAACATACAATATCCCCACCACAACATAACTATCGTTGTACAGTTAGATCTACATCTACAACATACAATATCCCCACCACAACATAACTATCGTTGTACAGTTAGATCTACATCTACAACATACAATATCCCCACCACAACATAACTATCGTTGTACAGTTAGATCTACATCTATAACATACAATATCCCCACCACAACATAACTATCGTTGTACAAGTAGATCTACATCTACAACATACAATATCCCCACCACAACATAACTATAGTTGTACAATTAGATCTACATCTACAACATACAATATCCCCACCACAACATAACTATCGTTGTACAGTTAGATCTACATCTACAACATACAATATCCCCACCACAATAAAAACTATCGTTGTACAATTAGATCTACATCTACAACATACAATATCCCCACCACAACATAACTATCGTTGTACAGTTAGATCGCTATGTACCCATTTATTTCTCCACAGTTGCAAGTTGCGAGTATCACAAGGTCTCATTTTATGTCGGCCAGATATTTCAATAAAAATAAAAAAATAATAGGTTGAAAATCAAGTCAAATACACAGTAAATGTCAAACAGAGAAAATCATTACAAAATAAAATAGTTTTTTGTATCATAAAACCTAAAAAAAAAAGATTTTTGTTGAAAATTAAACGTGTTTCTTATTTATACATTTTTTGTCCGTTGTTTGAAAATGAAATTGTCGTGATATTGTATAGGGAATGAAATTGTCGTGATATTGTATAGGGAATGAAATTGTCGTAATATTGTATAGGGAATGAAATTGTCGTGATATTGTATAGGGAATGAAATTGTCGTGATATTGTATAGGGAATGAAATTGTCGTGATATTGTATAGGGAATGAAATTGTCGTGATATTGTATAGGGAATGAAATTGTCGTGATATTGTATAGGGAATGAAATTGTCGTGATATTGTATAGGGAATGAAATTCTACAAAACGATCAAAAAGAATGTTATTTAAAGTACTCATACACGCTAACACACAAACACGCACACACTAAAAGTGAAAGACAAACTAACGGCTCCGCCATGTAAGAAATGTAGACTAAACAAGGTTACAAAGACAGTTTGTGTAGAAACACAAACTCAAAATCGGCCCCGAAGTGGTCCACCCAGGCAGGAAAAAAAGGCAGGTTTCAATATTTTCAGACAGAATATCATAATGAAATTCTATTAAAGACAAATGACAGAGAAGAATGGAGAAAGAAGGTTGACAGAACCATTGTGGTGCCTCAAAGGTCCAGCAGACCAAAGGATAGGTGAAAGTGAATGTGAAGTAAGTTGTGAACCTAGCCTAACTGATGTCTTATAATGAGTATCTAATTGATCTAATTGTTTTGTAAAGGGTCAATCTCTTGTTCCTCAAGAAGAAAACATCCAATGTAGCATTAAACTAAAAAAAAAAATCCTTTAGTTTTGAGTCCCGCAATCCTGACTCCATGCTAGAGGTCATGCGATAATTAGGGAAAAGTACTTATTATTGTTGTTTTAAATTATCTCCAACTTCTTTGCATATTAAATATATTTTTTTCTTTAAAAAAAAGGTTAACATTTTTTTTTTGTAAATGTAGTATTTAGTATGACAGAACTTACATAACTTAGCGATACAATTGTAAAAATAATATTTTTTGATCAAAAATCTAAAACATAAATGAGTTACAAAATGGTAAAGTAATATTTCCCTAACTAAAAAAAGCCTCTAGTGTATATATCAATTAATAGTGAATAGTTGTAAAAATGGTGTATTTTTTATGAAAAAAACTGCTTGCATAATTGATTTTGAAAAATTAGATTTTTCGGTTACAGAAAAGAAAAAAGTAGCCGTTGCATCAGAACTTTGAATGATCTAAGATATCATGATGTCCGATTTTTATTTTCTCTTCTAGTTTCTGAGATCTAAACGGGATAGACGGACGGACAGACAGATAGACAGACCAAACAAAACTAATAGCGTCTTTTCCCCTTACGGGGGCTGCTAATAAATGGAAGATTACAGCAAGAGAAAAAAAGAAAACTAAACTGTACACTTAATGCAGACGAGACTACGTGCCCAAGGTACCTATGTATTGAGTGAAATAGACTTTATTATTATTATTATAGCTTTTATATAGCGCTACTTTCATGCTTATAGCATGCTCAGAGCGCTTTTGGTCCAATCTCATTTGTGGACCGGTTGGTGGGGGGAGGGGGTATCTAGGAGTTGGTTTTCCGTGCTGCCTTTACGCGCTCAGTAAAAACAACTCTGCCCGAGTCGGGTGTCGAACCTCGAGCCCCCTTCTAGGTAGCCAAGCCAAGCCAATTCAAGCGTACTTAGCCTCTCGACCAATGTGGTCCAAATCTGACTCAATTCTTCTCCACATCTATCTCTGTGTTCATGGGAAATATACTGGGCTTATCTTCTTGTTCATGAAAATGTACTGGGCTTATCCTCATATTCATCTGAAATGTACTTGGCTTATCTTCGTGTTTATATGAAATATACTAACCTTATCTTCGTCTTCATATGAAATGTACTAGGCTTATCTTTAACAAATTAATACAACTTTCCAAAAACCTCTTTTTATTACACTATAAACTATCTATTACCATCATTTCACAGGGATACCTAGCCTACGGCTAGTGGTTCATATTCGGCCCGTAACGTGGTGCTATCCAGTCCCTCAAAACTTCAGTCCACAGTGCATAATGAAGCTGCAGCGTCTCGTCTCCTGTGGACTTGATACGTGGTGATACGGCCCGTGACAACCATGCCAATAACGTCTAACGCCAGTGTTACGCCTGTCGAGAGCGTCTACGGTCGGAGTTAAGCGTGTCAATAAGGTCTACAAGGATGTAATAAAACGGGACCTCAAATCAGTGAACATTGATACTGACCATTGGGAAGACATAGCCCTAGACCGCACTAGATGTAGAGAGACGGTGACCAAGAAAGCTATAGACAGCGAGAAAACATGGGCCTCAGCTCTGGAAGAAAAGCGTGCCATGCGAAAAATGGCCAGCTCCTCTACCACCAAAGCGAAAGCCACCTTAACCTGCGATACTTGTATACGGGAGTGTCTCTCCAAAATAGGGCTCCACAGTCATATGAAAAAGTGTTCGAGATGAACCATAGTCGCTCTACCACTGAAGGAGGCCATTTGAAGGTCTGTGGTCCGTGTTAAGCGTGTCAATAACCTCTTCGGCCCCAAGATTTTAAAACAAAATGTATTCCACCGTTATTGCACAATATGACAAACTTGTAAACCGGCTCTCTTCGCAATCTATCTACTGTCCGCGGATTTAAAGACGTATTTATGAACCATAGTTTGTCAATCCCAGACATGCTGACCCTGACTGCCTTGAACTCTTGTCATGCCAACGAACGATAACCACGTAATGTAAGTAACAGAACAACAGAGTTGTCTCAAGTTCACGGGGAACCCAACACATTCGAAACCAGAGAATTACTTCCGGGGCAGCATCATTTCAATCACATTTTTTCTCCATAAACTGTATTCAGTAACAGAGCTTATTGCAGGTGATACGTGGAAGTAAAGTGAATGAATATTGTATTCATATCTTGTATTTGTTCGTTATAAATATAGTCTCACGGTTACACAGTTGGGCAGGACAATGTATCCCGATGGGGGACCAACGTCTTACAAAAGCAGTCTTTTTTTTCTGCGTAACAGAGGTGCCCCACGGAGACCAGTTGAGGTGTTTGCTTGAACTAACATAGAAGTTGCAGGCGCTATTGGAACGACACAGATGGAGATCACTTACAAAGGCCGCGGGATACACATTGAGACCAACAGAAAATCCACTGCCGAGGACAGACGTAAGTGGCGGAAAGAGAATCTAAATCGAACACCTGCGGTTAACGGTTACGTCTGCGCTGGCTTAGCAAAATATGTAAATCGCAACTGAGGCTGCGTAGTTATTTGAAATACTGCACTCCTCATTAATCTTTGCGAAGATATATATGACTCGTCTGTAAGTTTCAAGATTAATGAGGAGTGCAGTATTTCATATATATATATATATATATATATATATATATATATATATATATATATATATATATATATATATATATATATATAGAGAGAGAGAGAGAGAGAGAGAGAGAGAGAGAGAGAGAGAGAGAGACAGAGACAGAGACAGAGAAAGACAGACAGACAGAGAGACAGAGAGAGAGACAGAGAAAGATCTTTGATTTCTCATGTTTGAGAATGAGAATTTGAGAATGTTTATTGCCAGGGGAATATGTAGAAATGATCCTAAACAACTCGAGGTTACCGTTCTTTGCTTTAGCTTGGAATATGTGTGCCCTTGACCGGCGCGCACACAGAACAACAACAAAATACAGCGACTGAATCTCGGAATTTAAAGAAACAAAATCACCTTTTTTTCTCTTTTTCGATTCTCCTAGATGTTGATTAGAATCCTGATTTAAATTTTAATAGACTACGAAATGCAAATCTAAAGTTGAAAGTTCAAAATACAAGTTTCTGTCATCCCACACGCCCTTGTTCATCTTAGCGTCTTAGCTCGGAGAAAAAGTTATAGAGGTTAAACGTGAGAAAAATAAACGACTCAACTATGTGTGCATAACATTTATAAAACATAGGCCAAGGTTTAGATAAATAAGTTGTTGAATTGAATACACACAACACACACCAAATACCTCAAAGTGTTCCTGGCCTACACAAAAGGATGCAACACGTTATTTTAGGGCATATGCAAGATAACAACACAAGTTATTTAATGGCCTACACATTCTAACCTGTTTACGGGCAGTTCCCTGGCCAAAGTTCTCAGAAGTGGCCATGTCCCATTCTGGCACAAATTGCTAAAGTCGTCATGCTCAAGTGACCAGAGAGCCACTCCGGCCAATCCCTGACTCCTGATGAACGCTGCCTGCAATGAAAAGTTGTCAAGAAATCTGATTGGACCTTTCAAATCTTGCACTGAACTAGACATTATGCATTTCAGTAACTTCCCCTTTTGTTTGACAAACAACACATTCAGATAATAGAATCATGCAAAAGTGTACATAATTATTCTCTCTTTACTACATAGTATTGGGTTCTTCTTCTTCTAGCCAGCTTTTTGCTGCTGAGCTGTGAGCTCTTTTGCAGACTGTGTCAAGTAAAAAAAGTGTGCTGTTCTCTTCAGTTGTTCAGCACTGCCGTACAGGGTGTTGGTTATGTTGGGCTGTAGTGGAAGTAGGGTCTGCCTAAGGTGGATTAGGAAGGGGCATTCAAAGATGATATGGTTTACGGTTTCATAAGGGTGTGCGATTTTTAAAAAAGTATTGGGTAAGGATGTTACATTCCTATCACCAGCTATCACTTGGGCATTAAAAGACTACAGTACATCAGCTGCAAATACAGGGTCACTAAAGATCATGTAAATCGCCTATTTAAATACAAGCTAAGTCTGCTGAATGAAGTCTTGGCCACTGTTAACATGAGAAATTCAGAGAGTACCCGTTTAAATGATCCTAAAAATTGCAAAGTGAATTTAGTACCAGTTTAAGAATAAATATAAGAAGTACATCAAAGAAGAACATGGAAACGAAGTGACTCTTAGAATAAGCGAGTTCTTTAATTCCTTTTCGAAATGACAGGTGATACGTTTCGCTTATCAAAACACTCTAATCACAATGTGCTACCACTGGGTCTGACAAAGCCCAAGACAAAAGTCTTTACAAGGTCTAAAGTCTAAAGCAAACAACTAAGATAAGAAGCAATACAAACCTTTCCAACCAGGCTCTGTGGGTCATCATAGCCCACCCACTGCCAACCTTCGCTGGTGTTCCCGTAAGCTACTGGCGCAGCTCTGTCCGTTAGCCAGATCCTGGTCCAGCCATCTCTGGCTATGTTGGAGCAAATCTGAAAAACATTTTTAGATTTAAAAATAGTGCAAACATGGGCGGATCCAAAGTCATTGCATAGTTACCAACATGGGCGGATCCAAAGTCATTGCAAAGTTACCAACATGGGCGAATCCAAAGTCATTGCAAAGTTACCAACATGGGCGGATCCAAAGTCATTGCAAAGTTACCAACATGGGCGGATCCAAAGTCATTGCAAAGTTACCAACATGGGCGGATCCAAAGTCATTGCAAAGTTACCAACATGGGCGGATCCAAAGTCATTGCAAAGTTACCAACATGGGCGGATCCAAAGTCATTGCAAAGTTACCAACATGGGCGGATCCAAAGTCATGAGTTTTAGTATAGAATTCACACAATTTGTATACGAATCTATTACTTATGTTAATAATATATACTAATTATTTATATATCAACCTATTTTAGATTATTTCGAACCACTTTTCTAGTATGTTGGCCGATTCGGTAGGGTGGGGAGGGGGCGATGGCATCAATCCGCCCCCCGGCCCCCCATAAACTTTCGAGTGGGGGGGCGGTCCTATTTATTTGTAGAAATCACAGATTGCTAACAGAATCAATTAAGTATCTATATGATTAATACTTGTTATTGGTATTTTAACCGGTCTTTATATTATGTCGTTCACCTGTTGGCCGATTGGAAGGGTAGAAACGAATACCTCTACTGCCCTTCCCATCTAAACCCTTTGTGTGTGTGGGGAGGGGGCGGTCCTACTTTTATGGAGAAATCATAGTATGTGAACCAAATAAGTCGAATATCTATATAATATAAACAGGTGGAAGTGCGATACATGCAATCCCCTTCCCCCCATCGGACAAACCAATACTTTTTCTTTTTGTATATAGTGAGAAATTACAAAATTAAAAAAATCTGTCACTAATATAATTTATATATGCTATAAAGTAAATTCTTATATCGAGTCGCCCAACCCCTATTCTTTAATGCAAAATGCAATCTTTAGCAGAAATTATAAAAAGGAGCGAGGATTTTACCGCCCTTCCCCTTTCCAGACAGAGTTTGTGTAATTTCACATGAATTTATCATAACTATTTTAATTAAGAAAGACTTTGCTTTGGAAAAGTTATCATTCAAACGAAATTTTTCAATATAACAGTCACGGTTGAGATGAGTTCAAAAGCCAGATAATTTTTTCCTAGTCGCCCTTTTCCAACCTTTACTCTATCTCTTATTTTTCTAGTTAAATAAATTTAGGACTATAACTCACAATTTATACTTGAATTTTATTGAATATTATTTATCGAATAATTTTTTTTTTCGGCGGCGATCCTCAAAGCCTTAATCTAAATATGTGGGGTATCTTATCTTTTCAAAGAACAAATCAGTTTTATTTGCAATGCATTAAGGGACTATAAATTCATATTAGAATATTTTTTCACATTTTTCAAAAGGTCCTTTATAATAGAATGAATAATGAGCTGTAGGTCGGAAGAATGCGTTACTGCAGTGAAGAATGCCAGAAAACGCTTTTAGCATCGAGGCTTCGCTCCGAACCCCACTAATAAATAATGAGCTGAAGATGTCAGGAGAATGCGTTTTAGCCGTGAAAAATGCAAGAAAACGCTTTTGGCGTCGGGGCTTCGCCCCGAACCCCACTGAGTAATTTTACAGCACTCTCCCAGACTTCCAAGCTTGCAAGAGAAAGGCCTCAACAAGACTCTTTTTTTTTTTCTTTTTTTTTCGCCGAAGATTGAGAAACAGTCTTATTTTATTATCATATATCGAATATATATATATCTATCTATATATATATATATATATATATATATATATATATATATATGCTGTACCCACGTTTATGCATAGGGTTAGGGTTTACTGGACGTTAGGGTTAGGGTTTGGAAAAAAATCGCCCCCCACTCCAAAGTTCTGAATCCGCCAGTGATCCAAAGTCATTGCAAAAAACATCAATAAAATTACGTCACTTTTTTTTTTTTTTACTTTTATGCTGAAGTTTTAATTTTTTAAAAAAATTCGTTATACAGAAGACCTATTTAGTTTTACAAAGACTTTTTTGGTCTTACGATTAGAGACCTATTTGGTCTTATGTTTGAAAAAAGAGAGTCTTTGTAATCAAACAAATATCATATAAGGATCAATAAAGCAGTCTTAGTCTTACGAAGAGAGACATGTTGGTCTTACCCATAGAGACCTACTAGGCCCTACCAAGTGATACCTATTTGGTTTTTACCTAAAGAGACTTATTGGGTCTTACAAATTGAAACCTAATACGTCTTGACAAAGAGACCCCCATTGATCTCATCAAAGAAGCATGGCCTCTCAGCCGGAGAACCCTAACTCTTCAACAAATCACACTGTTAGTAATATTTTAAAATGTTGGTAGTCTGTCCACTCTTGAGTATTACAGAACAAATTGTACCAGATGTTTTCGTTGTTTTGTCCCAGTAATGAGCCTTTTGTACCGTAATCATTTTGTTTTATCAAATTGTATCATGAATAAAATGTAGCGACTTGAAGACCAAATCACGACATCTACAAGTCCTGTTCACTTTTGTCGTACTAGACCGAGTCAAGGCGCAGAAACATCTGAGCTTACCAAATTATTACATTTACCAAGACTTTGAGAAAGTGAAAATGACCAAAGTTACGTGCATAGACATAATATTATATCTAAACTGGAAATCGGAAACAAATTCTTATCCGCGATTGATCATTTCACATACCTATATATATATATATATATATATCTATATTATAAAGTAGAATGTGAGGTGTATGTATGTATGTATGTTACTTATAGACATCAAAACCGCTTGACCAATCTTGATAAAACTAGGCAGCAATGTTCCTTTGGTACTAACTTAGACTGTAGTGTATGTATTGTAGCCCTAAAACAAACTTAAGACCCTTAAAAAAAAAAAAAAAAGTTGTCCGACTCTATTACAGCTATAGTATTTTATGGATCTAGGCGATGTCTACAATGTTGACATGAGAAAAGATCGAAAGGATCATTTAGACCTAGATCTAATTTTAAGAAATACACTTTGCGCAGATAGTTTTTTACTTTGACACATGAAAATACAAAAGAAGGTCCATTGATTTCATTATATAATAAAATTAACCTTCAATTTTGTGTTTCAAAAGCATTTTTTACATAAATTAGTTCCTTATATCTGTGACTACAGATTTGCTGACGAACATTCTTTCATTAGACAATACCGTAATGAATCGCGTACTAAAAATTAATTCGTTTAATTGTTTACTTTATAATCCCATCCCTAGATCTAAAACTCTAATTCAACTCTAAGATGATAAAACTTCTCTTCGCACAGATAGTTTTATACTTTAACACATAAACATATTAATTAAAGTCCATTCATTTCATATTTTGATCAAATAAACATTCAAATTTGCTTTTCTAAAGCTACATTCGTTTACAAAAGCTGCGAAGCGAAGTTGAGATAGGCCTAGATCTAAAAATAGTCTATATTCATTCATGAATCGCGTACTAAAGATTATTTCGTTTAATTGTTCACTTTATAATCCCATTCATTTAACAAAGCTATCGCTCTTTTCATTTCATAATCCCATTTTCGCAAACCTAATTTTATTTTCGTAGCGAAAGAGAAAAAACTTGAAAGGATCATTAGTTAAGTTTAACATACATCTAAATCCAATCCACTAGATTAGTAAACACAAACTTAGACCCGCAGGCCGCGGGTAATGTCTGGCGAACATCCTTTCATTAGACATTACCAAATGGTTACACATTAACAGTGATTAACACATCTCTCTACTGAGTCACTGAGTCTATTCCTAGGCCTAGGTCTAAAACTCTTATTGAACTCTAAGATATCGCAAAGATAGTTTTATGCTTTAACACATAAACATACTAATTATTGTCCATTCATTTCATATTTTGATCAAATTAACATTCAAATTTGTTTTTCTAAAGCATTTTTAATACATTCGTTCGCTGTTCGCTAAAGCTGCGTGGCCGTGTTGAGTGTTGAGATAGGCCTATATTCATTCATGAAAAAAGTTCACGCATGCGCAGCACAGAATGAACTCTATAAAAGCCAATTTTTAACTCTAGATTAGTGTAGATTTAGATCTATGTCTACCTCAAGATCTACTTTATACTTTATACACATGAACATACAAAATTCAGTCTATTCATCTCAAATTTTAATCAAATATATGTAGGCCTACAAACAAATGTTTTAATTTGAAAAAAAATGGATTTAAGCCTATTAGCTATTTTGATTTGATAGCTTCACTTACACTATTTTTACATTGACACATTCGCTTTACTTATTACATTATTATTTCATTTAATTGTTTACAAAACACTCAGTGACTATATCGAAAGTAATGCGCAAATAAAGACCCGCGGGTCGCGGGTAACATATGTCTAGTATATATATATATATATATATATATATATATATATATATATATATATATATAGAGAGAGAGAGAGAGAGAGAGAGAGAGAGAGTGAGAGAGAGAGAGAGAGACAGACAGAGACAGAGAGAGAGAGAGAGAGAGATTTTTATGTACGTAGCTCTTTTTCAAGCAGTAAGGAAAGTCGCCCCAAATCTAGGAAAATAAATCTTTACTGTCTTAGAAAAGTAATGATCTTTAGTTTTCAAAGTTTAGAAATAATGCAAACTGATTTCTCTGATTTTTTTTTTAGACTAGGTTATTAATGAGAGAATTATATTCACGGAAATATAGGAAACAAAACCATTTCCTGTTAGTTTCCATTGAGATAATGTTTCAAAAATCTAGATCGAAATAATTCATGTATGTTGATTTTAATCATCATATGTACATTTAAATAGATGTTTGTAAAATGTGTTGTAAATTTTTTACATAATTCGGATGTTCCTTCAGAGTTGAAGATAGTTTACTTCCTAGTCCAAACCTCCCGCAGGACGACAAGGGATGGGAGCGGGCAGGGTTTGAAACCTCGACCGTCGATAAATCCGAACGACAGTCCAGCGCGCAAACCGCACGACCAGGCAGCCATCCAAGATTACCTAGATCTTTCTATATTATGTATATGTAAATTGCAAAATAATAATTATCAGACAAGAGTTCTCTTGGTTTTTGATGATCAATTACTAGATCTAGACCTAGATCTAAACATTAAATTATATTGTTATGACTTTGCCATGCGCACCACCATCCAGGCTAGTGCAGAGATGCGCACTTCTAGTAACCAAACTAGAACAGGATGTTGACATGAGAAGACTAACGATTTCCGCCCAAGTAGAGAGCCAATATGGAGAGATCGTGTCTAAGAAAGATGATGTTTTATGAACTTGTGATGTCTTGTAAATAAAGATATATGTGCCTCGTTGAGTTGCCTCACTTAAGTTATTACAATTGGTGTCAGAAGTGGGATTATAGGCAACTCAACGAGAGGAGGTAGGCTTTGACTACAATCATGACATATTTGAAGCTATTACATCAGCTCTCAATTAAAGAGATAAGACAAGAGCTTCGGGACCGAGGTTTAAAATCCCTCAGTAGCAGGGAAACGCTCACGGCTCGTCTGAGGCAAGCTCTGATCAATGAAGAAGAAGATCCGGAGACCTACACTTTTGAAATTGAACTTGGGATTGTAGAGTTCATTGGCAAGATCCAGGACTTTTTGGATGCATTTGATGAACAACTGAACATGAGCAGGAACATAATGTTGAACAAAGTTGATGAAAGTGTATTGCAAGTAGAAGGCCAAATAGACCAAAGTGATAAAATTGTATCGCAAGCAAAAGGAGGAATAAACTCTTTAGGGACGGAGCAGTTGCCTGGTCAGGACTGTGGCTGCACAAACAGTGGTGATGGAGGCGCTGGGGATTGGAGCGCTGTCTGTGACTGTGTTGTGGGCAAGTCTGGCGGGGATGACTTTCATGGCGAGAAACGTGACAACGATTGATGCGGCGATCTCAATGGGATATACAGAATTGAAAGAAAAGAAACAAATGAAGAAACTAGAAAAGTCTGTTATGAGCCTGAAACTTTTGTTCCTGGTATACCTGCAACGAGCCGGACAGATCAAGACAACGTTGGGTCTGCGTCCAAGCTGGCTGCTGTGGACCTTAAAGACCTCTGTTTATCTGTCAGTACCTTTGATAAGAACTCAAACCATGAAAGCCTCAAGACCGTTTCTGATTCCTTGCCTTGGATGTCGTCGGGTGAAATTGCGAATACGGGCCCCAACAATGGCCGAGGCAGAAACAACGAATTTGACTTTGGCAGCGGCATAAGAGAGAGCTCCATACTTGGCAACTGCATCCAGGCGTTTGACATGAACTGTATATGCGGCGTCCTGCGGGGACAGTGCCCATGCCAAGAAACCCAGCTACAAGATCTGAACTTGACAGAAATGTGTACTTCTGCCCACATCAGTGAGAGTGACTTGACTTGAACGGTGGTGAATTAATCCCAGCGAAACCTGATGTAGTGGTGGATGAACATTACAAGGATGCTTCATGGGCATACCTTACAGATGAAGCTGAGAAAGACTATGTGCTTGAAACCATGGCTAGCTGTGGGCCTCCAACTGTGTCACAACACGTCCATGGAAAGGGTCCGCTGACTCAGCGTCTTAGAACAACAACCCTGGAATCTACGGTGATCGCCACAACATCCATTTGTGTTACGTGGCTGGCAACCCTGACCTCCACTAACTCTCAATGTGTCAGCTGGCTGGCATCAGCGACTATCGTCATGAGGTCGAAGCAGCGACCACGATATCGCCTCAAGCGTAGACTGGCCAACTGGAAGAAGAGGAAGCGATGACCACGGGAAACTGTGCAGGTGGCTTTGTGGGCAACAGGCACCCTAACGTCTGTGGTTCCCACCGATCGACCTCCACCTGAACTGTCAAAGCTCCACTGCAGTGTTTCTTTTCGGGTCGAAAAGTGCTAAGAAGGGGGCAATGTTATGACTTTGCCATGCGCACCACCATCCAGGCTAGTGCAGAGATACGCACTTCTAGTAACCAAACTAGAACAGGATGTTGACATGAGGAGACTAACGATTTCCGCCCAAGTAGAGAGCCAATATGGAGAAATCGTGTCTAAGAAAGATGATGTTTTATGAACTTGTGATGTCTTGTAAATAAAGATATATGTGCCTCGTTGAGCTGCCTCACTTAAGTTATTACAATATGTTACATAGGTTAGGGTCGAAAAAACGATACTTCACTCCCTATATCTACTTTACAAAACAACGCCTTGTTTCAACTTTTTAATAAATGTTCACGACATTTTTTAGTAGTGTTAAAAAAACCTACAAGTCCAGTCTAGCTATAAGATATTTCGGTCTATAGTTACGTGGTATTTAGTTCCACCCTATAAAGGGGAAAGAAGGCACGTTCAAAACAATATCACAGTTATGGGCCTTACATTTAAACAATAATATATAATTCTTATGATTAACTTTGTGATGTTGAGTTACGAGAGTCTATTTCATGATTTAAAAACAAGTTTTATATATATAAATATAAATCAATTCCTATAATTAACATGCAGCTGCGTTACATTTGTGTCAAATGGAATAATTTAACTCAACCATCTTTCATCAGGTTCGAAGCGGTCCACTAGAGACGACCCATTACCATTTTAAGAGCCCAGATGCTGAATAAAAAATGATTTCAAACAGATATTCGAGATTCGTAACATGAGATAGGACAAGAGAAGACAACCTTATCAGATCTAGTTATGTATCAGATCTAGTTCTGTGGAGATGAAGAGTAGAAGAATAGATAAAAAGAGAAAACAAACCCACATGAAATCAGAAATGTAGTGACCCAGCCACACCAATTGAAATGTAGTGACCCAGCCACACCAATTGAAATGTAGTGACCCAGCCACACCAATTGAAATGTAGTGACCCAGCCACACCAATTGAAATGTAGTGACCCAGCCACACCAATTGAAATGTAGTGACCCAGCCACACCAATTGAAATGTAGTGACCCAGCCACACCAATTGAAATGTAGTGACCCAACCACACCAATTGAAATGTAGTGACCCAGCCACACCAATTGAAATGTAGTGACCCAGCCACACCAATTGAAATGTAGTGACCCAGCCACACCAATTGAAATGTAGTGACCCAGCCACACCAATTGAAATGACCTTCACACCGAATTCTAGAGAAAGGAAAAAAGTAATTGAGAAAATGGCTGCTCTGAAAGAATTCGATTATTTAATGACTGCACCTCTCGAAAGACATTCGAGAAACTGTCTGTTGACGTCACACGGGGGACAATTAATAAATCATTGACGTAGAGATTTGTGTCGCTTAAGTTGAGCCATAGACGTTGTCATTAAGGTATTGATCTCTTGACGTAACGGAGTCTACTCTTGGAATTATTGACTCGCTGCTATGTCGTTGTAATGAATGTCAAGAACAAATCAGAATAAGAACAAATCAGAATAAGAACAAATCAGAATAAGAACAAATCAGAATAAGAACAAATCAGAATAAGAACAAATCAGAATAAGAACAAATCAGAATAAGAACAAATCAGAATAAGAACAAATCAGAATAAGAACAAATCAGAATAAGAATAAATCGGATAAGAATAAATCGGGATAAGAATAAATCGGGATAAGAATAAATCGGGATAAGAATAAATCGGGATAAGAATAAATCGGGATAAGAATAAATCGGGATAAGAATAAATCGGGATAAGAATAAATCGGGATAAGAATAAATCGGGATAAGAATAAATCAGAATAAGAATAAATCGGGATAAGAATAAATCGGGATAAGAATAAATCGGGATAAGAATAAATCAGAATAAGAATAAATCGGGATAAGAATAAATCGGGATAAGAATAAATCGGGATAAGAATAAATCGGGATAAGAATAAATCGGGATAAGAATAAATCGGGATAAGAATAAATCGGGATAAGAATAAATCAGAATAAGAATAAATCGGGATAAGAATAAATCGGGATAAGAATAAATCGGGATAAGAATAAATCGGGATAAGAATAAATCGGGATAAGAACAAATCGGGATAAGAATAAATCGGGATAAGAACAAATCGGGATAAGAATAAATCATGATAAAAATAAATCAAAATAAGAATAAATCATAATAAAAATAAATCAGGGTAAGAATAAATCAAAATAAGGACAAATTAGCATAAGAATAAAACAGGATAAGAATGAATCAGGTTAAGAACCAAGAGATAATACATTTTGTTTTGCTTACTATAATATATAAAAATGTTTAGTTTTTTTTATTTTTTTTTTTTTTTTTTATTTTTTTGGTTTCTGTTTTCGTGTAAGTAGAATCTGACATTTTGTATATAGACTGGGACATTTATTTATATGTTAAGACATTGTGTTTATATTCTAGGACATTTGTTTGCATTAAAGGACAAGTATTTGGATGTTCAAATATTGTGTTTGAATGCTAGTACCTTGTGTCTCTATGACAGGACATTGTGTTTCTAGGATAAGTCATTGATTGTGAAGCTATTAAGATTAAGAGATCTAACACGGCAGGCAAAGAAAAGTATGTTATTGAAATCTTTTCAGTTTTAACAACCTATCCATGTTTAAAGCACCACTCTATTTGGTAAAAGACTTGCAATTATGTTTATTTGTAAGGGTTAAGGGATGTCCAGGTAGAAATTATCTATAGGACATTTGTAGTACATGAAATATTACGAGCTGGCTTTTACAAAGCAATTTAAGAAAATATTTACTCGACTTGAATTTGCACTTGAGAGCTCGAGTCTCTCTAGATCGATAGGGATGTACATTTTGGAGCGAAGTGCATATAAAAATAGAAGGTTTTACAGTAATCTATTGTTAGTTTTGACATTTGTAGACTACGACCTAATTATCTCCCCTTAACTAGTACTATTTCTATATAAAAAAAAATTAGTTAACTACGACTAATTGATAAAATAAGTGGTCAATTTTTTCATTCATTCATGTTTTAGGAGCAAAAGAATAATTGTGCAAAGTTTAAACGTGGTCCGAGAATGGGAAGTGGGAGAAATACTATGCACACATATTTGTACCAGGCAGACATACATAGGCCTACATATAAGCTTTGTAAATACTATGCACACATATTTGTACCAGGCATACATACATAGGCCTACAGATAAGCTTTGTAAATACTATGCACACATATTTGTACCAGGCAGACATACATAGGCCTACAGATAAGCTTTGTAAATACAATGCACACATATTTGTACCAGGCATACATACATAGGCCTACAGATAAGCTTTGTAAATACTATGCACACATATTTGTACCAGGCAGACATACATAGGCCTACAGATAAGCTTTGTAAATACAATGCACACATATTTGTACCAGGCAGACATACATAGGCCTACAGATAAGCTTTGTAAATACTATGCACACATATTTGTACCAGGCATACATACATAGGCCTACAGATAAGCTTTGTAAATACTATGCACACATATTTGTACCAGGCAGACATACATAGGCCTACAGATAAGCTTTGTAAATACTATGCACACATATTTGTACCAGGCAGACACACATAGGCCTACAGATAAGCTTTGTAAATACTATGCACACATATTTGTACCAGGCATACATACATAGGCCTACAGATAAGCTTTGTAAATACTATGCACACATATTTGTACCAGGCAGACATACATAGGCCTACAGATAAGCTTTGTAAATACTATGCACACATATTTGTACCAGGCAGACATACATAGGCCTACAGATAAGCTTTGTAAATACTATGCACACATATTAGTACCAGGCAGACATACATAGGCCTACAGATAAGCTTTGTAAATACTATGCACACATATTAGTACCAGGCAGACATACATAGGCCTACAGATAAGCTTTGTAAAAACGTAATTTCTTCATTACACTGTGATACTATACAATTCTAGTTGAAACAAGAAACATTTAGAAAAGACTTGAATGGAAGTCCTAGTCTCTCATTTGTTGCACTACATTGGAACATGGAACACATGCTTATTATTATTTACATTTTTCAGTGCATGCTAATATTATACACTGCTATAGACATTTCTACATTGCTATATAAAGTTCTACATTTCTATATAAAGTTCTACATTGCCATATAAAGCTCTACATTGCTATATAAAGTTCTACATTGCTATATAAAGTTCTACATTGCTATATAAAGTTCTACATTGCTATATAAAGCTCTACATTGCTATATAAAGTTCTACATTGCTATATGAAGCTCTACATTGCTATATAAAGTTCTACATTGCTATATAAAGTTCTACATTGCTATATAAAGTTCTACATTGCTATATAAAGTTCTACATTGCTATATAAAGTTCTACATTGCTATACAAAGTTCTACAATGCTATATAAAGCTCTACATTGCTATATAAAGTTTTAAATTGCTATATAAAGCTCTACATTGCTATATAAAGTTCTACATTGCTATATGAAGCTCTACATTGCTATATAAAGCTCTACATTGCTATATAAAGTTCTACATTGCTATATAAAGTTCTACATTGCTATATAAAGTTCTACATTGCTATATAAAGTTCTACATTGCTATATAAAGCTCTACAATGCTGTACAGACTCAGGACATGATACTGATCTTATCATCTCGGACTTGGTGTTATATTCTTACTCAACAGAAAAGAAGGACATAGTGTGTGTGTGTGTATAAGAATTGGAAGACAAAGACCTGACATCCTGTAGCTGGATGTCGCTACAACCCTACAACCCTTCATCGTCTCTTGGACATTATTTTCCACCTTGACCACTTCGTAGACACACACCCAGCAGGTGGAGTTTGTGAACTAGACGGAAGGAACGTCTGGACTGTATGAGATAATAAGATAGAACGCTGACAAATTTAAAAAGAGAAGCAATGAAATACTTGAACGTAGATATTACGAAAGAAATATGATAATCTTATAAAATTATAGACAAAAGAAAGCATAACAACTTGTAATTTAATATTGTTGATTTTTATAAGAATGGACTTTTTACCCAGAATTACAACATAATGTAAAAATGTAAAAGTCACGATTTATCATTATGTCAAGCTGACACCACGAAACCTGTTTTTTATTTTTTGTAACACAACCCTTTTTTTTTTTCATTTTGAAATTTGGAACTTTTGGGAACTTTTAAGAAAGAAATCTAAAACCCAATATGATCATCTTTTTTTTTTTAAACAAGAGGATTTTAAAAAGTATTGAATACGTGGGCTGTACTTTAAGTTATTCCCCTTGTCTTGAGTTATCTCCCTGTTGTTTTTTTTTTAAGAAATTTAAATCAAGTTTCAAGGTTGAATCAATGATAGCCACACCATACTTTAGGCTATGACGAGAAAAACTATCAGGAGTCACGTTTGTAACGTTGCCTTTCTCAAATCAAGGTAGAGATCATGTTTTCTTCGTTATGTAACAGCAGAAGGACAAACTGAATCAAAAGTGCTGAGGTTCGTCAACGTGGCCCTCTCATGGAAACAACCAGAAGAGACGAAAGGCTATGTGAACAAGGAAGGAACCAGGGCGTCCTGTAAGTTTCCCGGTCGCCCACTTTTAGGGTATACACGAACAGTTGAGAAAATAATGCACTTGATAGATCCCACATGGTCAGCAAGTTAAAGACTGGATAGATCCCACATGGTCAGCAAGCTTAAAGACTGGATAGATCCCACATGGTCAGCAAGTTAAAGACTGGATAGATCCCACATGGTCAGCAAGCTTAAAGACTGGATAGATCCCACATGGTGAGCAAGCTTAAAGACTGGATAGATCCCACATGGTCAGCAAGTTAAAGACTGGATAGATCCCACATGGTCAGCAAGTTAAAGACTGGATAGATCCCACATGGTCAGCAAGCTTAAAGACTGGATAGATCCCACATGGTCAGCAAGCTTAAAGACTGGATAGATCCCACATGATGAGCAAGCTTAAAGACTGGATAGATCCCACATGGTCAGCAAGCTTAAAGACTGGATAGATCCCACATGGTCAGCAAGCTTAAAGACTGGATAGATCCCACATGGTCAGCAAGTTAAAGACTGGATAGATCCCACATGGTCAGCAAGCTTAAAGACTGGATAGATCCCACATGGTCAGCAAGCTTAAAGACTGGATAGATCCCACATGGTCAGCAAGTTAAAGACTGGATAGATCCCACATGGTCAGCAAGCTTAAAGACTGGATAGATCCCACATGGTCAGCAAGCTTAAAGACTGGATAGATCCCACATGGTCAGCACGCTTAAAGACTGGATAGATCCCACATGGTGAGCAAGCTTAAAGACTGGATAGATCCCACATGGTCAGCAAGCTTAAAGACTGGATAGATCCCACATGGTCAGCAAGCTTAAATACTGGATAGATCCCACATGGTCAGCACGCTTAAAGACTGGATAGATCCCACATGGTCAGCAAGCTTAAAGACTGGATAGATCCCACATGGTCAGCAAGCTTAAAGACTGGATAGATCCCACATGGTCAGCAAGCTTAAAGACTGGATAGATCCCACATGATGAGCAAGCTTAAAGACTGGATAGATCCCACATGGTCAGCAAGCTTAAAGACTGGATAGATCCCACATGGTCAGCAAGCTTAAAGACTGGATAGATCCCTCATGGTCAACAAGCTTAAAGACTGGATAGATCCCACATGGTCAGCAAGCTTAAAGACTGGATAGATCCCTCATGGTCAGCAAGCTTAAAGACTGGATAGATCCCACATGGTCAACAAGCTTAAAGACTGGATAGATCCCACATAGTGAGCACGCTTAAAAGAAAGGCTTGCAAAGCACTGTACCATTCTCCATGACGTTCCCCATGTTGTCGCATCCAACGACTTTGTTGCGGTACAGTAAAAAAATACGCAGTACTTGCTGAAGTCCCAATGGCAGGGGTAACCTTGCAGTTGCTCAAGGAGCCATGATCTCGCTAAACAAATATGAATAAACTAGCCATATATTACCCGATACCCGCGGGTCTTAATTTGCGTATCACTGTCGATATAGTCACTGAGAGTGTTTTGGAAACAATAAAACGAAATAATAATGCTATATGAAAGCGAATGCGTGAATGTAAACATAGCATGGATGGAGCTATCAAAATAACTAATCGATCTAATTCCATTTTTTTAATAAAAAACATTTGGTTGTAGGCCTACATATATTTAGATCTAGATCTAGAGTCTAGGTACTATTATAATAGATGTAGACCTACTCAAGAGTGAATTCAATGGCTCAAGAAGCTTATTAATTATTGTATGTTAGTATATTTAATAACCCCCATATAGAGCCTCATGTAGCTGTGTTTACATCGGGAGGAGTGTTAGAGAGTCTGCGTGCGTGCAAGGTATACCGCATGGTTGGGCGACGTAGAGAATTATATATACAGATGATTAGTTGATGATGAACCTTCGATCTGAGGGACTGGTGAACATCCGATCTCTCATTTCTGGCCCCTGTGATAAATTCTTTCTTCAGAAACAAGTCTCAACAGCATTGAACAGCTTTGACCACTTCTTGTGACACTATACAAAGGTTCAAAGGTAGTAATAATCGAATTTATAATAAGAATATAATATGAATATAATAAGAATATAATCTAAACTATAAACTTCTTGGTCCTGATGATTATTTCCATATACTCATTGATCATCACTTTCAATGTCTCCCAGATGACCTATACATTGTCCGACCTAATGACCTATAGACCACAAGGTCTGAAAGGGGAACTAAATTAAGTGTTTTCTTTTATATAAATGCTACTACACTTTTAATAAAGTGTTTACTTTTGTTTTCAAATAGAAAGAATCTATTAAGTATGTATATTAAACCATACAATTTAAAGTTGTGTTTCATACTATACACGTGACAGATGAAGTGTGCAATATTCATATTCAATTTGGAATTTCTTCCTTGATGCCTTTAATCAGATATTAGCCCTTCAAAAAAAAAAAAAAAACAATTACATAATTATTCAATATCATCTGTTAGGCCATGATTACATTTATCCATATTTTATTAATTAGCTCATTGAACGCTTAACAATAATAAAAATGTAATAATAATAGCATTCATAGGCTTGGGGTATAATGTCCTCCGTGACCTGTGGTAGCATGTCCTTCCTGTCCTTAGTGGGCCTAACAATACACTATTATTTGCAACAGGACTTTTTTTTGCATTGAAGGAGATAATGTTGTGATCAGGGCCGGTCCTAGAGGTTGCGGGGCCCTATGCGAAACGGATTGAGCGGGGCCTAATTTTCGTTGTGATAAGGATAATAAGTGAAAATTTTAAGATTTAGTATTAGAAAATAAATTCGTCTTTTATTTTATTTACTAAGTACAAAATCACTGTCAAATTAACTTTACGAGCCATCAACAGTAGATAGTAGTTTTCCAACAAAAAGCCGATAAACATTCAGATCTGCCTCTTAGAGTTACTATCGACTAGCAAAATATCGCTTTTTTTTTTTTCGAAGAGGTCGAGATAGATTTATATTTAGATTTGTATGCCAGTGACTATTAAAGTAAATTAAGTATTTGAACTTCTTGTTTTGGTTAAAATTCGGCTTATTATTACATTTTTATTAAATAAAAACTGACAAAGCCGTTTCGTTTTAGTTTTTTTTTTAATCGCGAGTAAGATTGCCGTTGTCCATATTGAATGTATCATCTTCTTTTTTGAAGCAACGTCTGTAGCAAATAAGAAAGACACCCCGAAATGACAATTTGTCTGTTTTAAGGAGATTTGCATCAGTTTTCAGAAGATTTTAATAATTTCAAGAAAATTTTCATGACTTTTTCATAAATTTTATAATGTCAGGAGAATTCCAGGAACCCTTTAATAATAAGTTAAAATGGTTTCATTTAATAATTTACACCTAGAATTCGCATCGCGCGGGGCCTCTGAAAGTGCGGGGCCCACTGCGGCCGCATTGGTTGCAGTAGCCTAAGACCGGCCCTGGTTGTGGTTGTTGATATTTTGCACTTTCTTTCTAGCCTTGTTTATATATATATATAATTTTTAACTATTCATTATTCTCATAATTGTCTAATGATTTCATTCTAAAACAAGGTTACAAAGACAGTTTATGTGGAGACACAAACTCAAAATCGGCAACCCGAAGTGGTCCACCCAGGCAGGTAAAAAGGCAGGTATCAATATTTTCAGAAAGAACATCAGAATTAAATTCTATCAAAGACAAATGACAGAGAAGAATGGAGAAAGAAGGTTGACAGATATTTTGTGGTACCCCAGCTGTCCAGCAGACCAAAGGATAGGTAAAAGTAAATGTAAAGTTAAATGTGAACCTGGCCTAACTGATGTTGTACAATGAATACCTAATTGATCTAATTGTTTTGTAAAGGGACAATCTCTTATTCAAATCCTAAAAAATAAAAAATGAAAAAAAAACATTTCCGTAAAAAA
This sequence comes from Biomphalaria glabrata, assembly GCF_947242115.1. Taxonomy (NCBI): domain Eukaryota; kingdom Metazoa; phylum Mollusca; class Gastropoda; family Planorbidae; genus Biomphalaria; species Biomphalaria glabrata. The sequence goes on along the minus strand of NC_074712.1, from coordinate 34,059,141 downwards.
ATAAAAATTTTCTTTAGTAAAGTGTTCTACAGTTCTATTGTTGCAATGCTGTTCATGCGATAATATGAAAACCTACTTATTAATTGTTGTTTAAATTATGTCCTACTTATATGCATACTTATATGCATACTATATGGATTTTTTTTCTCTTTAAAAACAGTAAACATTATTTTTGGATAAATTTACTAGTTAGTAGTAACTAACTTACATAACGTAGCAATATAAAAGTAAAAAAAAACAACATTTACATAAATGTGTTAGAAATATGGTAATAGTCATCTCTCCTACTGAAGAGCCTCCCGTGCACGTTACTATTATTAGTGAATAGTTGTAAAAGTGATTTATTTTAATTAAAAAAAAACTGCTTGCATAAGTGACTTCAAAAATTAGATTTTTCGCTTTTAGAAAAGAAAAACGTAGCCGTTGCATCAGAACTTTGAATGGACTAAAATATTATGATGTCAGATTCTCACTATCTTTTCTAGTTTACGAGATCTAAACGGGACGTACGGACGGACAGACATTTCACACAAACTAATAGCGTCTTTTCCCCTTTCGGTGGCCGCTAATAAAAATGAAACTTGATCATTTTTCAAACTTGTGAGAGAATGTTTATCTCTAAAAAAGATATAGATCTATTAATATACATGTTAGTCATCTGACCTTCTATAAACATTGATTAAAAGTGGATGCGTAGTTTTTAAAAATGTCCACTATGCTGCCAACCACAAACTTGTTATATTTAAGCATAATACGCCAGAGGGGTGCCAGTAAAAGTGTAAGGCTAAGAAGGTTGCATTTCTATGTCCACATTTTGTGTATATCATGTACTATTAATGTCACAAAACAGTGTAGAGGGTTAAAGAGAAATCGTTTTATCAGAGGATTTAATAAAGCACTAGAAATGTAAGTTGTTTCCCTTGGCTCAATTGAGCATTTCTCTAACTGAAATATGGAAGCATTTTTTTCTGTATCTTAAAGGATTTTGGCGTTTCATTAGTTCCATAACCGAAAGCACTATTAAGATAATCTCAGGCGCCATTTTGCCCTCACGGGCATAGAGAATAGCATCTGACAGCAGCTGGAGAGCTCTTCAGAAGATCGCTAGACACACATTTGAGACCCAAAGAACAGCCCATGCTGAAGGCTGGCGCAGAAGATAAAACAAAACTGAAACAACGGAGGCTTTACCGCATCAGATGTGGCGAAATATTGATGTTACAACTGGGCGGTCCTGTCAAGTACTACAGTCATCCTAAATTTTCGGAATCGAAAGCATTTTGACATCAATTAGTTCTTTTATCTGCGAATTTAGACATCCTGACATATTTTATAAACATTTATCGCGAGCTTCTTTCATTAGTGAAGACAGAAAGGTCACGCATGCGCAGATCGAAGACTCCACGCATGCGCAGAAAGAAAATATATCGAAGCCTACATCTAACTCTAGATCTAAATCTAACTCTAGATCTAATTCTAAGATTCTTCTTTATACTTTAACGCATGAACATACAAAATAAAGTAATATTTTAATCAAATTAACCTTCAAATTTTGTGTTTCTAAAGCGTTTGTATATACATTCGTTCGCTATAGCTGCGAAATACATTTTAATAGTCCCACACTTGTGTCGTGCACACCGCTATGGAAACACACTATGATTGGGCAGACTACATGAGGCTCTATATGGGGGAACTTAATATACTAACATACAATAATTAATAAGCTTCTTGAGCGGTTGAATTCACTCTTATAATAGCAGGTCTTTATCTATTATAACATTATTATTGTGTTTAATTGTTTCCGAAACACTCTCAGTGCAGTGACTAAGTCGACAGTGATAGGCAAACGAAGAAGATCATGGATGAGCCCTGGGTAAGTCACTGACTTTGGTTTCGTCTTGAGACGGGACACAATCTGGAGTGATATACAAGTTACCATGCACACCTGGACTTCAAAGATATAGTTTAAGCCGAGTTAAAATATACAATATTGAAAGTAAATAAAATAAATAATAAACACTTTAAAAAGTTCCCCTTTCAGACCTTGCGATCTATATGGCAGATGATGTAAAGGTCATCTGTTTCTGTTGCCCACGGTTACCGAGGGTGTCACATGGCCAGCACAACGACCAACCGCCTTTACTTTTTACCACCTAATGTCAGATACCCATTAGAGCTGGATGGACTCAAAAGCGCCCTAAAGATCCCCAAAGTAAAAAGCCCAGTCTTCACCAGGATTCGAACCCGGGACCTACGGTTCGGAAGCCAAGCGCCTTAGCCTTAACACTCAGTGTGTCGCCTCTGTTAGAGTTTAGTTATGTGATATTTTATTTTATTGATCAATTTGTTTATATTTTTTTTTGTCTCTTAATGAACTGGATTGTAGACATCTGATATTCCGTAAACAAGAAAGGAAAACCTAGTAAGTCGACATTTATGTGACCGAAAGGCCAGGATAATTCTTTCATCAGTATATCAAATCTTGACACGATACTCTCTAAGTAACTATATAAGTGACCTAAAGTGCGATGAAGTTACTAACTGAAGAGTAGTTGGCAGTACAGAAACAAAGACCTCAGAAACAAAGACCTCAGAAACAAAGACCTCAGAAACAATAGTCTTAGAACTGACCTTGACATTCTCGGTAACATTTCACAGACTTAAGTTTGCATGAATATTGACAGGTTGTTGGCTTCAGTCGACAAACATAATGAACAAATCATTGGCTTAGTCTAACGTTCTTAAGTTTACCGGCAGAGACAGAGGCGTGGACCTACACAGAGGCGAGGAATTTTCCTCCGTTTGACGTACCACCATAGAAAAAAAAAAGGAATTAGTTTTGTACTGCTCGACTGTCAATTTAAAATGTAAACAATAATTATAAAGAAATAAACGATGTTGGCGTTCAAAGAAAACTTAGTCAATAAACAAAAAGCTTTCGTTAAACAAGATTCATTTGGCACTTTGTGCTAATACGCAACTCTATTGCGATGTAATGTACAATCTAATATGTGAGAGAGGTGATGAGCAATAAGACTTCTTTTTCAGACAACGGCTCACGAGGATATAATGTGTCCAGCACAACATAAGCTTCTTAGCATGTAAATGTCAACCCCCTACCCCCTCCCCCCCAAAAAAAAAACAATTCTAATTTCTGTTTCGTCCACTGAAAAAGAGCTTTCAGTGGATTAGTAGAGAATTGGTTTGTTTCTAGTATCGTCTCTATCACTGCGTCGCTAAAATAGAATTTTCACTTCGGAATTCTCTTGACCAAATCAGGCCAGATGTCACACACACACACACATACTACTTTCACACCAAAGCTGACAAATCTATAAATACTTTGACATGGTTCAAGAGATTCAGGTCCCTGTTGTCTTAGACTTAAGTTGAACCCCGGTCTAATCCTGCTCTATAACAAGCCCACTCCGGAGCTGTGTTAAGTCAATGATTCCCTGGCCAATACTGTCCCCAACTACATATGACATACGCTCAAAAGTCTTCCACGACAGCCACTTAAAAAACATCATCTATTTTAATGGGTAATAGAGTGAATAGAGACAACAATAAATAGATCAGCCTCTCAAAACAAGTAACAAGGTTAAAAGCTTTTATTCTCAGAAAGGTAAAGCGAGAAATTTTGTGGCAAACGTTTAGTACTTTAACAATTGAAACAAAGAGCTCTTCAGATGTGCCCGGAAGTAGTTTCATTGGGTAATACAGTGTCAAGAGAGACCAGCTCTTCAAAACAAGTAAAAAAGTTAATGAACTTACGTTTCTGAAATGTAGAGCGAGAAATTGTTTGACAAATAATTGTTTATTAAATGACTCTGTTTACGAGTATAATAAATAGGCGATCAAGAAATCAAGATTAGATGAGATATTTACTTGCTTAGATATCAGAAGAATCAATTATCAATGGTTCGAAGATTTAAGTTTGATCAGAACTGCTGTTGAAGTGCCTTTAACTATTAAGAGATCCTACGATCTGTGAGATGGTAACTAGTTGTTGGGTATGTATGTTTCTTGTTGTGTGTTGTGAACGGATCTGTTCTAGTGTGTCAAAATGTCATGGTGTCCAGGTCAGCTTGTGTGTGTGTACTGTGTTATTATGAACTGTTTTGTCATTCTTGTTCAATAAAGTCTAGCATCAAGACATGTCTTCCTGTACTATTTTATAAGTTCACTACATTAGTGTTATACATTTTGTTATCTCAATGCAAGTACGTTGTTTTTACCACGCTTATTTTAACTCACTCCGTCTGTCTGTCTGTCTGGGTGGAATTTTGTACTCGTTATTTCTCCCCCTTCCCATTCAAAAATGAAGTTGAAACTGTCCACAATTATTCCTTGTCGATAAAAACACATGAATCAATCGAAATAGTGATTAATTATTTTATTAATTTATCGTAATTTATCTAATTTGTTTTATACAGAGACAGTAAAAAGCTAAGTGGAGATAAGCCTTGAGTAGAGAATTGAGTTGTTGGCTGCAAGTTTGAAAGTAACAACAGATAAGTATATACAAAAAGCACAGTGGCTAGAGTGTCAGCCTTCCATCATGGATGCTCAAACCACGAGTTCGAATTCAGACTCAAGCAACTTTTTTTTTTTTTTGCTTTTGCAAAGGCAGCACGGAAACCTTCTCCATGATACCCCCCCCTTTCCTCCACCTCACAAGTGATCCACAAAAGTGATTGGATCATCAGCTCACAGAGAATGCTTCAAACATGAAAATTGCGCTCAACAAATACAAAATTGATCAAGATATTTCCAATCGCACAAATTTATTATTGTTAGTCTAAATCTATTAGAAATTAATATTTGATTCAAAATAATTGATACAGTTTCTCTCAATATATTTTATATCTTTGTTTTAAAAACAATATTTGTTTTTATTTTACTTCTTTATCACTTTCTCACTTTCAATTTTCCAGGCGAAGTGTCTCTTACTCTAAAAGATTCTCTCTCTCTCTCTCTCTCTCCATCTATCTATCTTTCCCTCATTAAATTGTATTTTTCATTATATTATTTTGGTGTCTTGACGCTGTAGCGTATGTGTTTATTATTATTGTAAATATTTTCAGTTTCTTGCGATGTGTATAAATCATAATCCAAAACTTTGTTCGTTCCTAAACCCCCCTGCTCACATAAACACACATGCAACCCAGCTTACCTCACCGTAGTCTAACAAGCCCGACTCATTGGACATGGCCCCTGCTGTGCCGCCCCCGGACACCGCCTGACCTATTCCACTTCCTACAGGCTGAGATGTCAAAGTGAAGCTTCTGCCAAATGCTGGCACTGCTAGAACCAGTTTGTTGGCGGGGAAGCCATCTTGTATCCATCCTTGGACAAATCCTCTCTGTAATGAAGTGAACGAAATGAAAGAACAAGAGGAGATAAGAAGTATACATTGCTATGAAAAGAAAATATTTAGGAAAATTATTTGGGGGGAGGGGGGGATTCACTGGATGAAGTTAATATTATACAATATATTATTATATACAATAATATATTATTATCAGATAAATTAATGACCTATTGACGAAGTGATGACCAATATAGCAGCCCATTGACTCTTTGAATATAGTGAATATGGTGTAATTGTGTAGTGTGATGAAATGAAATCGACGCTCGTGTAATTAATAAATCTTACATCTAATTTATGTAATCATCTCCCTGCATTAATTTAAGTTTGAGGTTAATGAATGAATAGGAAGAGGACATCATGAACTAACCGCTCCGGATGAGACCGACCCTCGCGACTCAGCTGCATACAAACGCACGTTCGTAGTTCCGGTAATTCCAGAGTCATGTCATTCAAGTTTCAGGTTTAATTTCAATCAACGATGCCCAACCTAATTCGTTCTGCGGGCCACTTTAATTTTCTACATTCATGTCGCGAGCCATATCACCGGAGAGGTACAAAAACGGAATGAAATTGACCTCTAACTGTTTAATTTGAAAGCTGTGGATCTAGTACTTACATTAATTAATATGATATTCGAGGTTTATTCTTTAATGTTTACAAATGTTTAAGCACCTGACTTTGGCTTCATTTCTCTGCTTAAAATGTGAGAAACATTGTAGCTAGCTTTACCACCGATTTATTTTCTTGTATCTTTATTTTTAATGTTTCATAAAGCGTTTATATGTTCCTGTTTTGTTTTTGTTTTTTTTTTGTTTTTAAAATAGCCACACTTTCTTTATAAAACAAATGTGTTGGCTTATTATCATGTTATACAGACAAAGCAAAGATCTGTTCACTTTTCCTAGTACATTTTACATTTACAGTCCTAGTCCATAAACACACAAATATCATGGTACCAATCCATCAGAGAAAAAGTGAGGTCACTAACGTAGGTAAACACATTTTAGGAAAAAAAACAAAAAAAAGCCCACAAAAGAGGCAGGAGGGCCCATAAAAGAGGCATATACAGCCCAAAAAAGAGGCAAAAAAAAGAGGCCTAAGGCCCAAGGATTCCTATGATGATAAAGCTAAAATTGAATAGCGCAAATTCTGAGGTTTCCTATTTAAAAAAAATGAATAAGAGATTGAGCCTTTTCAAAACAATTACATCAATTATAAGACTTCAGTTAGGCCAGAAGAGGCGCGGTAGAAGAGCGGTAAAGCGCTTGGCTTCCGAACCGGGGATCCCGGGTTCGAATCCTGGTGAAGATTGGGATTTTTAACTTTGGAATCTTTGGGCGCCTCTGAGTCCATCCAGCTCTAATGGGTACCTGACATTAGTTGGGGAAAAGTAAAGCCGGTTGGTCGTTGTGCTGGCTACATGACACTCTCGTTAACCGTAGGCCACAAAAACAGATGAACTTTACATCATCTGCCCTATAGACCACAAGGTCTGAAAGGGGAACTAGTTAGGCCAGGTTCACATCTAACTTTGCATTCACCTATCCTTTGATCTGCTGGACCGTTGGGGCACTACACAAGATCTGTTAACCTTCTTTCTCCATTATTATCTCTCATTTGTCTCTGATATAATTTCATTCGGATGTTCTTTCTGAAAATATTGAAGCCTGCCTGGGTGGACCACTTCGGGGGCCGATTTTAAGTTTGTGTTTCCACACAAACTGTCTTTGTAACCTTGTTTTTGTTTTTTTTACTGAAATGTTTTTCTTTTTTTTCTTGAGGCTTTGAATAATAAATTGACTCTTTACAAAACAATTAGATCAAATAGATAATCATTATAAGACATCAGTTAGGTCAGGTTCACATCTAACTTCACATTCTCTTTCATCTATTCTTTGTTCTGCTTGACCGCTGGGGCACCACACAAGATCTGTCAACTTTCTTCTCCATTCTTCTCTGTCCTTTGTCTTTGATAGAATTTCATTCTGATGTTCTTTCTGAAAATATTTAAACCTGCCTTTTAACCTGCCTGGGTGGACCACTTCGGGGGCCGATTTTGAGTTTGTGTTTCCACACACGCTGTTTTTTGTAACCTTGTTTTTTGTTTTTTTTTTCAGATCGAAAAACAATATCAGTGATGGAGTGCAAAGCAATGACAAACAAGCGAGAATGTAAAACCAATCACAGCCCCGCTGCACCATTTACCCTTACAAGCAATACAAGAAGCGTACAGAAAAGAGTGGAGATTTCAACAATAAAACACTTACAATATGTCATGAAAAACTCCAATCTAAATCTAAAGTTCCCCTCTCATACCATTCGATCTATAGGGCAGATGATGTAAAGGTTATCTGTTTCTGTGGCCCACGGTCAACGAGGGTGTCATGAGGCCAGCATAACGACCAACCGCCTTTACTTTTCCCCAACAAGTGTTAGGTACCCATTAGAGCTGGTGGGACTAAGAGGCACCTAAATATCACGAAATTAAAAATGCCAGTCTTCATCTAAATTTGAACCCGGTACCCCTGCCCGCATTACCGCTCAGCCACCGCGCCTCCAATCTAAATAACAACAAAATAATTTTTCAGAATGAGACACTAAACACTATTTCTATTGTAACACATATGTGTGAATCTGTCAAGAAGACAAGGGTGATAGTCCCAAATGTTGGGACGCCCTGTCTAACATTACACAAAAATGTGTGATTCTAAAGACTTGGAAAACGCTCAGGGTCCTGCCGTTGCCAGACATGACACCCCCCGCTCCCCCATCCCTCAGCATCTCTGTCTCTGCACTTACTTCCAAACAGTGAACTGTGTTTTTAAATCAGTCGGATCACTCAACACGCAAGAAGCCCAACAAGGGAGGACGTTAACAACGATTAGTACAGTAGTGAACTGGCCCCCACATTCAGGGGGTCTCACAGTTTCTCTCTCTCTCTCTCTCTTACATAAATGGTCTTACATAAAATTAAAAAAGTATTTATTTAAACATTGTTTTCACAAAGTTTTTCTTACAAGTAAAATGAAATATAAAATCTATAGGACAAGTAAGAGGTCGTAAGACAAGTGAGGGAAAATGTATGACAAGAGTGGGGGAGTTTATGACAAGTGTGGGGAAGTGTGTGACAAATGTGGGGAAGTTTATGACAACTGTGGGGAAGTGTGTGAGAAGTGTTAGGAAGTGTGTGAGAAGTGTGGAGAAGTTTGTGACAAGTGTGGGGAAGTGTGTGATAAATGTGGGGAAGTGTGTGACAACTGTGGGGAAGTGTGTGACAAAAGTGGGGAAGTTTATGACAACTGTGGGGAAGTGTGTGACAACTGTAGGGAAGTTTATGACTACTGTGGGGAAGTGTGTGACAACTGTGGGGAAGTTTATGACAACTGTGGGGAAGTGTGTAAAAGTGTTAGGAAGTGTGTGACAAGTGCTGAGAAGTTTGTGACAAGTGTGGGGAAGTGTGTGACAAGTGTGGGGAAGTGTGTGACAACTGTGGGGAGTGTGTGAGAAATGTGAGAAAGTTTGTGACAACTGTGGGGAAGTGTGTGAGAAGTGTAAGAAGTGTGTGACAAGAGTGAGGAAGTGTGTGACAAGTGTGAGGCAGTGTGTGACAAGTGTGGAGAAGTGTGTGACAAGCGTGGGGAAGTGTGTGACAAGTGTGGGGAAGTGTGTTACATGTGTGAGAAACTGTGAATGTGTATGACAATAGTTGGAAATGTAAGACAAATGTGAGGCTATGTCTAATAATGAGTGTTGGAAATTGGAAAGTGTCTGAGAAGTGTACAGAAGTGGATGACGATTGTGGGGAACCACTGACTCAAACAATCAACTGTTTAGTGGTCATCAGGTTCAATTTGCTGACATCATCCACTAACGAGCAGCCAGGTCATTCTTTCGTTTATAGAAGTCAAACAAAAAGTGAAGTGTTGAACTATGTCCCCAGTGTTTAAAGTGTCCAATCCATTGTGTAGACAATCCAGTATAAAATGTGAGTGCTAACTGAACAGAGATGCACACTACATCCAAGCATTGATCAATAGTCTCTCTCTCTCTCTCTCTCTCTCTCTCTCTCTTTCCTTTTTTTTTTAACTCCCCAACTCAATGAAGGATTTGTATGCGGGATTGTTGGTGCATAGAGAACTACGAGTATTTAGCATTTCAATGAAGCCTTCTTTAGACATTTGTATTTGAATGAACTTACTAGCAACAACGTTTCATGGAGGAACAGAGGTTGACGTGTCAGTAGAGGACGAGTGGTTGACGTGTCAGTAGAGGACGAGTGGTTGACGTGTCAATAGAGGACGAGTGGTTGATGTGTCAGTAGAGGACAAATGGTTGATGTGTCAGTACAGGACGAGTGGTTGATGTGTCAATAGAGGACGAGTGGTTGACGTGTCAGTAGAGGACGAGTGGTTGATGTGTTAGTAGAGGATGAGTGGTTGACGTGTAAGTAGAGGACGAGTGGTTGATGTGTTAGTAGATGACGAGTGGTTGATGTGTCAGTAGAGGACAAGTGGTTGATGTGTCAGTAGAGGACGAGTGGTTGATGTGTCAATAGAGGACGAGTGGTTGATGTGTCATTAGAGAACGAGTGGTTGATGTGTCAATAGAGGACGAGTGGTTGACGTGTCAATAGAGGACTAGTGGTTGACGTGTCAGTAGAGGACGAGTGGTTGACGTGTCAATAGAGGACGAGTGGTTGACGTGTCAGTAGAGGACGAGTGGTTGACGCGTCAATAGAGGACAAGTGGTTGATGTGTCAGTAGAGGACGAGTGGTTGATGTGTCAGTAGAGGACGAGTGGTTGATGTGTAAGTAGAGGACGAGTGAATGACGTGTCAATAGAGGACGAGTGGTTGACGTGTCAATAGAGGACGAGTGGTTGACGTGTCAGTAGAGGACGAGTGGTTGATGTGTCAATAGAGGACAAGTGGTTGACGTGTCAGTAGAGGACAAGTGGTTGAAGTTTTAGCAGAGGACGAGTGGTTGAAGTTTTAGGACAGGACAATTGGTTGAAGTGTCAGTAGAGGACGAGTGGTTGCGGTGTCAGTAGAGTATGAGTGGTTGCGGTGTCAGTAGAGGACGAGTGGTTGAGGTGTCAGCAGAGGACGAGTGGTTGCTGTGTATATAGAGGAAGAATGGGTTGATGTGTCTGTCAGTGGAATAAAAGAATTATTGATATATCATCAGAGGATAATTGTGTTTGAGTTGGTATGACGTTAGTATGACAGAACTTACATAACTTAGCAATACGATTTATAAAAAAAAAATTTTGACAAAAATCTAAAACCATTTGCATAAATGTGTTTAAAATATGGTAAATAGTCACGTCTCTTACTAAATAGACAACAGTACTTGTTACTATAAATAGTGAATAGTTTTAAAAGTGGTGTATTTTCATGAAAACAGCTTACATTAGTGATTTAAAAAGTTAGATTTTTCGCTTTCAGAAAAAATAAAAAAAAAGGAGCCGTTGCATCAGAACTAAAATATTATAAGTCGGATTTTACTATCTTTTCTAGTTAACGAGATCTAAACGGGACGGACGGATTGACGGACAGACATTCCACACAAAACTAATAGCGGCTTTTCCCCTTTCAGGGGCCGCTAAAAAGGAATTTTTTTTTTAATTTAAAAAAAAGGTTATCGAAAGGAAAGAACTTAGCCTTACAACTTTATCTCTCATTAATGTAGACGTCATTTCCCATATTCGATATCAAACAAAATAATGAATTACCAATAATTAATTTATTAATTGGTGATTTTTTAAATTGATTCATGTTTTGTTAGATACAATAAATAATTTGTTAAGGTTTCAACTTGATCCGAGAACGGGTGCGAGAGAAATAACGTGTACAATTATCGAGGGGGACGAAACCCCACATATTTAACTGTATCTGTAAATGCTGAAGGATCAATTTCCCTTGTTGGTATCAAACAAATACATTCATTACCAGTAATAGTGCAGATAAATGCCGAAGAACCAACAGCCCAACTTACAACATGATTTAACTAATAATAAAGGTAACAAAAATAGTCCTAGACATCTTGAAGGACAATTATTTTCTCCGAGACTTATTTTTCTCCTAGATACCTTGTAGTTCTTCTTCTTCTTCATCGTTCTCATTGTTATGTTGGAGTGTTCATATGACTAGACCAATACATGAGATGAACTGCGCAGTGGTTTCCAAATCAGGGAGCTCTCCATATAGTTTTCTTTCTATTGGGGTGATTTAGGGCCAATGTCTTATACGGGCCTCTTGGTAGAGAGAGCAGTTTTGGAGGACGTGGTCGGCATTTTCTGGTGATACTCCACATGGGCAGATTTCACTGGTTCCAATTTTGAGCTTCCGGAACATGTGTTATCGCATTCTGTTGTGTCCGGTCCTGAGTCGAAAGATTAGACGTTGGTCTTGTCGGGATAGCTTATAGTAAGCATCATCTTTCTTGTGATTTGGATGGGAGCTCGTCCATTTCTCATTTATTTTATCTACAATTAATTTCTTCATTTCTTCTGGATAGAGTGCAGAGTTTACTTGTGAGTTTGTTCTCCCACTCTTGGCGAGTGTGTCAGCCTTCTCATTTCCTGCTAGTTGTATGTGAGCTGGTATCCATTGAATAACAGTTTTTTTGCTGTTGTGGTTGAGCTTTGTAAGTGCTGTTCTGAGGTTTTTAATATAAGGGGAATCAGAGTTTTGCAAGCTTTGGAGGGTTGTTTTTGCGTCTGTTAGAAAGACAATATGACTGTGAGGGGAACTTGGATGATTTGCTAGCATGGTAGCAGCTAGTGCTAGTGCTTCCCTTTCTGCTCTGTGACTGTCAGAGAGCTCTCCAGTTGCAAAGGATTTTTCTAGTTTTCCTCCATCTGTGGTGGCTTTATGGGATGAGCCATCCGTGTAAACTCTGATCCACTGATTGCTAGGGTAATTGGTATGTAGAAAACAGTTCACTATTTCCTTGAGCTCTGTTGGTCTGTAATCAGATTTTCTTTTTATGTTTTCAATATGGTCCCTTATAGTAGGAAGAGGGCTTTCGTCCCAGGGTGGAGATTGATTATACCTTGTAGTATTTCCCAAGATTTATTCCTCTATTTCGCTGTTACAATCAGTGCTGAAATGACTCCTAAGCAACACGAGGTAAAGCTGAGGAGCCCCACTTCCAGAGAAACGTTCCATCTTTTTGAAGAAAGAAGTCAGAACAATAGACATGTTCATTATAAGGGGGGTTCATTGATCTCAAAAGGCTTAGGGGAGTAGGAAGTCTAAATCCGCCCCTGCTTACAACTATTATAAAACGAATAAATAAATACAAATTCAACAGAATTAATATTTTAAACAATTGTAAAAAATAAAATATCTTTGAGTCATTTAAAAATAAAACCATTTATAACGTCATACGATATTTACTATATTAAGAACACTCTAAAAATAGTTGGTTTCTTTTTATCTGAATCTTTAAAAAAAGATGAGAGAATACATGACCAGATGGGAAGAACTGTAAATATAACAGAGAGCAAACAAATGAACGGGTTCTATTTTAACTCAAAGTAAAATGGAAAAGCTGGATTTAGAATCCATTCGGTGTAGCTTACCACTGTGCCAGATAGGAGACAGTGATATGTAACACTGATATCTCTAATACAGCCTGACGCTAATTGGGTATTCCTGACATCTTCCTATCTTGGGTCACGAATCCCTACAATTCTTGTTTGGCTCAATTAGGACAGGGACATTGGTAGTGTCTTAGATCTATTCGCTCATTGCTACAGCTTCTAGTGGAAGTGCTAGTTTGTCAGCTTCGTAGAGCTGAGCGCAGAGACTCTAGCAATAAGAATGGACATACAGTGATGGACACCAGTGATGGACACCCAGTGATGGACACCCAGTGATGGACACCAGTGATTCTACAATATGACCCTCCGTGGCTTCAGTGGATTTCCAAAAATACATTTTTTTGTTACACTCTAGTCCCCGGATCAAGTGAAGAGTTACATTTGGCCAGGAAACTGAATCCATGTTCAGAATTCTTCCTGTTTGTGTTTCACTTATCTCATTCATTGAGTATGTTACTTACATCACAGATAAATGGTAAACGTGTTGGTTAATATTGTTCATTGTATTTTATACTGTGTAATATTTGAATGTAAAATAATACCCATTTGGACAAGTGCTCCTTCTTTCCTAGTGCTATTAGAGCACGTAACTGTTTGCCTGAATCAATCAAGCAGATGAATGGCTAATCATTGTTTGTCTCTAATAAACATGAGCGACGAGATTAACATTTGGAAATGACGTGATTAACTTTTGTCTTCTAGAAACGTATGTAATTTTTAAGATTGACTTAATATACATTGGCTTAGACTTGAACTTGGGCATGAGTTGAAACATAGACTCATTCGAAACGGAGGCCCGATCATTACAAGTGTCTGAGGGTGACTGAGAGGGTAAGCAATCTCTTATAGTTTTGAAGTATATTTTTTTTTTACAGTCTCTGAGTTGAAGATTTTCTACAAGGTTCCTCTTGGCAGGATGTCTCCTACATTTTACAACTGTCAGGGGGGGGGGGAGGTATGGCGAGAGTGAATATGTTACTTTGATATTTTGGTATGATAGTGATCTCCCCTTGATCCCAGGTTATGATTGTGAATAGTCTTGCATGTGTTATGAACTGAATGATTTAGCCTTCGTTGAATGTGCGAGAGAATGTGTTAGTTAGTGTCCCAGGTCCACGAAGGTTGTACATCGCTTCCTGGACTGAAGATTTTGTATTTATATTTCATGGATTATTATTATTATTGGATATTAAAGTATTATTCTCTTTCAGTATGATTACTGTAAGTGTTACTTAAAGTAATAATTGTTCTTATTTAAGTAACCTCTAATGAGCCAATTCAAAGCATAGCAAAAATAGAACCCTGACACAACTTATTCCAATAAAATAAAATTACACAACAAAGCACAGTACCGGAACACACACCCAAGGTCACAACCTTGCCCTTTATTTATATAGTGGGGGGGGGGAGTGTTACATAACTTTTTAAAAAAGGATTATAAAAGATGAATCACAATGAATGGTCTATTAATGCCCTTGCTTGTTAATAACTTGTATTTTAAACTTGATTACATCCCTTTACAAGCCACCGCATCTAAGAGACCAACAAACATTTATAAATCCAGCCAGGGTCACTGACACCCATAAATCTCTACAGACATTTTTTAAATATTAGAACGGGAGCAACAGACCGCACTGATGTCCTAGTAATCTAGACGTCCTAGTAATCTAAACGTCTTAGTAACTACAGACTGTGTAGATGGGAAAACGGGCGATATACGTTTAGTGAAGGGCAATTAGCTCTGGAGAGGCTTCTTGTTAGGAGGGGGGAAATCTGCACACCCTATCCACACCCTCCCGCCCCCTCCTAATTTCCTCACGTCTATGTAATCACAGGAGGTTTTTTTTTTTGTTTGTTTGTTTGTTTTTTTACCTTTTTGGAGTAAACTACTTTTAAAAAAAACATGTCAAACTTTGATAACAGTTTTAATCTATATCAGTAGCAGCAGTACACACCGGCTCGGCCTGTTGATTTGTTCCCAGGATTTATAGTGATCATTAATGGCCGGAACACACCCATTCTTTTCTTTTTTTTTTTATTGTAATAAACGGGCCAGATTTTATCGATCAACCTAACAGACCCATGAATTAGTGTATCTGTTGAACTGAAAATGTATGACCCGCTCTCTATTTCCTTTTCTGTCTGTCTCTGTCCCTGTCTGTCTGTCTTTCTCTCTCTTTCTCTCCTTTCACTCTCTGCAACCCCCAGTTTGCATCGTAATTTCTCCGACCTAGACTTTTGACTTGGTTTGGAAACACTCGCTCCATTATATGCCCCCCCCCGACACATTCACGCACTACTAGGACTTTTCTTCGGCTCCTCAATTTAATCTGCATTATAATGTCGACCGTGACCTCCCCCCCCCCTTTCTTTTTAACTTTATTTATTTATTTTATTTTTTGCAACCTTTAATCTTTAGACACCGAATACATTTGTTCATACAATGAGTTTCAGGCCTAGAGAAATCAATGCATTCTCCGAAGGCCTCATTGGAGTGGCACATTGACGTTACCCCTATCAACATGTATTTTGTTCGCTAAATCAAAAGAAATATCAATTTGGTTTTATTAGCTGTAATCGTTTATCTCCCTTCTTTTGAATGTAGCGCTAGGACAATACATACAAATTCAACTTTTTTAATGCTATTGGGACTTGGGGTTGTTGTTTGTTGTTGTTGTTGTTGTTTTTAAAGTGTTACACAAAGTACCATTATTTGATCTCTCTTGAAAAGAAAAACAGACTCTAGATCTATCTTATTAATGCTATTCGGATTGGTTTTGTTTTTTATTTAGACCCGCGTCTAAAAGGAAGTGGTAATGACGTAACCCTAACCCTATATTCAAAATAAGAAGACTTAAGGAAAACAAATGCTTTAAAAATACGAAATTTGAGAGATATTTCTACTCATGCGTTCTATATAGTCTGTGGCCTTGTGTAAAATACCGAAAATAAAATACCAAGTTTTAATTGAGCATGCGGGTTTTTTTCGTGAAGAGCTGTCGTAAGGTTACGAATATGTTCTACTTTTCTAGCAATGTAACGAAATAGACTCCAAGAGAATAGTCTCACAGAGTGGCTGCCTGGTCGTGTGGTTTGCGCTTGTTATAGAGCATAAACTTTATAGTGTTTAAGATTGACTGCTAGTTTTTTGTTTTTTTTTTTGATTTTTTGATTTGAGGCACATCGGCACAATTTAGGCCATGTCGTGCCTGCAGTCCTTTAAGGACTACTCTCTCTCTAAACAACAGGGCCAGATTCTATACAGTCATATCATTAAAATCAAGGTCTATTCACAGTTAAAATAGTAAGGGTAGTACAAATTTAAATATTTGGTAAAAATCTAATGTAAATAGTGCATGTTCACAAATTCATAAATCAGATCTTCGTAGATAGCCCCACTTCCCGAATAAAGCACAGTACCTTCCCAGGGTCGACATTATCAAATAGTGTATTTAAATTAGTGACTCTAAAATATTTCGCCCTGACATCCTGGTATCTGGGGCAATCAACGAGGATATGTTCCACGGTGAGGCGAGAGTCACAGTACTCACAAAGTGGGGGCTCCTCTTTCTTCAGTACAAAAGAGTGCGTGATGTAGGTGTGGCCAATCCTAAGTCTGGACATGGTCGTGCTACCACGCCTTGTCAGACCCTTAGATGTGGGCCGCCACCTGACATCCGCCACAATATGCCTGAGTTTACTGTGAGTCTCAGCCTCCCATCGGTTCTGCCACTCTCGATAGGTTTCAGAGGCAATACTTTGTCTCAGGTCCGAGTAGGGAATTTGGGTTCCTGACACCGCATGATTTAGGGCTCTTTGCTTCTCTGTCTGCGGCTTCGTTTCCCTAAATTCCAACATGGGAGGGGACCCAGATGAAGGTGACATCCCTACGGTCGGCTGTTATTTGGTCCAACAGCTTCAGGCTCTTATGTACCAATGGGATGTCAGTCTTCATCCGCCCCAAAGCTTGCAATGCAGATTTGGAGTCGGAGCAGATTATACATTTCCTCCTTTCTGATGCTTTTACGGCCATAAGTGCAAGCAATATTGCGTGCAATTCGGCCGTAAAGATGGAGCAGCCATCGGGGAGTCTACGGAAGATTGTTTTGTTCCGAAAGGAGCAGGCACACGCGACCTTTCCCTCCATTTTGGATCTGTCTGTGTAGATGGTGCCACAATCTCCGTAGCTCTCCTGCAGTTCCCTAAAGTGGACTTGTAGTATGCTTGGGTCTGTATTTTCTTTTTTGAAATTGAGGAGGGATAAATTTAATTTGGGTTTATTCATTAGCCAAGGAGGGTTCTGAGGGGTTTCTATTTTAGAGATTTGGTCAATGGGTGGGGTTAAATTTTGGATGGGTTCTCTCATTCGAAGGCCCAACGGCTGTATGACGTTAGGCCTTCGATTGTATAATTCTACCTCTGTGGGGTTAAATATGGAGTCAAAAGCAGGGTTCGTGGGGTTGGATTTTAGCTTGACTATATACTGCATTGCAAGCTTTTTCATTCTTATATCCATGGGGAGTTCTCCCGCCTCCACATGGAGACTTGGGATAGGTGATGTACGAAACGCGCCGAGACAGAGACGCAGGGCAGCATTTTGTATTGGTTCCAGTATTTTTAGGTACGACTTCCTTGCTGCTCCATATATTATGGATCCGTAGTCTAGCTTGGATCGAATTAGACTCCGATAGAGCAGCAGCAAGGTATCTCTGTCAGCTCCCCAGTCCGTATGGCTGAGTACTCTTAGTATGTTTAATTAATGACTTTTGGCATTTCTTCTTAAGTTCCTTAATGTGGGGGAGAAAATTAAATTTGGAATCTAAGGTGAGGCCTAAAAATTTTGTAGTTTTCACGACAGGGATCTTC
The DNA here is from genome assembly GCF_947242115.1 of Biomphalaria glabrata. Classification (NCBI taxonomy): domain Eukaryota; kingdom Metazoa; phylum Mollusca; class Gastropoda; family Planorbidae; genus Biomphalaria; species Biomphalaria glabrata. The sequence continues at coordinate 34,041,293 of NC_074712.1, read as the reverse complement.
TTTTTGTGTATAAATAGTTCAGGGTCTGGGTGGAGTCTCCTTAGATTACAAAAATGCATACTAACTGTTTTGGAGTCTGAGAGTTTGAAACCATTATAGTTTGCCTAACCCTGAATTTTGTTTAAACATAACTGTAATTTTCTTTCTAAGGTGTTCATGTTTTTCCCATAAGTGAGAATGACAAAGTCATCAACATACAAAGAGCACTCTATGCCAGGGGACAGCGCATTTATGATGCTATTTATTTTAATGTTGAACAGGGTGACTGACAGAATGCTGCCCTGGGGTACACCCATTTCCTGGTCATGAGTGTCAGAAGCGGAGTTGCCCACTCGAACCTGAAATTTTCGATCTTTCAGGAATTCCTCCACAAAACGGGGGAGGTGTCCCTTAAGCCCCATAAGCGCCAGGTCACGTAGAATGCCATGTTTCCAGGTTGTGTCATAGGCCTTTTCTATATCGAAGAATACAGCTACTAGATGTTCTCTTCTGAGTAATGCATTTCTAATATAAGCTTCCAGCCTTACCAGGTGGTCAGTTGTTGTCCGCCCCTGCCGGAATCCGCACTGGTAGTTTGAGATCACTTTATTCCTTTCCAGGTACCAGACCAGCCTACTGTTAATCATTCTTTCCATGGTTTTGCAGATGCAGCTTGTTAGTGCTATTGGTCGATAGTTAGCTGGGTCAGAGCCGTCTCTTCCCGGTTTAGGTATCGGTATAACTGTGGCTTTCCTCCAGCTGTTTGGGAAAGCGCCTGTTTGCCACACACAGTTATAGACCCCTAGCAGGACTGCCAATGAGGGTTCGGGAAGGTGCTTGAGGAACTGGTAATGGATTTTGTCTTCTCCAGGCGTTGTGTCATGTGACTTGTCCAGCGATTCCCTCAGTTCCTCAAGCGAGAACGGTTTGTTGTAGTCTTCTTTGTTCTCTGACCTGAAATCAATGGGATGTCTTTCCACCCTGGTTTTGACTTTTTGGAACTCTGGCGTGTAGTGTGCAGTGGATGATTTTTCTGCTATTGAGGATGCAAGGCAGTCAGCTATTTCTCTGGGGGACGTGACAGTTCGTCCTTGGTTTTTCAAATGCCCTATTGCATTTGATTCTTTCCCTTTGATTCGCCTTACTGCCTTCCAAACCGCTCTAGCAGAAGTTTTGGCATCCAGACTGCCGACAAAACTTCTCCAGGAATTCCTTTTGGCTGACCGTATGGTTTGTCTAGCCTTTGCTCTAGCTATCCTGAATAGCTTTAGGTTTTCCTGGGAAGGATTCTTTATAAATGCAGCCAGTCGTTTTTTCCTATCGCCAATAGCACTTTTGCAAGCTGTATCAAACCATGGTTTGCTAGGCCGTTTTGGATTTGCAGAGGTTAGGGGTACAACTTTCCTGGCTATACTTAGTAGCTTGCTAGCAAAGGTATCAGCTGGGTTCTGTTCATCGAGGATATTTTCTGTGATATCCTCGGAGCATCTTTTTTTGGAATTGTTCCCAATCGGCCTTATTCAGTTTCCACCGCTGAGGTCGTCCCAATGAGGGGAGATTGTTAGTAATGATGATTGGGAAGTGATCACTTTCTCGTAGATCATTGCTTACTGACCATTTAAAGTCGTCCAGAAGTCCAGGGACGCATACGTTGAGGTCAATGCATGTGAGTGATCCAGTTTCTGGGTGCAAGTAGGTCGGTGATGCATCATTAAGTATGCATAAATCATGTTGGAGGAAGATATCCTCCAGCATACGACCTCTTGTGTCGGTATTGTTGGATCCCCACATGGTGTTATGGGCATTGAAATCCCCAAGGATTAAATAAGGCCGGGGGAGTTGTTTCAATAGGTCCTCCATGTCTGTTCGGTTTAATGGAGCGCCTGGTGGTAGATACAGGCTGCAGCAAGTGATAACCTTGTGAAGGGTTATTCTAGCTGCTACGGACTGTAGTGTGGTCTGTAGTTCTACCCTCTCATGGGGGATGCTATCCTTCACAAGGATACAGACTCCACCTGATGCTCTCTCTGCATCCTCAACATTCTTGCTGTAAGCACGGTAGCTTCGGAAGCTGATGCAATCTTTCAGAAATGTTTCCTGTAAGCAGACAGCTACAGGAGTCTCAGAGTCCATCAGTAGCTGCATTTCCTCGTAATTGGCCTTGAGGCCTCTACAATTCCACTGTACAATTCTGGAATCCATGGCTTATTCTAGATGACCTACTTGGAGATATTTGGCCTTGGGAGGCCCACGGAGGGGTTTCCCTTTATTCCAGTGACCTTGGTATTTTTATTCTTGGGTTTGGATGGAGAGGAGGACAACCCCCTTTTGGGGGAAGTCTTTCTCTCTGGAGAGGGGAGATCCCTCTGGTTAGAGCGGAGGTTATTTCCTCCTCTCTCACCTCGGGCATCCTCTCCGCTTTGATTTCTCCCCTTAGGGAGTTGGTCAACCTCTAACTCGGTAGAGGTTGGGGTGTCTGGCTGGGTTCTCTGAGGAGAACCTGTGTCAGACATGATGTCTCCGGGTTCTCCCGGAGTATTGGTTTTGACATGCTGCTCAGTCTCCATGCTCTCATCAGCGAGCACAGAGAACCTGTTCTTTAGCATGACAACAGGGCTTTCTTGTTTCTTCAGAGGTGTGTTCTTTGGCGGTGTTTTCTTCTGAGTTGGAGGAGGAGGAGGAGGGGGTGGTGGGGTCAATGTGTCCGTCTGTGTGGCTATGGATCTTCCTTTCTTAGCAACAGCCTGGGCGTAGGTCTTTGTCAAGCCGAATTGGCCCTTGGGTAGGGCCAGTACAGCCGGTTTCGCCTGGCTAAAGGTACATCCGTTTCTTGCCTTGTACTCCTGCACGGCAACCTCCTGTTTCCACACAGGGCAGTCCTTGGAGTAGGCTGAGTGGCCAGCTTGACAGTTTGGGCATTTGAACTGGGCTGTGCAGCCCTTGTCCTCATGACCCTCTCCAGCACATCTGGCACACACAGTGTTCCTCTTGCAGACTGCCGCGCCGTGTCCATAACCCTGGCACTTGAAGCGCCTCATGGGGTTAGGTATGTAGGGCCTCTCTGGAACTCGTAGGTATCCTGCCTTCACATACTCTGGCGGTGTCCTAGTTCCGAATGTGAGGATAATAGTGGCGGTTTTGACCTCCTCACCATCCATGCGCCTGGTAATGCGCCGGGCATGGGTGACTCCTTCAATGCTCTCCACTATTTCCTTCTCGGAACATTCCAGTAGGTCCCTAGAGCTGATTACACCTCTGCTGGTGTTCAGACTCTTGTGTGGCATGACTTCCACTTGGAGATCACAGAGTTTTCTGCATCTTAAAAGCCCATCAGAGTGTGTCTTGCTGTCTACTTCTACAAGGAGTTCCATTGATTTGTGTAGCTTAGACACACTCTTGGGCTCTCCCACTACTGACATGAATCCCTTATAGATAATAAAAGGCCTCAACTTTGTCAGGCTTTTTCCCTCCTCTGTGCACCTAACCACCAGAAATGATGGCCAGGTGGCACAGCTTTTTGGGACCTCCTCTTTTTTATCATCAATTCGACGTTTCTTGCACAGACATAGGTCTGGGGCAAGTAGTTTTGTGTGTGTTTTTTTGTCCATATATATTTTTGTTAATTCGGCACCTGTGCTCCCCACCCGCCATCGAGTCCAACAAGGGGACGGGCCATTCGGATGTCCAGAATGAGCCCGCCAGGGCTACACAGGTGCTATACTCAGTCAGCTGCTACATCGGACATGTGTCCGATACAGCAGCTCCCTGATTGACCCTCCAGCCACCGCCCTCCAGCATAGGTCGACGACCTATGCTGGTAGATCGGCATGACCAGCCGGTTGACCCAGAGCGGGCCATCTGGGTCTCAGGTCTAGGGGAACTTGGAGCCAAAGTATTGTGTTGTTGTGGTTTATCCTCAGATAGCCACCACTCAAACACCAGGATCTCTTTATCCCCCCTTACCCGTCGCAGTCCACGGCAAACGGACTGGTCTAGGACGTAGTGAGAATTTAAAGTTAAGAAGACAGTGTGATGATCAATGAAGGCAGACTTAGGAAAAGAGGAGGCAGACACAATGATAGAAAAGAAGTAGGGCACTTTTGAGCTCCAAAAGTGCTAAGGAAAGAGGAGCGCAGTTTAACGTCATGTCTCGGGACGATTGACTGCTAGTAGTATGTCACTTAGCTCAAATAGGTCTACATGTTTAGTATTTCCAACTACTAACTTATAATTTGTTCGAGTATGTCTATTAAATATTGATATTTGTGTCAGGATTTTGTGATTTTACCATCACAAAAGAGATACAAGACACCGATAGCAAAGACAAACAGACACAAACACTCTTTTTTTGTTCCCCTGGCAATCAAATCATTAAATAAGAACAATCTGGTATAAACTTTGTCACATGTAAATTATGAGTGAGTCTGGTGTGAATGTACACTTTGGTTTCTTATAGTTATAATGTTTTTTGTTTGGTGTAATGCACAAATTGTAAGACAAATTTCCTTACTGATAATAGAGATTATTATTATGTTAGAAATGAACGAGTAGTCATTCTCTGGCGCTGCCAGGGTCGAGTTTCGCTAAAGAGAAACAAAATTCATCGTAGTCCCTTTAACAGTTTCCACTGAGGAATTTTCTGGTGATGTGGCAGGTCTGCAGCAGTACCGCCCTCTGACAGGCAACGAAGATGTTCCTAGGAATGTTAAGGGCCTTGAAGGTGTCTGTAAGGTCAGTTGTTATTATCCCCTCGGTTGATATAACAATGGGGTATATTGTTATTTTGGACAATTTCCATAGACGCTTAATCTCCAAGCCTAGGTTCCCATATTTTCTTTGTTTTCTAGTGCTGTGTACACATGAATCATTGACGACACTATTAGGCTTCCAGCGAATTTTGTTTTAGAATGAAGTCTCTCCCAGTAGTGTGCCCTACTGTTATTAAGGTCCAAGATCAGAACATGAAACAATACGACAAGGTGAGAGAGAGAAAAGCTTGACAAATGGAGACATGTGTGTGTATTGTAGGTCCAGTGTCAAGAATGGGATGGTGGTCCATCCCAAACACACAGATGAAGTGTAACACAACTAAATAGAGTCGCGGCTATTAAGCCACTGAACAAAAGTGGGTACGATATAATGAAAAGAAAAAAGTAAAATGGCAGATTGGGAGAGATTTTTGAATAAACAGACAACATCCACAATGTCAATATATCGAAAGATCACGGCTGGCAACTAAATGGTAAAAATTACTTTGTGCAACAAACGGGTGAGACTCTGCACTGCTCTATTGATATATCTAATTACGCTGAATCAATGTCACAAAATAACGGAATTGGTATTTTGAATGTGCAAAGCTCCCTTCCTAGGCACGGAGTTGGTATTTTGAATGTGCAAAGCTCCCTTCCTAGGCACGGAGTTGGTATTTTGAATGTGCAAAGCTCCCTTCCTAGGCACGGAGTTGGTATTTTGAATGTGCATAGCTCCCTTCCTAGGCACGGAGTTGGTATTTTGAATGTGCAAAGCTCCCTTCCTAGGCACGGAGTTGGTATTTTGAATGTGCAAAGCTCCCTTCCTAGGCACGGAGTTGGTATTTTGAATGTGCATAGCTCCCTTCCTAGGCACGGAGTTGGTATTTTGAATGTGCATAGCTCCCTTCCTAAGCACGGAAGTGTCTTCAGTCATGCATCAAGTGCATCGAAATGTACCATTGTGGTAATATGTACTTACTATTTCCGGTTCTAGCGGGCAATGGTGCAGCGCTCCAGTGGTTCTATCCCAGTCACCGTGCATATCATAAGCCATTAGAGTGGCGAAGTCTAGCACTCTGTTAATTAAGAAAGAAAATATTTTTAAAATAGTTTTTAAATAAATCAACAACAAAGCTAATGTTAAGCGTACTTGTATCAATTAGTTTGGATCAGCTGAGTCATTAAATTTGTAATTGATCTAGAATCACAATAAAAAAGCATTTATACAAATAAAAAAAGGGGAACGAGCTGAATTGAAACTCATGGCTCAGACCAACACGGTAACCACTCTGCTAGCGAATAGCTTATGAGCATGGAACATTGTATAGTTATCTATTGTTTCTATAGTCTCGACCTATTTTTCAGGTTTGTGTTCACTAAGACTTAGACGACGACCTATAAAGGGGACTAATTCAGCTTATATTACACCTTCAGTCAATTACGAATTCTTTCCCTGGTTCGAGATATCAAACAAAATAAATTATATCCAATAGTTAATTAACAAAGTGGTTATTTTTTTTTTATTGATTCTTTTGTTCTTAGGTAAAATAAATAATTTTGCAAAATTTCAGCTTGATCCCAGATTGGGTTTTGAAGAAATCGCGTGGAGGTGTATTTCGCCAGAAAGACAGACAGTGAGTTAATTTAAGCTTGTTATAAATAAATATAAGATGGTATTCCATAAAATCATAGATTTAAAACACTTGACTAAGCTAGGTTTAGAGATTCGTATACAAGTACAAATACAATCTGCAAGGATTCATGGAAATATATATATATATATATATTATTTTATTTTATTTAGGAGTGTAATTTAACTCTCTTTCCGGTTTACGCATTGTTGTAAACCAGTGATGCCCAACCTAATTCGGCCCGCGGGCCTTTATAATTTCCTACACTCGTCTCGCGGGCCACATGAACGAAAAGTTATAAAATGAAATGAAATTGTTCTGAAACTATTTTGGTAGAAACCTAAGGATTTGATACTTAATTAATTGGTTATTTGACAATTATATTTTTTTTACGCGATAGACACTGCCGTATCTCTCTAATTAAATGTGAGCAACACCGGCTTATTTTGTGGTCTCTTTTTGATAAATATTTCCATGGATCCTCCAATATCTAAACATAGTTTAACAATTTTTTTCGCGGCTCAAACCTAGAATGCCACCATATTAATTTTATAATGCTGTTTTTATGTAGTTGTTTTTTCAAACAGCCAGAGACTTTCTTTATACGATAAATATGTTGGCTTATTATCATGTTCATAAACACACAAATGTTAAAGATCATGATACCAATCCATCAGAGAAAAAGTGAGGGCCCAAACGTAGGTAAAGATACATTTTTTCAACTTTTTTTTTTTGTTTGGAAGGTAGATTTCTACACTTAGTGCCGACATTGCGGCGGGCCGGATGGAACCACGTCGCGGGCCGGTTATGGCCCGCGGGCCGTAGTTTTGGTATCACTGTTGTAAACTGTTTGAATTATCTGTACATATGGTAACCATGAAAGAAGTACAGTTACTTTTGTTATGGATAAATATTGTAAACACTTTCATAGAAATATACAAAAGTATCAATGTTTGTTTCTTCAATAATAACATATCTACTTATATATTATACAATTAATCAAAATATTTTTTATATACCGATATATTTTTTATGTATGAAGACAATATTGAAGAACTAAAGTTGTTTTTTTTTTAATTTTGAAAATGTTTGCAGATTGTCTCCCTTGACTAATACCCATTGTTATTTTCGCCTTCGACAGTACACATTTTGAACACGTTATTTGTCACACTATCCATTCACAAATCAAGTTGAAACTTTGCTCAATTATGTATTCTTCTCACAAAACAAAATGATCAATCAAAACTGATAAATGTTGCAGTAATTCATCTTTGATTAGCTTTGTTTTAAAATTATTTTCCATATTCCACTTATTTTTTGTTCAGTCCTCTCTCATAATTGAAGGTGAGTTGAAGGTGAGTTGAAGGTGAGTTGTTCTCTGTACCTCCTGTTATGAGCTCAAATCTTCTCATCCAAATTCTATCCACAAACTCTGGTTTCAGCTTACAGTTAAAAGATTTCTAGTGACGAATATACTGAGCACAGTAGTCAAGCACAAAAAGACACAGTTTTTGAAATGTATTCCTACAAAGTCTACTTTGGACAGAGAGGTTACAGATGAGTTCTACTGGACTCTTCTAATTATCTAGAATAATCCGCCCAGCATGAATTTATTTTGAGTTATATTCTCGATAGACCATTTTTTACGTGACATAAAGCAGCTGCTGGTTTAAGTTTATTTTTAGATGGCCACTTAGAATAACAAAGTACTAATTGGTTGAATGTTTGCATGTGAAGGTCTTGGCGGCAAATTAATTCCAGACCATAAAAGGAGCGGTTGAGAAATTCATCGGGCTGAAAGGAGATTGGTTGGTTCCAAATACAGAAAGACGTAGAGGATAAAAAGTTTTTAAAGGACGGATAGATTCAGTTGGGAGCTGGAACGACGGCAGTAAATTTGTTTTAATTTAATTTTATTGTACAGAGTGTATATTATTAAAGTGATTCCTAGTTCCAGAATTAAAGCTTTTGTATTTTTTGTTGTAGGATCTCAGTATTTTTTTTTTTATTTCTAGTTTACATTTGAATCCCCTGGATCACGATATTGTTTGAGTGATCATTAGTTGGTTAAAGGAGAAAGCTATACTAAATTAATACATAGGATACGCACTGTATGATCAACATAATCTTATCGTCACATCAAGACATCATCACATCTAGCACTCAAATGAACACCGTCACACTATCCCCCCCCCTTTTCCAAATCCTTTCAAATTGACAACGCATTCATTGATTTCATTACTTAGTCATATTTCAACCAAAAACAAATTGAAGCCCCGCCCTAAAACCGGGTCCAAAACAAAATAAAACCAAAAAAAACTTGAAATAATGAGAGTAAACCAAATATTTGTCCACACGACAAAGTCCTCGGTTTACTGAGTCTTAAATAAGTGCTCGTCTCTTCCGTGAGTCACGCTCTACAGCAAGCTGCCAACTAATCGCCCATCTCGCTACTTGTTGGTGCTAAGCTTGGCTGCAGACAAACTAATGAGGCCACCAGACAACAAGCAACTTACTTGCCGATTTCGTCGATCTGATAGTATGTCCTGGCGTCGCTCAGGTCAGATTCCAGAGATGCCGACAGGGTCAGTCGGTTTCGTCCAGTGGTGAGAGCTTCCTGTTCAAATCCTCGCTTCAGAATCTGTCGAGATCAGCAAATGAGATTTTAGATATTCATTGTCGCATTACATTAGCACAGGAGTAGCTTTAACGTTTACTAAGATCTGTTTATTTGTTTATTTAGTTTAGAGTTTTTATTTTTCATAAAATGTCTTCTTTTTTTATTTCATGAAGATTTAACCCTATTTAACCCTATTTAACCCTATTTAACAACATCACGTTTTCATCCGTCAACAATGTTTCAAAATAGAAAGTAAGAACTACAATAACACGAAAGTGCGAATTGTATACACATCAAAAATCAGAAAATAAATTATATAAGGAATATGTGGGATATACTTGTATTCTATGTCAGAAGTATAATTAGATTATTATTTTTTTTTAGAGTCGAAATGAGGTGTACTATTGTAAGATATTTTTGAAACATGTGGGCAGAAAGTTTTATGGCAGAGCGGTAACGCGCTTTGCTTCCAAACCGGGGATCCTGGGTTCGAATTCCGGCGAAGACGGTGATTTTTAATTTCGGAATATTTGGGTGCCTCTGAGTCCACCCAGCTCTAATGGGTATCTGACGTTAGTTGGAGAAATGTAAAGGCTGTTGGTCATTGTGCTGGCCACATGACACCTTCGTTAACCGTAGGCCACAGAAACAGATGACCTTTACATAATGTGCCCTATAAGGTCTAAAAGGGGAACTTAAACTTATTTTAAAAATCAAATCATTTTTTTTATTCAAGTCCAGAACCTCAACGACGAATAAAACAAAAGGACAACATGCAGAGTCTATTGTATTATGTTCGATCAAACCAAATGTGTGTAGTCTTAAACAGGACTTTTTATGAAATAATACAGTTGTTGATATCAGAAGGAACATTCATTACTGTACCTACATACCTGAGTTATCGCGGTGTCTTGTTTCTGTTACAATATTTTCTAATCTTTTAGATTTAACTACGGGCTGGTAATGTATTTCTAATTGTTTCATATTTAAAAACTCAAATCATAAGGTGTCAATTTGGCAAAACGTGAGTTTAGGTTGTAGAAAAGTCTGTTGTTGTTTTTTTTTCCCTAAGGTTGACGTCATTGATCTGTCGTCTGCCTAAGTATGAAATAGGAGATCGGGTGTGATTTGCTGTCTAGTTGTTTCTTTGTTACTGTATTATTTATGAGTGTAGAATGAATTATGTAATTGAAGACTTTGCCATTATTAATGAATTATATTTCATGTCACTATAACTGTGAGGTTTGAAAAAGGAAATACATGATAAAGTTTATCTTTGAATGTATGTTATTTATAATATCTAGTTTCAACAGAGATTAATGTCAATTCTTTCAAATGGAAAGTCATGAAGATATAATTACCTAAAGGTTATATGAATACCTGAAGATATCAAGAATACTAATAGATTGCCAAGAGATGTCTTAATTTTATCTCGAGTTTTTGTTATTACCGTGACATGTCATTATTTTATCTAGAGTTTGTAATATTACCATCACCTGCCTCCATAGATCTAAAAGGTTAGCCTCCATAGATCTAAAAGGGTTGCCTTTACATTTTTATATTTAAATATAAGAGACCAGAGAGACTTAAACTATTTAATAGTATTGCTATTATTCAAATGTCACTTTTGTGTAGGCCTAGGTGTATTGCTATTATTCAAATGTCACTTTTAATTGTGTAGGCCTAGCTGTATTGCTATTATTCAAATGTCACTTTTAATTGTGTAGGCCTAGGTGTATTGCTATTATTCAAATGTCACTTTTAATTGTGTAGGCCTAGGTGTATTGCTATTATTCAAATGTCACTTGTGTAGGCCTAGGTGTATTTCTATTATTCAAATGTCACTTTTAATTGTGTAGTCCTAGGTATATTGCTATTATTCAAATGTCACTTTTAATTGTGTAGGCCTAGTTGTATTGCTATTATTCAAATGTCACTTTTGTGTAGGCCTAGCTGTATTGCTATTATTCAAATGCCACTTTTGTGTAGGCCTAGGAGTATTGCTATTATTCAAATGCCAATTGTGTAGGCCTAGGTGTATTGCTATTATTCAAATGCCAATTGTGTATGCCTAGGTGTATTGTTATTATTCAAATGTCAATTGTGTAGGCCTAGGTGTATTGCTATTATTCAAATGTCAATTGTGTAGGCCTAGGTGTATTGCTATTATTCAAATGTCACTTTTGTGTAGGCCTAGCTGTATTGCTATTATTCAAATGTCACTTTTAATTGTGTAGGCCTAGGTGTATTGCTATTATTCAAATGTCACTTTTGTGTAGGCCTAGCTGTATTGCTATTATTCAAATGCCACTTTTGTGTAGGCCTAGGTGTATTGCTATTATTCAAATGTCAATTGTGTATGCCTAGGTGTATTGCTATTATTCAAATGTCACTTTTAATTGTGTAGGCCTAGGTGTATTGCTATTATTCAAATGTCACTTTTGGGTAGGCCTAGTTGTATTGCTATTATTCAAATGCCACTTTTGTGTAGGCCTAGGTGTATTGCTATTATTCAAATGTCACTTGTGTAGGCCTAGGTGTATTGCTATTATTCAAATGTCAATTGTGTAGGCCTAGGTGTATTGCTATTATTCAAATGTCACTTTTGTGTAGGCCTAGCTGTATTGCTATTATTCAAATGTCACTTTTGGGTAGGCCTAGGTGTATTGCTATTATTCAAATGTCACTTTTGTGTAGGCCTAGCTGTATTGCTATTATTCAAATGTCACTTTTATGTAGGCCTAGGTGTATTGCTATTATTCAAATGCCACTTTTGTGTAGGCTTAGCTGTATTGCTATTATTCAAATGCCACTTTTGTGTAGGCCTAGCTGTATTGCTATTATTCAAATGTCACTTTTGTGTATGCCTAGGTGTATTGCTATTATTCAAATGCCACTTTTGTGTAGGCCTAGCTGTATTGCTATTATTCAAATGTCACTTTTGTGTAGGCCTAGCTGTATTGCTATTATTCAAATGCCACTATTCTTTTGGACTCTTTTTTCCTCGCCTACGTCTAAACAAAATTTTTAAGTCGATCATTTCCAAAGTTTCCGAATATGTCTAGACACCAGGATGCAAATGTCTGGGCCTTGGCAAGTAAATGTCAGACCTCTTATCTTTTTAAGTCTTCTTTAATTTAATGAAGATTTTATCCAGGATGCTGTTTATTTTTTTTTAACTAGCTAAGAAGAGTTTTAAAAACGGCACCCCCAAAAAAAAACAGCATGTATATCTTTTGAGTGTGGTGAAAGATTTAGAAGTTAATTCATTGAGTTCGCATCCACCTGGGACTTAATGTTCTTTGCCTTCTATTGGCCTGACATTGTCGCGGTCACCGTATGAAGAGCAGTGTGTCACGCTTTGGTTTGTCTTTGTCTGTCACGTACTAAAAATCTTGCTTGAAATGGTTGGGGAGGAGGCCATTTTTATCTCCTTTGATGGAGAAGGGTGTCACAAACAAATGGTTGAAAACACTGTCATTATGGGTTGTACAGCACTGACTTGGTCACAAACAAATGGTTGAAAACACTGTCATTATGGGTTGTACAGCACTGACTTGGTCACAAACAAATGGTTGAAAACACTGTCATTATGGGTTGTACAGCACTGACTTGGTCACAAACAAATGGTTGAAAACACTGTCATTATGGGTTGTACAGCACTGACTTGGTCACAAACAAATGGTTGAAAACACTGTCATTATGGGTTGTACAGCACTGACTTGGTCACAAACAAATGGTTGAAAACACTGTCATTATGGGTTGTACAGCACTGACTTGGTCACAAACAAATGGTTGAAAACACTGTCATTATGGGTTGTACAGCACTGACTTGGTCACAAACAAATGGTTGAAAACACTGTCATTATGGGTTGTACAGCACTGACTTGGTCACAAACAAATGGTTGAAAACACTGTCATTATGGGTTGTACAGCACTGACTTGGTCACAAACAAATGGTTGAAAACACTGTCATTATGGGTTGTACAGCACTGACTTGGTCACAAACAAATGGTTGAAAACACTGTCATTAGGGGTTGTACAGCACTGACTTGGTGACAACGAGTAAGTACAAGTGTATATTGTCGATACGAGAGTTGATGATATCTCAATGTCGACATGGACTTTGTTGATTGTCTGAGTTGAAATGATTGTAGACGAATTGAAGGAGAGAGAACCAAACGATAGAGTAGAGAGACTTATGTTTACTTACTTTGGAGAATGAACTCAACGTTAGGTGCGGACTAAATGTGCTGAAGTCATTGGTACTTTGTACGTCGTGAACAAGTCCTACCATTGATGCAGTGTGTCTGACTGGCAGTGGAGATTTTCTTTCGTATTGTTGTAACTCTATTTCCGCACTGAGATACATGGTGCGCAATAGGCACTGTTCCACACCAGCGTGGAACAAGGGACAGGAGGAAATGGAGACATGATAGTAGATGCCGGCTTATTTCGTTGAATCAAACTAGATCTAGAACAAATTGACATTCTGTGGTTTGTGTGTGCTCTTTATTTAATTATTAAATCCTTATCTATATTATCATTAACCTGTTGAGTGTTTTCCTGGAAATTTATAGCAATTGGTGTCAGAAGTGGGATTTATAATGGTTACCACGAAAACGCTAGACAAAATCCTTATGAAGGAACTTAATCGGGAACTCCGTGACCGAGGTCTGAAGACAATTGGAAATAAGGAAACCCTACAGGCACGCCTACGGGAGAGTTTGATGGAGGAAGAAGCAGATCCATACACCTATCTTTTTGAAGTTGAACCAGATAATGCAGCTCTGCTCGAAAGTATTAGTTCTATGCGAGAACAGTTAAACTCAGGGCTAGGAAACACCAATGACAAGATAGATCTCATGGAATCGGGAATCAAAACCGAGTTATTGGCTATGAACCAACGCGTGCAAGCTGTGGAGGAGAGAATCACCAACATTGACAAACAGATAAAACAGAGGGAAGACGCAGTGGAGAAGGTCATCGATGAAATGAAGATACAAGCTCAATGCAAGCACAAAAATGTACCAGATGCCGATATGACGTCATTTGTACTTGAAGTCTCCAAGAAAATGAAGGCCCCCGTATTTGATGGTTCCGTGTCCTGGTCCGTGTATAAGAAGCAATTTGACGCAGCGGCAAAAGTTAACAAATGGAACAGTGAGGAAGAGAAAGCCACCACCCTTGTGTTATCTCTAAGAGGAAAAGCCTCTGAATTGCTTCAGTCTCTACCGAACCAGCAGGATTTCGCCGCTCTTGTCCAAGCTATGGAACTCCGATACGGGGATGAACATTTGCAAGAAGTCTATCGAGTGCAACTGAAGACCCGACAACAGTGCCCCGATGAGACACTACAGGAGCTAGAGACAGACATCGAACGCCTCGCACATTTGGCCTACCCAACCGCCGCACAAGATTTCTTGGAGGTCATCATCACAGACGCTTTCATTGATGCGCTTCGAGACCCTGAGTTGAAGTAAACGCAGGGCAAGCGAGCTCTAGTTTACGCTCTGTCATACGAGGCTGCCAAAGACGCATCTGGGGGCACTCACCAGGGCCGAAGGCTGGACGTCAAGGAGGAGGAATTCGCACAACTTGTCAGAATGGTGACAGAGGCACTGAACGAAAGGCGAACAACCCGGATACCAAAAAATCAACCCAGGGCCCCTGTACGATGTTGGAATTGTGGTGAACTTGGCCATATTCAAAGAAGCTGCACTGGAAGATCTCGACAAACCGGAACCCATCGCAGATCAGAAATGAAAGCACGAACTGGTTCCCGGGGCTAACAGGGAAACTAGCACGCGCCGGCTTCAAGGGGCGGAATCCGGCGACACAGAGAATAAGAGCCCCCGCAACCGTCATCCCAGTCGCCGTGCTGGGGCAGAATAAGAGTTTAAAGGTAGAATGCAAAATCGGTGCTGAAAATTATCGTCTTCTGCTGGACACTGGTGCTTCTCGATCAGTCATTCGGCCGGAGGTCGTGAACAAAAACATTATAACCAAGGTGAACTCATATTCCTTAAAAACCGCCAGTGGTGAGTTGATGCCTATACAAGGATTGACGAGTGTTCAATTCAAGCTCGGGAATCAGTTATTCATTCATGAATTCCTGATCGCCAATATAACCGATGACTGCATTATAGGACTCGACTTTATGCAGAAATTCGGCTTTTCTATTGACATTGAAGCTTTGATATGTGGGAACCTAGAGATTCCTTTACTAAATGATGAGGATGAGGAAGAGAATGATCGAATCAGAAAAATCATGTTGACGGAGGATACGAGTTTGCCTGCACAGTCTGAATTGATTATTTGGGGAAAATTGGAGCCTGGTCATACAAAAACTAGAACGGCACTGGTCGAGGGCAAGGAAGATAACTACAGTGAATTTGCCGTAGGTAAGACGTTGGTCATGATCGATAGAGATCAGAAAGTACCTATTAGATTTATGAACCTTAGCTTGGGTGAAAAAAAACTAAGAAAAGACAGCATCATAGCTGTTTGCTATACGGTCGACCTGATACAAAATTGCAGCGATGATAACATCATCAGGGACAGCACTGCAACAACCCACCCGCATATTACAGGGCTCTTGGGGGAGATTAAGACGAATTTATCGGATGAACAATATGCCAGTGCAGAAAAATTGATTGGTGAGTTTAGTGATATTTTTCCGACTGATGAGACAGATTTCGGGCGGACGAATATGGTTCAACATCGTATCGACACAGGAAGCACCAGACCAATTCGACATCCACCACGTCGTCTTCCACTGGCAAAACAACAAGAAGCCATGGACATGATAGAATGCATGAGACAACAAGGAGTCATTGAGTCCTCAAATAGTCCTTGGTGCTCACCTATAGTCTTAGTGAAAAAAAAAAGACGGTTCTATGCGATTCTGTGTAGATTATAGATCGTTGAACGAGGTCAACCATAAGGACAGTTATCCGCTACCTAGAATCGACGACACATTTGATACACTTACAGGAGCACAGATATTCTCTACTCTCGATTTAAAAAGCGGGTATTGGCAAGTTGGAATGCATCCCGAAGATAGAGAGAAAACGGCGTTCTCTGCAGGACACGGTCTCTGGCAATTTACTGTAATGCCTTTTGGGCTCTGCAATGCTCCGGCAACATTTGAGCGACTGATGGAGCGTGTCTTACGAGGACTTAACTGGAACATCTGCCTTGTCTATCTGGATGACATTATCGTCTTAGGTAGGACGTTTGAAGAGCATCTTTCAAATTTGAAGGAGGTGTTTCAAAGGATAAGAGGCGCTGGGATGAAACTCAACCCAAAGAAGTGCTTTTTGTTTGGAAGGAGTGTAAAATATCTTGGACACATCGTGTCAGGAGACGGAGTTAGCACTGATCCCGACAAGGTCGAGGCAGTAAGGCAATGGCCTACCCCAACGAATGTTCATGAATTGAGAAGCTTTCTGGGGTTTTGTACATATTACAGACGTTTTGTGCCTAATTTCTCCAACAATTGTAGGGCTCTTCATTTACTGACAGAACAAAAGAAGCAATTTATTTGGACGACGGAATGTCAACAGGCATTTGAAAGGCTGAAAAACACACTTGCCTCATCTTCCATATTGGCCTACCCTATACCAGGCACGACATTCATACTGGACACAGATGCGAGTGGTACCGGAATAGGCGCTATCTTGTCCCAAAAAGTGGATGAAACTGAACGAGTCATTGCCTATTTCAGTCGTAGTTTGTCAAAGGCTGAAAGGAACTACTGCGTCACGAGACTTGAGCTTCTGGCCGTTGTGGACGCCATAAAACATTTCCACAAATATTTATATGGACAAACGTTCACCCTTAGAAGTGATCACGCCGCTCTACAAAGGCTGTTTTCCTTTAAGAGTCCCGAAGGTCAAGTCGCTAGGTGGATCGAACGTCTGCAAACTTATGACTTTGAGATTCAGCACCAAAAAGGACAGACTCACCAGAATGCTGAAGCGCTGTCCCGAAGACCTTGCAAAACTGAATGCAAGCACTGTAGAAAGGTCGAAGAAAAGGAGGCGGTCGTCGATTGCAATTGTCTTGGGGTAGAAGCTTCCGGATCGTGATAGGACGAAAAAATCCAAGAGGATCAGCTAAGAGACGAAGATCTGGCTCCCATTCTCTTGATGAAGAAAGATGGACCACGACCAGATTGGCAACACATCTCTGATAGGGGAACCGCTACCAAGGCATATTGGGCCCAATGGGACTCCCTAACAATTGTGAACGGTGTCCTCAAGAGAGTATGGGAAACGCCAGACGGGACAAGCAATCGCTTTCAGCTGATACTACCTAAGGTTAGGGTGTCGGAAGTACTGAAAGAGATACATAATGGCTTCAGTGGCTCCCATCTTGGTGTCAACAAAACTTTGGAGAAGGTGCGCCAGCGGTTTTACTGGTTCCGTTACCGGGAAGATGTTGAAGAATGGTGCCGAAGATGCGATGTCTGTACAGCAGCCAAGAGCCCGCAACGTAGAACAAGAGGACATATGCAACAATACAACGTTGGAACCCATTTGAAAGAATCGCAATCGATGTTGCCGGGCCATTCCCTGAAACCAAGAAAGGAAATAAGTTCATCTTGGTAGTTATTGACTATTTTACTAAATGGCCTGAAGCATATGCGATACCTAATCAAGAAGCCACCACAGTAGCGGAAACCCTTGTAGAGAACTGGATAAGTCGGTACGGTGCTCCAATTGAGTTACATTCAGACCAGGGCCGAAACTTTGAATCCAGAGTTTTTTCAGGAGATGTGCCGGACACTCTGCATCGAAAAGACTCGCACCACGCCTGTACACCCCCAATCGGATGGAATGGTAGAACGCTTTAACAGAACTCCAAAACAACACCTAATGAAGGTCGCCAGTGAACGACAAGATGACTGGGACACCTATATCCCAATGTTCCTCATGGCGTACAGGGGATCCGTTCATGGCACCACAAATTATACACCAGCAAAGATGTTGTTTGGCCGAGAACTGCGATTACCATGTGACTTGCTATTCGGGGTTCCAGGTGATAAGCCAGCTACTTCGACGGAGTACGTCACTAATCTCCGAAAACGAATGGAGGAAGCCTATGCTCTGGCCCGCAGAAATATCAAGATGACCAGTGACCAGATGAAGAAAAGATACGACAAACGGGCCAATGCCTCCGGGTTCTACGAGGACGATCTGGTGTGGCTGTACAATCCGCAGAGACGAAAGGGCAGGTCTTCAAAGCTTCAGAGAGACTGGGAAGGTCCATACCGCATCATTAAAAGAATCAACGACGTCGTGTACCGCATTCAGAAAAGTCCCCGGTCTAAGCTGAAGGTCGTCCATGTAGATCGACTTCATCAGTACTGTGGCAGTACAGGTTCTGTTCGGGACGAACAGGTTTGAGAAGGGGGGGAGCAGTGTTGTAACTCTATTTCCGCACTGAGATACACCAGCGTGGAACAAGGGACAGGAGGAAATGGAGACATGATAGTAGATGAGGGCTTATTTCGTCGAATCAAACTAGATCTAGAAGAAATTGACATTCTGTGGTTTGTGTGTGTTCTTTATTTAATTATTAAATCCTTATCTATATTATCATTAACCTGTTGAGTGTTTTCCTGGAAATTTATAGCAGTATTAACAGCCTGGTTACATGCGTCACGTGCTTGATGGCTACATGCGTCACGTGCTTGATGGCTACATGCGTCACGTGCTTGATATCAGGAAAACCTTAGTGCTATGTTGTGTTTTCCTAAGTCTGTCTAAGCCCGAACAGATTCACAAACATACACTCCGAATCTTCACTCCTCAACTGGACTATTGAGATCCGACAATATTAGTCACGTGGTGACAGACATGATGCAATCTTTATGGAGATTTATTTATTATCGACGGCAGTAAAACTCACCTCTCCAACTCCAGCCACCACTACCATAGAACAACTTTAAGATCATGAAGTGTCTCAAGAGTGACAAATTACATTTGCAATATGTAGAACTATAGCGTTCTATCATTTGTTCAACTTAGAGACTAGACGACAACAATTCTTCTTATTATTATTATTGTAGACAGAAGCTAATTTTCATTCTTTGGCACGACCAGGGTCGAGATTTGTTAAACGGAGACAAAAGTCATAGTAGTCCCTTTAAGGCAGTGTCCACTGATGAATCTTCTGGTCATGTGGAAGTTCTGCAGCAGTACTGCCCTCTGACAACCTTCTTAAGACCTTGAATGTGTTTGCGAGGTCAGTTATTATTGTTGCTATGATGAGATTATTATTGTATTTCTGAGTTATTAAAATTATAACTTTCATCCTATTCTTTGAAGTTGAGAACTAGAAAGAAAGACAATCTATTCAAAATAAAGAATGAAGTATCAGTGTTCTTTAACATAATTTCGCTGTCATTTGAATAATTAAACTAAAAACTTGGTCTTTTAAACATTTTTAATTTTCAGCCAAAAATATAAAATATTCCGGGGATTTGAAAGTATTTTTTATTTTGACGCCAAAAAAGAACGTAAACACTTTAATCAAATTTAACTTCTTGTGAAAAGAAGAAAACCCATTTTGTTTTATCTGGCAAAGATCAACAAATAACACTCAAAAACATGCCTGGAGGGAAGATATTTTTTTACTCATTGTTTTTAGCCAAGAGAAAGAACTACGAACAAATCTGGCACTAGGCTACTAGGTATCTAATCAGATATTAAGGGTAAACAAAAATACAATATTATCAAACGAATTCCATTTTTAAATATATTTTTTAGAGGCCCGTAGGTTTTGTGTCATCTTTAGATCTCAAAAGCGAAACTATTTTATTGAAAGCCCGATTCAAAATTGTCTGTTTCGTTCTCAAGATGGACTGAGAAATATGTTCCATATTCTGAAGGCCAACCATTTTGGTTTCCAAAATCATACATGCAACCTTGTTGTTGTTTTTCGCTTCGACCTCACTGGGAGCTTGGGGGGGGGGGGCTAACTGCTCAAGCGCATGGCTTCCGAACCAACGGGACTGGGGTTCAAATTAAGGTGAAGAAGGCGTTTTTTTTTAATTCAGGATTTTGAGCACCCAACTGTAATGGGTACATGACTATAGATGGGGAAAGTAAAGGTTGGTCCTTGTGCTGACCACATGATACCCTCGTTAACTGTTCACTATAGAAACAGATTACATTTACATTATCTGCCCGAGTTATCCCAAGTTCTGAGAGGGATGCTATTTTTTCCTTGCACATAAATCATTTTTAAAACATGAATTTATAATTCTGAAGGGAAAAAAAAGTAAAATTTACTTTCATAGGAGCGGTAGCTAATTCTGGTCTTCAGAAAGTGTACAGTTTCGGCTTGAAAAGCTAAACTTGAATATTGCATGAACTTACGTATTTCTATGATAAACTTTTAAAATGTAATACATCTTACGATGGTAAATACCTTTTGATAAAGTCATGACCTTTTTATGTAACTCATACTTAATCTTTATTTTTAATTCATTTTTTACATGTCTTTAATACATATTTTTAATATGTTTTAGAAGATGGTTTACTATAATGTAAAACAAACAAACATCGGATATCACTGTCATGATTCTGGAGAAATCTGATGACAATGAAAGGGGAATACCCTCTGTTCGTTGATTAGAAGTTCAGGAAAACAAGACTTCTGCTTACTAACAACCAGTGCTTGTTTTGTGTGAAAAAAATTAATAATTAATAGAAATTGTATGTCCAAAAAAAAAATCATGGACTGGACAGTCTAGACGTAAGAAAGACGTAACAAAAAAAAAAAAAACAAGATTACAAAGAGAGTTAGTGTTACACAAACTCAGAGGCGGCCCCAGTCGAAGTCGGATCCCTGTCGGATCTGCATATTCGCAAATAATATTCAAGAGGTGAATTAGTTTTGATGGTCAAAAGTAATAATGTTTCAAAGATTCATTACAATATTGATCAAAACGTTTGGAAATGAAAATCTACACTTTTTTTTTTTACACTTTAAGTTTAGAAATTGAAATTCTACATCTTAATCTAGTCTATTTTAGTCTAAACTAGATCTAGAAATAATAGATCTAGACTCTAAAATAATTTTAATTAGAATATAAATCCAGATCTAGATATACTGTAATAAAAATCTAGATCTAGTTTAAAAAATCTAGATTAGATCTAAATCAAGATATCATTCCTTTTTTAAACGCGAGTCACATAACGAGGCTTAATAAACATTACTATACCTAAGTTCTTTTTTCATTTCATTTGAAGAATTAATTTCATATAACGTCAGAGAGAAAAAGAAAACACTACGTCACAGGGCCTAGCTAGAATAAAAATCACCTTCATCAATACGAGCCCTTTATCGAGTGTTCATAGACATTGGTGCACCGAGTGCGTTCTTTTAGCATTTCATTTAAAGAATTCATTCCATATGACGTCAAAGAAAAAAAAACACTACGTCACACGGCCTAGCTAGACTAAAAATCACCTTCATCAATATGAGCCATGTATCGAGTGTTCATAGACATTGGTGCACCGAGTGCGTTCTTTTAGCATTTCATTTAAAAATTTCATTCCATATGACGTCAAAGGAAAAAAAAAACACTACGTCACGCGGCTTAGCTAGACTAAAATATGTTTTCATTAATACGAGCAATTTTTCGAGGGTTAATAGACATTGGTGAACCGAGTGCGTTCTTTTAACATTACATTTAAAGAGTCCATTCATATGACGTCAAAGAAAAAAAATTCCATTACCTCACAATAGGCTAGTACCGGTACCATAAAAAAATGTCTTTATTTACACGAGATATTTAACGAGGGTTCATAGACATTGGTGCACTGAGTTCTAATAGAATTTATTTAAAATGGATCAAAGCCGCATTGTTTTGCGTTTTGTCTGTCAGTCGGTCTGTCCGTCATCTTGATATAAAAAAAAAACAACAACTAAAAGTTATTAAAAATTGATTAACCTTTATTTTACGTTTCAAAAACAACGCAATAATTTTTAGGTATGAACACAATTGAAAAGTTTATATAATAGATTGTTCCGGATGTTTGTATAAATAGTAAAAGAAAAAGAGAATTTCAGATAAATGTAATACCGTTAATTAAATTTTTTGGATGGTCTCGTATAAAAATTAGATGTACTACAGCCATGTGGAGAGATTTTCATACCTTACTTTATGTGTTTGGATTCTGTTTTCCTTAAAAATCGAAACATAATATTAACGATAATTAGATTTTTTAATGTTTTAGGTTGAAAGGTAAATGTACTGTAATAGAGTAGTGAGTTAAAATATTTTTCATAAAAATCCGTAAAAACATTATTTCGTAAATGAGAAGATTATTTGTTTATTAATTAGAAGAGGGAGTTCAAACAATTATTTGGCGTTAGTAGATTTTTAAATAAATTCGGAAATTTCTGGCGACGATTTGTAAGAAACAAAATCCGCAACTTTCTTTATCGATTACAAAACTTCTATGTTATGTTTTAGCAAGAAAATTAAATGTCTAAAAAGTAATTTTCAGTAATCAATTCTAGTAAATTACTTTTTTTAAAGCCCTGAACAACCTATTGTCGATATTTTTAAAATTTGTTTAAAGATGAAAATGCGGAATTGATATTGATAACCAAATTATAGTGATGCATTGTCAAATAATATAAGTGTAATATTAGTAAATTATGCGATTTCAAACAATCATTAGGCATAATTCATGTTTTATAAAACAATATCCGGAACATTTTTACACTTAATGAAATATAAGTCAGTATAGAGATTTTGATTTAGCATTAATATGTTATTTACATAAAAAACGGAACAACATATTATTGATAATGTGTTTTTGCAACGTTTAAGCACGGAAATTGAAAGTAATATAAATTAGAAGAGCAAGCAAACATTTGTTGGGGTTGATTAGTTTTGCACAAAAAAATCCGGAACAATCAATTTTTAGATACTTAAAACTATTGAGATGTTACGGGAGGAACATTAATGGGTAAATCAGATTTTCAATAGCTTTTAGAGTTCTACTTTTTTTAATCTAATCGTGACGGACAGACCGACCAACAGACAAAACGCACAAAAATAATCTTCTTTTATTCGGATGGGAGCACTAAACAAAAAATAAATAAAATCTGATTTTTTTTTAAAGTTTAAGGAATTGGTTTAGCACCTGATCATGTAGCGAAGTTACGCTACTGCACGAAAATCGCTGCATAAAAAGTCCATTAAAAAAAATGTGCGTGATATTTACATACAAAATGCATTATTAGTCTTTATAAACAAACAGAAATGTTTTCTTTTAATTTTAGCAGCAAGTTGACCAGAAAAAACATCTTTAACTATTATTTATATTTGTTGTAAACATTTCCTGTACATTTTAAAAATATATTTGACTTAGTGATACTGAAAATACACAAAAGTTGTCCATCTTTGTTAGCATATTGTAACATTGCCTCCCTTACATTTACGTAATTGTTTTAGAATTGGTGTATTTTTATGAAAAAATCGCTTGCATAATTAATTTTATAAATTAAACGGTTTGCTTTTAGAAAACCAAAAGTAGCCGTTGCACCTAAACTTTTCAAGCCGCATTTAATGATGAAATAATATTTCTCATATCTCTTATAGTTTTCGAGATCTTAGTGTGACAGACGGACAGACGGACATTTTGCACAAACCTAATAGCAGCTTTTTCCCCTAACGGGGGCCGCTAAAAAAGGAAAAGTGAAAATCGAAAGAGCACATTAAGTGAGTTGTGACTCGTGACTTCAGGACACATTAAGTGAGTTGTGACTCGTGACTTCAGGACACATTAAGTGAGTTGTGACTCGTTACTTCAGGACACATTAAGTGCTTGTGACTTCAGGACACATTAAGTGCTTGTGACTTCAGGACACATTAAGTGAGTTGTGACTCGTGACTTCAGGACACATTAAGTGAGTTGTGACTCGTGACTTCAGGACACATTAAGTGAGTTGTGACTTCAGGACACATGAATACAAGTGACTAGGTGACACTTTCGTAGTGGTGACTACAAGGCACATTAATACAACTAAGTGACATATTCCTAGAAGTGACTTCAGAACTCATCAAATATAAGTGACTAAGTGACATATTCCTAGAAGTGACTTCAGAACTCATCAAATATAAGTGACTAGGTGACATATTCCTAGAAGTGACTTCAGAACTCATCAAATATAAGTGACTAAGTGACATATTCCTAGAGGGGACTTCAGAACTCATCAAATATAAGTGACTAGGTAACATATTCCTAGAAGTGACTTCAGAACTCATCAAATATAAGTGACTAGGTGACATATTCCTAGAAGTGACTTCAGAACTCATCAAATATAAGTGACTAAGTGACATATTCCTAGAAGTGACTTCAGAACTCATCAAATATAAGTGACTAGGTGACATATTCCTAGAAGTGACTTCAGAACTCATCAAATATAAGTGACTAAGTGACATATTCCTAGAGGGGACTTCAGAACTCATCAAATATAAGTGACTAAGTGACATATTCCTAGAGGGGACTTCAGAACTCATCAAATATAAGTGACTAGGTGATATATTCCTAGAAGTGACTTCAGAACTCATCAAATATAAGTGACTAGGTGACATATTCCTAGAGGGGACTTCAGAAATCATCAAATATAAGTGACTAAGTGACATATTCCTAGAGTGGACTTCAGAACTCATCAAATATAAGTGACTAAGTGACATATTCCTAGAGGGGACTTCAGAACTCATCAAATATAAGTGACTAAGTGACATATTCCTAGAGGGGACTACAGGACAGTTCAGTTCTAGTCACACTAAGAGATAGAAGAAAGATTAACTAAGAAACCTTTCCTCTCTTAGTTCGGCATGAAATGCTATCACGTGATCAGACTTACTTGCAAGAAGTTGGTAAAACGTAATCTGTCCCCTGGTTCGCTCCCCCTCTCCCTGGACGTAGGATACTGCCAGTCTATGTTGACCCCGTCAAAGTTGTTTCTTCTTAAATAGGCGATCAGGTTATCACTGAACGTGGTCATGGACGTCTCGCTGGCCACTAAGCGGCTAAATTTCTCTCCACCGGCTGCCCAGCCTCCAAGGGCCAGAAGTGTTCGCAAAGTTGGCCTGTCTCTTTTCAGTCGGTTTAGACGACCGTACCTGGGAATCAGAGGAGAGGAAATAACAAGCAAAAATATAAATTATTTGTTTTTAAAACAAAGCGTATATATGGAAAAGAACTACACATTTGTAACCCTATAACCTGTAACACATATTTCCCTTTATCCATATCCAGCAAAAGTAATCGATTATTAATGAGAAATGTATTAATTGTTGTTTTGTTGTTTTTTTTGAGGGGGTGGGGGTTGTAGTGTTTTTTTTTATCTTAACAATGTTTGGGAAATGAATACTTGTGCAAAGTTTCAACTTGATCCAAAAGTGGGGAAGAAATAACGTGTTCAAAATTTGTACCGGAGTGAAATTTATGAAACAATCATTAGCTTTGAAAGTAATTTTAATTTATATTTTTTTAAACCTCTTTTTTTGATTAATGCTTTTTGGTAAGAATTTAGGCCATGGAAATTCTAGGCTAGATTTTTTTCTCTAGAAAAGTGAAGCGGTTTGTCAATGTGCTAGCCACATGACACCCTCGTTAACCGTCTGTCATAGAAACAGATGACCATCATCTGCCCTGTAGGTCGCAAGGTGTGAAAATAGTACGTGACGTATTTACTTACGATAAAAGTAAAAATGACAATTACACATGAAAGCAAATTATTACATTATATTATTTTATATTATATTATTATAGTATAGTATAGTAAAGTATAGTATAGTATAGTATAGTATAGTATAGTATAGTATAGTATAGTATAGTATAGTATAGTATTGTATAGTATAGTATAGTATAGTATTGTATAGTATTATATTATATTATTTTATATTATATTATTATAGTATAGTATAGTATAGTATAGTATAGTATAGTATTATATTATATGTTTTGAAATTATATGACATATTTATGTAGGTTTACGAAACTAATTTGAATAAACAGTTGACCAGTAAGAAAGTGAATTTGAATATGAAGTTTTGAGTCGATGATTATTAAAAGCTAATTTTTTGTTTAAATCTGATCCTGTAACCTCTTTAACGTTCCTCAAGATGCAGTTTGCAAATTTGGTCGGTCACATATTGAGTCACACTCACAACAGAGTTAAAGTTGGTCACATATTGAGTCACACTCACAACAGAGTTAAAGTTGGTCACATATTGAGTCACACTCACAACAGAGTTAAAGTTGGTCACATATTGAGTCACACTCACAACAGAGTTAAAGTTGGTCACATATTGAGTCACACTCACAACAGAGTTAAAGTTGGTCACATATTGAGTCACACTCACAACAGAGTTAAAGTTGGTCACATATTGAGTCACACTCACAACAGAGTTAAAGTTGGTCACATATTGAGTCACACTCACAACAGAGTTAAAGAGCTACACTGTTTCAAGCTAATTGAGTTTTTTTTTTTAGTCAAACCTTCGGACCACACCACAAAAAAACAAAAATGCGAAACAATATTTTCATCTCACGATCAGCATATTAAAAACTAGAATCCAGAAACTAGCAGACGTTAAAAAAATTATACAATTTCAATGCATCGAGTTTTCACACTCATACGTGTAAGGAGACAAGAGCCATTCATAAACACATTCAAATACACACATATACAAACACATGCACACATTTCTGTCAATTAAGAATTCTGAACACAATATTCTTCCGATTCTATAAATATGCAGGCCAGTGCTCGAGAACTTTAAGAAATCTTCAATCAGAAATGTTCATCTTTTCTTTTAAATTAAATTATTGACGTTTTGTGCTGTAGTTTTTATAATTCCATTTTCTAGAATGATTTCATTAGAAAACTTTGTCTAGGAAGGTGTAAATAGGTAATGTTTGTTATTTGAGATGTAAATAAATAATAAAATATTTAAAAGATATTAAAATAAAAATGATTTTAAAAAAACAAACAAATTCATTGAAACATAATTGTTTTTAGCCAAGAGAAAGAACTACGAACAAATCTGGCACTAGGCTACTAGGTATCTAATCAGATATTAAGTGTAAACAAAAATACAATATTATCAAACGAATTCCATTTTTAAATATATTTTTTAGAGGCCCGTAGGTTTTGTGTCATCTTTAGATCTCAAAACCGAAACTATTTTATTGAAAGCCCGATTGTCTGCTTCGTTCTCAAGATGGACTGAGAAATATTATGTTCCTTATTCTGAAGGCCAACCATTTTGGTTTCCAAAATCATACATGCAACCTTGTTGTTGTTTTGTATATATATATATAGTAGCGGCCTTAGGGGATGGCAAGTGGGGCAACCGCCCTAAGCCCCGCGTCTAAGGGGGGCCCTGCGATATGAGATTCCCTTGTCATCGTGAGGTTCGAAAACCAGACCAGTTCTCATAAATAAGGACTTGTTGATCAATATTTCCTGGCATCTTTATGATACCAATTACCATATAAGTTCTTGAAATGACATTTTTGGTTTCGAAACACCGATCAGTTTCGGTAAAGACAGCATCTTATGACCTGTAACTTCTAATTGGCTGTTAGTTTTGAACGGTTCACCTTGGCAGAAAGAAACACGCGTAAATAAACAGTCCTACAGTACTGTTAGGTCGCAGTACAGTAGAAAAAGAATTGGTACTTGTAAAGTAAATAAACTGTTACTTTAGTCCGCCATAGAGAAAAAGGGACGAGGGTGTGTGAGAAGGATTCTTTGTTTTGTACTGTGGCCTAGATCGTACAGTTAATTCGGCCAATCAGCATCCAGAAAGTTTGACTTCATTTCCCCCCCCCCCCCATATGCTACTGTTCATACACATCGAGTAGGCGTGTGTTGTAGTGTACACAAAAAAAAACGTGTATTTTTTTCCTTAGTAAGCTAGATCTGCGAAAGTCAATGGAACACTTTTACACAGGCAGTATTTTCTTGTCCTAGTTCAATGTTTGGCATGATAACTGATAATTGGCAAACGAAAGCTGCTGCGACTGGAAACATCTTGGAAATAAACTTTGGCAGCGCGAGGTTTCTGTCAATCACGTTCAAATGTTTATAAAATGTTATACATGTTTCGGATGTTCCTTCAGAGTTGAAGATAATCTACTTCCTAGTCTAAACATTAGACCTTCGAGACGACCTAACAATAGTCTAGCGCGCACACCGCACGGCCATCCATTCTTATACGTATATGTCCGCGTGGTTGGATTCAGCTCTGAGAATGACCAATGGTGGCGCAATGGTAGCGCAATGGAGGACTTGATTCTAGAAGAAATTAAAAAAGAAAAACAGCATCGGCGCGCAGTCTTAGCAAGAATTCTAGCTATCGCTCAAATACCTTGCAAAAAAAAAAAAAAAAAACAGCGCATTTCGTTGGAGAACAGAGAAAGTGTATGCGCCAAACAACGGTCAGTCTTAAGACTTGGTTGAGATGCTTGACAAATTCGATCCAACCAGGTAACATGATGTAAGAACATCTTCGGCGAATTAAGAACGCCGAGGCTAACGACCAGTACCTCAGATATAGGAGATAAAGACCTGATGGCATATTTTGCCGTCATCCTTGACTGCACGCTTGATGTTAGCCACAAAGAACAGATGTCTTTTACGTAGCGTTTTGTGGAGGTATCAGATCCAGAAGTTAAGGTGGAGAACACTTCTGAGTTTATGCAGTTAAAAGGCTAGTACAGTACTTCAGCGTCAGAGGCGGACGATCCCGTTAAAGTGACATATAATCTTCACTTACGGCTGTGGGCCTTGCACATGACACTTGCCCATGGCCCCGCGCACTGCTAAGGCCGCCTCACAATGTGTGTGTTAGTGTGTGTGTGTAAAAGAGTGAGAGAGAGAGACCTCAGTAGAAAATATCACAAGTTAGTTCTAGAGTTTGTTTTTAATAGCTTGTATTTGTCTCTGTTCCAACTTGTTTTCAGTTCAGAGTCTAGAGAGTTGGCAGAAGATCCTGTCGATATAAAAGTCATTGTTCTGGCTTCATGGTGATCAAGGGGAAAAAAACACTTTCATTTCAATTGACGTAGCTGTCACAAAAGTCAAGGTAACCTCAGCGTAACGACAGGGTTAGGTGCTCAGCTTGATACAACTAGTCTGGCATGAAGACATGAATGAGCAACCTGAGTGACAAAGAGAGAGACAGGGAGAGAAGCAGGCTGAGTGACAGAGAGACAGAGAGAGAGACAGGGAGAGAAGCAGGCTGAGTGACAGAGAGACAGAGAGAGAGACAGGGAGAGAAGCAGGCTGAGAGACAGAGAGAGAGAGACAGGGAGAGAAGCAGGCTGAGTGACAGAGAGACAGAGAGAGAGACAGGGAGAGAAGCAGGCTGAGAGACAGAGAGAGAGAGACAGGGAGAGAAGCAGGCTGAGTGACAGAGAGAGAGACAGGGAGAGAAGCAGGCTGAGTGACAGAGAGAGAGACAGGGAGAGAAGCAGGCTGAGTGACAGAGAGAGAGAGAGACAAGGAGAGAAGCAGGCTGAGTGACAGAGAGAGAGAGAGAGACAGGGAGAGAAGCAGGCTGAGTGACAGAGAGAGAGAGAGACAGGGAGAGAAGCAGGCTGAGTGACAGAGAGACAGAGAGAGAGAGAGACAGGGAGAGAAGCAGGCTGAGTGACAGAGAGAGAGAGAGAGAGAGACAGGGAGAGAAGCAGGCTGAGTGACAGAGAGACAGAGAGAGAGAGACAGGGAGAGAAGCAGGCTGAGTGACAGAGAGACAGAGAGAGAGACAGGGAGAGAAGCAGGCTGAGTGACAGAGAGAGTGAGAGAGACAGGGAGAGAAGCAGGCTGAGTGACAGAGAGAGAGACAGGGAGAGAAGCAGGCTGAGTGACAGAGAGACAGAGAGAGAGACAGGGAGAGAAGCAGGCTGAGTGACAGAGAGACAGAGAGAGAGACAGGGAGAGAAGCAGGCTGAGAGACAGAGAGAGAGAGACAGGGAGAGAAGCAGGCTGAGTGACAGAGAGAGAGAGACAGGGAGAGAAGCAGGCTGAGTGACAGAGAGAGAGAGAGACAAGGAGAGAAGCAGGCTGAGTGACAGAGAGAGAGAGAGAGACGGGGAGAGAAGCAGGCTGAGTGACAGAGAGAGAGAGAGAGACAGGGAGAGAAGCAGGCTGAGTGACAGAGAGACAGAGAGAGAGAGACAGGGAGAGAAGCAGGCTGAGTGACAGAGAGAGAGAGAGAGAGAGAGACAGGGAGAGAAGCAGGCTGAGTGACAGAGAGACAGAGAGAGAGAGACAGGGAGAGAAGCAGGCTGAGTGACAGAGAGACAGAGAGAGAGACATGGAGAGAAGCAGGCTGAGTGACAGAGAGAGAGAGAGACAGGGAGAGAAGCAGGCTGAGTGACAGAGAGAGAGACAGGGAGAGAAGCAGGCTGAGTGACAGAGAGACAGAGAGAGAGACAGGGAGAGAAGCAGGCTGAGTGACAGAGAGAGAGAGAGACAGGGAGAGAAGCAGGCTGAGTGACAGAGAGAGAGAGACAGGGAGAGAAGCAGGCTGAGTGACAGAGAGAGAGAGACAGGAAGAGAAGCAGGCTGAGTGACAGAGAGAGAGAGACAGGGAGAGAAGCAGGCTGAGTGACAGAGAGAGAGAGACAGGGAGAGAAGCAGGCTAAGTGACAGAGAGAGAGAGAGAGACAGGGAGAGAAGCAGGCTGAGTGACAGAGAGAGAGAGAGAGAGAGAGAGAGACAGGGAGAGAAGTAGGCTGAGTGACAGAGAGAGAAAGAGAGACAGGGAGAGAAGCAGGCTGAGTGACAGAGAGAGAGACAGAGACAGGGAGAGAAGCAGGCTGAGTGACAGAGAGAGAGAGAGAGACAGGGAGAGAAGCAGGCTGAGTGACAGAGAGAGGGAGAGAGACAAGGAGAGAAGCAGGCTGAGTGACATAGAGAGAGAGAGAGACAGGGAGAGAAGCAGGCTGAGTGACAGAGAGAGAAAGAGAGAGGGAGAGAAGCAGGCTGAGTGACAGAGAGAGAGAGAGACAGGGAGAGAAGCAGGCTGAGTGACAGAGAGAGAGAGAGAGAGACAGGGAGAGAAGCAGGCTGAGTGACAGAGAGACAGAGAGAGAGACAGGGAGAGAAGCAGGCTGATTGACAGAGAGACAGAGAGAGACAGGGAGAGAAGCAGGCTGAGTGACAGAGAGAGAGAGAGAGAGACAGGGAGAGAAGCAGGCTGAGTGACAGAGAGAGAGAGAGAGACAGGGAGAGAAGCAGGCTGAGTGACAGAGAGACAGAGAGAGAGACAGGGAGAGAAGTATTGTGATTGAGGCAAAGGAGAGCGTGTAACAAAGAAAGAGAGAGAGAGAAAGAGACAGGGAGAGAGGCATGCTGAGTGACAGAGAGAGAGAGAGAGAGACAGGGAGAGAAGCAGGCTGAGTGACAGAGAGAGAGAGAGAGACAGGGAGAGAAGCAGGCTGAGTGACAGAGAGAGAGAGAGAGAGACAGGGAGAGAAGCAGGCTGAGTGACAGAGAGAGAGAGAGAGAGAGACAGGGAGAGAAGCAGGCTGAGTGACAGAGAGAGAGAGAGACAGGGAGAGAAGCAGGCTGAGTGACAGAGAGAGGGAGAGAGACAAGGAGAGAAGCAGGCTGAGTGACAGAGAGAGAGAGAGACAAGGAGAGAAGCAGGCTGAGTGACAGAGAGAGAAAGAGAGAGGGAGAGAAGCAGGCTGAGTGACAGAGAGAGAGAGAGACAGGGAGAGAAGCAGGCTGAGTGACAGAGAGAGAGAGAGACAGGGAGAGAAGCAGGCTGAGTGACAGAGAGAGAGAGAGAGAGAGAGACAGGGAGAGAAGCAGGCTGAGTGACAGAGAGACAGAGAGAGAGACAGGGAGAGAAGCAGGCTGAGTGACAGAGAGACAGAGAGAGAGACAGGGAGAGAAGCAGGCTGAGTGACAGAGAGACAGAGAGAGACAGGGAGAGAAGCAGGCTGAGTGACAGAGAGAGAGAGAGAGAGACAGGGAGAGAAGCAGGCTGAGTGACAGAGAGAGAAAGAGAGAGGGAGAGAAGCAGGCTGAGTGACAGAGAGAGAGAGAGACAGGGAGAGAAGCAGGCTGAGTGACAGAGAGAGAGAGAGAGAGACAGGGAGAGAAGCAGGCTGAGTGACAGAGAGAGAGAGAGAGAGACAGGGAGAGAAGCAGGCTGAGTGACAGAGAGACAGAGAGAGAGACAGGGAGAGAAGCTGGCTGAGTGACTGAGAGACAGAGAGAGACAGGGAGAGAAGCAGGCTGAGTGACAGAGAGACAGAGAGAGAGACAGGGAGAGAAGTATTGTGATTGAGGCAAAGGAGAGCGTGTAACAAAGAAAGAGAGAGAGAAAGAGACAGGGAGAGAAGCAGGCTGAGTGACAGACAGAGAGAGAGAGAGAGACAGGGAGAGAAGCAGGCTGAGTGACAGAGAGACAGAGAGAGAGACAGGGAGAGAAGTATTGTGAGTGAGGCAAAGGAGAGCGTGTAACAAAGAAAGAGAAAGAGAGAGAGAGAGATGAATAAGATCATGAATGAGCATTGTTGCTGACATTTAGTAGGAGAGACTGGTAGGAGGGGCGGGGAGGAAGGCACATGTCAGTAATTACGTGTAACTCAATATCAGCTTTGAATGAAAAGAACATTCTAGAAACTTGAGGACAGTGGAAGAAAAAAAAAATTCGGTGAACATAGACATTCCATGTGCAATGATTTTTAGATTGCCAATAGTCTTGACGTCATGTCAGGGCTCACTATCTTTTTTCCTCTCTCTTTCTCTCTCTCTCTTTCTCTCTCTCTCTCTCTTTCTGTCTCTCTCTCTCTCTTTCTCTCTCTCTCTCTTTCTGTCTCTCTCTCTCTCTCTTTCACTCTTGGTGCTTAGATCTACTAGCAGTTAGCCTACATAAATACTTAAGTAAAAAATAAACAATTATAAAAGAAAATATTTGTCTTGGCAAATTGATAGCCGTGCGATAAAATTTCAAAAAGCAACTTAATTTCTTTTTTTTGTCCACTCAAAGTTCAGATGTTCTCAAGCTGTGGCGCCATACGGAAAATGTTGGAAATAAACTAGAATATCGATTGTTCCAAATACGATTCCTTGACTTCTCACATCAAAAGTTGCTACCAGGTACTGTCCACCTTGTGAGGCTCTTTTATATACTTCTAAATCTAGCTACAGTGTTTGTTTATGGGTTTGTTTGTTTTTTTCGATTGTTCTTTGCTGCAGTCACGACAGTTGCACATTGACATTATTACACTCCTTAGAAAAAGTCATTATGTAAGGTGTCAGTGTGTGTGTGTCAGAATATGTAGGCCTATGAGTGGCTCTTATAAATTAAATACTTTATCAGAACTCCGTGGAACCTGGATCCTGGACATCTGATCTCAAAAATGGCTCTAACGATTTTACTAGAAATTTAATCGTTGATATATATCGCTGAGAAAGGAATTATTAGCTCGTTGGCCACACTCTAGTTTGACCGTTATAATTTTTCAAAGTAAAAAATAAATACATTTAAATTTGGCTGAAGACTATATCTAGGTTTAGAGCAGTTTTACCGTAATTACGCGGTAACAGTAAATTTAAAGTTGCTTCAATTTTATTGAAGTTTATAAGCGTGCTTATATTTTTACGCACATTACATTTAGATTTTAGATCTAGAAGTAGATCTAGATAAGTTCTTAAGATCTCTAAATCATAACTTCATGTCTAGTGGTAGATCTAGATGTTCATATAATGAACATACCAATAAATAACTGCTCAAGGGTGACTTCCCCGCTGGTGGAATCATTAAATGAGGACGTTCTACTTCAAGGCAATCGAGCAGCTGACGGTGTCACAGCTTCGATACTCGAATTAAATTGAATATTTTTAAAAATATTTGTTTATTTTTTTTTTGTATTATATTTGAAGTTTACTGATGGAGGTATTGTCTTTTTTTTTTATATATATTTTTTTTTATTTTATTCTTGGGATACAACGGAACTGTTTGTGAAAAAAAAAAGGAGCAACGGATTTCTCTTGAACCCAAACGACCTTTTAGTTTAGACTTCAGTATCATCATCATCAGTCACATGACTTGTGTTTCAGTGGTGCTGTGACGTGTAACTAAAACCCTCCACTCTCCTGTCAGCAGTTGTACTTTGAAGACTATCAAGAGAGGCTGGCCCATTCTTTCACGTTGTCCAGCCAGCTATTCTTTCTTCGTGCTCCCACCAGTGTCAAATTGAAGGATGATTTTTTAAAGCGAGTCGTGCCTACCATTATAACCGAACCAGCTCAGTTTACGTCCCGTCACATTCTTGAGGAGTTCCAGTGTGTGAACTTGTACAAGCTCGTTTGTTTCCTTTGCCTGATACCCAGCATTCTACGTAGCATTTACTCTTAAAGACTTACAAGAATATGTCAGACCTGAATTTTAGCCAAAGAATATCTAGGTCTGTGGCCAAATGAAAATGGTGTGCTTTGAGAATCCCTGAAGAGTTCAGTGGAGATGACAAACAAGGCAAGAAGAGGGTGACCCAGATTACAGAACACTGATCTCAATATTTCTATGTTGGAGGCACGAGATTCCTGTCTGCTATTGTGTAACTCATGTCAAGGCTATCGTCATAGTTACGTGAAATCATTTCCGGTGTTCATTCAGAATCATTTGTATTGATCCTTTCCAACTTGCTAACGAGTCACCTAGCAATGTCAAGACATGTATTACACTTTTGTGGTTTTTTTTATTTGAAAGGAACTAAAACTGTACATTTTTTATTATGAATTATTGATAACTAAAGAACAATACACCCCTCCCTTTTTTATAATGAGATCAATGAATCGAATATAAATAATAAAGTCACATGGAAGTCACTCGAGACACAAGGGCGAGTACTCTAATACATGTAGTTACTGACTCACGTCTGCTGATGGGGAAAAACAGCAGGAGTAAATAGGAGACCGGGGGGGGGGGTAGTTTAAACATATTGATCCCTGACTTTGGCATTCACTGTCCATGAACTAGATTCCAGCAGACGACACAAGTCAGACAATCAGATCGCGTTTAGTGATTTAATCCTGATTGCGCCATGAAAGGTTGAGGAGGCTGGGTGTGAGTGTGTGTGTGTTGGGGGGGGGGGGAGAGACCGCCTAGTCATGACATTATCTTAAACTGTTTGTTCTTTGTTTGTTTGATTGCCAAGCGTCGAGATTGAGTAGCCATTAGTTTAAGAGCCGAAGGTCAATCGCTGTGAACCTTTTAATGTTGGCAAAACTACTTGGTACGGGGAGGGGGGCGGGAAACTGGAGACACCGTGGATTTAGGCTGATGAGAATTGGGTCGTAGACATTCTCCAACATGTTGGTGTGTTCGTGGATTGAGGCTGATGAGAATTGGGTCGTAGACATTCTCCAACATGTTGGTGTGTCCACGTTAGGTTACATGTACCGTTTAGTTTGGCGTGACCTTATTTGTGTTTGTTTTGCTCCACAGGAGAGTAAAAGCAGCAGTGGTATCTGGGTAGACGGGAAAAGGGGCCATTAGAAAGTAAAAATACCTTTTTTTTCTCATCTACATTACCTCCCTTCCAAGTGATTTTAGTTTAAAGCTCTTATTTCCTTCTTCACATCTTTTTTTTTTTTTTTGGGGGGGGGGGGGGGGGAGAGAGAGAGAGAGGGGGGGCTTTTACCAATTTTAGCACAATCTATATTACTTTCCTTACATTTTTTTTTCAGCCTATGACTACCTCCCTTTCATTTATTTTTTAAATACCCAATTATTACCTCACTTAAATTTTAAATAAACAATTATTACCTCCCTTAACTTTTAAATAAACAATTATTACCTCCCTTACATTTTAAATAAACAATTATTACCTCCCTTACATTTTAAATAAACAATTGTTACTTCCAATCCATTTTTTTCACTCATTACTGCTCTTTCATTTTTTCTCATGACCAATTATCATCTCCCTTTCATTTTTCAATTATTAACTCCGTCTATTTTTGCCTAACGATGGACAAGGCTTAAGTAGCAGTAGTCTAATAGTAACCAAACATTATTTCCAGGCTCTTTTCTCAAGACTTGACAAGGCGTCCTTTGCCTTAGCTATCATGTCAGTAATATCCTTATCTAGTTAAAAAAAAAACATTAATTCAAAATGATTTACTTAACTGGAGACACAATTTGACAGAAATAAGTCAATTGGACTAAGCTGTGACTAGCCAATGTTGAACAATTGAACCCAACCTGGCTACTCGGAGATTTCATTAGTTTCCCATTTGTCAAATGACTTTTTTTTTCTATTCTTGTTTTCATTATTTCTGTTGACAATTGGAATATTTACTAAATCGATGCAAATTTTAATTCAGCAGGGGAAAACTGTTTTGTTTTAATTAAATATACCAATTTAAATAGTTGATTTTGTTTTCGCTGTTGACATTTAAATATTTAAAGGTACATACTTTAAGCTTTTTGGTTTTCTCAAAATCTGATCATGCGGTCTACAGAGCAAATGATATAAAGGTCATCTGTTTCTGTGGCCCACGGTTTACGAGGGTGTCTTGTGGCCAACACAACGACCTTTACTTTTCCCCAAATAATGTCAGGACCTCATTAGAGTTGGGTGGGCTCAGAGGATCCAGATCCCGAAATTAAAAATCCCAGTGTCCACCAGGATTTTGGTTCGGAAGCCAAGCTCTTTACTGCTTAGCCACCGCGCCTCGAATCTATTCTTTGAAACGGTCCTTAATGTCCAGGGACTCAATGGTCATACTGTTTTTAAAGAATGAAATCCCCATGTCTTTACTTACGGTTGCTAAGCATATATTTCTAATCATGACATACAGGACTACAATCGTGCAATCGCGTGAGTAAGTTAAATCATGTCCACCATGTGACTATGTTAAATCATGACATCCCGTAACAGTTAAATCATAGCATCATGTGACTATTTTAACTCAAGACGTCACATGACTCTCAAGAAATCACGTGACTTTCCTAAACCAAGACATCATGTACGATTGTGTACTTACATTTCGACGTCATTGAACTCTGTAGGGGTCACGTTGGTTGCCCTAATGTCAGCGTAGGCAAATACCACGTGGGT
Source organism: Biomphalaria glabrata (assembly GCF_947242115.1). Taxonomy (NCBI): domain Eukaryota; kingdom Metazoa; phylum Mollusca; class Gastropoda; family Planorbidae; genus Biomphalaria; species Biomphalaria glabrata. Next base: position 34,004,176 of record NC_074712.1, on the reverse strand, counting down.
ACACAGCTGGGTGGGTATCCTGTTAGGCAGGAACCTGTAAGTGGGTACAAACTGCGCCCAGTTGGTGAAGTAGCATACCCGGATGTACGATATAGCACCTGAAATATAGATAATTGTATATATCAGTTCCATATACAGACCTAGTCATTTTCGTTGACTTGAAATTTCTATTGGCCTAATTCGATCATACGAAGAACATGTAACTATTGTCAGTGCCGGGATTTGGCCACTGCAACCTATGCAGTGGGCCCCGCACTTTTACAGGCTCCGCGCTAATTCTAGGTGTAAATTAATTAAACCACTTTATAGCTTATAACAGTTTTCGCGCGGCCTCCGGATTAACAAGGATCTCCTGGGAACCTCCTGAAGTACTAAATATACGAAAAAAGTCCAGGAAATTTCAAGAATTTATTGAAATATTTTGAAAGCTCATAAAATTCTTCTGAAATATAGACAAAATTGTCAGTTTGAGGTTTTATTCACTGTCAATGCCAATAATCAATAAAAAAAAAAGAGGCTTTATACGATATCCGTCATTGTGGCATCTGGTGAAAGAAGCTACTTGCGCCTCAAACTAATGAAGAATTACTTGAGGTCAAAAATTCTCGTAGATAGATTGAAACATTTAATAATTCTTGATAATGAGCGTGATCTATGAAGAAAACAGTATTTTGAGGATATACTGTGGACTTCGCTACACGCAAGGCTCTAAAAGTGAAGTTAATTTAATCGTGATTTTGTAGGCTACTTAGTTAAGAATGAAAAAAATGCAAAGACGAATTTATTTCTGGTACAAAATCTTATTTTTTACTTTATCCGTATCCCAATCTGGGCCCCGCAAAATCCGTTTCGCATAGGGCCCCGCAATGGTTAAGGCCGGGCCTGACTATTGTACTAATAAGACCTAGTTAATTTCAAATGCAGCACACACAACCGGTTACATTATATATACCTCTGATAATGAGTCCGCCCAGGAGAAAGAAGATGAAATATTTGGTCATGATCATGCCGAGTTCAACCTGAAACAAAGTTAAACCTATATGTTAACTTTTTATCGAGATTATATGAACTTATTCTGTCAGTCTGGTAAAAAGGTTATTTTTACCACACCAATTCTCGAATCAGGTTTAACCTTTGCACAAAGACAAGGCGTGAATCAATAAAAAATTACCAATCAGTCAATTAATTACTGTTTATAATTGTTTGTTTGTCACTATCTGTCACTATCCACATACCGTTCGTCAAAAGAGCCGTTACAGTTTATAATGTGGAAAGGTTAAAGAATTTAGGGAAGTTTCCAAACTGTGGTCGGCCTCTAGGCAGAGTGTCTTGGAATACGAGCCATTCCTAATAGGGATGTGACAAATTAATACGTGCTTGGATCTATCCCAGACTGAACAGTTGTGCAGACAGGCCGGTGTTGGGGAGCTTCCGTGAGCCTGGAGTTCCAAGTGTCGTCGAGACAACTCGTACCACAAGTACAAAGCAGAAGTAGTTTCGTTGAGGAAAACACAAGGGAAGTAACCTCAAAACAAGAAATAAATGTCATGTCTAAATAGTAAATGTTCGTAGGCAAGGAAAATGTCAATTTTATTTTTTTATTTTTTTTTTATATATGGATGGCATTGGTTACATCTATTACTTCATTGCTATCGAATGACGTTTTACAATTTGTTATATTAAAGTTGGCAGACGCAAAGTTTTATGTGGATCCACCAATTTTGTTTGTCTGAAACAAATGAATTGGTAAAAGTTTCCACAAAAGTCGGTTACTACACACAGGCATATGTATAAAAAAAATTACATCTTTTTTTTCAAAGACGACTTCATATATAAGCATAAGACTTTTTTAAAGCCATTTCTTCAAAGTTACCTTCCAATGATATTCCATGTTTAAGGAATATGTTTTGTTCATTATAGATAATGTTATTTTAAAATTAATATATGTTTGCAGATGGATAGCTGCCTAGTCGTGAAGTATGAGCTCTAGACTATCGTTTTAATTATTTCGGGTTCGAACCCTACCCACCTCCATTCCCAGCAGTGATGTGTGAGGTTTCGGCCAGTATGCAATAATTCTCAATTCAAAAGGAACATCAGAAACATGTAAAATAAACTAGAAACTATATCAGTTTGCACAGAATAACAAGCAATAGAAAAAAAGGATAGCTTGTTTAAAACTCAAAGCTTATCTAAGGGAAAGAACCACCAATTACTGTCATTTGTCTGAAAATTGCAGGGTTTAGCTCCCTTTTTGCTGTATAAAACAAAGATCAATTCATTAGTACTAATTGATTCACAAATATGTTAATTTTTATTGAATCGTGTATTGCTGTCCACAATGAATAATTATGCAAATTTCAACTTGATCCGAGAATGCGAAGTGGGGGGAAAAAAGTGCCAAAACGTAAGAAGGGAAATAAATGCATATATACATCCACATCTCTCATTAAGTAGCATTTATTCCCCTTAATTTTATATCAAACACAATATTAATCGTCAATATTTAATAAACTAATTGGTTTATTCTTTTTATTGATTTATGTCTTGTCAGGTTACAGGTACAATGAATAAGTGTGCAAAGTTTCAACTTGATCCAACAATGGGAAATGGGAGAAAAAAACATGTTCAAGCTTTTGACCAGACAGACAGACAGAGTGAGTTGATAGAAGCTTTGTCAAAATATCAAAAACCCATCATGAAACTTAAAAAATGAGATTTCATCTTTGTTTTTTTGTCTTTAGATTTGTTCAAATTGTAAAGAAACAGAAAGTAGATTCTGTAAGCAGAAATATTTCAAATCAAGGTCACATTAATCACGTGATTCATACACAGCTCACAAAAACTCAATCATCTTGCATAAAGTTCATTTGCAGTGCGGAATGCCATGCTCTTGAAGCAAAACGCAACTTAAAAGACGATGTGTAAATCTTTAGTCTGGTATTGAAGGATTTAAATATTTGTGTATTGAGTGTTGAAAAATGTTTACATCATTGATTGTACTCTTCCTTATGCTAGTTATTTAAAGGAAATGAAATAAGGTTACAAAGAGAGATGTTGGGGAATAACAAACTCTAAAAAGGCCCCTGAAGTGGTCCACACGTGGAGGTAAAAAGGCAGGTTTTAAATATTTTCAGTCTGAATAGACAAAATCTATGAACTACAAACTATCAACAACTACAACCTAATCTCCTATCAACAACTACAACCTAATCTCCTATCAACAACTACAACCTAATCTCCTATCAACAACTACAACCTAATCTCCTATCAACAACTACAACCTAATCTCCTATCAACAACTACAACCTAATCTCCTATCAACAACTACAACCCTAGTTCATATAAAAAAAACGACAACCAATCTCTGCCAATAAAAAAAGAAGAGGCGTGTTAGTTTTGAAAGTGTTGCCAATACTACTGTATTGTAAGTCCAACGGACGACATGAGACCACAGGATACGGACATTTATTAATGTTATTCTCATTACATAGTTAATATTCATATGTATTCAATGAATTGATAGTTATGAAGATATGGTTCAATGAGATCTTGGCCTAACTGATGTTTTATCTAATTGATTGAATAGCTTTGTAAAGGACCAATCTTCACACATGGCTTGAAAGAAGAAGCGTTCCCCTTTGGTTAAATGTGGAGGTGTATATCTCTGTGTTCCGTGTGTGTATCTCATTTGTATAGTATGAAACACAAACACTACTTATTAATTGCTTTAGATCTGAATCGACATGCATACATACTAAGTGAATTCTTTTTTTAAAACAAAAGTAAATATTTTATATAAATTTTTTAAGTAGATTATTTGATAAAAAATACTTCATTTATTAATAAAAAAAATTTATAACATTTTTTTAGAAAAAGGAAAAAAAAAACTTAGCAGAGATGTGCTAAAAATAAACTAAAAATTGCCTCCCTTATTTATATAGACTCCCTTTTGACAAGTAAAAGTACAAAGTACTAATATCGGATTTTCAATTTCTTTTCTAATTTTTTTTTAGACTGACCGCCCAAAGAGACCTCTTGCAGTAGTAGGTAAAAACGTGTTCTTTGTGGCTGTGGTGACATTTGACTGTGCCCATCTTATTGGAATCAATAATGGTATGATTTAAGAAGGCATCTTATTCTTTTATTTCTGATCAATATAGTATTTCTACGATGTCTACCTGAACTCGCGACTGAATATATTGAAAATTATCAACATCTTAAGTTTACATCAGACTCAGAACCATCTCAACAAAAGTAACAACCTCCCTACAATACACACAACTTACATACTATTATATATATATATATATATATATATATATATATATATATATATTCGTATTATCGTATATCATGTAAAGAAATTGGACGAAATATCGTGAAAGTGGAGTTGAACTAGTGGGAGGAAGGACAGAGGAGCAGAAGATAGATTTATTAACCTAGCTTCTAATCTTCTTTTCCTTACCTATTATACTTATTCAAAGCAAGCAGCTAAATGTAACTAGATGCAAGCTAGGGGACTTGGGTAAGAAACGGGAAGCACTAGAGAGAATCAATGGGTTTGAAAGGTTCAACATGAACATTGAATTCATTACATAAATGGATCAGGACGTAATTATCTTTTTTTTTTTTTTGAAGTAACGTCTGTTATAAATAAGATAAGATATTTGTGTGGGATTAGTTCTGCACTGAAAGTTGACCTGAAATGTTGACACAGAATCTATTCTTCAACAGACATGTCTGATTTCTATCTGTGTCTATCTCGGGCCGGGTTCTCCTATTTACAATATAAGATTTGTCTATGTCCAGAATGAATTCAATTAAGTGAGTTCTTTGTTCTGCTCAGAGATACAGAATTTCATTCAATTTAATGTTCTTGATTTTTTTTTATTTGCTGAGACAGTTTTGGGAAGAAAGGGTCAATTTTTTTTTTGTTAAGTAAGAGTAGCCGATTTCTAAGTGTCAGCGAATGGCTTCTGTATACAGAATAAGAAAAACAAAAATCCGTAGCGTAGATGTTCTAAAAATAAACTAAAAAAATAGACTCCCTCCAGTATCGTCTATAACAGTGGTTCCCAAACTTTTTTGTCTCGTAGACCCCTTGCCATGTTTTCTGGTTATCGGTAGACCCCCTGCTTAACTTTCAAATTTTTGCAAATTCAACATTTTTTTTTAAACTAATTTCTATCTGTACAAAAAGTAAAGTTCCCCTCAGACCTTGTGGTCTATAGAGCAGATGATGTAAAGGTCATCTGTTTCTGTGGCCTACGATTATCGAGGGTGTCATGTGGCCAGCATAACGACCAACAGCCTTTACTTTCCCCAACTAATGTCAGGTACCCATTAGAGTTGGGTGGCCTCAGAGGCGCCCAAAAGATCCCGAAATTAAAAATCCAAGTCTTCAACAGGATTCAAACTCGGGACCCGCGGTTCAGAAACCAAGCACTTTACCGCTCAGCCAAAACACCTCCTAATTTCTATCTGTAGAGAGTTGAAAAGTGAAAAAGTACTTTAAAGCTACATATTAGAGATTTTAGAGATCTCTCTTTTGTATTGATAAAATTCAAAACCAATTAAAATAGCAATATGTATTGCTGGAATCTCCAAACACAATGACCTTAAGTATCATTGTAAGAGTTTTCGCAAAGAGCAGTTTCTCGTGTATTGTTGACGTTTCACGAGTTGCTCAAATATTGTGTCCGCGCGAAGATGTTATCACTATCAGGAGAAAGAGCGAAGGCGAGTGACTGTCGCCTAAACCAGTAAGCTTCGAGCATGAAGGGCTCATTAGTATTGGCTGGCTAACCACCTAGCAGAAGTAAAACTGAATTCAAAACTCTCCTGTCTTGCAACTCAAACATGGGAAAGGTTTTGTGGGTTAACCTGAGGAAAAATAAGGAGCCGGCGTCCGGCGACCATAATGCAGTTTGCAGCACACACGACTACATCCTGTCAGAACCTGTGACGCTGCTGAGCCCAAACTTATATATGTAGTTTGGAAAGAATTACATATGAAGCTTTTAATTTTATAACTCATGCCATCGAAGCAACCTTGAACTGTATTGCTGCTTAAAGAAATTCTTTAAATAATATCAGATGTGGGTTTGTGTAAAACAGGTTTTAAAACTACAAAGGCTGATAAAAATCAATGTTTTACCTATGGTGTTTTCCACATTTTGCCATAAATAAGTAAATTTCCTCTTTCAGACATTGTGAGGATGTTATGGTCATCTGTTTCTTTGGCCAACGGTTAACGAGCAGGGTGTCATGTGGGCAGAACAACGACCAACCGCCTTTACTTTTACTAACATAATTCAGGTACCCATTAGAGATGGGTGGACTCAGGGGAGCCCTGAAAATCCTGAAATTCAAAATTCACAGAGATTCGAACCCAGGACCCCAATTACGGAAGTCAAGCGCTTAACCACTACCACCACACCCTTATTTTGCTATAAGTGAACAGATATTGTAAGACTCATAAACCACCATCTTCTCTACATGATGTTGAATAAAGATTTTGTGGGTCTTTTCTGAACTTTATCTTTGAATGTTCAAAAGTTTTTCAAATCTATATCTTTTTATCTGGGTGATATTGTCGCAGATGATCCTCAAGCGTAATTAATTTCATATCGTCATAAAAAAGGCAATCGGTAACCGCTTGGTTGACAAGGAAAGAATGAACAATTTTATATAATCAACGCTAGACAGTCTACATTTCTTTTCGTTAAACATTATTTACATGAAGACAAAATAAAGTTATTTTAAAAAGTATTGAAATTAAATACAACAGTTTTTCGTTTGAATAGCAGGATAAATATTTAAATGATTAACTAAGTTACAAATTATATATAGTGTGAAGAATTACATTAATGGGATGTAAAAATTAAAGTCACGACCTGCTATATGATATCTATTATCATAGACCCCCCTTGGACATCTCATGGACCCCCAATTTGTTTTTTCACTTTCGTAGACCCTTTGAAAGTCTTCGTAGACCCCTGGGGGTCTATATAGACCACTTTGGGAATCACTGGTCTATAATGTCAATTTATTATTGACTAGCCGATATGACCCGCGACCTCGGGCCTAAGTTTTGGTATTACTGATTTACTGTTTTGAATTTAGATCTATGTTTAACATGGAGAAAGTTTTTTTTTATTTTGCCTCTAAATCAAAAGTAGATTGTGAAAACGGGTTTACCCGATTTGTTAAAAAGTTTCGTTTTTAATATAGATACAATTAGGTATCTTTTGTCAATTTTTAGGGCCCTCCGGTTGTGGTAGGGACATTAAACTTACACTACGGTCTCCGCCATGATCTAAGGAACATTTATGACAAGTTTTATCAAGATTGGTCACACGGTTTTCATTTCTATGAGGGACATACATATATGCACACATATGCCTTACTTTTTTTGCTTTATATATTAGATATATGTGTTATTGTATTTGTAAAAAGTTGAATGGTGTAATGTTGAAGAATGTAAACGTTAAGTTTGGTGACGTGTCTTTTAATATTACATATATGACTGGTCACTATTAATGTGACGAGAATGCTGGGTTCGTGCTTCCTGGAGTCACACTTGACGCGTGATATTACAGATTGACTTAAATCCACTTTAACAGACAAAATATAAAGTTTATTTGATGACAATAATAATACTGCACTCCTTGGCAGTTACATGATCCATTAAGAAACAAAGTCACATCCGCATATCAGCGGTATCAAATATATTCAACATGTTCAATTCTCCAGAATAGACTACAAGTAACGTCTGCATCACCGCGGGTAACAAATACTTCAATAATACATATCCAACTCTCATAAAATCAACTTCTAGAAATATATGTACTGTCTCAAGTGACCACTGGCTTCGACGGCCCAAAAGATACTACCTAACTCAAAGTTACTACTCGACTCTCTAAGTCACTACAGTCCACTGTGTCCAGACCGGATCAAAAGATACTATTTAACTCAACTAAAAGTCAATTTTATCATTCTTACTTCCTGTTCCTATATCAGGAGTTTCACGTGTCTTTTCACCCTCTTAACCTGAGGTGAACATATAACAGGCAATGTCAACCGAGACTGTGACAGTATTATCGATACACGTATTTTTGATATACTTGGTTGGTCTGACCTAACAATGAAACGTAGCCTATAGTTTTATCTTGTTCCTGACACTTTCTATTGTAAAACAATCCAGCTAGCTCGACACTAAACACAAGACGGATTTAAATTGTATTTTCATTAAGATGACATTTTGTAAGTTTGTTTTTTCTGTAGCCGATCAAAATGTCTCTAACTAATAATTGACCTTTAATGACGTACTTATGTCCACTTGTAATCGTCAAAAAAAATGTTTACCTTTAACTTTATCCATTGCTGTTTTTTTTTACCTAACATAATTTATATTTACTAAATCTATCTTATATTTAAGATAAGATAAGATAAGATAATTTTTATAGGTCCAAACAAATGGAAATTCAGTTTGACTACAATGATGACCGAAGTGTAACTACTAACATACTCTAGGGCTAGGCTTTATCTCTTAGGAAATGCAGAAAAAAAAATTATTGGTTCTTTTTTATAACCAAATAGATTCTAGAAATTCTCTGAACTGATCTGTATTCTGAGACTGGGTGCTGGGACAAGTCCCAAATAGAACGTGGAGTCTGGGAGCGCATGAGGCGCCCTGACCGCACTTCCCCGTGGTGGAGGCTGTCCAGGCCTGAGCAAGCTATTATAGCACAGTGCAGGACAGGCCATTATCCTGTTGGCTCATATTTCTCACGGCTATGGCCAAATTTCGATTCACGGTGCCCCCGCTGCGGGGAAGAAGAGGAAACCTTGACTCATATTCTGTTTGACTACCCCAGACTTGCTGATCTCCGTCTCGACAGGTCTGGGAAAACACAAATTCTCGACCTGTATGGCGACATTTATGCACTACGCAAGACAGCAGGGTTTCTGTCCAGGGCTTTTGCAATATAGGATTTGAGCCTCTCAAGCCCTCACTCAAATGGAGCTTGATGATGATGATGATCTTGATATTCTGAAACTCATTTGAAACAAATATACAATAAAAGATCAACCATTAAATGATCTCTGGTTGAGTTTTTTTTTATCAGGAGTACCACAACATTATTAAGCAAGCTTTTATTTTATTTTATTTTTATTTACTTATTTAAGTTTTATACTTTAAACAACTAGGGAAAAAATTCCAATCCAATCTGAAAAATAAGCAGTGTACCGCTAAATAATCAGAATGTGCAAAGTGTTCCATCTAGCGAAAAGTTTTGGAACCACTGTTCTAAAGTAATAATTCTATCTTCAATACATGTTGAAGGGTGTCAACTAGTAAGTAAGTAGTCAAGTGTCTGAGAACCAGCGAGAAGTGTAAGGGGGGGGGGGGGGGCAGAGAATCAAGTGAATCGTAAAGGGAAGTAAGTGAATCGTGTTTGAGATGAACGGCCAAGATATACTGTTCCTGTGAGGCAGGGGCAGTCAACACTCAAGAAAAACATTACTGAACTATTCATCTTCGTTATTTCCCTTGAATCTTCTTGGCTAGCTGTCCATAAGTACCCAACTGCTGTTGACCACGTCTGTAGAGCGTCGGTCTTTAGGAGATGTCGTAAACAGCTTCATCTGTCTCGTTGCAGGCGAGATCCAAGAAAGGCGCCAGAATCAGAAACAACTTCGTCAGCCTTCAACGTGCTTTTTTTTTTCATTTGATTGGTTCATTGGTAACAAGTTTCAGATTTCACTTCATTAGTCATCTAGATTATTATGTATCTATTATTACTAAGGATGCAGAAAAAAGGGACGTTATTTGGACCAGTAGATAAATTTTTGGTCATCAATCAGGAATTTCAGGGCTTTAACTTCTATTAAAAATCTGGACTCCGAGTTTAAATTATTGACAAACAAACAAATTAAAGCTTAATGCAATTGAATTTGTAGCTTCATAACACTATGGGATCTCCTGTTACTAGTGCATCTACCAAATTATTAAACAGTTAGCTAGCTACATAGTGTTTAGAGCTAGTTGCAATATTGATAGTACAATTCAACATACGGAATGCTAAAGCTACTCGATTATTTAATAGGTGTGGTTGGAAATTATGCGTTAACTCTTTATATTAACAGTAACTCATTTTATTTAAAAACTCATGTTTAATTTAACTGTTTCAAGCAATTACTTTTGAATATTTCTTTGAGCCCATCGGAGTAAAGGGTTATGCCCCCTTATAAAAACAGAGTATTCCCCTTATAACTAACAACCATATTTGTATTCTTCGCTACTTGTCTACTCTAGAAGGTACATTAAGCAATATTGAAAGTCTACGTTTTACAAAGCATGTGTCATTTTTTTAAAATGTAGGCATGAATGAGGAACGAACGTGAAGAGTTGGCACTTTAAAAAGCA